>NW_022630996.1:37981994-38594792 GCF_010015895.1 Lontra canadensis | reverse complement strand
GCTCAGTTCATGATTTCAGGGTCCTGGGATCGAGCCCCACATCAGGCGCTCTGCTCAGCGGGGAGCCTGCTTCCCCCTGCCTCTTTGCCTACTTATGATCTTTCTCTCTGTCAAATAAATAAATAAAATCTTTAAAAAAAAATTTGAAATGCAAACATGAGAGGGAAATTTTTCATTAGAAAAAGAGAGAGGGGGGCACCTGGGTGGCTCAGTGGGGTTAAGCCTCTGCCTTCAGCTCGGTTCATGATTTCAGGGTCCTGGGATCAAGCCCCGCATCGGGCTCTCTGCTTGACGGGGAGCCTGCTTCCCCACCCCTCTCTGCCTGCCTCTCTGCATACTTGTGATCTCTGTCAAATAAATTTAAAAAAAAAGTCTTAAAAAAAAAAAAAGAGAGGGAGATACTTGGAAATTGGGCCTGTAATCTCTCTACAGACACAAGTAGAACCAGAAGCTGGAAGATTCTGTTTGCCTCTGGTCTGTGTGTTTGTATGAGTATCCATGTATGTCGTAAATGTGAGGTATTTTTTGTACTTCTGGATGGTATGGCTAAAATTAATTTGTAACAGAGCTCGATTTGGTTTATCTGAAGGCAAGTGCTGGTAAGAATTAGGCATTCTAAAACTCAAAGCTCAGGGCATGCCTGGGTGGCTCAGTCGGTTAAGCATCCAACTCTTGGTTTCAGCTCAGGTCATGCTCTTGGGAGTTGTGAGAGGGAAGCTCTGTGTTGGGCTCCATGCTCACAGGGGAGTCTGCTTGAGATTCTCTTTCCTCTGTCCCTGCCAACCGCCAGCCCCACAGTTCTCTCTAAAATTAAGTTCATATGATCTGGGAAAATATTTGGTATTAAAGCTTATTTGAGATTATTGGTTTAATTAAAACAGACCTGTCTTTAGAGTTATCAGCATTAAATATAAAACTTTTATCCTGCCTGTGTTTACTAAAAGACAAATGAGCTTCATGTTCTCTCTGTTGTAAAATCTGTCAGAAAAAAACCAAAACAGAATAATGGTTGAGTCTGTCTAAAGTCTCATCAAGTTTTATGGGTAGTCCAAATATAATTAAGAATAAGTAAATTAAATAGATGTAAATAAGATTAAAAGGTTTCTAGCTAAACTCTATTTTTAAAGATTTCATTTATTTATTTGAGTGAGCACAAGTTGGGGGCAGAGACAGATGGAGAAGCAGACTTCTCACTGAGCAGGAAGCCCGACGTGGGGCTTGACCCCAGGACCCTGGGATCATGATCTGAGCCAAAGACAAATGCTTAACTGACTAAGCCACCCAGGTGCCCCTCCAGGTAAACTTTTAAATAGCTTCCAAAATCTTTCTGGTGGTAACCCAGAAATTTAAAAACTTTAAAGTTTTGTTTTTAAGCAAAACAGCTTTAAAGTTTTGCAAAATCAAATGAGTTGTTAAATTCACTGAGTATTTACAGGCACCTGGGGGTGGCTCAGTCGGTTAAGCGTCTGCCACGAGCTCAGGTCAGGATCCCAGGGTCCCAGGGTAAAGCCCCAAGTCGGGCTCCCTGCTCAACAGGGAGTCTGCTTCTCCCTCTGCCTCTCTCTCACTTGCTCACTCACTCTCAAATAAATAAAATCTTAAAAAAAATGCACTGAGTATCTAAATTATTTCCAAGTTTAAAAAAAGTAATATATTACATATTAATATAGATTTATCTACTTCTACCTTTAGTTTCTCTGTATAAGACAAATTTAGGTCTGTTAGCAAAACCTCTTTTGTGCTGTTATACTATGAAGAAACGCATGTCTCTAAATTATGAGCTATATTTATAAGTTTGCCAATCTAGGGGCACCTGGCTGGCTCAATCAGCAGACCATGTGACTCTTGATCTTGGGATCATGAATTCAAGTCGCACAGTAGGCACAGAGCTTACTTACAAAAATGAGAATTTAAAAAAAAATGTGCCAATCTAAAGAACTCTGGTGTAACAGTTCACAGCTGTTTACTACTTAGTTTTTACTAGAAATTAAGGTTTCTAAGAGTAACAAATTCTAATAAATAAGCCTACTGAAAAGAAAAGACTAAGGTATGTGTTTTGGGTTAGAAAAAAATATGAGGAATAGAAATCTTTTTTTTTCTTTCTTTTAAGAGATTTCATTTATTTGACACAGACAGAGATCACAAGTAGGCAGAGAGGCAGGCAGAGAGTGAGAGGGGAAGCAGGCTCCCTGCTGAGCAGAGAGCCCAATGCAGGGCTCCATCCCAGGACCCTGGGATCATGACCCGAGCTGAAGGCAGAGGCTCTAACCCACTGAGCCACCCAGGTGCCCCGAAAAACATTTTTGTTGAAGAAAAAAATAAGTTTGTCCAGATGTTAAAAAAAAAAAACAAAACAAAAAAACACTGTAGAAGGTTTACAGAAATCTTTGGAAAGAAATTTTCTGTGTGGCCAGTACTGGGTAAGATGAGGATAAATTTAAGTAAATGAGTTTTATTATCAAAAGTATACTGGTGCACAATTAGAGTTGTTTTCTCCTTGTTAAAAGGTCAAAGTTTTCTTGGTCTGCTCTTATTAAGAAATTATAAACAAAAGTTTTTCTTTACCTTTAAAGTTATCTTCCTAGGGGTGCCTGGGCGGCTCGGTTGGTTAAGCATCTGCCTTTGGCTCAGGTCGTGATCCAGGCTTCTGGGATCAAGCTCTGCCCAGGGAGCCTGCTTCTCTCTCTGCCTCTGCCTCTCCCCCAGCTTGTGCTAATAAAATCTTTAAAAAAAAATAAAAGTAGGGGCGCCTGGGTGGCTCAGTGGGTTAAAGCCTCTGCCTTCGGCTCAGGTCATGATCTCAGGGTCCTGGGATCGAGCCCCGCATTGGGCTCTCTGCTCAGCAGGGAACCTGCTTCCCCCTCTTTCTCTGCCTGCTTCTCTGCCTACTTGTGATCTCTGTCTGTCAAACAAATAAAATCTTAAAAAAAAAAAAAAAAGGTAAAGTAATCTGTCTAAAAAACAGGATTCTGTGTTTTGCCAAAATAATTTCCTATGTTTATTAGGTCTTTGATTACTTAAAAAACCCGAGTCTTAATATTAAAAGGGCTAAATTTTGCTTATGACTGTGTAACTTTATTGGCCTTTATAATCTTTTATTATCACTTTGGTTAGATGGATAATTATTGTTTTATGACGATTCATGATCCTATTTAACCAAATGTCCAAACCTTTCCATATTTTTTCACATACTTCCCACAATCAAATTTCTAAAATGAAGTCTTTACAACCACAATCTAACTGAAATTTTCCAGAGGACCCCTTGCACATTTCAAAGATCTCGTGAGTAATTAAACTCCTTAGGTTTGTGTGTTGTGTTTAATCCCACAGACAACACTGTCAAATAAGTGCTACCAAACTTTATATTTGTGTAGATGTCTGTTAGCAAAGTAAGTGTTCTAAAAATTACATGAAACTCCACAAACAATCTGATATGTCCTGGCATGTTATTAAAGTGTTCCATGTCACAGAAATAACCAAATTTCCTGCCACTTGCATTGTAATAAACTCTAATCACATCTTTAACCATGGCCATTTTAAAAACTTTCATCATATACAGTTAACTCTTTTTTACTCAGATGCTTTTACGAAAGTCTCCTGCAAATGTATTTTGTCTTCGTGAGACTCATGGAAAGACCTCTCAGTACAGGTCTCTGATCATCTTCCGCTCATAAAACTAAACTGGGTAGGAATTTCCAGAAGGAATGGAAGAACTAAATTCAAGCAGAACAAGAAAAACATGTGATTAAATTAACTAAGGAAGAGAATTTTTATAACTTTTTGTTTAAAACATCGCTGACTTAAAAAATGTTTTGTTTTTTCCAGATTTAAGGAAACTTTGTCTCTTAAAATACTAAAACAATAACCAAACACAGGTTTATCTGTGTTTGATTACTTATTACAGAGAAACTAAGATATTTTGATATGTGAGTGCTACTTTGGGAAACTGAAAAAGGCACATACTTCTAGAAATTATGAAACATACTCATAAATCTGAAAATCTGAAGAACGCTGGCATAGCAGTTCACAATTGCTTACTTATTAGTGTTCACTAATTAAGGGTTTTTAGAGCTAAGAATTCTCATAACGGGGCACCAGGCTGGCTTAGTCAGAAGAGCATGCAGCTCTTACTCTCAGGGTCATACGCTGGAGAGCCCCATGTTGTGTTTAGAGATTACTTAAATTAATAAAACTTTAAAAAAAGTTCTAATGTAATTAAGGCTACTGGAAATAACAGAAATAACTATGTAAGGAAAGAAGGATGTGTGTTTTTGGTAAGAAAAAAATGAAAAAGAGAAATACATCTTTGATGGAAAAGTAATTTTGTCCTAAAGTGAGACTAGTTATTTAACAAGGGAAAACTTAGGACAAAATTTTAAAGTAAAAAAAAAAAAAAGTTCTGGAAGGTTTGTGGAAAAGAAATCTTTGGAAAGAAATGATCATATGGGGCTCAAGGTGACTTTTCGTGCAAGGCAGCAGCAGTAGAATCTATAAAGATGTGGACTAACTATTCTCTTTCTACAGAAAATGGCCCCTCGGTGCCAGATTTTTGCCGTCCTGATGTCCTTATAACATGGCAAAGGTCTGCTCCAGAGTCAAGAAATTAAACTAACAGTCAGGCTGTGGGAAACCCAGGACAGCTGCTTGATTCTTCCTCACTCCCTGACAAACCCCATTTTTGGTTTTTGCCCTCCTGCACCCATCACAGTACGTTCAAGATGACTCAAATCATAAATAGACATTAGTGAGGAAACATCTCTAAAATTGCAAAAACAGGCTTGCAGCAATGTGTGACTGGTCAGATCCACAATCCTGAAAAAAACTGTTTTTGTTCCCAGAGGTCTCAGACCACCTCCTCTGGACCTTCTGAACACCAGTAGCGGCACTGAATTCAACCGCCTCTTGGTCCAGGCCACCAGTAGTGCATGCATGTTTTCTGGAAGGATTGAAGCCTTTCCATCCCACAAGACTGTTGTCCTTACAGTGGGAAATTTAAAAAACAAAAGTGTTTCCCACGTGGGGTATACCTTGTATAATCTCCAGTGATTGAGGCACCCTCTTCCCTCAACAAGAACCTTGCAGATTTCCTGGAACTCTGTGTACAACCTTCAGCTGATCCCTTGTTTCATGCCAGTGTGACCAGCCACTGTGAGTCTTTTGTTGTCTTACGCTCCAGCCTGTTAAGAACAGCTTCAAGAAACCATCTGGGATCCCAGTTCAAAGGGTCCTGTTAGTCACAGTCTAGAGCGAGGTGCTGATTAGGGATTCTGGAAACATCACCAGAGAATAGCTTTTGGGACTTTATGGAATGCTCCTGACCACCGACACCGCTGCACAGCTAGGAGACACGGAGCCTTGAGACCCCATGGCACAGCTGACGGAGGCTCCACCCGAGGCCTGGGCCTGGACAGACGCTGGAGAGCTACCATCACCCCGACCATGGAGAGAAACAGCTGCCCCCACAGACTGCCTCCGCTCACGGCGCGGGCCGGAGACTTCACCCTGGGACTGAGCGTTTGCCCTTTTCCTTCCCTCCCCTCTGGCATTGGCTTGGCGAGATAATGCCCTTGTCTTTCCCTTCTGGGCCACCGCTCAGGGGGCAACCTCGGGAATTCAGAGCCACCTTCTGTCTCAGGCTAGGAGAAAAATGGCACTTTTATCACTGGCCGACTCCCGTGAATTTACATCAGGAGTTAGAAGGGAACTACAGGGAGGCTTTCATGATTCAGGACTCTCCTTTTGGCAGATCCTTACTTCCAGGGATAAATATAAATGAGGCTATAATCAGGAACTTCTCCTTAATTCTTAAAATGTTTGCCAAATTGCCACTAAAGCAAGAACTGCCCACACAGGTCCCTAGACTCTCTGTCCAGAGTTGTTCCCGGTACCAGAAGAGCCCTTGATTATCAAGCAAGGAGCTGCCTGGTGGGTGCAGTACCACCTGCTACGCCCGGATGCACCCTTCTGGGAAAGTGGAAACTCAGTTCAACTCACGAAACAAGCCGCTTGTCTTAAAAGGATGACTCCTTCCATGGGGTCTTTGATTTATTTGATTTTGACTGGATTGGAGACCCTGGCTTCAAAGTACCCTGCAAACGTGGCACATTATCTACCATAATCATCATATCTCCCTGGTGCATTACCTTCTCTCAAAAATTTTAAATGCCTGTTTGCAGCTGCTACCCACCAAGCAAACGGTGTCCCCAGACTGGACCAACACAAAGGTACGAAGAGGACAACCGACTTAAAGGAATATAAATCTGAACTCATAACCTGCGAATGCCACAGAGATAAAGCCAAAACATCATGACCCGAGAATGCCGAAGATCGACAGAGGCTTTGAGAACTACAGGGGAGAAGCTGAGAGGAAAGACGGTAACCTTTAGTCAGTCAACATAGAATTTCCTGGTCAATCCCAGGAAATTGACTGAGAGGCCCCTTCAGCTCCCCTTAAGAGGGGCAGCCTTGGCTAGAACAATGCATTCCCTGCTAGGGCATTCGTCTTTGTTCATGCCCTCTGCCTTTAAGAACCTTTCTCTCCTTTGGCTCAGCAGAGCTCCCCGCCGGCCCCCCTCCCCCCGCCCCCCCCACCCCCAGACGTGCTAGGTGGGATGCTGCCCAACTCCTGAATTGTTTAATAAAACCAATTAGACCTTCCAGTTCACTCAGTTGAACCTTGTCTTTTTAACACCATGACCTAGGCCCCACACCTCAAAGAGCTCACGGTCTGGAGTCCACCACCTCGCAAGACCAACATGTGTGCTCAACGCCGTACAATGTCAAGTCCCAGAACACGCAGCCTCCTGTCTTAGCAGCAGAACCCAGGGTGGGAGCTGGGGCTGCAAGCTCTTCAGGGCCAGGGCAAGGGAGAACTAGTTGTCAGTCCAAACGGCGAGCCACTGAGCTACTGATGACCGCAGACAGGGTGGCTCCCCCCCCACTCCCGGCCCTGGACAGGACTTTGCAGAACCCAGATCATGACATCACACATGGAGATGAGCACAAACTCAAGTCCCAGGGGCTGTCACAGGCCTTCCAGATGGAGGAGTGGGCGCAGCTGCACAGACCACAGCACCTTGGTCAGTCTGGCCGGAGCTAGGCTCCCTTCTCTCGGACAGTGTTTTCCAAGCACTTTTTTCAACCATGAACCAACCAAAAATTATATTTTCCATTGTGAACCAGCATCTGTCCATGCACACATATACATACCTGAAACAAGTATAAAATCATACTTCATACTGTGGACAGCGCTTTCCTGTACTGTGCTCAAGTTCACTTTTTTAGATAATGCTGGTCACAACCCACCAAACTCATTTTATGATCCTCTGACAAGTTCCAAGGCAGAGTTTAATAAGCACTATACTCAGAGTCGCGGTTAAGGGGCTATACCCCGATATACTTTTTTTGGCTGGGAAATTCTCCCCCGTCATGAAGAAGTAAAGTCGTTAATGAGTAACTGCCCTCTGAGCCGAGGATTTGAGTTCTCAGGCTGCTCCTTCGATCTCACAGAAGCCACAATGAGAGTGGGAACTCTTCTCCCCATCTGTGTCCGCAAGGGAGGTCTGGCTATGCCCCCTGCTGGGTCCTCCACACCTGGCTCTGCAGGGCTGTGCTCTCCCCCACCTCCCCCACCCCGAGGTGCAGGACAAATTCCAGAATACTTAGGAGTTCGGCCCCCTTCTCTCAGCTCCTGGAAGCCCAGACTCTTAAGCAATCAGGGTTCTTTCAGTCCAGCTAACTGCCATTTCCCCAGCACCCAAACCATGGCTGCAACCGTTACTAATGGGAACTCCCCCAACCCCGCTTATGGCCTGGCACATTCTACAGGCCCAGACCCAAATGCCTCAAATGTGTGGGGGGTGGGGGTGGGGGAATGTGTCTTGTGAGGCAATAACGGAGTGAAACAGGGCTCAGTATTGTAGAAAGCAAATAATTCGGCTCCGTCCCATAGCCCCATAAATAACTCCTCCAAACAGAAACGGGAGGTTGAAGGAGAGCATAAGTCAGCTCAAATCCAGCACGGAAGTATTTCCTCAAGGCCAGGAAGCCCTGAAGAGGAGAGGAATGGGCCCCAAACTCCAGCTAGCACATTCGTCTCTCAGCCTCCCGAGTCCCTGAGTGATTCACTTCCAGCGGGGATCCCTTTCTGGGCCTGTTTGCCCCATGCGACCTCAGGAAGGTAGAGGAGGACGGGGGCCTGGGTGGAGCACGGTGACCACAGAGTCAGGCAATCTGGACCAGATCCAGCTTTTCCTCTTAGGTGGCACCTTGGGCAAGTTTTACGTCACTGGGCCTCAGTTTCTACATCTGTGAGGTGGAAATAATACCAGCTACTTTACTAGATAATGGGAACGATGAGGGGTAATTGCAAAGGGCTCCCCATTGTGCCGGGCACCCAGTCGGTGGTGCTGAGTCAGTAAGCACTGTTACCATTGTGAGGACCGGCGGCAGATAGTCTTACCAGATCTCCAGGATGCCAGTGTTCCTCTGTAAGGCATCTGCCAGCTGGGCAATCCCCTTGGCTGTGATCTGGTTCTGGATAAGCCTGAAAGAAGAATGTATCTTGTAGTAGATACTTAATACTGGAATAACACTGCCCCCTCCATTAGGGAGTTGTAAGAGTGTGGTGGAAATGAGGCAGGGTCAGGGGAAGAACTGTGTCCCTGTGTCTTTTAAACTGGCTAAGACTATCTTGATCAGACTTACCAGAATAAAGGACATCTTTTAAAATGTTCAATTTTTTGGTATATTTTTAGAGTGCGCATATCTGTGTATTCATACATAGATTATTTAATACATGAATACATTTATGTGTGTGTTGGCATTTCTCGCAGCAGGGGTGCCCAGTCAAAAATGTTTGGCGGCTAGCAATCTGAACAACAAATTCTAAGAAACACCCAGGGGAGAGACAGTCTGGTGGCTTTCCAGCTGGCTGGGGAAGGCAAGGCAGTTTTTAAAGTTTAGTAGCTGACAAACGGCCGTTCACCACTTTGGGGAAACAAAGGCTTCTAAGAATGCACCATGTCCTCTCCGTGGTGAGGTCCTCCGGCGGGGAGGTAGGGAAGAGAGAGATTCTCCTGCCGCTGCTCATGGGTCCCAGTAGGAAAGCATCAATAATGGGGCTTCAAGGAGTGTACCCTTTAGGTCAGTAGCAGTGATCCAAATGAAACAAAGGCTTCTGATGCAGCCAGGAGCCTGGACAATTTCTCAGTGCTCCCCCGGACAGCTGGGCTTCCAACCCAACCGAGAGCTTCACGCCGCACAAGGCACCGATGTGTCTGTGCTTCATCACAGACCTACTCCTTTGGCTTTTTGTAGAATAAGGCCACTACTGAACTTGACCCTAAGAAATCCTGGGCCCTGACCCAAGAAGGCAGCCCTACCAAGATGAGGGCTTCATCTTCATGATTGATGGGATTATAGAAATTAAGCAAGAAGGGGCCAACCCCCTGAAGAGGCAGGACAGCACAGCATTCAAAGCTCCCCTCCTACACACACACACACACACACACACACACACACACACACACACACTCCCCACTTCTCAGCCACAGAGGCTTGAAGAAATAAGCTCACACTTTTCTATGCCTCAGTGGCCTGATCTGTAAAATGGGAGCAAGAGAATGCCCCCTCCCCTGGGTGTGAGGTCTCAGTGGGAGGATGTGTATGAAGGAAGTTCTCACAGTTTCTGCTCTGGTGTCCAGGGGCCGGGCGCGCTCGTCACCATCGCTGCCCCAGCTCATCGGACCATGTCCCAGTCTCCCAATCACATCTCCCAAAGTGGGACCCCTGGGCTCAGTGGCAGAACTGGTAAGGACGACCACAACTTGGACATTTTGGCAAAAGGAGCAAAGACAGAACCTGGAAGTGGACCCAGAACCATGCATTGGGTTAAATTGCTGCTTCTTCATCACCTCCACTTTGCTGGGAGAGCTCCCTCCAGCCAAGAGCTGGCAAGACACCAGGTAGTGAGAGAGCCAAAAAGTGTGGCAGCACTCAGGGCCACATGCTCCCCGGGGCCTTCTTCACAAGGGCCAGTGTGGTCTGCGCACCCATTAAGCCACCGATACTTGCTCTCTAGCCTCAGTCCAGCTTGGAGCTCCCTGTAGGGGCTGGCCTGGCACCAGGAGCAGGAGAGAAGAAAGTCTACAGGCCAGAAAAACAACAACAACAAAACAGATGTAAAAGCATAGACTGGATGCTTTACAAAGACTGACAAGGTGAGCTGAAATTCATATGGAAATACAAGGGAACCAGAAGAGCCCAAACGGTCTTGAGAAAGAAGAACATAGTTGGAAGACTCACACTGCCTGATTTCAAAACATACTACAGAGTTAGAATAATCAGGACAGTGTGATCCTGATGTAAGGATAAACAGATCAATGAACTAGAAAAGAAAGTCCAGAAATACACCCATACGTTTACAGTCAATTGATTTTTGGCAAAAGCGTCAGAGCCATCTAAAAGGATAAGATAGTCTTTTCAACAGGAGGTGCTGGGACAGCTGGATAGCCACATGCCAAAGAATGAATTTGGGCCCCATGCCTCAGACCACACACAATAATTAACTCCAGAAATTAGCATTTAGGATCACAGACCTCAATGCAAGAGTCAAACTCTAACACTTAAAGGAAAACTTGGGCGTAAATCTTTGTGACTTGGATTACACAACAGTTTCTTAGCAAGACACCTAAAGCACAAACCACCAAAGAAAGAAAAAAACTGGACTTCCATCAAAATTAAACACTTTTGTGCTTCAAAGATCACTAACAAGAAAGTTAAAAACCCCACAGAGGAAATAGTTACAGACTGTCCACCTAGTGTCTAGTACCCTGAATATATAAAGAACTCTAACAACTCACCAATAAAAAGGCAAATAAATTAAATTTATTAACATTTAAATTAAATTTGGGGGTAGGATGTAGAGACATTTCTTCAAAGATACACAAAGGCCAACAAGCCCATGAAAGGATGCCCAGTGTTAGTCAGCAGGGAAATGCAGATCAAAACTACAATGAGATAACACTTCCCACCCACCAGAGTGACAAGATTCAAAAAGATGGACAACAACCAGTGTTGTTGGTGAGGATGTGAGAACTGGGAGCCTTCCCACATTGCTGGTGAGAAGGTAGAGTAAAGCAGCCACTTCAGAAAATATTTTGGTGGCTCCTCAGAAAGTCACCTAGAGGGGCACCTGGGTTGGCTCAGTCAGTTAAGCCTCTGCTTTTGGCTCAGGTCATGATCTCAGGGTCCTGGGATCAAGTCCTACACTGGGCTCCGTGCTCAGTGGGGAGCCTCCTTCCCCCTCCCCCTCTCCCTTCTGCTCGTGCTCTCTAATAAATAAATAAAATCTTAAAAAAAAAAAAAAGTTAACAACAGAGTGGCCACATGACCCAGCAATTCTACTCCTAAGTGTATACCCAGGAGAAATGAAAACACATGTCCACACACATTCACAACAGTCAAAAAGTAGAAACAACCCCAATGCCTACCAACCGATGAATGGACAGATTGTGGATGATCCACACAGAGGAATATTGGCCACACAGAGCCATGAGGTTCTGACACATGCTAGAATGTCCACGAATCTTGAAAACTCATGCCAGTGAAGGAAGGCAGACAAAAAGTCACATGTAGGACTCCATTTCCGTGAAATGCCTAGAATAGGCAAATTCTCCAGTCCTTGTCAAGGACAGTCCAGTCAAGGACAGGGAGGTGATGCTTAATGAATGGGGGTGTACTCCATCTTGGGGCAAAACTGTCCTATAATTAGATCTTCATGTTGGTTACGCAACCTGTGAGTACACCAAAAAACACTGACCTGTATTTTTTTTTAAGATTTTATAAATAAGCTCTACACCTAACACGGGGCCTGAACTCACAACCCCAAGACAGCAGTCTCATCCTTTACTGACTGTGCTAGCCAGGCGCCTCCTCTCAAAAAACAGGCTCTAAAAGTAGCACAGCCTGAAATTCTGAGGTTTGCTGAGTTACCATAAATGTTTCAACGTCTGGTTGACTTTCAACATCTCTGCCAGGCTCTCTGCCACTTCGTCATCCAATTCATTTTTGGTGAGCCTAGAAAAGAAAGAAGCATTTACTCAGGAGAGCCCTATCTGGCACACATTTGTAAAATGAGTTCTCAGAAGTGGGATCCCAGCCCAGATCTCTCCAGCTTAGGCTGCTCATCACTTGCTGAACTGAACACACAGCCAGGTCCCAATCCCAGCCTCTGAGCCCCATAGACAATAAAGGGGGATTCATTTCTTGTGCAAATCCTGTACCCAAGCTCCTACTTCTTCGCTCTGCTGCTCTACGGAACACATGTTCCCTCCCCATCTTTGCTGGGGCCTCAGATCCTGCAGAAGACGGGGTTCAGTGCCTGCTTCCCAGGCTTCTTCCAGCCCCAGACACCACTGAGAGCCTGTTCCCAAAGCAAGTCATAGGAAAACTCAGAAAAGCCTGTTATCTACACGTTAAAAGGTGCTCAATGCTCTGTTCTGACACCCGCTGAGAAGGACCCAAATTCAGGAACTCAAAGTTCAGGAGGTCTCTCAGCTCTTCTTAAAACCAGAAGTGGTCTGGACAAAGCACGGAGGACTAGAAGCTCCCGGATGTAAATGGGATTAGACCCTGTTGTGCCAGCGGATGGAAGAATAACTAAAGAAGAATGAAACAGAACTTTAAAAAAAATCACCCCTCAAAGGGCAATTTGGCCGCGTCTATCTGAATTTTAAGTGTGTTATACTTTGAGCCCACAGTGGCACTTCTGGACACTGACCCTGCAGTGTGCAAAGAGGTGCACACGAGGACCTGTGCACGCAGTGTCGCCCACAGCGGGATTGGTCGGAACGTGAAGTGTGAGCGCCAGTCAGCATCAGCCAAGGCCGCTGGGCAGCTAAGTGGCAAACATCCATTCAGTGGGATGTCACGCAGCCTTTAGAGGGAATGAGGTAGAGAGAATGAGGCAGAAGAAAATATTTGAGTCCTCTGGAGCCAGACATGTCCCATGTGTGTCACACGCTAGCAGGACAACCTTGGGCTAGTGGTTGAACTTCTTTGCACCAGAGTTTTCTCACCAGAGAAATAAGGGTGAACAGTCACAGTATAGACATTATGGGGGGGCTGTGAGGGTGAGGGAACACATATAAGAGGCTGAGAATGGGGGTGCCTGGGTGGCTCAGTTGGTTAAGCGTCTGACTGTCGATTTTGGCTCAGGTCACGATCTCAGGGTTATGACGTTGAGCCCCGCGTCGGGCTGTGCACTGAACGTGGACCCTGCTTAAGATTCTCTCTCTCTCTCCTCCTCTGCCCCCCAACTCACACACTCTCTCTACCCCCCTCTCTCTCTCAAAAAACAAACAAGCAAACAAATAATAAAAGGGTGAGAAGAATGCATGGCATGCAGTCAGTACTTCAGCACTCCAGAGATGCTTGGTTCTAACATTACTACTGTCCACGCAGAGCAGTGGTTCTCAACAGGGTACTTTTGTCTAGGGGACATTTGTCAACATCTGGAGACATTTTTGATCACCACAGTTGGAGGCTACTGCAGGTATCTAAAGGGTGGGTGCCCAGGATTCTGCTAAACATCCTGTAATGAACAGGACAGCCCCCTCACAAGAGGGATTTGGACCAAAATGTCAGCAGTGTTGAGACGGAGAGATCCTGACGAGAAAGGACATGTAAAATGCGGACAATACATCGTTAAGATTTTTTTTAAAGATTTATTTATTTGAGACAGAGAGAGATCACACGCACGGGGGGAGGGGCAGAGGAGGGAGAGAGTCACGAGCAGACTCCGCACTAAATGTGGAGCCTCACACAGGGTTTGATCTCACAATCCTGGGATCATGACCTGAGCCAAAATCAAGAGTTGGGCTTAACTGACTGAGCCACCCAGATGCCCCGTAAGATATTTTGTAAAAGCCACTTGCTCAATACTATTCTATTTTGTAAGAAAAAAAAAAAATATATATATATATGTATATGTATATGAATATTCATTCAAATGCTAGAAGGAAAAGGTTCTATCTGGAAAACACGAGGGAGGTAGTTCTTTTCACTTCCTACTTTTTGACTTCCTTGCAGTGTTTTTAAAAATATTTCAAAGTATTTTTTAAAGGTTTTATTTCTAGAGGAAAAGAACTGAAAATGTATTTACTGGCCAGCAGGTCTAGTAGAACTCTCAAAATGAGGATATTGTCAATATTAATGAACTCAGCTGATTACCTCAGGTGCCCTGAGCCCTAATACAATTCCCTCACCCATAAGGAATTTATGATACTGGCAAGTAAATAAAAGTTCAAATAAATAAAAGAGTAAATGACAAAAGGAAAGACAAAGACAAAATTTAAAAAGACCTGTCAGAAGGCAACATATTCTAAATTATTACCCCTGGAGGACAGAGAGGGAGTGAGGAATGTGGGCTTCTGGTGACTGGTGAGCTGGACCATGAAGGGCCAGACTGTGACGGGGCTGCATGGGGAGGAAGGGAGACGAGTCCGAGCCAAGTGCATCAAAGCTGGACTCTGCAAATGCTGTCTGAACGTGCTCTGAGGATCATCCTGCCAGAATGACCAGGCTTCGGGTTTTCCTGAGGTCTAGGTTGGCAAAGAAGGCTAAGGTCAAACCCATGCTCCTGGGGCCCGCTTCCCCCTCTGTACTTGTCTGTGCTGCAAGGAATGGTTTTTTTTTCTTCTAGGAGGAAATTAAATTATTGACGCAACACTGAGGAAAGACCTAGAAACTTTTTAATTAAAAGGCACCTTTTCAGTTAAGATTCCAGGCTTTGGAATAATCCCTGAGACCCAACCTTTCAAGAGGACTCTGGTTATTACCAGAATATTCTCAGAGAGGTGTTCTGCTCAAGGGCCTGTGCGAGGCTCTTTCCTCCTTCTCTGGAGATGCCGTTGAATGCAAGACTAGGAAGGAAAACATGTGGGGTCAATCATTAGAGACATGTCTACATTTGGCTTTGGCTTCAGCAACAGAAACACGTGGAAGATGCTGCCTGGAGGTGGCCCCTGCCCATGAAGGAAGCAGAAGTGCTCAGCATGGCCAGCAGTGGCCTCAGCTTTGTTGCTTCAGAGCCCACACTGTGAGCATGAGGATTGCCACAAGACCACTCAAGGAGAGGTCAGACAGGAAGTGGAACCAGTGGGTTCCAAGCACAGCAGGGGCTGGGAGGGCTCTGCTTTAGGCGGCTGACCCTTCTTCCCATGAGTGAGACCTAGAGAAGCGTCCTCTGTTCTCGTGAAGAAGAAACTGCTATTGCCCCCACTATCTGGGATTTCTTTCTCGGTGTTAAGAAGAACCCGGGCAATAGGGAGACACCCGAGGTTCTGAGACTTGGGCAGAGGACTGAAAGTAAGCCAGGGAGGAGTAGGTCTTCACAGAGATGAAGGTTTCCCTCTGTCTCAGCATCATCCTGGGAATGAGGAAGGTTATGTGGACTTGAGAATGCCTCCCCACTTCCCCACCACCAAGGAGCCTGGAGAGACCACTGAGGGGCTGGCAAAGTCCTCGGTCTCAATCCGGGTGGCAGTTACATTGCTGTGCACACATGACAAGTGGCTGAGCTGAACAGTAATGTGCTACACCTCTTACATGTCCACAGAACTGTTTACAGAAGAAAAATCAGACACAAATACCTTCTTCATTCAGAAAGCCAACCATCTTCCTCCCCTTGGCTCCTCCTGCTGCCAAAGCAGGAGGCACGCGGACTGCCCAGGTTGGACCCTGGGGCCAGCGGGTCTCAGAAAGCAGGAGTTACCTCAGGTTGGTCAGGCTGGGGTGGTTCCTCAGAGCCTCCGCAAAGGCCTTTGCTCCTTCATCACCGATTCTGTTGCCCCACATCCTGAGGGAAGAGGCAAGACCGTGAACATGAGCTCGTGCACACCCCTGACTTTCTGTCCGTGGCCACACTTGCTATATAGTCCCAGGCAGAGGTCTTTGCTCTGTCTCGGGAGCTCTGGGCTGGAGAAGATTCCCACAGAAGACCCTTATTGAAGCTGCTCTAGGTTTCAAATGTGAGGGGAAATGTAGGGATAAGAGAAGCAGAAGCCTTGGGAACAGAAGCCCATCAGGTAGTTGCCCAATTAGAAGACTAAGATTCCTGTGGGCTTTCAGAGAGCCATCAAAGGGCCTGAGCACACGACTGTCCCAGAAATGCCCCCACAGAGGATACGGTTTGGTGGCAGCCTAAAAGGGAGCTTGTAGGGGTGCTGACCGCCAGCATCCATCTGATCCTCTGCAGGGGTCCAAGACATTCGTGAGGACAGGGTCGGTCTTCCAAGAAGCAAAGATCAGGAAGCACCCTCAGAACCCTCACTACCAATGCTGCTTTTAGGTGAAGAGGCCCCTGCTCCAGCATGCTAGTGGGCTGTTGTGGTCTGGGGGTCCAGGCGGGGAACTGCAGTGATGAAGCCCCATGCCCTCCCTCCCCAGTGCAGATAACCTGCAAGGTTCTGCGAGGCAGGATGCTGGGCTCCCATTTTAACTGGATTTTATCTGGATTTAAGATTATGTGAATTACATTATCTCTTGGAACTTTGTCTCCTACATCTGTAAAATGGGGCTCATAAGAACATTTCCTCCTAGAGCTGTTGTGGGGATTAAGTTAGTGACTGTATGCAAAGCACTCAGAAGAGCGCCTGGTCTACAGCAAGGGACAGCCGTCGTTATTAGGCTGAGAGCACAGTGCGCCAGGCCCACACGCAGCAGACCTGGGGCTGCCTAGGCAACAGGCTGTCACTGCATCAGCCACCCGCCATCATACCTACCATCCCTCCCGGGAAACAGGAGACTGGAGACACTAGAGCCCTGCAATAAGTTCTCAGTGTTTTGCATAAAAAGCATGTGTATTTGAGGAGGATGTGGGGAAAGGGGAACCCTCTTGAACTCTTGGTGGCAATGCAGGCTGGTGCAGCCACTGTGGAGAACAGGGTGGAGGTTCCTCAAAAAGTTAAAAATAGGGGCGCCTGGGTGGCTCAGTTGGTTAAGCCACTGCATTTGTCTCAGGTCATGACCCCAGGATCCTGGGATCAAGGGCCATATCAGGCTCTCCCTGCTCTGCAGGAGGCCTGCTTCTCCCTCTCCCTTTGCCTAACACTCCCCCTGCTTGTGCTCTGTCAAATAAATAAAATATATTTTTTAAATAAATAAAATCTTAAAAAAAAAAAGTTAGAAGTAGAACTACCCTCTGATCCAGCAGTTGCACTACTAGGTTTTTATCCAAAGGATACAAAAAACTGATTCAAAGGGGTACATGTGTCCCGATGTTTACAGCAGCATTATCAACAATGGCCAAACTATGGAGAGAGCCCAAATGTCCATCAAATGAAGAATGGATAAAGAAGATGTGGTGTTTACACGTACACACACACACACACACACACACACACAGAGGACTATTACTCAGCCATCAGAAAGAATGAAACTTAGTCATTTGCATCAATGTGGATGGAGCTAATGAGTATAATGCTAGATGAAATAAGTCAGAGAAAGAAATACCATATGATTGCACTCATGTGGAATTTAAGAAACAAAACAAATGAACATGGGCAGGGGGAGAGAGGCAAGCCATGAAATAGTCTTTTAACTACAGAGAACAAACCTCAGTTTGCTGGAAGGAGGTGGGTAGGAGGGAGTTGGCGGGGGAGTGGGCTGGATGGGTGATGGGCATTAAGGAGGGCACTTGTGATGAGTACTGGGTATTGGATGTAAGTGATGACCCACTAAATTCTATTCCTGAAACTAATAATATACTATATGTTAATTGGAATTTAAATAAAAAAGGAAAAGTATGTGTACTATACAACTGAATGGTATCGAATTTTAAAAGAGTGGAAAACTACTCATGATAAGAGACTGAATGAAAAAGGGTAAAATTATTAGAGGAACCCTTTCTGGAGAAATAAAAGAACTAAAATCTAACCCATTTGAAACAAACAAACAAAAAAAACTATTAATGAGGTGCAATTAAAAAATGGAGGCTCTTACTGCTAGGATAAAAGAGGCAGAAGAGAGAATTGGTGATATAGAAGACCAAATGCAGAGAATAAAGAAGCTGAGCAGAATGAGACAAACAGCTACTGGACCATGAAGGGAGAATTCAAGATGTAAGTGATACCATAAGATGAAACAATATTAGAATAATTGGGATTCCAGAAGAAGAAGAAAGAGAGATAGGGGCAGAAGGTATATTGGAGAGAATTATTATAGAGAATTTCCCTAATATGGCAAAGGGATTAAGCATCAAAATCTAGGAGGCACAGAGAACCCTCCTCAAAATCAATAAAAATAGGTCCACACCCCATCATCTAATAATAAAACAAAGAGAAAATCCTGAGAGCGGCTCAGGAGAAGAGGTCTGTTAACATACAGTGGTAGAAATATTAGATTGGCAGCAGACTTATCCACAGAGACCTGGCAGGCCAGAAAGAACTGGCATGATACATTCAGAGCACTAAATGAGAAAAATATGAAGCCAAGAGTATTATATCCAGCTAGGCTATCATTGAAAATAGAAGGAGAGATAAAAAGCTTCCAGGACAAACAAAAATTAAAAGAATTTGCAAACACCAAACCAGCCCTATAGGAAATATTGAAAGGGGTCCTCTAAACAAAGAGAGAGCCTAAAAGTAGTAGACAAGAAAGGAACAGAGACAATATAGAGTAACAGTCACTGTACAGGCAATATAATGGCACTAAATTAATATCTTTCAGTAGTTATCCTGAATGTAAATGGGCTAAATGCCCCAATCAAAAGACACAGAGTATCAGAATGGATTTAAAAAAACAAAATCCATCAATATGCTGTCTACAAGAAACTCATTTTAGACCCAAAGACACCTCCCGACTTAAAGTGAGGTGGTGGAAAACAATTTCCCATGCTAATGGACATCAAAAGAAAGCTGGGGTGGCAATCCTTATATCAGATAAATTAGATTTTAAACCAAAGACTTTAATAAGAGATGAGGAAGGAGACAATATCATACTTAAAGGGTCTGTCCAACAAGAAGATCTAACAATTTTAAATATCTATGCCCCTAACATGTGAGCAGCCAACTATATAAACCAACTAACAACAAAATCAAAGAAACACATCGACAATAATACAATAATAGTAGGGTACTTTAACACCCCCCTCACTGAAATGGACATTTCATCCAAGCAAAAGATCAAAAAGGAAATAAAGGCCTTAAATGACACACTGGACCAGATGGACATCACAAATATATTCAGAACATTCCATCCCAAAGCAACAGAATACAAATTCTTCTCTAGTGCACATGGAACATTCTCCAGAAAAGATCACATCCTGGGTCACAAATAGGGTCTCAACTGGTAACAAAAGATTGGGATCATTCCCTGCGTATTTTCAGACCACAATGCTCTGAAGCTAGAACTCAATCACAAGAGGAAAGTTGGAAAGAACTCAAATCATGGAGGCTAATGAGCATCCCACTAAAGAATGAATGGGTCAACAAGGAAATTAAAGAATTGAAAAAATTCATGGAAACACATGAAAATGAAAACACAAATGTTGAAAATCTGTGGGACACAGCAAAGGTGGCCCTGAGAGGAAAGTATATAGCAATACAAGCCTTTCTCAAGAAACAAGAAAGGTCTCCAGTATACAAACTGACCCTACACCTAAAGGAGCTCGAGAGAGAACAGCAACGAAAGCCTAAACCCAGCAGGAGAAGAGAAATAATAAAGATCAGAGCAGAAATCAAAGAAATAGAAACCAAAAGAACAGTAGAACAGATCAATGAAACTAGGAGCTGGTTCTTCAAAAGAATTAATAAGATTGATCAACCCGTGGCTAGACTTATCAAAAAGAAAAGAGAAAGGACCCAAATAAATAAACTCATGAATGAAAGAAGAGAAATCACAACCAATACCAAAGAAATACAAACAATTATAAGAACATTTATGAGCAACTATACACCAGCAAATTTGAAAATCTGGAAGAAATGGATGCATTCCTAGAGATATATAAACTACCAAAACTGAGCCAGATGAAATAGAAAACCTGAACATACCTATAACCAGTAAGAGATTGAAGCAGTCATCAAAAATCTCCCAAGAGCCCAGAGCCAGACGGCTTCCCAGGGGAATTCTACCAAACATTTGAAGAAGAATTAATACCTATTCTCGTGTAACTGTTCCAAAAAATACAAATGGAAGGAAAACTTCCAAACTCATTTTATGAGGCCAGCATCACCTTGATCCCAAAACCAGACAAGGATCCCATCAAAAAAGAGAATTACAGACTAATATCCTTGATGAACACAGATGTGAAAATTCTCACCAAAATACTAGCCAATAGGATCCAACAGTACATTAAAAGGATTATTCACCATGACCAAGTGGGATTTATTCCTGGGCTGCAAGGTTGGTTCAACATCCGCAAATCAATCAATGTGATACAAGAATAAAAGAAAGAACAAGAGCCATATGATACTCTCAATAGATGCTAAAAAAGTGTTTGACAAAGTGCAGCATCCTTTCTTGATCAAAACTCTTCAAAGTGTAGGGATAGCGATCAATATCATCAAAGCCATCTATGAAAACCCACAGCAAGTATCATTTTCAACGGGGAAAAACTGAGAGATTTTCCCCTAAGGTCAGGAACATGGTATGGATGTCCACTATCACCACTGCTATTCAACATAGTACTGGAAATCCTAGCCTCAGCACTCAAACAACAAAAAGAAATTAAAGGCATCCAAATCAGCAAAGAAGAAATCAAACTATCACTCTTTGCAGATGATATGATACTATATGTGGAAAACCCAGAAGACTCCACTCCAAAACTGCTAGAACTCATACAGGAATTCAGTAAAGTGTCAGGATATAAAATCAATGCACAGAAATCAGTTACATTACTATACACCAACAGCAATACAGAAGAAAGAGAAATTAAGGAGTCAATCCCATTTACAATTGCACCCAAAACCGTAAGATACCTAGGAATAAACCTAACCAAAGAGGCAAAGAATCTGTACTCAGAAAGCTATAAAGTACTTTCTATAAAGAAAGAAATTGAGGAAGACACAAAGAAATAGGAAAATGTTCCATTCTCATGGATTGGAAGAACAAATATTGTGAAAATGTGTATGCTACCTAAAACAATCTACACATTTAATGCAATCCCTATCAAAATACCATCAATTTTTTTCCAAGAAATCGAACAAATAATCTTAAAATTTATTTGGTACTAGAAAAGACCCCATATAGGCAGAATAATGTTGAAAAAGAAAGCCAAAATTGGTGGCATCACAATTCCAGACTTCAAACTCTATTACAAAGCTGTCATCATCAAGACAGTATGGTACTGGCACAAAAACAGACACATAGATCAGTGGAACAGAATAGAGAGCCCAGAAATAGATCTTCAACTCTATGGTCAACTAATCTTCAACAAAGCAGGAAAGAATGTCCAAGGGAAAAAAAGAAAAGAAAAAGGCAGGAAAAAATGTCCAATGGAAAAAAGAATGTTGTCTCTTCAACAAATAGTGTTGGGAAAATTGGACATCCACATGCAGAAGAATGAAACTTTCCTTACACCACACACAAAGATAGACTCAGAATAGATGAAAGACCTCAATGTGAGACAGGAATACATCAAAATCCTTGAAGAGAACACAGACAGTAACCTCTTCGACCTCAGCCGCAGCAACTTCTTCCTAGAAACATTGCCAAAGGCAAGAGAAGCAAGGGCAAAAATGAACTATTGGGACATCATCAAGATCAAAACCTTTTGCACAGCAAAGGAAACAGTCAACAAAACCAAAAGACAACCAACAAAATGGGAGAAGATATTTGCAAACAATATATCAGATAAAGGGCTAGTATCCAAAATCTATAAAGGGCTCAGCAAACTCAACACCCAAAGAACAAATAATCCAATCAAGAAATGGGCAGAGAACATGAACAGACATTTCTGCAAAGAAGACATCCAGATGGCCAACAGACACATGAAAAAGTGCTCAAAATCACTCGGCATCATGGACATACAAATTGAAACCACAGTGAGATACCACCTCACACCAATCAGAATGGCTAAAATTAGTCAGGAAACGACAGATGTTGGAGAGGATATGGAGAAAGGGGAACCCTCCTACACTGTTGGTGGGAATGGGAGCTGGTGCAGCCACTCTGGAAAACAGTATGAAGATTCCTCAAAAAGTTGAGAATAGAGCTACCCTACGATCCAGCAATCCCACTACTGGGTATTTACCAGTAAAGATACAAATGTAACAATCCGAAGGGGCATGTGCACCCGAATGCTTATAGCAGCAATGTCCATAATAGCCAGACTATGGAAAGAGCCTAGATGTCCATCAACAGATGAATGGATAAAGAAGATGTGGTATATATACACAATGGAATACTATGCAGCCATCAAAAGAAATAAAATCTTGCCATTTGCAATGACGTGAATGGAACTAGAGGGTATTATGCTGAGCAAAGTAAGTCAATCAGAGAAAGACAATTATCATATGATCTCCCTGATACAAGGAATTTGAGAGGCAAAGTGGGGGGCTTGGTGGTAGGGAAGGAAAAAATGAAACAAGATGGGATTGGGAGGGAGACAAACCATAAGAGACTCTAAATCTCACAAAACAAACTGAAGGTTGCTGTGGGGAGGGAGGTACGGAGAGGGTGGTTGGGTTATGGGCATTGGGGAAGGTATGTGCTATGGTGAGTGCTGTGAAATGTTTAAGCCTGACAATTCACAGACCTGTACCCCTGGGGCAAATAATACATTATATGTTAATAAAAATAGTAAAAGAAAAAGTAAGATTCTGTACATACAATTCTTTGACCTTTGCTATATTAAAAAAAAAGAGCACACACCTGCATGTGAGAGCAAGAAAGTCTAGCTGACCTCAAATGTTGACAATATTTCTGAGATGATTTTAGCATATTTTTCATAGTTTACAGATGAAATTATCTGTGTTTCTTTTATAATCATATAAAAATTATAACAATATAAAAAGGTTTAAGAAGGCTCCAGGATCCAAACCACAGTGAGATACAACCCCATATCTGTTAGGATGGTTACTATCAAATGAACAGAGAATAACAAGTGTTGGCCAGGATGTGGACAATCTGGAACCCTTGTGCATGGCTGTGGGAAACAGGGTGGCACTTCCTCAAAAACCTCAAAACAGAATTACCGGCTGATCCAACAACTCCACTTCTGGGTATACAGCCAAAAGAAATCGAAGAGACCTCTGTACAACCATGTTCCTAACATGGCTCATGAGAGCCAAAATGCAGAAGCCACCCAAGTGTCCACTGACAGACGGACGAACAAAATGTGGCACGTCCATACAGTGGACTGCTACTCAGACTGAAGAAGAAAGGAAATTCCAACACAAGCGACCATGTGGATGAGCCTTGAGAACCTTGGGTCGAGCGAAGTAAGCCAGTCACACAGACACAAATACTGTACGGCTCCACTCTGTGAGGTACCCGTGGAAGTCAAAGCCACCGGGACAGAACGTCGGAGGGAGGCAGGAGCGGGGTGGAGGGAGAGGAGGAGGGTGTCAGGGTGTAATGGGTAGAGAGCTTTTTTGCAAGATGAGAAGAGCTGTGGGATGGACGGAGGCAAAGTTCGCACAATGATGAGGCTACGTAATGTCCCTGAACTGACCCCTACAAATGGTTAAGACGGTAACTGTTATATGTATTTTACCACAATAAAAAACTAAAAAAAAAAAAAAAAAAAAGACCTCAGCACCTGGGTGGCTCCGTCAGTTAAGCATCTACTTTTGTTCAGCTCAGGTCATGATCACTGGGTTCTGGAATCAAAACTCACACTGGGCTCCCTGCTCAGCAGGGAGTCTGCTTCTCCCTCTGCCTCTGCCCCCCTCCCTGTTTGTGCTCTGTCAAATAAATAAAATCTTAAAAAAAAAAAAAAAAAAGCCTCCAGGGACTATAGAACATTGCCAAATAGAAGACCGTGTGCCTGTGGAAATTTCCCACATAGGACCAGATGGCTCCCTCTGTTTGCTGGCGGTGAGAATAACGGACTTCCACATTAATGTAATAAAAGTATGTGCAAGGGAAGATGCAGTCCATCCTTGGACTTTTGGTATATTTATGTCCCTGAACAGCAGCTGGCATGCTCATACACACAACAGCATGTGTAACACACACACACACACACACACGCGTTTGCCTCCACTCACCCAATTTCGAGGATTGATTTGCTGTTCTTCACAGCCACAGCCAGGCACTTTCCTCCTTCACTCGTTATTTTGTTCTCCCCCAGTCTGCAGAGAGAGCCATGCACGGGTCAGCGCCCAGTAGAGGGGGGACTCCACCGTCAGCACCCTTGTCTCCCACACAGGGCCCCTTCTGCCCCCATTCTCCTTGGACCCACAGTGCCCATGCTCCCGGCTTCCTCTCGAGGAGTGACCCACTGCCCTAGAGAGAGCCATTGGACTCCTCTCCAGAAGGTGGTCACTGTCTCTGCTGAAACTTAGGGGCCCTAGCTTTCCTGGGGTGGTTCTTTAAACGGCCTTCAGAGTGTCACTCATTTCCATCAGCAGAGCGGGGAGGGTCCCATCTCCGCTGCAAGTGGCCAAGTGTGCGTCCCCCTCACCAGGGGACCACCAGGGGCTCCTCTGAGCCCAGTGCCTGGTCACCTCTGGCAGAGCATGTGTGTGACAGGGCCAAGGACCAAGCTCATACTGGCAACTAGATGGGTGCCATATCTGAATGTTTGTGTCCCCCCAAAATCCATACGCTGAAACTCTAAGCCCTCAGGAGATGGTAATAGGAGGCAGGGCTCTTGGAGGCGATGAGGTCACGAGGACAAAGCTGTCGTGAATGGGATGAGGGATTTATAAGAGGCCCCACAGAGCTCCCCTGCCTCCCTTTCCACCGTGTGAGGACACAGCCGAAAGGCCCCGTCCGTGAACCAGAAGCCAGACCCTCACCTGGCCCTCTGGAAACCCGAGCCTCCCTGTCAGGCCAGGATTCCTCCATGCGTGCAGCTGACCTTCCACACGCCGGCCTCTTCATCTGACCGGTGTGGCTCTGGGCAAGCGTTAGGGCGAGCGCTCTTTATGGGGACATGTGCACTTTGTTTGGATAAGGAAGGGGTGACACACAGGCTACTGAATAATCTGCGGCACACCCCACTTACTTGAGGTGCGTGAGGCCTTTGCACTCGTCCAGGATCCTGGCGATGTACCTGGCTCCCACATCAGTGATCTGGTTGTTGTACAGGCTTCGAGAGAAAGCACTGCATGAGACTTCGGGACCCCAATCTTGGCTTTTTTTTTTTTTTTTAGTATAGTTGACACAGCATTACATTAATTTCAGGTGTACAACATAGTGAATCCACAAGTTAATAAGTTATGCTACGTTTACCACAAGTGTAGCCACCATCTGTCACCAGACGATGCTCTCTCAATGTCACTGACTGGGGGAACCCTCCTATACTGTTGGTGGGAATGCAAGCTGGGGCAGCCACTCTGGAAACCAGTATGGAGGTTCCTCAAAAACTTGAAAATGGAGCTATCCTACAACCCAGCAATCGCACTACTGGGTATTTACCCCAAAGGTACAAACGTACTGATATGAAGGGGCACATGCACCCCAATGTTTATAGCAGCAATGTCCACAATAGCCAAACTATGGAAATAACCTAGATGTCCATCGACAGATGAATGGATAAAGAAGAAGTGGTATATATATACAATGGAATACTATGCAGCCATCAAAAGAAATGAAATCCTGCTGCTGGGGTGGAGGAAATAAACTGAGGGCTGTTGGGGTGGAGGGAGGTGGGGGGATGGGGTAACTGGGTGATGGGCATTAAGGAGAACACATTCTGTAACGAGCACTGGGTGTTACGTAAGATTGATGAATCATTGACCTCTACCTCTAAAACCAATAATATATGTTAATTAACTGAATTCAAGTTTTAAAATATTTTCATTGAAATAAAAACTAAAACAAAAAAAATCACTGACTATATTCTTTATACTGTGCCTTTTATTCCTGTGTGTCAGTGTCATCGTAATGAGCCCATTTCTAAAGTGGGTACGTGCTGGCTGCTGATTTCTGGTCTGGGCTGGAAGGAGAACGGAGGGACACCCAGAGAGCAGTTCGGGGCCCTGGGGTCTCGCAGGCGGGGTTCAGACCAGCTCTGCCATGGCCCAGACTCTGCTCCTGCATCTGTAATAAGGAGCAGGACTCACGCCTCCCTCACAGGGGCCTTAGGACCACAGCTTGCGATCCCTCCAAGCCCACATGTCCAAGGGTGCAACCCGCGGCAGGTGGTGGATGTTGTTCCATCGAGATGACAAGCAGCATCGTGAGGGGAAGACGTTTGAATGTTGGAACCTCACTGCTCCCTCTTAGTCATTTTGCCGCCCGACAATGAACAAGAAGGCAGAGAGAAGCTGAAAGTTCGGCTCAGATCATGATCACTGGGTTCTGGAATCAAAACTCACATTGGGCTCCCTGCTAAGCAGGGAGTCTGCTTCCCTACTGAGTTTCCAGCGTTCCACAGCCCCACAAAGCTCCTGAGCCGAAAGGCAGCCTGGGAGTATGTGCTTCCGGGGCCCCCACTCCACCAAGGAGGAAGGGGAGCCCTGTGGGGCAGACAACAGGCTGCATCTCTGCCAGGACCGGCCAGAGGCCGGCTGGACTGGCCCACCAGCACTTCCACTCCAAATCCCAGAGGCTCTGAAAACCCCAAGCTTTTCACAACCATTCTGGCCACTGATGTGGCACCATTTGTGGTCTTTATCCTAGCTGCTTTGAATACTCAGAACTTTTGCTGCAGAAATATTAAAGTATTTGAAACCAGGATAGTGCCCTTGACCTCACCGGTCATATCACAACCCCACAGCATGACACTGAACTCTGATGGTCTTGCCCTCCAGGTTCTGGGTGAGGGATCATGGGCCCATAATCTAATGCATAACCTGTACCTAACATTTATAAAACCTATCCCCAGGGGCGCCTGGGTGGCCTTTTGGTTAAGCATCGGACTCCTGATTTCGGCTCAGCTCATGATCTCAGGGTCCCGGGATCAAGCCCCAGATGTCCAGCTCTATGCTCCGCAGGGAGTCTGCTCAAGAGTCTCTCCTTCCCTCTGCCCCTCCCTCTACTCAGCTCACTCTCTGTCTAAAATAAATAAACCTTAAAACAAACACCACCACCATATCCCCAGCTATTCTCTCAGCAACACCCAATCACCACTCATAAAGCACTTGCCTATATTAGGATCCCAATACACAAGTGAAAAGGTTGTAGTTCTGCCCTATTTCCTGACTTGCTCAAAGAGTGGGCTGCCAGCTGAGCCCAGAGCAGGACCCGGGACTCCCGGCTCCCCATCCGGGAGCTTCCTGATGCCTCAGCCATCATCCCAACCGTCCACAAGTGGCTGTTCCCCGCTCCTCTGTATTACTGCTACATCCCTGGCCTGGCACTGTCCAGGAATACGTACCCTAAGAAGGTCAGGATTTTGTATTTGGTTAGCTCTTCATACAACACCTTCACCCCACTGTCTGTGATCTGGTTTACACTGAGTCTGGGGGAAAAAAAAAGAAAGAAAGAAACAGCAAAGAAAGTTAGAAATCACGGCAGCTGCTCACTAAGTAGCAGCATAAATGTCACAAGGATGTGGAAGCCTGTAGGTCCCGGAGTTTTCCCAGCTATAAGCACCCCTAGAGGGTGGCCAGAGCCCTCAGCCAAATGGCTCCTAAAAAGCTGCACCGTGGTAAGGCCGATAAACCCGCCCAGAACCCTCCGGTCATCAAGGCTACAGCACAGCCCCGACCCAACAGAAGGGCTACGAGGGACACATAAAGGATGCGTGAGGCCAGCCAGCTCTAACACCCATCATTTGTGGGTGGCCTCTGTGTCAGCCAGGCCCTCTTTGTGGTTATCACTGCACAGCAGGGGCCATGGCATTTGGAACCCCATGGAGCTGTTCTAGAGATGAGGGAACACATCCCCCATCTTGCAGGTGTGGCCAGAGATAGTCAGTGCCCTTCAAAAGGTGGAACACAGAAAGGTCTCACCCACTATGCCGACAGCCTCCCCATCCCGAAGGCCCATTCACAGAGGGGACCAGGAAAAGAGAGCCTTCAGGATGACAGCTGTCTCCTGTGCAAGGAACAGCCACTCACTGGAATTGTTCTGCACATCCCTATACCAACAGGATATTTCGATGTGGCTAAAATGTGAAATTCCAATTTTTTTTAACTACCAAATGATCTATGTAACAAACTGTCGTGATTTTTTCAATCTTCCACCCCACCAGGACTCAGGACAGAGTAAGGCTTAGGGCTGGATGACAGTGAGGTATCAGGGGTGGGGGAGAGGATAATCCAAGGGTCAGCAAACTTTCTCTCTAAAGGGCCAGAGTGCAAATATTTTAAGGTCTGCGGGCTGTGTGGTTTCTGTTGCAACTACTCCACTCTGCAGTGTGAAGCAGCCAATATGTAAACAAATGGGTGTGGCTGTGTTCCAATAAGACTTTATTTACAAACACAAGCCCTGGGCCAAACTGGGCCCACAACCTGACCTCTCTGTAATAAGTGAAAGGCTGAACAAGTAAAAGTTTGATTTTCAGGCCACATCAAAATGGTCAGGTCACATTCTCAGGACCCCTCCTCCCATGGTGCCCACTTTGGTGGTGGGGTACAGGACATACACACACTGCATGGCCATCTCAGGGTGCCAGAGGCTACTAGTCACTTCCAATATCTATGCTTTTTTAACAATAGAATCCCCCATTTCTTTAACTGGGCATGTGGGATTAAGTTCTACCCCATGAAATCTAAGCAGAAGTCTCATTAGCAATTGTTGAGAGGTCTTCTTAAAAGAACGAGGTGCATCCTTCTTTGCCCTTTCTTCTTCCTGGTGTCTAGAATGTTGACTGAACAGCCGGAAATGAGCAGCCATCTTGGGCCAAGAGGTGGAAATCAAGTAGTGAGGGCATCAGGGCCGCAGCAACACAGAAGAGAGCCTGGGCTCCTGAGGGTTGTGGAGACAACACAGCAGCCCTGAACTGCCCTCCTCTGGACTTTTCCATGAGAAACAAGCTTGTAACCTATCTAAGCATTTGTTAACTCTCAAAGTTAACCCTCACTTATGGTCTCGGGGAGCTCAAAATGCTTCCCTGGAGTTGCCCATTTCCTCCTGCTCTCTCCTTTACTGGTGTGGAGGAAAACTTCACCCCAGGACAGCTGTCTGGGGCAGAAGTACCATTCTGGTGTGTCCCATCTTGGGGCGGGGGGGAGGGGGAGTGCCTGGAGTGTGAGCATGCGCCAGGCTGAGAGCACAGAGAACAGGCCAGGGCAGCCTCGGGTTCCCTGCACCCCACTGTCCCCACATAATGTCCACTGTGGCACTGGTGTAACAGGTACCCAGGACGAGTTCCAAATCCCTTCCGCTCCTCAGGAATGCATGAACCAAGTTACAAGATCTGAAACCCTCATAGAGATTTACAAGGTGTATTTTATAGAAGAAATGCTAACAGAAGAAAGCAGACTGGCCTAACTTTCCTCTAAACCATCACACAGGAAACCACTCATGAGTCAGCTTTCTGTGCTAAGATCCCTGGCAAGCTGCTGGATTTGATCATGGAAAGTAACCGAGGCTGATAAGCAGAGTCTGCTTTTTCTGCAATCACAAAAGCTCCCATGTGTCAAAAACCATCCACGGGCTATCTCTGAGCCTCTCATGAATCTCAATAAATCTCATAAATCTTTATGAATCTGGCTCCATCGTGGCCCTGATGTGTGACCTTGAGACCACCTCTGTACCTCCACTTCCTCATTTGCCAGAATGAAGAGTACCTCCCACCTTATAGTATGGAAGAGTCAATCGTGTAAAATTTGTAATGCACTTCACCCATTCTCAATAAATGCTGGTTGTTATCACTATAACTGCTAGGCTACCAGCATCTCCCTTTTCCAGATGAGGAAATCAGAGAAGTTAAGCAACTCACTCAAAGACACCAAGATGGGGCACCTGCCACGGAAGTTGTGCTTTTTGCCCTCTGTCACACTGAAACAGAAGAGGTCTGGGTGTTCCAAGACCCATGATCATGAGTGCCAGGGTAAGTCAGGAGCTCCTACCCCTTAAAGACTGGTTCTGGCGTCTCCGGAGTCTGGCCTGCCCAGGCCCCACCAGCTGCTCCCTGGGCCCCCTCGTCCTCACCTGATGACAGTGAGGCGGCTGAAACAAGGCTGCAGCTCCCGCACACCGTAGTCGTTAAGATTGTTGTTGTCCAGGTCAAGCGCAAGCCGCTTGCGGAGATGGTGCAGGACGAAGGAGAGGGCACTGCAGTCCGCCGAGCACACGTTGCAGAAGGTCAGCTTGAGGTAGTTGGCGCAGATGCCCTTGGCTGCCAGTTGCCCCACCTTCTCGCTCTGAGTCTCGTAGATGCAACGCAGCATCCAGACAAAGGTGGGCATGGCCTGCACCTGGTTGAAGGCCCCAGACTTCACGCGGGGCAGGTTCTGCAGGTGAGCCCGCAGGCTGGCAAACAGGTGTGCCCACAGGGCCTTGCGCTTTCTCCGCAAGGCAGCAGCGGGGACCAGGTGCCGAAGGAGTTTCTGTTTGGCCTTAGACAACAGCCCGCACAGGAAGAGGTTAGTGAACTGAAAGTGATCCTTGTTCTTGAAGGGGTCCTCCCCTGCCAGGCCACCACCCTTCAGGCACGGGAAGGGGAGACAGGGGGGATAGCAGGATTCGGCTCCCGCCCCCCCAGCAGGAGCCCACTCCTGGAAGAACCTGAGCAGCTGCCCAGTGCCCACCTTGTCGTCCACCACGAGAAAGAAGGCAGTAAAGAAGGCCTGGAGGGTGATGTGGAAAAACTCGTAGGACTGCTGGTCCCCGCCCAGGCCCTGCTCAGGCACGGCCCGCAGGAAGCCCAGCTGCAGCTCCCCCTCCTGCATCCCGGCTGCCTGCACCTCCTCCTGGCGGAACACAAAGAGGCTCTTCTCCATGCCGCCATGGGCCACCTGCCCGAGCGAGTGCAAGGTGCCCCGTCCGGCGTGGAATGTCTCAGTCTGGCCTCTCGTGTTCCGCTGCACCAGGCTGGTGGGCTGTGTCCTGTTCAGGTGCACCTCGGTGACCAGCAGGAAAACATCGGTCAGGGTCACCGTGCAGTCGGGCAGCTGCGCAGAGCCCTCCCAAACGCTGTGGAAATGCTGGAAACAGCGGAAGATGATCCAGCAGAAAAGGGGCACGGCACACAGGCTGCAGAGGTTGGGGTTGGCCTCCAGCTGGGCCAGCAGGCGCTCCTGCATGGCGCGCTCGGGAAACATCCTCTTGGTGTAGGCGCGCAGGTGGCTAGGGGAGAAGCCCCGCAGGAACACCTTCTTGCGGAGGAGCTGGCGCGGGATCTCCACGCCCGTGCGGGCCGTGAGCAGCTTGCCGGCCCCCTTGAGCAGCTTCCCACTGAGCAGGTTGGTCAGCAGGACCAGGGGGTGGGCGGGCTCCCAGGGGGAGCAGGTGTCCAGTGCGCTGCTCAGGTCGAAGTCTGAGTGCAGCTCGTCCAGGCCGTCGAAGGTGAAGAGGGCCGTCTGGGGGAAACGCAGCAGGAAAGCGAACACCTCCTCGGGGTCCTGCTCCGGGTAGCAGTAATGCTTGAAGAGCAGGTCCCGCAGGCACAGTGTGTCGCCCTCCTTGAAGCAGCTGAACATGCGGCAGCGGAAGTGGAAGAAGAACTTGAACTCGGTGTCCAGCCGCCCCGAGGTCCACAGGCTCTGCAGCCGCTGCAGCAGCATGGACTTGCCCACGCCCGCGTCCCCGCAGATGAAGATGGTCTCGCCCTGCTCGCTGAGGACCCCGGTGCGGTGGTCCAGGAGGCAGCTCAGGCTCTCCAGCGGGCCCAGGATCTCGTTGCTGAAGCCCACCAGCTCCACGATGGTGTCGCTGTACGTCTCCTCCAGCAGCAGCTCCTCCTTCTGGGCATAGCACAGGACGAACTTGGAATCACGGGCCAGTTGCTGTCGCAGCTTCTCCGTGTACCTGCTCACTGGATGGTGTGGGAGGGAAGACAGTCAGCTCCCAGTGAGACTTTTCTTTTAAAAGCATATGTATTCATTTAAGGTTATTTGTACACCCAGCACGGAGCTGAAACTCACCACCCCCAGATCAAGAGCCGCAGGCTCCCGAGACTGAGGCGGCCAGGCGCTGGAAACTCCTGTGGCTGAGGAAGAAATTGCTCTCACTTTCTTTTGCTGATCACACTGCTCTGAAAGCAAGGGAAGTCTCAACACTAAATGCCCAAACTTTGAGTGAGAAGACTCAACAGTCCACGTCAATCTGGATTACAAATGAGACGGGCCAAAGCACAAAGAGAGTAAACTAAGAGAAAAACTACCCTGTTCAACGACGCAGAGCACACCAGCCCCAGGTCCCCAGCTGACACCTGGGGGTCACTGACTTAGCACCTGCTCACAGGGGAGCAGACAGGTAACATGCTCACATGGGCAGGGAGCTCGGCAAACCTGAGCTAGAGACTGGGCTTATACCAGATGGAGGTGATCCTTCCCCAGACCAAAGGCTGTTCCATGAATTCCTTTAAAATACTTCTGGGATTTTGATTATAATCCAGTTAACGAAAACGAGACACACATGCCCATTTCCAAATTCATCTATAACCTCTTCCCACCAACTCAGTCCAACTTGGTGGTCTGCTTAAAATTTGTGAATTTTATCTTTTACATCTTTAGTAAGACATAATTTACATACCATAAATTCACATATTTTACAATAGGCATTGTGTACTACTCAATAGTTTTTAGTAAATTTACAAAGTTATGCAAATGTCACTACGCTCCAGTTCTAAAACCTCTCCATCCTAAGCCCACTTCTAGCGAATCTCTGCCCCTGGCCCTAGGCAATGGCCAATCTGCTTTCTAGCTCTATTAATTTGCCTTTCTGGCTGTTTTGTATAAATAGAATCACAAAAGATGTAGTTCACATCTAGCTCTGTAGAGTGACTTATACTTTAAAAGCTACCGAAGTAGTTGGCTAAAGGAACCAGTGGAGATGTCTTTTGAAAGAATGATCACAGGCAGAAGCATTTTCCTTTGCTCCTGGGGAAGGAAGCAGAAGGAAGTGGGAAGGGGCAAGAAGAGTAAGAAGCTAACAGCGGCCACAGGTATCACAAGTATCCACAGCCCAGCCACAGAAGGGCTGGGCTCTGACCCTGCTGGTTGGCCTGGTTTCCCCCAAACATGCCCCTGATAGTCTGGGACACTGTCCTCTGTTTCTGTGTTCAAGGTCACACTGGATTCTTTAAACACTGGAGTTGGGGTCCTTGGTGCTGGGTATTATACAGCCAACAAATGTCTCAAACTAGTGAGCACAGAGACATGCAAAGAAGGCTCCCCAGTCCCCAGACCAGATCATGGCCCCAATTACATGCGCTCACAGCAGCCTGAACTGCTCTCGTCCTTGTCACCATATGCAATCACACATTTGTGTGACCACCTACAGCTGGGCCTCCCGCACCAGCCTCCAAGCTCCCTGAGAGCTGGAACCATATCTTGTCTGCTCCCCATCATACCCCTGGCATCCAGCACAGTGTCTTGGCACATGGTGGGGATATGATCAATACTTGTTGAACGAATCAATTAGCTGATGCAATCCCACTGTGCTTTGGAAATGGCCACTTCCGGCTACTGGTTTTGGGACTGGCTTCATATTGGGTTTTCACTGGCTCTTGGACTGGCCACTAGGGGTGAGAGAAGAATACCTTGCCTAGGATAAATTTTGGAAAGATTTTTTTTTTTTAAAGATTTTATTTATTTATTTGACAGACAGAGATCACATGTAGGCAAAGAGGCAGACAGGGGGGAGAGGAAGCAGGCTCCCCGCTGAGCAGAGAGCCCGATGTGGGGTTCAATCCCAGGACCCTGAGATCATGACCTGAGCTGAAGGCAGAGGCTTTAACCCACTGAGCCACCCAGGTGCCCCTGGAAAGATTTTTAAAAGGAATTCGTGCCACCATTAAAATGTCTATGTGGGCGCCTGGGTGGCTCAGTGGGTTAAAGCCTCTGCCTTCAGCTCAGGTCATGATCTCAGGGTCCTGGGATCGAGTCCCGCATCGGGCTCTGTGCACAGCAGGGAGCCTGCTTCCTCCTCTCTCTCTGCCTGCCTCTCTGCCTCCTTGTGATCTCTCTGTGTCAAATAAATTAAATATATATTTTTTTTAAGTCTATGTGTCCAAAAGGGAAGCAAGCAGAAAGTCAGAAGAAAGGCCATTCCCACACTTCCACAGGCCTCTAAGTCAGACTAACTACTTGGGGTCAGTTCAGCACAGCCCCCAGCAGCACTTGGATGATGGGGAACATAGCACCTGGGCCCACTGCCCGACGTGAGGGGCAGAGCCAACTATGGTGGACCATGCCTTCATGCCCCGCTGAGCCCACACACCACGGCATTTCCAAACCCCAGGGCTTTGCCGGCCTGGTGTCTGCAGTCCTACCCTGGGGGAGCGGAATCATACCTGGGTCGGTGTTGACGACAACTTTGCTCTGAATGAGCTCTGAGGGGGAAAAGCCAGTCTCCGACAGCCAAGGCCTGAGATCCACGTAAGCATCTGTGAGTTGCTGGAGCACGTAGAGGAGGAACTCAGACACCTCCTCGCCCTTGCTCTGTGCCAGGTCCAGAATTTTGCGGACCTAGTGGTGACATAAGCATGAGGGGGTGAGCAAGTGCCTGGGGAGTCCCCCTACCAGAAAGGCTCACATGCAGGGCTCCAAGTTCCTACAACAGCCTCAAGCTTGACCATCCCCCCAGAGGTGTGAGATGCTACCTATTGAAGGCCTAGAATCTGTGAAGGGGACTCCCCCATAGTAGGAAATTAAGCCACACAGCTCTTAAGAAGCTGGAGGCTTCCATGAACCTCCAAGTAATAAGGTCAGACTCACAAATGAGAGCTGAGTCCATCCCTGGAATTCTCCGGTCTCCTGTCCCTCTTGAGCCAACACTGCTACTGGCCAAGAATGAGTGCTGCTGAGACAGTTACTACACAGGTGAAATGAGGTGAGGGAGCATGCTGGGCCACATAGCAAGGGACTAACAGGCCTCCATGATGTAAGTTAACCCTAAAAAGGCCCTTTTGTATTATTAAAAATGCAGGGGAAAATAATCATACAAATCAGCTACTGTGCTCCCCCCACACCCCAGAAACCCTCTAGTTTCCCAGAGGCTGGCAGGATCACATTACAGACAAGTTCTGTCACTCCTCCAGCCAAAGAGGTTTGGGTCTTGCCAATTCTATTTTTCAGGAGAGAACACAATGCTAAAAGGAAACTAAGGGCTGTTAGGGAGTCCCACAGTGGCGGGTGCAAAAGTCTTTACTGTGGACCCAGCCTGGGAGGTGTTCGCTCCCAAGCCAGAGGCAAACTGTTCTCAGAGTCTCACCCAGCCTGGAGCAGCTCCCTGGAGTTTAAAGGCACTGAATGAACATCACTGCTAGTGTTCGAAGGTCATTTAATTTTTCCCTCCTCCCAATCAAAAGTGACTGAAAACAAGTGGCTTGGGAAGCGATATACCTAGCAAGGAGAGCAGCGAGGTAAGCGGAGTCTGCTTTCCACGCGAACACAGAAGTAGAATATGCAATTGTGTCATAAGCTGATGACTCAGGTGTCTGTCCTATAAATGACCCCAATGGGAAATCCCGCCAATGTGTTCAATGCCCAGAGGTCCTCACTCAGGGTCCCCGGGAGAAACCCCTTCCAGCAACCAAGACACACAGCCCGCCAAGGCCAGCCCCTGTCATCGGCACCTTGTCGGGCTGTGTGGGGCAGGCACCCACGATCTCCGCATCTTCAGAAGAGAAGTAGTCATTCTTCAGCAAGTTGTCCACCAGACACTGGGTGTTGCGGATGTGGGTGACCAGAAGTTCCCGATGGATTTTCAACAATTTAACATGGGAGTGAGACTCAGATGAGATTACTCCCGCCTCACTGTGGCTCTGCTTTTCCATGGCTAAAGGAACAAGCGACTACTTTGCCCAAACTCATCTTTGGCTACAGATGTCTTCCTGGCAGAGGCCAATCAGGAGCCAGGACGCCCACCTCACTCTCATGCTGCCCCTGAAGAGACAAACAAAATCACCAAGGAAGCAAACGCCATGGGAAAGCTCTCCCAACCCCTTTGGTCCTGGAATTTATGTACTTCAAGCAGGAGGAGTCATCACTCAGTCAGTTAAGCATGAGACTCTTGACTTTAGCTCAGGTCATGATCTCACCATCGTGATATCGAGCCCCACTTCGGGCTCTGCACTTACAATGGAGTTGGCTTGAGAGTCTCTCTCTCCCTCTCCCCCTCCACCCATGTGCACCTTGTTCATTCTAAAACAAAAAATTTAAAAAATATAAAAAAAGGTGGTGATCTGAGACATAGTAAAGAAAAAATCATAACTGAATTGTTTCTGCTTGTGGGTTACATGCCTAGGGACGGTGGAGGGTGGCCAGAGGTAGACAACCCTTTCATACAGCAAAACTTATTATCTTTTAAATAATAAAAAATAAAAGTGTATCTTAATCCCAGCCTGGGATAGAGATAAAGGTATATTATCTTCCATAAGAAGAAACTGGGCACATCCAAAATTGGGAGCAGAGAAACCACGGTTGGTTGTGGGGGAATTGAGACTTGGTGGGAGAGAGGGTCTGAGCCCAAAATGGCCTGAGGAGGGAGACAGTTCAGCAAGAAGTCTCCTGTGGTAGCCAGAGCCCAGGAACCTGGGAACAGGGACGTTTCTGTCACTCTTGCCCGTTCCGGGTTGTGCTGTAGCTGTCCTATGCCCCTCACAGCTATCCTCACACCTCCAGCAAAGTCTGCCATATACTTAGACCCTGGGGAATTTAGGAGGAACAATGCCACGTGTGGAATGAAGCAGGACAGAGGGAGGGCAGGAGGGAAGAGGATGTGGACTTCCAAGTGGCCCATGATGAGGAAAAGCCATCTTCCTGGAAATCCTTGAAAACCTCATGTACCTGCTGAACTTCCTGTCTAGGTAGAAACGGGGACCCAAGCCATTTTATTTGGGTATTAAGAACTAACTTGAGTTCATCTGCACTACCCCCAAATCGCACTGATGTCCTTTCTTGTACCATTAAGATCCTTCAGCAACTTCTCCACTCATCCTTCTGTATATTAAATGGGTCATTATCTTGGAAGTAGAAAGGCCTTGAACTGGCCACTTTGTCCCTCATTTTGGTAGGAAAATTCACACACCCCAGAGAGATAGTTTTTAAACTTTTTTGTTGAGCCCCACTGCCCCCAAAATGATAGACTTCTAAACCCTGTCAGTGTCCTTACTGTCATGAGCTCTTAAAAGCCCACATCTGTTAATAGTCAAGTCCACAGGTTCTGGAATTTTCCCAAGTCACACATGAGTCTCCTGGTCTTTTGCACACATCCATTTTTCCCTTTTTAAATCTATCCATTGCTAAACATTGCAAGTCTTACAGAAATTTCTCAGTGGGACCCCACACAATTACTTTCCTTTTATAACCTGAATGACCGAGCAAGAGACAATACAATTTAACATTCTAAGCAAGAAGAAGGCAAGACATCCTTACCGGGAAGAACTTTCAGGGATGGAAATGACTGCTTAGTTACTATTACTAGACGCATGTTTGCCTCTTAGATGTTAATTCAGCCTTTTCCACTGGGGTCAATTATATGACCTATTTTAGAATCCAACGCTTTAGAAAACTGGTTCCCTGAAGGGCTACCAGTGGATAATATTAAATTTAAATTAAGGTTAATGATACTTTTAACTTTTCAGCATTATTCTTTGAAGTAAATAAAAATATTTTAAAACAACTTCCTCTTCTGAAATCTTCAATTTCCAATTTCTTTCTGGAATCTGCAAAATCGGAAAAAAAAAAAAGAGTTTTCTCTGAAAATACTACTGTAATTTATAGTAAATGAATAAAAGAAATTGATGATGGGATAGTTTTAAATCCAGAACTCTAGGATGTTGGTCTTCTCTGTACCTTCCTCCTTTAGGACAATGTTTTCTAAATGTCACTTGGGCAACATGTTCACATATATTTTTTGGCCATAATTGAGTCCTACCTGTACTTTATTTGCTTTACTTTGTGCTTTAGGTGGACTGTTTTATTTATTTTTGTTTTTTCATTTGTTTCAGTTGCAGTATAGTTAACACACAAGGTTATATTCGTTTCAAGGAGACACTGCAGTGGTTCAGCAATTCTGTATGTTACCCATGCCCATCACAGCAACTGTACCCCCTTAGTCCCCATAAATGGACTATTTTTAAAACTCAGATTAATTTTTAAGGAAATATTATTTTGCCCATCATTTTTAATAAATAGAAAGCAACACCAAAGTAAATTCACTGGAAATAAAACCCTGCTATTGTATCCCACCTCAACAGCACTGCCTGGGAAGATCCAAGGTCTGAGGCCTGTTTGTTCACAGAAGCATCTGAGGGTGTTAAAGACATAGTAGCACAAAACCGAGACTTTCTTTGCATTGATCCTTCATCTGCAAGAACTAGAAAGGGAACTGCCCGCCTACTTCACGAGTCCGTGTCTTGCAGGCACGGCTGCTGAGCAGGAAGAAAGCTTGGAATGGGGGTTTTGTTTCATCTGTTCAAACCTAATCCACGTCCATCCTGTTTTACTCACAGCTCATCTCTTCCGAGCCTGTGACTCCCACAAAAATCAGTGATTTCGCCCTCTGCCTGCCCATGGTAACCTCGCAGACATCTCCAGCTCTTGTCATCCAAGGCAGAAACTTCCGTCTCCCGATTTACAGCTACCTAAGCAGAGCAACAAATCGCACGCCAGCCTACTGGCAAGGAGGCTGTTGCTCTATAGTTTCCAAAGTCCCAGTTTGAGATTTAATCAGACTTGCAGAATTCACTCAATTCCGCAGGAACTTAAGGTATGGATGATGGAAGAGGAAACAGAAAGCTGAACCTGGCCCAGTAAATAGAATCCTAGGGTAGATCAAATCTACATCCTGGGGCACCGTAGAGAAATTCACTTCATGGACATCTGGTTACCATAATACCAAACAGAGCCAGGGATTTCCTGGCCCTGACAGGGGCTCCATTACAGTCTTCACCTGATAAAAGGTAGGTCTAGCTAGTGAAGACGGTCAAGTTGTCATGTCCAGGCAAACAGAAGGCCAACGCTGGGCCAAAATCAGGTTTGGTGAGCTGGACCTGCTCCAGTGACGGGGCTCTCACAAGGCAGTGGTGTAGAGTGGAGAGGACTGAAGGTGGGGATCCTGGTGAGGAAGGGCCAGGAAACAGCCAAAAAAAAACCCATTAAGCCAATGAAGATGGCCAGAAAACAAGACCCATCACAGATTGAAAGAAGATGATAAAGCAGAGAAATGAAGCAGAAAAGGTCAGGGGAGGACTGGTCTACCACCTAAAGCCTTCTCTTGAGACAAAGGCAAGTAAGGGTACAGCTTACTGGTGTTCAGGTCAGGGAGACCGTTGGGAGCTGAGGGGTCAGATGGTACCCCCAACCCCTCCTCTTCTTCCCGGCTTTCTGATCTGCCCTCAGAGAAGTTTAGTTCCCAGGTAACAAATCTCAGGCTCAATCCACCACCTTAGGCTCCTTATGGAGATCTGTGCCCAGATTCCATCTTGCAATTCGATCCTCTGAACTAAATATAAAGTCTGCAGAGCCTCCAAAAAAGGCTCAGGGAAGCTTCTCTGAAGAAAACAAAGCCAGAGGGCAGGCATTCTAAAGAAAAAAGAAGTAGAGACAGGAGAGAGAGAGTCTCTGTAAGACTATAGAACACATTGTTGAATAGAAATAAAATGCAGGGAGCACCTGGGTGGCTCAGTCGTTAAGCATCTGCCTTTAGCTCAGGTCATGATCCCAGGGTCCTGGGATTGAGCCCCACATCAGGCTCCCTGCTCAGTGGAGAGTCTGCTTCTCTCTCGCCCTCCCTTTGCTCCTCTCCCTGCTCATTCTTGCTCTCTCTCAAATAAATAAATAAAATCTAAAAAAAAAAAAAGAAAAGAAAATGCAAGTTATGCGTGTAATCCAAGATTTCCTAGTAGCCACATTAGTAAAAGTAAAAATAAATGAAAATTTTTTTCATGTTTCATTTAACCCATAAATTAAATATCTTACTTCAATATGTAAAGAGTATAGAACTAAGTGAAACATCTTATATTCATTTTTTTCATACTAAGGCTCTGAAATCCGGTGTGCATTTTACACTTAACAGCACATCTCAGTTTGGACTAACCACACATCAAGGGCTCAAAAGCCACCTGTGGCCAGTGGCTACTGTGTCGGACCGTGTAGCTCCTGAGCCACCACTGGAAGCTGCAGCAGGAAGACATCGGAGCTCCTGCCCTGTCCCCAGCACCATCTAGCAGACCAATGCCAGGAAGGACTCTGAATTAGCTTTTCAGATTAGTTTCTCAGAAAGTCAATGAGGCAGGCAGTTAAAGAGGTGAGATCACAGACTGTTCTGTGAAGTCAGGAAGGAAAGAAGTATGGCACCTACTGGTTTATAGTCAGCATACAATTACTTTCAACTATTAGATAATAAATTCAAGCTTTGCACACTTGAAAAGATTAAAAAGAACAATTTCTTGTCAAAGAATCTTTGTCAAAAATGCCATTGATGGTATTGTGAGACAAGGACTTTCGTACACCATGGGTAGGGCTATATCCTGGAGAAGACCATCTGGGACCCCATTTAACAGTATGTATCAAGAGCCTGTGAAAAGTTTGATTTTGTAGCTTCCCATTCTAGAAATCTGCCTTCTGCAAATATTTCCTGTTCTAGAAATCCGCCTTCTGAAAAGATTCAGAGGTTCTGAAAATTTGGTTGTTTTTTTAAACAAGTTTCTTCTACTTCTAGTTGTGATACAGTAGTTCACGACTTCTACAGAGGCCAACGATAGGTGAACTGATCAACAAATTGGGGTACATTCATACAGTAGAGCACTCTTTGATAAGAAATATGAAGGAAATACAACATGAATATCACAGATATTATGCTGCATAAGAGAAACAAGACTCAAGAGAGTACATAATATATGATTCCATTCATATAATTCTAGAAATCTGACCCTGAAATCAGAACAGTGGTTTCCTGGGGTGGGGGAGGGAGAAGACAGGAGAAACAGACTCCATAGGGAGATAAGAGAAAGTTCTGGGGAGATAGAAATACTCTTCATCTTGACTGAAGTGCTATATATAGGTCACATATAATGCGTACGTATATAGAAAGGAGTTTTTCAGGTAGAAGAAAAATGATCCTAAGACAAAAACAAAATGAGAGCAACAGAAAGTTTAATGTGAGTAAATAGAAATGTGTATTGACTGAACAAAACAATACTGATATCTTGTTGAATCTAAAATATACGCAGAATTAGCATGTGTAACAGTAATAACTCAAAAGGTGGAGGTGAGGGGCGCCTGGGTGGCTCAGTGGGTTAAGCCGCTGCCTTTGGCTCAGGTCACGATCTCAGCGTCCTGGGATTGAGTCCCACATCGGGCTCTCTGCTCAGCGGGGAGACTGCTTCCCTTCCTCTTTCTCTGCCTGCCTCTCTGCCTACTTGTGATCTCTGTCAAATAAATGAATAAAATCTTTAAAAAAAAGGTGGAGGGGAATAAATGGACTTAAAGTGTTCTAAGCTCAAAGCACTTTCTGGTTCTAGGCAAAAATATGACTTTGTTTTATTTTATTTGTTCTTTTAAGTAAGTTCTATGCCCAGCATGGGACTTGAACCCATGACCTTGAGATTGAGTCACATGTTCCAGTGACTGAGCCAGCCGGATGACCCAGTATTACTTTGTTTTAGACAGTAATAATTCAAAGGTCAGATTATTATCTCTAAGATTTCCACTAAAAAAACAGTAAAAGAAACATATATAAGACAATAGAAGAAGGAAATGGAATAATAAATACACTTAATTCTATAAAAAGACAGTGAGATAAGGTTAAAAAAAAAAGGTTAAAAAAAAAAAGCCAAGACACACAGAAACCAGACAACAGATATAAATCCAAAGGTATTAATAATTCCATTACATGTAAATGTACTAAATGCTCCAATTATAACACTTAGCTTGGCAGACTTGATAGAAGAATACTACGTGTTGCCTAGAGAGACAGAGCTTAAGTAAAATGATGGGGTTTCATCCATTCATTCATTTCCCCCAAAAGGAAAAGAAATATAAGGTATGCCCTCACCAAAAAAAGCAAAGCTGGCATAGCTATATTAAAAATAAAGAATTTAAGGGCAGAAATGTTAGTAGAGAGAAAAACATTTCAGAATGATAAAATGATCAATCCTATAAGATGATTCAAATATTTTAGTTTGTATGCACCTAATAACATTGTCAAAACAAAGCAAAAATTGACAATCATAAGAGAACTAGATAAATCCACAATCACAATGGGGGAGGGGGTTAATACATGACTCAGAGTAACTAAAAGAACAAAAAGAACAAAGAATTAGCAAATGGTAACGATATGGAGAATCTGAACAGAATAACAATTCTCCCAACTGACATCTATAGAACACAAACCCAACAGCAACAGAATGCCTAGCATTTTAAGTGCATGTGTAATATTAGTCCAAACTGAAATAACATAAGTTCTTAACACATTTTTAAAAGCATTTTATTTATTTATTTGACAGAGAGAGAGATAGTGAGAGAGGGAACGCAAGCAGGGGGAGTAGGATAGGGAGAAGCAGGCCTCCCGCTGAGCAGGGAGACTAATGTGGGGCTTGATCCCAAAATCTGGGGATGGTGACCTGTGCCGAAGGCAGACTCTTAACTACTGAGCCACCCAGGCGCCCCTCTTAACACATTTTAAAGGACTGAAATAATTCAGAATATATTCTCTGACCATAGTAGAATCAAGCAGAAATAAAAAATAAAAGGGGGGGCGCCTGGGTGGCTGGGTTAAAAACTCTGCCTTCAGCTCAGGTCATGATCCCAGGGTCCTGGGATCGAGCCCCGCATCGGGCTCTCTGCTCAGCAGGGAGCCTCATTTCTCTTCTCTCTCTCCCTGCCTCTCTGCCTACTTGTGATCTCTGTCAAATAAATAAATAAAATCTTTTAAAATAATTTAAAAAAAGATACCTAGAAAATCCCCAAACAACTGGTCAAAGAAGAAATAGAAGTTAGAAAATATTTTGAACTGTACAATAGTGAAAATACAACATATCAACATTTGTGGGATATAGTTAAAGAAACCATAGAAACTTATAGACTTCTATGCATACATTAGAAAAGAAAAATAGGGGCACCTGGGTGGCTCAGTCAGTTAAGCATCTGCCTTCTGCTCAGGTCAGGATCCCAGGGTCCTGGGATTGAGATCCACATCAGGCTCCCTGCTCAGTGGGGAGTCTGCTTCTCCCACTGCCTGCTGCTCCCCCTGCTTGTGCACTCTCTCTCAAATAAATAAAGAAAATCCTTAAGGAAAAAGGAAAAGAAAAACAGGTGTGCCTGGGTGGCTCAATCAGTTAAGGGTCCAACTCTTGATTTCAGCTCAGGTCATGATCAAGACCTGCATCTGGCTCCACACTCGGCATGGAGCCTGCTTAAGTGTGCTTAAGACTCTCTCTCTCTCTCCCTCTGCCCCTCCCCCGCCCATTTTCCTCCCCCTCCAAAAAAATTTCTCTCAACAAAATGGGTTTGGAGGGAACATATGTCAACATAATAAAGGCCATATATGAAAACCCTGCAGGGAACATCGTACTCCATGGTGCAAAACTGAGAGCTTTTCCTCTCAGATCAGGAATTTATTTAGAACAAGCACATGGTCAGTGCAGGTCCCTGTGTCCTCTGGCTGCCCCCACCTTCTCCTTCGCTGGCCAGCTGCCAGGAGAAGTTGGAGGGGAAGTAGGTGGGCTGTAGTATGAAGCCACACCTTCCAGGGAGCACCACTGCAAGACAGTCTTATGGGCGCCCTCCCGGCTGAAGAGCATGGTGAAGGGGAGTAGGCCTGCCCGAGAGCCGAGACCTGAGCATCATTCGTTTGTTCATTTATACCCCTTGTTCATAAAGGCCACTGTCCCCCTGCCACCAGGGGGCACACAGACAAGGCAGTCAACATCAACAGAAACCTGGCAGGACACCAAATGCAAGGAGAACAAAACAACTGGAAAACGGAGGAGACCAAGCAAAGACTTCTGCCTAAGGTGAACTTGGAACCCAAAAATGGTGGGAGATCTGCATTAGCCAGAAGTATGTAGGTAGCCGGGTGGGGGGGGCGGTGGAGCTGAGTGGGGCGCTGTGGTTGACCCATGGTCAGAATGCTTGTGAAGAGCTCACAGGGGCACATGGGGCAAAGGATTCACTTAGAAAGGAGTCCCATCTGGGAACAGAGCAACTGGGGCTCCTATGCCGAGACTGACCGACTCCTGTTCCCCTTTCAGTCCTAGCACCTTGGTAGGGCCTTCCCCCACACTCAGTTTCACTTTCTAAAGGATTTTGCCCCGTGCTGCTTTCTTCCTTCTCCACTATCCCCAGGGACCCTGAAAGTAAATGTTCATTCTTTGTAATGGAGATGCTAAGATAAAAAGCACTTTATGAAGATGTTCATCTCCATAGATGTGTCTTTTTATGTTTTAATAACTTCCCTCAAGTATAAAAGCAATTTATCCGTTTACTGTGGAAACGTCAGGAAATGCTGTTACCATTCTGGAGTGTTCCCTTTCTGTTTTTCTCTATGTACAGTTATGCCTACACTGATCTTTGGCTTGCTGGCAATCACACCATATACATCTGCTATACCCTTACCATTCCCTTGTTTCTAGGTAACTGGCAAGGTCCTCTTTGGAGTTGCAGAAGCTAGTTCCTGACAGACACTTTTTGTACTGGGTTTTTATTTTATAAAGGAGAGTAAGAACCACCTGCCACTCTTTGATCTTTTAAAGCCCTCTGAGAAATTCTACTTGCCAAACGGGAGGATCGAGGATGACGCACAGTGGCAACACCGTCCCTGGCCTGGGTCAGCCTGGCTGCCTGAACCCCCTCTGCAAATCCAGCTGCCCCCTTCTGAAGCCAGTCCAGTCAGCAGGACAATGTGCTATCACCGACAGGACCCACGGGAGGACCACGGGGGACAGGGTGGGGGGTGGGGCACTGGGAAGACTCCAGGAGGCTGGCCTCCTGCGTCCTTCTGCAGAGGTCTGGTGTCAAGACCTCCTCTGCGAGGTGGCCCCAGCAGGATCCAGAAGGATCGTCACTAACACTGAGTGAGCCCTTTACTGGGGGCCCTGCATACAGCTAATGCTTTCCACTCCCTGTGAGAGATACAGTAATGCAGGGCTAGAGGTGGTCTCTGGAGCCAGCCAGGCTGAGGGGCCCAGCGCTTGTCAGCAAGTTAGCCAGCCTCTCTGTGTCTCAGTTTCTTCACAGGGACAGTCCCGGTCTCAAAGTGTTGCTGGGAAGCTTAGTTCAAATTCAAAGTGCCTGGACTGGGCATCAAGTAAATACTCAGTAATGATCATCTGATTTAATCCTCTCTATTACCTCACTCAGTTCTTAGGGACAACACTAGGTGGCAGAGGTCATTGTTACTGCTGACTTACAAATGAGGAAATGGAGGCACACGAGGTTAACGATCTTCCAAAAGTCACAGAGTTTATAATCTGGCAGGACAGATGGACAGAGCAAGAGATTTCTTTTTTTTTTTTTTAAAGATTTTATTTATTTATTTGTCAGAGAGGGAGAGGGAGAGAGAGCGAGCACAGGCAGACAGAATGGCAGGCAGAGGCAGAGGGAGAAGCAGGCTCCCTGATGAGCAAGGAGCCCGATGTGGGACTCGATCCCAGGACGCTGGGATCATGACCTGAGCCGAAGGCAGCTGCTTAACCAACTGAGCCACCCAGGCGTCCCAAGAGCAAGAGATTTCAAGTGTGGTGAGCGCACCAAGAGAGCAACGAAGCCAGAACACCAGGCTGCATCTCCCCACCGGGCTTCCTTCTGCCCAGCCGGAGCCCTCTGTGGCTGAGGTGACCAGGACTAGTGCTTAGAGCCCCTGTCTCTTAGGAGCAGGCCTGCCCGAGAGTGGAGACCTCAGCGTCATTTGCTTAGAATGTGAGATGCCCTGAGTCCCAATAAACCCCAGCACACAAGTGCCTGGTCCAGGTAGCCCGTTGTTGAGGGACCCAGTCTCCTCGGCCACCCAAGGGTGCCACCCCTTCTCCCGTACATCTTTATAATAAACCTCTGAACAGAGAGAGCCTCAGTGTTATCTCTGAGACACCGAGTTAGATGCTGGTAAACGCGTCCGCTCAGCAGCAGCTCTGCTCTGTGCAGAATCACCCAGCAAAGCCGGGGTGCAGAGGTCACCCAGCCCAGAGTATAGCTATGAATGTCAACCCCCAGGATGAGCAGAGAGAATCTGGCTTCCATCCCTACTGACATGGCCTAGATCAAGAACAACAACCTCAAGAAAATCATCTCCCGTCCTCTATAATGACCTCATGATTTCTCTCTTTTCTTAGACCCCCAGTGGCTGGGAATCATCATTCATCCTGGGCCTGAAAGAGAGCAATTTCAGAGTAAAGGACACAGCTTTCCACAAATTGGTGTTGCAATACAAGATCCTTAACAGACCTGAGGCCTAGTCCCTCAGGCATTCCTGAACAAGGCAGCAGAGGCTAACAGCGTTATAGCCCAGAGCGTTCCCAAGGGTGACCCCTGAGCAGTCAGGCCATTAGGCCATTCTGCAAGCATTTCTGCTGCGGACGCTTGCCACATGGAGACCAGAAACAAAGACAAACACGAGCAAAAACAAAGCCAGCTTGGCTGGCACCAGGTGCTCTGGAACCCTGCCAGGGCTCCGAGCCTCTGCACTTAGGCTGACCCCCCCCCTTGCCACCTGCCACCACCCTCCCCGGTCCCCCTACTGCCAACTTCTGTTCATTTATCGAAATGGGAGTTTCCCAAACAGGCTCCTGCTCTCTGGAAACCTGGGAGGCTACAGGAACAAAAAGGTCAATGGTTTTATACGTAGAGAGGGAGGATCAGCGGATGGGATAGGATTTCACGGACCATGGAACAGTTTCAGACTTGCCTCCTGCTTCCTCGCAAAACAGCACAGTGACAGAAGTAGGTGGCTCACTAGTTTGGACTCGTGGGCGGCTGGCTGGTTCTGTCAGCAGAACATGACTCCTCATGTCGGGGTCGTGAGTTCAAGCCTCACGTTGGGTGTAGAGATTGATTAAAAATGAAATCTTTAGGGCACCTGGGTGGCTCAGTCGCTTAAGCATCTGCCTTCCACTCGGGTCATGATCCCAGGGTCCTGGGATCGAGCCTCCTGTCAGGCTCCCTGCTCTGGGAGGAGTCTGCTTCTCCCTCTGCCCTTCACCCCCGCTCGTGCTCACTCGCTCTCTCTCACAAAAATAAATAAAATTTTTTTTATAAATAAATAAATAAAATCTTTTAAAACCAAACAGTTTGGACTCTCTTCCTAGGTACAAGGCAGGGTTACACTTCTGTTTCCCTTTGAAGTCCCTTGCTTGGACTCACGAAATGTGAACAGAAGTGGAAGGAGTTACTCTGGGCGGGAAGCTCCCGGCCTCGGGGCAGCGGGTGTCAGCCTACCACTCGTCTTCCTCTGACGCTCTGACCAGCTCCTTCAAGATGGCAGCTGCTCCGTCCGCCTGGGCCCGGAAGTCATGGCAGTAAGGATGGGCACAGTGCGAGCAAGACACAGACCTCTGTGGTCTGAGCTGCTGAGATCTGGGGATTACCTCTAACCGAGCCCAGCCTGACAGATACCATGCTTTTGGGCAAGAAAAGGATACAGCACGTTAGGAAACTGAGGTCCAGTGGGGTGCAGTGAGTTGTCACAGGACAGACAGCTGGCTGGAGGTGGAGAGGAGGCACACCACGACCCTCGCCCTCCCTTCACGACACACCAGTTTCTCTAAGGCAAAATCCTGTGACATTAAAGACCACCTCTAGTAAAGATAAGCCAAGATAAGCCGCTATAGTCATTTTTTGGGAACCATAACATCGACTCCAGTTATTAAGAGTTTAATTAAAATAACACACCATTCTCTGCTTGCCTCTGGCTCACAGTCACTTATTTAAAAAATACTAATGTATTAAAGGGGGGGAAAGACACACAAAGAAGTCATGCATACTCTTGATTGGGGCTAAGGCGGCTGCATCTGCTTGCTGCAATCCCACACCCTGTTATCCTACCAGCCCCAGAACCACTGCATCTCAGCCTGGCCACCGTCACCCCGACGACGGTCAGGACGGTCAGGTGTGAACTGTCATCAGCGACGAAAGACAGTATGACGGAGCTGTATGTACTAACACAGGATGATCTTCAAGACATAGCATTCCTTGAAAAATGCAAGTTGCTGACAGAAATAGAGATGTAACATTTATATAACTCGCTCACATCCCCTGCCCTAGAGACACACAAAACACTATATTTTCTACTAGCATACATCTATAAACATAAATGCAAAGAAAACTACCTGGGAGAGGACATACTCTATGAGAATAGAGATTACTTCTGGACAGGGAAGGAGGGCATCAGTATTTCATAGTACTTTATTTGTAATGTTTTAACTTTTCAGAAAAAGAATATACACTTGCATAATTTAAAGTTACATTAGAGCCTTTTCATCTTATTTTTTTTAAAGACTTATTTATTTTAGAGAGAGAGTACGCACGCATGCATGCATGTGGTGGGGAGGGGCAAAGGGAGAGGGAGAAACCCAAGGCAACTCCAGGCTGAGCATGGGGCCTGATGTGGGGCTTGATCCCATGACCTTGAGATCACAACCCGAGCTGAAACCAAAAGTCAGATGCTAAACTGACTAAGCCACCCAGGAGCTCCACTTTAGAGCCTTGTTACTCATCAGAGCATCTCTGGCCGTTTTGAGACAGGTCAGTGAAACATTCTCAGCAATCACTTTGTCTGAAGGACCTCTGACTTTCAACTCAAAAAGGCCATCCCCCAGACCGAAAGGCCCCGTCCCCATGAAATGAAATGACACTTCGCTGAAACCAAACGAATTCAGATGGGATAATAGAATTCTTCCTGCACACCTGTGAATAAATGAAATGCTCCTGTTAGTTTGGTGAAATATCCCAGTCAAGCTGACAGGTCTGTGGGTGGAAACAGTTTTATTTTGCCTTCCATTTGGTAGGAGGCTGTCCACTCACGGTATCGCCACTAAGTCTGGTTTGAAAGAAGGAATCTAAAGTGAAAATATCAGTAATCTTCACACAAAAATTACAGAGCAAAACAATCAGCAAAATTGACTTTCAGGTAGATTTTTTTTCAATCTTAGGACCTCAAGCAATACCTTATTGAAGAAATGCTCCAGGATTACAAAATACTTCATTTCCTCTAATCTTTTTCCCTTCCTTTCATGTAGCACAAACCTCCACACAGTTTAAAATACCAGCTCAAGTCCCTTCTGGGGAGTGCTTTGACTCCAAGTGATACTTTCACTTTGATGGACGATGCCAAAAGGACCTCACATTTTCCCACCCAATATCTGCTTCCCACCCAAAAGGTATCATTACCAATGAAATCATTTTATATTCTTTCTGACCATGAAGGTCTAACCAGTGAACACCATCTCCGGCAGAGCCCCAGGTTGCCATGCACAATATGGGTGTCTAAAACTCTCACTGCCACAGACCTGGACGACAGAGGTCAGTCACTGACGTCAGGTAACAGACAACTGGTAGTTATTTATTGAATTCAGATTTAAGAGGAGTTCAGTGAAGTCACCATTCCCTGCCTACTCCAGAGATATTACCCGGATTATAAAACATCAATCAGAATAGACCCCGACAACCTGATGGTAAGCCCTAGAAAAGCCTGAACCCCACGCCCATGAGCAGGGAGGGTCAGATCTGGATTTCCTCAAGGAAATCTCTCCTCTCTTGGATTGAGATTCATTTTGGTGACTAGGATCTACAGCCTCCTCAGACCAGTTTTAAAATGATGAAGATCATTATACTGTGTGTGTTGGCTTGAAGCACCTGGATACTCAAGGTGCATGACAAGTGGGAGGACTCACCCATCCTAATGGCAATCTCACAGAAAGCGAGTGCCCGCATACTTCCACACAAGATCGGTAGAGCGGCGCAGAGAACACACACAATGGGTCAGCTCAAATTGGCTCCCACTTTCCCTGCTGCATGATCCAAAAAACACGAGTTCAGTTACGCTCCCAGGCTTCTGACAGGAGAGAAGCACAAGCTGTCGTTCTTTAATGGGTCTATGTCTGTCTGTCTGTCTGTCTGTCTCTCTCTCGGGTTTGCTGTTGTTGCTTTTCATTTTTCTTCTTTATTTTTAATTTCTAATCTTGGAAAACAAGCCAACTCCTGTTTGCCTCTGTCATACCAGAAAACTACTGACAGTTGTCTCTGGAGAAAAATGGAGCAGATGGACGAGGCTACAGTTCTTTGAAGCGATTGAGCTCCATTAACACTCATTTACTGTAAGTATCTGAAAGCCCTTAATCCCTCAGAATTTCAAAGCAGATGCAGAAGTCAGTCAGGGTCTCCTAATCTCCCGTCTCTTCCTCCCCCTCCTCCTCTCCTTCCATCTATTAGGGTTTCTATCTTCCTTTCTTATGAAAGCGCCACAGGATTCCAGATACAGACACGGAATCACTGCCTACGAAGGAAGGAATGCAGCCCCAGCTGATGTAAGCACTTGGGACGGGAGGGACGCTGATGAAATGCAGACATCCCATCACACTGTCCGGACCTTCTGGGAAGTCAAATGTCTGACACAGGCCTCAGAGTCAAACCTTCTGGTCAAGAAACCCTGTGGGGAATGCACGCAGAGCCAGCCCCTCCCTTCTCTGCTGGAACCACGGACTTCCAAACTGGAACATAATGTTGGTCAATGTCCCCATTTTAGAGATGAGGAAACTGAGGCCCAGGGCAGGGTGGGTCAACCAGAACCAGAACCCAGATCTCCTGGCAAGGAGGCAAATGCTTCTTCCGTGTACTTCTGGTCGGAAGAGCAGCCTGGGCTGCAGCAGCTCATCCCCTCCCCCACCACACTCTCCAGCAGGGACGGACACCTGTCCAAATGGGGAAGGGGAAGGCCCCTTCACCCTGCCCCCCCCCAAGCAGTTCCTGCTGGGAACTCCTACAGTACTTCATTCCCATTTCTCTCGGAGCAGAGGTGTTTTCCCTTTCCTGACTTCTCCCTTCACAGTGATTGACAGGGAAGGGCCGAGACTCTAAACCCAGCTTACCTGATTCGCATCACCAGCTGTGTGATTTGGACAAAGGACACCACACCACCCTTCTGAGCTTCAGTCTTCTTACCTGCAAGGTGCAGATAATAATAGCTCCCATGGCCTAAGACCACGGAGGGGGTTCAATGCACGCACGCACACACGGTGCTCCGAACAGCACTGGTCCCACCGTAAGCACTTATCACGGCCAAGAAGGGAGACTAGGCTAGGACTTCAGTCTGGCTCACCCTGAGGCCCAGCATCTGACTGAGGGATGGTGCCTATCTGGTTCATCACCGAAGCTCTAGAACACAGAGGCTGCCAGAGAACGGAATGGAGTGAGTGAATCGGGCACAAAGCCCAGCTTAGATATGGGGCTTTGTTAACATGCACTGAATGACTGTGGATTTCCAGAGTCCACACTCTCACTTAGGGGAGGTCACTTGCTAAGTTTATTAGCGGATAAACTCAGATTTGCAGGCACCAGTACTTGCTCTTGCTTGAAGGCATTTATATGATCTGCTGCCTTAAAAATTTCAATCAGAGCTCAGCTCGCAACTTCAGGGCATTGTCTATGCATAATTTCGGCACAAAATCACGTATGCTTTGTGACAATGTCCCCCATGATGCCTTATGGGGCTGATGTGCAAGTGTTGATGGATATTTTCCTAGTGTTATCCAGGTTTTGAACACCAAAGTTCCAAAATGCCCCCGCTTGGTATTCATCTCTGAGGGGCCAGTGAACAGAAATAGCTCAATAAAGAAAGCCAACAGAGCCTCGAATCAGAGACGCAGATCTGGAACTCTGTAAGTGGGTTTGAGTCCGTAGGCGGAAGAAGGTATCCATTCCGGAAGCTCCAGGACATCTGGAGATGGCATTGTGAGCCAACACAGAAAGTGTCTGGGGATTCTCAAAGGAAAGGCACTCTGTCAGAACAGAATATGTTCGTCACCTCAGAGGCTTGAGTTGAAACTTGACCTTGCGTAAATAAACACTGTTGACTTCGGGCCAAAACACTTAGCTCGAGACTCTTACTCACCCCACTTGAATGTGCAGCCACAGTCAGAACCACCCGGGACACAAATCTACTTGGAGCCCAGACACAGGGTATCTGGGACGTGTGCATGGTGGCCCTGAGGGGTGCTGAGAGGTTGGGGAGATGCCAAGTTCACCCAAGAGGCAGCAACACTCAGGGCCTGGGACCTCCAGAGGCCTCACCCAGTGTGCCTGATCTTAGGGAACAGACCCACCCACCAGCCGAAATACACCTGGCCTGCCACGGTCCCTCACTCTGTGACCTGATGACAGCATCACAGGAACATGGAGAAGGGACAGTGCAGACCCCCCAAAGCAAGCTGGCATGCCATGGTGAGGTCTTGGCCCCTTCTGGTTTGGAGGCTTTTTCTGTGACCTGAAAGCTCCAAAGGAAGAATTTTTTTCCAAACCCTGTGCCTTTTAAATGTGTGCCATTTTCCTTGTTTGATGAACAGGGTGGAGAAGGCACCTCTTTCAGGACTTTTGGGCAAAAGCCAGAGGGACAGCAGTCCAGCACGAAAAACTGCCCTTGGCTGGGGGATGGGATTCCCAGCATTTTGCTCCTGCAGACGTGGATGCTCGGACAACCACCCTCCTGAAGAGCCTCTGCTCTTCAAGGCCTTTTGTTCCTGTTCCTAAGGAGCTAGAAAGGACTGGAATCCACCAGCACCCACCCACAGAGGCTCTTGCTGAAGGATGCTGGGGCCTAGGAGGTCCACATGCATTTACACATCGGCCCCAGAGTACCACAGAACTGGTGCTCCGATTCCTGGCTCAGCCCTCTTTGACTTTATACTGAGCTTTCGTTGATTCATCTAGATATTGAAAACCATCATTTCTGTCTCCAGAATTGTCTCACACATTAAGACAAGGTTCATAAAGCTTAACAAATAGGGGTTGCTAATTATCTTTTTCTTGCAGATTACGAACAGAAAAGGCAGGGGGAGAGACGATCTCCTCGAGGCCTGTCTTTTAGAATAAAATCCCAAATCCTTTCCAGCCCAGAAGGCTCTGGTTGGCCTGAGTTCGGTTCATTCTTAGGTCTCTCTGCACGTTCACCAGCACACCTGATGCTTTCCAGCCTCTGAGCCTTCAAACACGCCGTTCTCTGTGTCTGGGACGCTCTAACTTCTTTTCATCCCAAGTCCTGATCGGAAAGGCTTTTTCTTGGAAAGGCATATCCCAGACTTCCTGAATCCTAGTCCAGCTCTGATATTCTGTCTCCTGACATGCTGTTGTTTTCACTTACAGCACTTAGCCCAGTTCCCGAACTATGTACGGATATCCCACCCCTTCCTCCTCTGCTAGCCTGCGAACTCCCTTTGGCCAGGCACTGGGTCAGTTCCATTCACTGCTGTCTCCCAAACATTTTCAGAGACTCCTTGCACTGGCAAGGTCTTGTGATATTATCTGTTGAATTAATGTGTTGAAGAATTGAAGGCCCCATGAGCCAGAAGGAACCAGGAGCTACCAAGAGCTTTCTAACAGCCCTCCACACCAGGCTGGCGGGCCAGCAAAGCACTTCACACCCAGAGGAAGGCCAGAGAAACAGCTGCCGCCTCATTCTCTGAACGGCCAGAGCGTCCACAGTGCCCTCGATGGAGAACCTGCTTATCCCGGCCCATGCTGTGCTGGCTCAGGCCAGATTTGGGGAATCTGGAAGATTGCCAGAAGAGGGAAGACGAGTAAGAAACGTCTGAAAAGGCAGTCTACTGGGAACGGGCCCTGCACTTTCAACGGGATATCCTTTAAATACTGTTGTGCCCACCTCAGCTCCATCTGGAACTTCCAGGCCTTGTTTCTGTCTCTCCAAGTACCCCGCACAACGGTCTGAGGAAAGGCAGGTTTTATCACACCCAGGCTAACAATCTCCATGCACGGAGAGGACGGGTTTCTCCAAATGAACACCATAACCCATTCGAAGAACAGCAGTCCAGGCAAGTGTCAGGGCCTCCCAAGCCCCATCACACCCAGTGGATCTCAGCTTTGCCGGCGGAAGCAATGGGTGAGATTTAAAAGCTGCAGATCCGGGGTGGGGAAGGAGTCCCACTTTCACTTCATAAGCAGGCAGTTCTCTGGGAGCTGGGGCCCTGTGTGAGAAACAGTTCCTCAAGGACAGGAGGGGCTCATGGGGAAGTAGAGGAGGGGAGCAGAGGGAGGGGCGCTCGTGGAGTTCTGCTTGCAGGGGTTGGGGGTGGTGGGGTGTGGTAACAGGGTCCTGCTTCAAATCCCAGGTGCAGCGTTTACTATCTGTTGACTTCACGCTACTTATTTCATCTCATTGTGCCTTAGCAATCTCCTCTGTAAAATGGGGGAAATGATACTTAGCCCAGAGGGTTGGGGGATCAGGGTTGTGCACAATAAATCCATGTAAGTAAATCTGTGTAAGTGTTAGCACTACTTAGGGTCTACTGAATCATGTGTATCACCATTTCATCAAGCCCAAATCAATCCTATCAGGTAGGTAGAGTTTTCCCCATTTTATAGAGACAAACACTGAGGCTCGGTACCTTATCCAAAGCCACACAGCTCAAACAGGGCAAAGACCAGTGCTCCAACCCAAACAATCTTCATCATCAGTATCATAATAATTGCCATTTCCTGAAAGCCAGGTGGTGTGCTAAGCACTGTACATCCATTACCTCATCAAATACTCAAAACCACTGTAAAGAAAGATTGCGTGTAACTATTTGACAAAGGAGGACACAGGGTTGGAGAGGTTCAATATCTTGGCTGAGGTCACACAGTTAAGGAATAAAGCAGGGGCTTGAGCTATGAGTTCCATAGTTTTTCTCCATTTCTGTCCTGCCTGTCCGTATTTGTTCCAGATGTCATATCTCTAATTGAAACCATCGATGTGCCTGAATCCCTATTAACTGTAAAACACTTCCTTGATAAATGGGGTCCATGAATGGCTCCATCCCAGTGAAAGAGCCCACTGTCACAAACTGTATGAAGTAAGGACATCCCCAAAGAAAAGCCTAGCTTTCCACCAACTTCCTTCTAGAAGGTTTGGTTTGGGGGTCATAAGGAGCAACTGGGGGGATGTGTTAAAACCAAGCACGGGGAGTTCTTAGTCATGAGACAAATTAACCTTTTGGTAATTAGAACAACACAACTGCTTTTTTTCCAGTAAATCGTCATCCGCTCACAGCTCTTCTGCCGAAGGATTTTCCCCAGCTATGCATGACTGCCCTACCCAGCCGCATGTGGCTCTGAAAATATCTACAATCCTCCCAACTGTCCTCCCTCACCTGCCTGGTGACAAAGACACAGAAAGAGGGCAACTACCAACATCCTGAAACAATATAGTGTTTTATTAGAATACTATGTTTTATTAGAATACCAACATACTAGGGCGCCTGGGTGGCTCAGTCAGTTAAGCATCTGCCTTAGGCTCAGGTCATGATCCCGGCATCCAGGCCCATGTAGGGCTCCCTACTCATCAAGGAGTTTGCTTTTTCCTCTACCCCGACACCCTGCTTGTGTTTTCTCTCTCTCTTATTCTAATAAAATCTTAAAACAAAAAAACAAAAAAAAAAAACAAAGGTCTCACTCTTTATATTAGCTCAGGTCTTGATCTTGGGAGTGGATGTTCAAGCCCCTATGCCAGGCTCCATGCTGGGCACGGAGCCTACTTTAAATGAATGAATGAATAATGAATGAATTAAATATGGACCTACTAAAACCTGAAGCTAATCTGGTGCTCACTTTGCAATTACTGGGGCCCTTAGGATGATCTCTTTATTAGTCCTTTAAACTATAGTTTTCTCTAATTTAGAGGAAAAGGACTACCCGGCCTAACAAAGTCCAAAATGGCAGTTTACTAGACTATCCTTTGGATTTTAATGAAGTGCAGCACAAAATTTCTTTGCTCGCTTTACAGCAGCTGGTCCCTGCGACAGCACTAGAGCACCAGGATGCCCTCAGACTGTCATTCCCCCAGATGTGGCTGGCATCAGAGGTCGGGGCAGGGCAAAGGCAGGAGTGGTGGCGAGACTAGCTTGACCATCTCTGCGACATAAGCTCTGCCCACAGTTTGGTCTGTGGCCATTCTAGATAAAACACAAGAATAAGAATTCCAGCCAGGAAGCCTTGCTTTGACACACTTTACAGCACTGGGTGAAAACCATAAGTTAATTGAAATGGCAGTGACTGTTCACTGCTTACTAGAAGAGGCAAGTTTGGAAAAAACACTTGCTCTCAATGAGCATTTGATGCATCAAAGACTTTTCCTCCAAACAAATTCAGACTTTGTGGATGGATGAAAGGAGGACCTTTGTGTGGGACTTTGCCCAACTTGACCTTGCCCAGGACTTCTAGAAAAGAACCAAATATCTACAGCTTCTGCATGACAAAAATTCAGCACAAGGAAATTTTTGACTTTTCTAATTTCATCTTGCCTAAAATCCTCCCAAAAGAGAATCGTAAAATAAATTGGTAACTTAGACCTCAAATCCTAGACTTAGAGTTTGAAGAAAGATTGAACGCTTTTCTTCGGATAAAAAGAGACAAGAATTTGATATGCATGTTTAAGCAAAAATCAGCGATTGCACATATACTGTGAAAACACTTGATCTTAATTTTTACACGACATCACTGTTTATATTACTGATGTCTAAACGGTGCTTCTGTTACTGTAAGCAATCCTGATGGTGACACACAGAGCAGGTCCCAGGGTGAAAGGTCCAGCCAGGATGTTGGCAATGACCATTGTAGGATCTGGGCTCCCCTTCCCAAAATTCCTGACTGTTCCTGGTAACTGAAAAACAATTCACTGTCCCTAGGCCAAGAATCAAGAGGAAAAACAGGAGCAGCCTGCGTGTTGTATGGGGACGCTGACAGCAGGAGAGCCACGTGTATGTGCCCACGAGTGTGTCTGAAACCCTACAGACAGCCCAGCTTTCTCAGGAGCCCATTTTTTTGGTCTCTGCAGCAGCCGAGTGGAAAAGTCTCAAGATTAAGGACTGCTTTCTTTTGTCAAGAAACTCATTCCCTTGGTGTGGAGTAAAGCTCTATTCCAGAGCCCTCAATTAGCCCTGGGGGCAAAGGGTGGGGGGAACTGCTGGCTTGAGATTCCAGACCTCAAAGCAGCCTGAGGTCCAAGGGGAAAGAAACCCTCCCTTTAGCAAGGCAGAAGAAGAACAGCGGAATGTTGAGGGAGACAATTTTTGGACAAGTATCTCCCCACCCCCTTCATGGCTGCATTAAGAAAACAGATGTCAGACACAAATAACCACAGCTCACAGAGCACCTGCCATTTGCTACACATTATCTCATTTAACTATATTATTCCCAGGACAGAGTTACTATTTTTATCCCCAGTTTTCGGGTAATTTACCTAGGGGCACATATCACAGAAGTGACAGAATCTGAATTTGGGTCCAGGTTGGATAGACTCCAAAGCGCTGAACTTCTTTCTCCACTCCCCAAAAATTAAAAGTACTCTTCTTAAAACGTTTAAAAGTCCTTTCTTCTACCTCTGGGCTGTTGTTTGTTGCAAATACACTTTTTTTTTTTTTTTTTAAATCTGCCCTGCACACGCGGTAGAAGTCTGTGTCTTGTCCAATGGCCTTGCTTCTGGGGTTATAGCTACTTGGCCCCAACATCTCCCTTTCCCCCAGATGAGGAAGCGTCCATCCTAGGAAATGCAATCCTCTCATATTCACAGTAGGATTACCCTTTGCCTCCCACATGGAAGGCTTTCAGAAGGAAACCCTGTGGCAAACACACCGGGCCTCCCCCTTAAAGCAGATTACCCAGAAGCTGTTGAGGCCATGAGTGTACGGTTTCCCCCAATTTCATGTCAATGCAGCAATGGTGTCATCTTCTGGAATGCAGAACCAGGGGGGAAATCATAAGGATCCGGCAGTCCTTGTTTTTCACAATGGGCCAAAAGACTGTGCGAATACACGAGGTTCTTTTGAACACGCTATTCACCCTGCCAAGCAGTCTCATTCCCCTTTCTGCGGCTCAGAAAGCCGGACGGAAGCCCGCTGCCGGGTCCCCAAGACCACGCAGGACACGGGTGCAGCGGGATCCGTCTGCAGCTGGACTCCATCAACGTCCCTGCCTGCGGTCTTTCCTCCTTCCTTGGCAGCCATCCTTTATTTGGGGATTGTTTTTTCCTAACCCTGGCTGCATACTGGAATCACCTGGGGAGTTCAAACGCTCTAGAGGCCTGGGTCCTACCACAAGGAATTCTGATGTAATTGGTCTGGGATGCGGACGGGGCATTCTAAGTTGCAGGCCGGATTTAGAAATCCCCCAACGAGGGATCAGTGATTCCGCAGACGCCGAAGTTGATCCGTTTGAACTTTTCCTGCATTCCTCAAACTGCATTTCTCCTCCTTGTCCCACCCGGAGCTCTTCCAGGGGGAATATTGCATTCCGCCCACAAACAGGATCCCTCCTCTCTGCGCCTCCCCGCAAGCAGCGCCCAGGACCCCAGGAAACTTCTTCCCGGTACGACCATCCCCAGTCGCTGGAACTTACTTGGGCTCCACGTGTGCAGACCTCGCAGCAGCTGGGAACCAGAGCGAGGGGAGGTTCGGAGCGCGGGAACCGAGGAGCGCCGAGGCCCGAGAGCGCGGGGACCGAGGAGCGCCGAGGCCCGAGAGCGCGGGGACCGAGGAGCGCCGAGGCCCGAGAGCGCGGGGACCGAGGAGCGCCGAGGCCCGAGAGCGCGGGGACCCAGGAGCGCCGAGGCCCGAGAGCGCGGGGACCCAGGAGCGCCGAGGCCCGGGGCAGCGCCGAGGCCGAGGGAGCTCACGGCACTGGCAGCTGCGGGAGACTGGGAGCAAGAGCGGCCGCGCCCCGGCCCGGAACGGGAACTGGCCGGGAGGGCATTGCCGGTAGTGCCCTCTCGCCTGGGCTGGCAGCGCCGAGGGGCGGAGGCGGGTGCGGGCGGACGAGGCGGGGTCGGCGCTGGGGCCGCCGACTCTCGGGCAGTCGGGAGACGAGGCGCGAGGAAAGTGGCCGGAAGCCCCAAGGGGCACTCCCCGCCTGAGCACGAGCAACCGACCACCGCGCAGGGCCCAGTGAGCGGGCGATAGCCTTCGCTCAGGGGTGACACGCCTGGGAACTCAAGGCGCCAGTTGGGCCACGGTGGCCTGAAGCCCAGCAGGCCAGCCAGTCCCCTTAAAAGTACCACCCCCGATCCTGCAACCAGAGGCGGAGCGTGGGTGCCACGGTGCAACTTGTTAAAGTGGGACACGTGCTCCTGATTAAAAAGGAGCTCAAAGTAATCAAACTTTACAACAGAGCATTTACTTCGATTTATACTTTTAAAAATCTAAGGCTTTCTTCCTGTTCTTAAATCTGTTCTTGGCAGTGTACATTTTATACTGTATACATGAATCAGTGATTTCCCCAATAAAATAAATTTTAATAAATTTCCCCAATAAAATATTTTTAAACGTTTTAATTTTTAACGTTTAAAAAGGGAAGGTCTGCACAAGGCATACTGATTCTATAAGGTGCCATTCACACTAAAATGCGTTCAGTCTTGTAACCACAAATGCTCTTGAATATTTAAGTTCCCACCAAAGTCTGCCTTCTGAGAAAGTACGTTAATAACTCAAAAGTAAAACTTTGCAAATGTAAAATTGATGGGATACAAAGGGCAACTTGTAAACACCAAAATGAAGACAATTCTTTCAGTTTACCCTTATATTAACCTCTGACAGAAAAATTACAAAAATTCTCTTTCCAGAGCGCCTGGGTGGCTCAGTGGGTTAAGCCTCTGCCTTCAGCTCAGGTCATGGTCTCAGGGTCCTGGGATTCCTGAGATTGAGCCCCCCACCACACCCTCCCGCACTGGGCTCCCTGCTCAGCAAGGAGCCTGTCCCACCCCCCACCCCCGCTCCCCCTCCCTCTGCCTCTCTGCCTACTTATGATCTGTCTTTGTTAAATAAATAAATACATACATACATACATACATACTCTTTTTTTAAAATTCTCTTTCCTCCTAGGATTCTGAATTTTATCTTTCATGGCTTTTAAACTCTCCTATTTTCCATTTCCTGTTTCTCTGGCTGCATTCCGAGTAACCTCCTCATTCCTGTCTTTCCATTCAGCAATATTTTGCAAGTATTTGAATCAGCTCTTTAACCCATCTGTGGTAGGCAGAGTAATACCTACACCCCATCCCACCCCCAGTGCCGCCGCCTTCCATGTCCATGGCCTATACTTGGAAACTGTGAATATGGCAAAAGCAGGATGGAGGTGGCAGATGGAACTAAGGGTGCTAATCAGCTAACCTTAAAATGGGAAAATTATAGTGGATTAACCAGGTGAGTCCAATGTAGTCAGAGGGGTCCTTATACATGGAAGAGGGAGGCAGAAAAAGAAGAATCAAAAAGATGGTAAGCAGAGAAGAATTTGGCCTGATGTTGCTGGCTTCGAAGATGGAGGAACAGGGTTCTGAGCCAAGGACTAAGGGCGTTTCTAGAAGATGAAAAGGAAACAAAATGGATTCTTCCATAGCGCCTCCATAGGAACAGTCTTATTGACACTTTGATTTTAGCACATGTCATGTCATGAAATGTCAGAAAATAAATTCTTGTTGTTTTCAACAACTAAATTTGTGGTAATTTGTTCCAGTGGCTCTAGGAAACAATACAGCATCCACTCCAGTTCTTAATTTTAACAATGTTTTTCCTTTCTAATAATTTTGGTTCTATTTCTAGTTTTCTTGGTCATTTTGAACAGTCTCCTGTTCTTTGCTAATTCCATCACTTTAAAAAAATACACAGTTATTTTTTATTTTTCCTTCAATTCTTTGCAATAATTACAAATTCACATGCAGCTGGAAGAAATAATGCAGAGGGATCCATTCACCCTTAACAAGATTTCTCCCAGTGGGAACATATTCCAGAACCATAGCGTAAGATCACAACCAGGCTGTTGGCCCTGATACAGTCAAGATATAGAACATTTCCATCATCACCAAGATCCCTCATGTCGTCTTTTTATACCACAGTGCTTCCCCTTTAGTCACTGGCAACCACTAATCTGTCCCCCATTTCTATAATTTGTCATTTGAAGAATGTTATATAAATAGAAGCATACAGGATCTATGTATGTAACATTTGGGGATTGGTTTTATTTACTCAGCATAATTCCCTGGATATTCAAGGTCATGACATATATTCCCTTTTATTGTTGAGTAGTATTTCATTGCATTACCACACAGATCACCATGATTTATTTGACCATTCACATGCTGAAGGACATCTGAGTTTTTCCAGTTTGGGGCTATTATGAAGAAATCTCTTGTAGATATTCACATACAGATTGATATGTGAACATAACAGTGTCCAGGAGGGCACCTGCTGGGGCTTACCGTAATTACATGTTTAGCTGCTTCTTTTTTCTCTTTTTTAAGACAAGGAGAGAGGTGGGGGAGGGGCAGAGGGAGAGCGAGAGAGAGAATCTTAAGCAGACTCCATGCCCAGTGCCCAGCCCCACAGAGTTCAGGCTCCCAACAGTGAGATCAGGACCTGAGCCAAAATAAAAAATCAAGGGCCCCTGGGTGGCTCAGTTGGTTAATCGACTGACATTGGCTCAGGTCATGATCCCAGAGTCCTGGGATTGATCCCTATATTGGGCTTCCTGCTCAACGGAAAGTCTGATTCTCCCTCTGCCCCTCAAGCAGACTCCCCACTGAGCACAGGACCCCCCTCCCCCCAATGCAGTGTTCCATCTCATGACCATGTGATCATGACCTAACCCAAAACCAAGAGTCCAATGCTCCAAAGACTGAGTCACCCTGATGCCCCCACAAGTTTAGTTTCTTAAGAAACTGCCAAATTGTTTTCTAGAGTAGATGTAACATTTTACATTCCTGGCAACAATGTGTGAGTGATCCGGCTTCATAGCACCCTTATCAGCATTTGATGTTGTCACATGTCTTATTTTAGCCACGCTGATAGGTGCGTCCTGATAGCGATATATCATTGTGGTTTTAATCTGCTAATGATGTTGGACATCTTTTCATGTGCTTTATTTGCTATCTGTTATCTCTTCTCGGGTGAAATGTCTCTTCACATCTGTTCATTTTCTAAAAGGATTGTTTGCTTTTCTACTATCCAGTTTTGAGAATTCTTTATGTATTCTAGATTCCAGTCCTTTGTCAGATATGTGGTTTGCAAATATTTTCTCCCACTCCTAGCTTGTCTTTGCTTCTTTTAATAGGATCCTTCACAGAACAGAGGGTTTAATTTTGATGAAGTCCAGTTTATCAAATTTTCCTTATATGAATCATGCTTTTGTATGAAATCTAAGAACTCTTTGACAAGCCCTATATTTCAAAGATTTTTCTCCCTAAAAGTTTTATGGTTTTATGTCAGACATTTAAGTCCATGATCCATTTCAAGTTAGATTTTGTAGGAGACTTGAGTTAAGGTTAATTTTTCTTTCTTTCTTTCTTTCTTTCTTTCTTTCTTTCTTTCTTTCTTTCTTTCTTTCTTTCGTCGTTGTTGGCTGGGTGTCCAGCTGCTTCTCCAGCACCACCTGTTAAAGGTTATTTTCCCTTCATTACTCCATTAAATTACCTTTGCATCTTTGCGTGGGTCTATTTCTGGGTTCTCTGTTCTGTACCACTTGTCTATGTATGTATCCCTTTGCCAATACCATACAGTCTTGAAATTGGGAAGATTCTTCCCATCTTCTTCTTCTTTTTTAAAGTTGCTTTACCTAGGGTGCCTGGGTGGCTGCTAGTTGAGTGTCCGACTCTCGATTTCAGATCAGGTCAGGGTTGTCAGATCAAGCCCCGCATCAGGCTCTGTGCTCAGCACTCAGTCTGCTTGTCCCTCTTCCTCCGTTCTTCCCTCACCCCCTAATAAATAAATAAATGAATACAAATCTTTAAAACTTTTTTTTAAATTGCTTTGTCTATTCTAGTTCCTTTGACTTTCGACATAAATTTTGGAAAAATAATCTTGCTGGGATTTTTTTAAAGATAGATTTATTTAGTTATTTATTTGACAGAGAGAGAGGGGCAGAGCAGCAGGCGGAAGGAAATGGAGAAGTGGGTTTCCCGCTGAGCAGGGAGCACAATCTGGGGCTAGAGCCCAGGACCCTGGGATCGTGACCTGAGCCAAAGGCAGATACTTAATGGACTGAGGCACCCAGGCTCCCCTTGCTGGAATTTTGATAGGAATCATTTTGAACCTCTACTGGGGAGAATTAACATCTTTACTGTATTGAGCCTTGCAACCTACAAACATGGTATTGCCTATTTATTTAGATCTTTGGTTTCTTATATCAGTGTTTTATAGTTTCCAGCATATAAGACTTACACATGCTTTGTAAGATTTACATTTAAGTACTGCATTTTCTTAGAAAAAGCAATTGTATATATCATAGGTAAGAATGTGAAATGGTTCAGCCAATATGGAAATAGTTTGGTGGTTCCTCAAAAGTTTAAACATAGAATTACCATATGATCTAGCAATTCCACTATCAGGAATAAACCCAAAATAACTGAAAAGAGATGCTTTAACAGTGGCTCAGTCCATTAAGCATCTGCCTTTGGCTCAGGTCATGATCCCAGGGTCCTGGGACTGAGCCCCACATTGGGCTCCCTGCTCAGCGGGAAGCCTTCTTCTCCCTCTCCTACTCCCCCTGCTTGTGTTCCCTCTCTCACTGTCTCTCTTTCTGTCAAATAAATAAATAAAATCTTTTTTTTTTTTTAAAGAAAGAAAAGAGATGCTCAAATTCTGGGAAGACAGGGCTAGTGGGGTCCTAAGCTCACCTTGTCTCATGGGCATACCTAGATAACAGCCACATCAGTGCATATAACCCAGAAAATGACCTGAAGACTGGCAAAGCAGACATTCCACAGTTGATCATAGAGAGGAGGATTCATCAAAAAGTGTAGGAGGAGCAGAGATGGGTTGGGAACCAAACTCCTAGGGAGACTAACCACAAATAGGAGGGACACCAGAAGCATGGAGAAGGGAAAGAAGGAAAGAAGCACAAAAGAATCGAGAAGGAGGCCCACATCAGGCACCCTAGACATGAGTAATCTGCACTGGGAAGATGGGTCCCTGTAACATTTGGCTTTGAAAACCAGTGGTGATTAACTTCATGAATTTTCCTAACCAGTGGGGCTTAACTCCACATGCTTTAAAGATCAACAGCCTGGAGAGTGATAGAAAATGGAGTCCCCACTCTTAAATAAGAGACAGTGTAACAGGGAACCCCACTGAGACACAGCATAGAAGCAGGAGTTTGAAAAGCGCCTAGGGTATAGGTGAAGGAGGTTGATTTACTAATCCTGGGATGTGTGCTGGAAGGCCAGGGATCTTCAGGAGACTTCTCTAAGAACCAAAGATCTGGCAGGAGCCATTTTCTCTCCCCCTCAACCACCCCAGGCTAGCTAGCCAGACCTACTTCCTAACACCATGTGACCCATCTCCACATTCTCCCTCAGATCTGCCCCATTCAACCCACCTCCCCCTAGGAAGGAATGCTTCCAAAGGCGCTCCTGCCAGTGGCTCAACCTGCAAGCAGCCCCTGCAAGACCACTGGCACTCCAAAGTAAATCCTGCGCTAGGGAGAAGGAAAGATAACAACACACACCAGTACACTCACAGCCCCAGCAGCCCAACCTTTTAAATGCCAGTGCAGAGAGAGTGCCCTGCTGATCAGTGCATCTGCAGCCCCAGCAGGCATCTGGCCTGATGTCAGGCCCACCCACCCGCAAAAGCCTCTCAGGGGATGAGGAAAGAAGAGCACCTTCCAAGTTAGTTTTACTGTAGCCCCAGAAAATGGGCTATAGACAGGCATCTGGTCTAACTGCTGACACCACCCAACTACAAGCCTACTCTCAGACTGGCCCTTTAACAGCACAGTGATCAAATCTGGCCCACAACAGACCAAGTGAGCCACCTTGTTGCACTGAAGGCAAACAAGGCTCAGTGCATGAAATCCACATAGGAGACACCCTGAAGCACCTGGTTCTGGTAAAGAGGGGACTTGTGTTATAGGGCACTGTGGGAACCCTTCTTCATAAGGTCACTACTTTCAAGATCAAGAGATGTAACTACCTTTCCTAATATGTGGAAACAAACACAGAGAGTTACATAAATGAAGACACAGAGGAATATGTCCCAAAGGAAAGAACAAGATAAAACCATAGCAAAGAGCAAGTGAAATGGAAATAAGCAGTATGCCTGATTAACAATTCAAAGTAATGGTAATAAGAACTTACTGGCCTTGAGAACAAAGTGGAGGATCTCAATGAGACCCACAATGAAGAGATTAAAAATATTAAAAAGAGCCAACTGGAGATGAAGAACTCAATAACTGAAATTAAAAATACATAGAGGGAATCAATAGTAGATTAGAATGGATCAGCAGCTGGGAGGACAGAGGAATGGATAATAATCAAGCTGACTAGCAAAAAGAAAAAGAATAATAAAAAATGAGACCAGGTTAAGGGAACCCAGGGACATCATCAAGTGTAATAACACTCACATTGTAGGGGTCCCAGAAGGAGAAGAGAGAGTAAAGGGGGAAGAAAATTTGTTTGAAGAAATAATAGCTAAAATTTTCCTTTAAAAAAACAACCCTAGGAGGTCCATAACAAGACATTTAATAATGACAAAGAAAACAAGTAGTGATTGAGAGAGAATTTTAAAAATAGCAAGAAAAAAGAAAATAGTTATATACAAGGGAAGCACCATAAGGTTATCTGCTGATTTTTCTGCAGGAACTTTGCAGGCCACAAGGGAGTGGAATGATATACCCAAAGTGCTAAAAGAAAAAAAAACAAAACAAAACAACAACAACAACAACAACAACAACAACAAAAAACCCTGCAATGAAGAATAGTCCACCTATCAAGGCTATCATTCAGAATAGAAGGAGAGATAGTTTTCCAAACAAACAAAAGTTAAAGGAATTCATCACCACTAAACCAGCCCTACAACAAACATTAAATGGATTTTTTAAAAAACTTTTAAAAAGTAATCTCTATACCCAACATGGGGCTTGAACTCACTACCCCAAGATCAAGAGTTGCATGTTCTACCGACTGAGTCAGCAAGGTGCCCCTAAATGGAATTCTTTGAGTGGAAAGAAAAAGCCATAATCGGGAATAAGAAAATTATGAAAGGGAAAAATTTCAGAGGTAACTGTGAACATAATAAATGTAGTAGATTAATCACTTATACAACCAGTACAGAGATAAAAGGACAAAATCAGTAAAATCAATTATATCTATGAAAATTAGTCAAGGGATTCACAAAATAAAAGCATATCAAGTATGATATCACATACCTAAAATGTGGGTGATGGGAGTAAAAATTTAATGCTTTTAGAATAGGTTTGAATTTAAGTGACCATCAATTTAATATTGATTGCTATATACATAAGATGTTATATATGTATGGTGATGGTAACCACAAATAAAAAACCTGCAAAAGATACACAAAAAGTAAAGAGAAAGGAATCCAAGCACTTCACTAAAGAAAGCCATCAAACCACAAGGAAATAGAGCAAGAGAAGAAAGGAACAGAGAACTATGAAAACAATCATAAAACAAGTAACAAAATGGCAACAAGTACATACCCATCAGTAATTATTCTGAATTTAAATGGATTAAATGCTCCAATCAAAAGACATAGGGTAATGGAATGCATAAAAAAGCAAGGACCATCTATATGCTGCCTACAAGAGACTCACTTCAGACCTAAAGACACATGCAGATTGAAAATGAAGGGATGGAGAAATATTTATCATGCAAAGGGTATGAAAACAGCAGAATACACATTCTTTTTAAGTGTAGATGTAACATTTTCCAGAATAGGTCATTTTAAATTTAATTTTTTTTTGAAGATTTTATTTATTTATTTGACAGACACAGAGAGAGAGAGACCACAAGTAGGCAGAGAGGCAGGCAGACAGAGAGGGGGAAGCAGGCTCCCTGCAGAGCAGAGAGCCTGATGTGATACAGGAACTTAATCCCAGAACCATGAGATCATAAACTCTACCGAAGGCTCAGACACCATTTGTTGAAGAGACTGTCTTTTTCCCATTGGATATCTTTTTCTGCTTCATCAAAGATTAATTGACCATATAATTGTGGGTTTATTTCTGGGTTTTCTATTCTGTTTCTCGGATCTATGTATTTATTTTTGTGCCAGTACCATACTGTTTTGATTACTACCACTTTGTAATATAACTTGAAGTCTGGAATTATGATGCCTCCAGCTTTGGCTTTCCTTCTCAAGGTCGTTTTGGCTATTCAGGGTCTTTTGTGGTTCCATACAAATTTTAGGATTAATTATTCTATTTTTGTGAAGAATGCTATTGATATATATTTTTAAGATTTATTTATTTTAGAAAGAGAAAGAGAGGGCATGAGCAGAGGAAGGGGCAAAGGGAGAGAGAGAATCCTCAAACCAATTCTCTGCTAAGTGCGGAGCCTAATGCAGGGCTCAATCCCACTTAACCAATGGAGTCACCCAGGTGCCTCAAAATGCTTTTGATATTTTTATTGGGATTGCATTCAATGTGTAGATTGCTTTGGGTAGTATAGACATTTTAACAATACTTGTTCTTCCAATCCATGAGCATGGAATGTCTTTCCAGTTTTGGGGGGTCATCTTCAATTTCTTTCATCAAAAGTTTTCTAGTTTTCAGAGTACAGGTCTTTCACCTCTTCAGTTAGGTTTATTCTTAGGTATTTTAACAATTTTGGTGCAATTGTAAATGGGATTGTTTTCTTAATTTCACTTTCTGCTGCTTCATTAACAGTGTATAGAAATGTAACAGATTTCTGTATATTTATTTTTTATCCCGCAACTACTGAATTCACTTATCAGTTCAAGTAGTATTTTTGCTGGAGTCTTTGGGGTTTTACATATAGCATCATGCCATCTATAAATAGTAAAAGTTTTACTTCTTCCTTACCAACTTGGATCCCTCTTATTTATTTTTCTTGTCTGATTGTTGTGGCTTGGACTTCTATTACTAAGTAGAATTAAAGTGGTGAGACCAGACATCCTTGTCTTGTTTCTGATCTTAGAGGAAAAGCAATAGAAAAAAAAGCACAAAGACACCTGTGTGGCTCAGTGGATTAAGCCTCTGCCTTTGGCTCAGGCCATGATCTCAGGGTCCTGGGATCAAGTCCCACTTCAGGCTCTCTGCTCAGTGGGGAGCCTGCTTCCTCCTCTCTCTCTGCTTGTCTCTCTGCCTACTTATGATCTCTGTCGAATAAATAAATAAAATCTTAAAAAAAAAAAAAAGAAAGCACGTTATTTTTGTAGATTCCCAGAAATTTTCTGCATGGACAATCATGTCATCTGTAAATAGAGACTGTTTCATTTACTCCATTCTAATCTATAAGCCTTTCATTTTTTTTTTTTCCTTATTGCACTGGCCAGAACTTCTAGCACCATCTTGAATAATAATGATGAGAGCAGATATCCTTGCCTTCTTCCTGGGTTTAGAGGGAAAGCATTTAGTCTTTTACAATTAAGTATAATGTTAGCTATAAGTATTTTATAGATGCTTTTTATCATATTGTTGAAGTTCCCTCTGTTCCTATTTTTCTGAGAATTTGTTTAAAGAATTATTTATTTGTTTCAGAGAGAGAGAGAGAGAGCAGTTACATATGCAAGTCGGAGGAGTGGCAGAGGGATAGAATCTCCAAGCAGACTCCTCGCTGAGCAGCGAGCGCAAATGGGGGGTTCCATTACACAACCCATGAGATTATGACCTGCGCTGAAACCAAGAGTCAGATTTTTTGTTTGTTTGTTTGTTTGTTTTAAAGATTTTATTCATTTATTTGACAGAGAGAGAAATCACAAGTAGGCAGAGAGAGAGGCAGAGAGAGAGGGGGAAGCAGGCTCTCTGCCGAGCAGAGAGCCCGACTTGACTCGGGGCTTGATCCCAGGACCCCAGGATCATGACCTGAGCTGAAGGCAGAGGCTTTAACCCACTGAGCCACCCAGGTGCCCCAAGAGTCAGATGTTTAACTGACTGAGCCACCCAGGTACCCTGAGAATTTTTTTTTTTTTTTAAATCATGGACGGGTGTTGAATTGTGCCAAATGCTTTTTTTCTGCAACAACTGACATGATCATGTGACTTTACTTTTTTGCTTGTTAATACAGCGGATTACTTTGATTTTCAAGTATCAAGCCAGACTTACATCTCTGGAATAAAACCTTCTTTGGTCATGATGTATGATTCTTTTTATGTAGTGCTGAATTCTGAGTATTTAGTTTATAATGTTTAATCTATATTCATGAGGGATATTGTCTGTAGGTTTATTTTTGTTTGCTTTTTTTCTTATTGTCTTTTTTTTTTTTTTAATTTATTTGACAGACAGAGATCACAAGTAGGCAGAGAGGCAGGCAGAGAGAGAGGAAGGGAAGCAGGCTCCCTGCTGAGCAGAGAGCCCAGGACCCTTGGATCGTGACCTGAGCTGAAGGCAGAGGCTTTAACCCACTGAGCCACCCAAGCGCCCTGTCTTTGGTTTTTGTACCAGGGTAATACTAGCTTCATAAAATGAATTGGTAAGGGTTGCCAAAATGTCCCTCCATCTCTGATACTTTGCTTTGCTTTGAAATCTACTTTATCTGGTATTAATATAGCCACTCATTCTTTCCCTTAATTAACACTTGCAGCGTATAGATTTCTCCATCCCTTTACTTTCAAACTGCTTATATTGTATTAGTTGAAGTGAGTTTCTTGTAGACAGCATAAAGTTGGATCATATTATTTAAAAAATATATTTTTTTAAGATTTATTTATTTTGAGAGAGAGAGAGTGTGTTCAGGCGGGGAGGGACAGAGGGAAAGTTTTAAGTGAACTCCATGCTGAGTGTGGAGCTTGACACAAGCCTCAATTTTAAGATCCTGAGATCATGACCAAGAGTCGGATGCTTAACCGACTGTGCACTCAGGCACCCTGAGTTGATATGATCCAAACTTACTGGATCATATTGATCAGGTTGGATCATATTCTTAATCCACTCTGCCAATTTCTGTTTTTAATTGGTCTAATGAGATAATTTACATTGAGTGTAATTATTGATATGTTAAGGTTTAAGTGTGCCATGTTACTTTTGGTTTTGTCTGGTTTTCATTTCTCTGTTTTTAAAAATAAGTTTCTATAGGTTACTTTAACATTTTTTTGAATTCCATTTTTATTTATCTGTAGTGGGTTTGTTTTTTAGAAGTGCGGAGGGGTAGAGGAAGAGAGAAGTTTTTTTTTTTTGTTTTGTTTTTGTTTTTTTTTAAGGTTTAACTGATTTTAATAACCTGGTGATGATGGGCAGCAAAGACAGAATCATGTACTGCTGTGCTAAGGTACATTTGTATATTTATCATTTGTATCATCTTGAAAATTCTGCAGTTACTCTAAATGTGTGTACCTAATATATATATATATATATAAATATTTCTATAATTGTAACTTCTTTTTTTTAGAGTGTTAGTATTTATTTTTATTTTTTTATTATGTTGTTAGTCACCATATAGTACATCATTAGTTTTTGATGTAGCATTCCATGATTTATTGTGTATAACACCCAGTGCTCCATGCACTATGTGCCCTCCTTAATACCTATCACAGGGCTCACCCGTCCCACTAACCCCTCCCCTCTACCTAGCATGGAGCCCAAAGTGGGCCTTGATCTCACAATCCTGAGATCATGACCTGAGCTAAAATCAAGAGTTGGATGCTTAACTGACTGAGCCACCCAGGTACCCCCTATAGTTTTTTTTAAGTGTATTTGTTCATATAGCTTTCTTAAGCTGTTTCTTTAGCTATTACAATATATACATATAATTTTTCAGTCTATTGGTGTCATCATTTTTACCAATCCTTTTATAATTAAATATTACTTCTACATATATTTAGAAACACAATGTTATAATTTTTGCTTCAACCATTATTTCAGAAATTCAGGAGGAGAGTCTATTGTATTTACCCATGTATTTGCTTACCATGTTACTCTTTCCTTTCTGATGTTCCAGTTCCTTTATTTCTTCCTGTCTAGAAAACTTTCTTCAGCCATTCCTTTAGGGTAGGTCTGCTAGCAACAAATTTTTCTAGTTTTCCTTCATCTGAGAATGTCTTGATTTTCCCCTTTAGTCTCACAGGCTATTTTCACTGGAGTCTGATTTGAGAGTTTTCTTCAAGCACTTGAAAAATGTGCCACTTTCTTTTGGCTTTCATGGTTTCTGATGAGAAATCTGGTGTCATTTAAATTGTTTCTCCTGCAATCACGTGAAATGTCATCTCTCATTCGCTACTCTCAAGAACTTTTGTCGTTGGATTTTACAAGTTTGATTATAAAGTGTCTGGTGTGGATTTCTTTGGGCTTGTTTGGGGTTCACTCAGCTCCTCCTCCTAACATTAACTACAGCTTACTAGGCAAGAGCTGTATACCAGGCACTGTGCTTGGCATTTTATGTACCCTATTGCTAATTCCACCCACAAACCTGGGAGTTAGGTGTGTTAGGTTAAACCACATGAAACTGTCATGGCTTCACTCCACTTCTTGAATCTATAGGTTTGTTTTTTGCCAAAGTTAGAACATTTAAACCATTACTTCATTGGGTACTTTTTCAGCCTGCCCTTTCTCCTTTTTTCCCCTTTTCTCTAGTTCTTCTCTCCTTCTGAGACTCCCATGACACAAATGTAAGATCTTCTATTATAGCCCCACAGGTCCTTGAGTCTGTTAATTTTTTTTTTTTTTTAGTCTGTTTTTTCTCGGCTAGGTAGAACAATTTCTATTGTTCTTTCTTCCAGTTCACTGCTTATTTCTTCTAACATAATCTAATTATTTTGGCATCTACTGATGATCTTTTCTCATTTGAGATCTTCCTGGATCTTGGAATTAAGTGATTTTCAATTAAAACCTGGACATTCTGGAAATTTCAAGCCTCTGGATCTTACTAAAATCTACTTTAGCTTAACCTGAAACCACTCCAGCAGAAGGTAGCAAGGGTCATTGCCTTGATATTACTAAATGGGGTAGAAGTTCAGGTTTCCACTCAGCTACTGCCAAGGAACTTGGGTGTAGGTGGGAGTTCCAACCCCCCCTCCCCCGGAAGTCTCCACTGGTACTTTCCCCGTTCCTAGGAGGAGTAGGAAAGCCTTATCACTGCCCACTATATGGTGTTCACTGATATAACAGGGAAGGGTGACATTTTTACCACTGGGTGGTGATATTAAGTCTGACTTACGACTTGACCTCTGACACCACCCCAGCAGAGGGGGAAGCACTTTGTTAATGACTGATGGGCAGTTTAAACCCAGGGTCCTTGCATGGTTTCCACTGACACTATGGGGAGCAGGGGAGAGACAGGGCTGATTACTGTTGGGTGGCTCCTTACTCAGCCTGTTCTGACACTGCACTGACAGTTGTGGCAGGGGACAGTGTTAGGATGCCCTGCTACAGCCTAATGAGGCTGGAAGTCTAGGCTCCCCTCTTGACCTTTCCTAGTATGGGTAGATGTAGGGGCAAGGTGGTGGGAGGAGGTCCATAATTTTTCTTTGTGGTATTTGGGTGGGGAAAACTTATTCTCTGTAAGTTTTGTCTTGCTAAAGTGTCCATTTCCTAGTCCTTTTATTACAGAGTAGGTTTTCCTTGTCTGTGCTCATTGGTGCTTTCAGATTGCTGGCTTCCTCAGATACAAGTCCGAGATGTAGGAGGCAAGAGAAAACCCAGGGAATTCAGTACCATGTTGTTTCTTGTCCCCGGCTAGTCTGCTTTTAATCCCTTTTCAGAGTCGTGTTTTATACATAATGTTCAGGGATTTTAGTTATAGTTAACAGAAGGAATAAGGAAGAGTAGGTCTACTCCATCTTTCCAGAAGTCAAAGTCTCCATATGTACTTATTATACACTGTTTTTGATCATTTCAGTATCTCAAAACCTTGGGGATTTTTTTTTTTTTCTGTTATGATGTACCATTTTCCTTATAATTAGCTTTTGAATTTTCAGGTGGACAATCTGAGGATCTAAATTAGGATTGCTTTCTTCAGAGAGAATTTGCATTTCCTGCTGCTGGAAATTACAAGGCTTACTAGAGACAATTTTAGTTCTGTTCAAGGGTCCATTTCATACAGAATTTTCAGGTTGTCTTCCTGTCCTGCAGTAGGATTGCTCAAGAGTGAGTAGTCAAATTCCAGGGCTATTATTCGCATGTGTACCCAAAGATGTAGGTGTCACTTGTTTATCAGTGCTGGGAAATTTATCTTTTTCTTTTTCTGGGAAAGGGACTGGTAGATCTTGAAGATTTTCCTTATTTTCTTGAAAGCCCAGAAATGCTTTTCATAAAATTGTTATAGTTTATCCCGTTGGTTGTATTGTGGTTATAGGGCTAAAATCCCTAGTAGAAATGCAAATTCCTTGCATATGACATTTGGTAGTACTACCCTGAACACGACTAGAGAAACAGTATTTCTCATGACTACCAGATTTTCATTAAAAGGCCAGACATGAAGGTTTTATCGTTAGTGTTTTAAATTCCTTAATGAAAGTTGTCATTTTAGGTGGGTGAGATAGATTATGAGAATATTATTCTATTTTTACATCAAAACTGAGCTTTGCTCACTATTTTACCATAACTGAGTTCTGGGTACTGACAAATTTGGTCTTCTTGGGAAGAGTTAGGAACTGGAGAAAACTAGGATATTAGAGGGTGTACCTGAGAACAGTAAGGTGTAACAGCTATAAAACATGATCTAACCTTAAGTCTATGGTTCAGTCTCACTTCAACAGCTGTAGCTGAAAAGTTCTTTGGTTATTTTTCCCAAGAGAACAAACCAAATCTTTATGTTCCTGCAGCTAGCACACTTCATTCCAATAACCTGTTTCTAAAGTCCAGTTTTCTCTCTGCATTCTCACTGCATTCCAGAGACCTGATTTTTTGATAACTGGTGCTGTTTTAGTCATGACTCTTCTTTCCTCTATTTGTTCAGGAAATAAATTTAAGAAGCCAAGAGTCAAACTGGAGCTTCCATAAAACATAAAACATTTTCCCCTCATCATCATTAACTCTTCTACTTTAAGATCCTGTTCCAAGGATGGCTCTGTAGAAACTCAAATCTTCAATAAGAACATTGGTGATTTCTAATACTTATTATGTGCCAGGCTCTGTTCTAAGCTTATTACATGTATTTACTCCTCAAAATAATCCCAAGACATAGGTGTTTCAACTGCCCTCACTCTATAGATGAGCAAACTGAGGCACAAACTCAGGAAACCCAAGGTCTCTCAGCTAGAATGTGGTAGAACTGACAACTGATCCTAGGCTGTCTGGTTCCAACATCGGTGCAAGAATCCTCTAGTACGGACTGTGTAGAGTTAACACCAGACTCAGAAGTCTCTAAGAAAGTGATATACAGTACTTTAGTAGGGAATACAGGTTAAACCACAAATACATTTATTTCTCTAAGAACAGTATGCCATTTTTAAATTTAAAAAATTATCAACGGTCTTTGCAGTTTGCTTGCTCTTATGCTGATTAAAAAAAAATCCCAAAGCAGAGCAATTCACCAGCACAATCATTAAGTTGCAAATCTCTCCTTTGTCACAGAATAAGAATACACTCCACTCCTGAAAATAACTTTAAGTGCCCACGGAAGGAGTATCCTCATCCATTTGTCATGCATTCTAGTGCCTCATGGCCTCCTTTTCAATTATCTTTTAATTAAGATTTTTTTTATTTATTTGACACAGAGAGAGAGCGAGCGTGCACAAGTAGGCAGAGCAGCAGGCAGAGAGAGAAGGAGGCTTTCCATTGAGCAGGGAGCCCAATGTGGGGCTCCATCCCAGGATCCTGGGATCATGACCTGAACAGAAGATAGACACTTAACTGAGCCACCTAGGGCCTTCAATTATCTAATTTCTAATCTCGTTTCTTTTTAGTCTGAAAACAAGGAGTCACCTAAGTAAGATATCCCTTCAGAGCACTGTTGAAAATATATTAAACATAGACATACCTCAGATCTCTTTTCTAAATGTTAAAAATACATTAGCACATACAGAGAGTATCTGTATTTTCTATTATAATTTAGATTTCTATCTAAAATATTATGTCCTAATGAGCTTTTGTTTCTCCCTTTTTGATAATGTCTTCAATTTCTTCTGAGACTCCTCCTTTGTAGTCATTTGGTTCTATTGCATTTAACTTCTTCTGATACTCCAGTGGCAAACCATTTTCTTTTGCACCCAGGCAAATGACCTAAAAATGGTTAAAATAAACAAAAAACACCTTTTAATTAGGAACATAATTAGTATACCACAATTTTATGTGCAATATCAAAGCATGACCTGTTAGCTTTCAGATAACTCTAGAATAAACAATTATAGAACAAAATAGAGACAGCCATTCCTCTCATGGTGAGCATGAACGTGCAGTCTTCAAATCCACATGACACATTCTTATGGAGATCAATTTTACTCAATAACATGGTTTAAAATATTTTTAAAAACTGAAGTATAATTAACAGTGTTATATTAGTTTTAGGTGTACAATATAATGATTTAACAATTCTTTACATTACTCAGTGTTCATCATGGTAAGTGTGGTCTTATTCCCCTTCACCTATTTCATCCCTCCCACTCACCTTCCCTCTGATAACCACCAGTTTTTCTCTGTATTTAAGAGTCAAGCATTTTTTGTCTGTTCATTTATTTGTTCATAGATTCCACATATGAATGAAATCATATGGTATTTGCCTTTCTGATTTATTTCACTTACCATGATACCTTCTAGGTCCATCCATGTTGCTGTCAATAGCAAGATCTCATTCTCTTTTTATGGCTGAATAATATTCCATTGTATGTATGTATATGTATATAAATACCCTCATACCACGTCTTATTTAGCCACAACTATGGATGGACACTTAGGCTGCTTCCATATCTTAGCTGTTGTATATAATGCTGCAGTAAACACAGGGATGCATACATCTTTTCAATTAATGTGTTCGTTTTCTTTGGGTAAATACCCAGTAGTGTGATTATTGCATCATAGGGTAGCTCTATTTTTAATTTTTTGAGGCTCCTCCACACTGTTTTCCACAGTGGCTGCACCAGCTTGCATTCCCACCAGCATCAATCACATCAGGGTTCCTTTTTCTCCACATCCTCGCTAACATTTGTTATTTCTTGTGTTTTTTATTCTGGTCATTCTAATTTAAAATTTTTTTATAGTAAGACAAAAACTTATTGTAGAGAACTGGCATGATCTAGTAAGAAAAAAACACCATTCTTTAAAAAAACTGTAAAGTTTATAGGGAGAAGTTTTAGTTTAACCTGGGAGTCTACTCTACCTCTGATGGGAAATGAGGTAATACATGGCAGCTGTGCTCAGTGGTGCTTCCCAGACCCAAACCAGGCTAATTCCTCTAGGCTCAATACTAGAAAATTCCAAATTTGGCCCAGGAACTGGGTCATCCACTCCACGTGCCATGTCCTGATTAGGCCTTCCAAAGTAACTAAATTTGGATTTCTAAAAAGGGATGTTGGGGTTTCTATCCCACATCCTTTTCCTATGCTTGTGGGAGTGGTATCTCTGACTTTGAAAGAAAGCATGACTCTCTTCCCTTTCTCTAGGGATGGAAAGCATTTCAGCAATAGGAAATATATTTCTCCCCCATAAAAATGAATCTTAGTGTTATGAAATACTCTCTTGTGGAGAAAAAATGATTACAAAAACCTATGTATAGAATAAATCCACTAAAAATGCATGCATACATGTTATATTCTACTTGAGGAAAGAAAACACATATCAAAACACATATGACTCAAATAGACTTCCAGAGTCTTTTTAGATAAATCTGTTTTAGGAATATGGGTCTATCATTACAAATAAATCTGAACATTTTTCAATTTGCATGTTAGGTAAATAACTATCATTTTTGTATTAAAAACACTTAGATTAAGTGTTCAAGGGGTAGGGCAGGCAAAAAAGACTGAAGTGTTCATGTAGAATTTAATGCACACTAATTCTTTTTAAAACAAGGTATTTTTTAGTTTAGCTCAGTGAAAATTAAAAAGGAACCGCCAATAGTCTTTGTAAGTTGCTTACCTTTTTATACTGGGGGGATGGGGGAGCACTCTCATAATTTTTCATCTGATAACTTCGACAGGTTATTTCTTTTCCTTCTTGAGTATAAACATTAACTTCTATTGGGACATATGTTCCACTATTAACTCCTTCTTGCCTGAAACCAGAACAGCCAAATTTTAAACATATTTGACTTAGTCAAGTTAGTTTACTGGGCTAAAAATTTAACAATATATGGATTTACTTGCTCCCTATGTATTCTGGGATATGGTAGAACACATTATAAATATTACCACGTCAAAAGTAAACAGCATTTCAATTGGAAAGCCTCAGATTTAGTATTACTTGTATACTTCTAATAGATCTCAGTATTTATCCTATTTAAACCCATGCTTGAATATAGTTATTTCAATCTTTGTACCCCTCAACATTGCTCTCTAGGTACAAAAAACTGACTGTGTGTTCTGACAACAAGAGAATATCCACCAGGAGATAATTAGAGAGAATGGCTCACTCTCATTCACCAGGGACATATCAGATAATGTGTTCTTCTCAAGCCCTACTCTTTTCTGCCAACTTTCTTTGTATACATGCTCTGCTACACAGATCTTGAGAGTTCCGTTAAAAAAAGTATCAAGATATTTCTAATATGTTGTCAAAGTTTTTATAAATTATTAGTTTTTCAACTGCTGCCTTAAAGAATTATTTTCTAAAAACTGACTCTAATAAAAGTTGAACTGCTTTTGAAACCAACAGAAAGATGCAACAATTACAAACATCTTCATGCCTTTTCACAATATGAAACTACAAAGATTTTTTAAATTAAAAAAAATAGAACAAAAATAAAGACTCCGTTTTTTACAGGGGAGATTATAGGGGCACCTGGGTGGCTCAATTGTTAAGCATCTGCCTTCTGCTCAGGTCATGATCCCAGGGTCCTGGGCTCGAGCCCTGCATTGGGCTCCCTGCTCAGTGGGAAGCCTGCTTCTCCCTCTCCCACTCCCCCTGCTTGTATTTCCTCTCTCACTGTCTCCCCAGCTCTGCCAAGTAAATTAATTAATTAATTAAAAAAAAAAAAAAGAAAGAACAAAAAGAAGAGATTATAAACATCTCCCAAATCTCAACGGGAATATAGGACCCTGCTAGGCATTTTTTTTTTTTTTAAATGTAGGCTCTATGCCCAGTGTGGGGCTTGAACTCACAACCCTGAGATCAAGAGTTGCATGCTCTACAGACTGAGCCAGTCAGGCACCCCTAGGTTTTTTTTTCCTCAGATATGCACATTACACTTTTTATGTTAACTCTGAAGTGTAAAGAATATAGTATATGGTTTTGAAAGACGTATATATACACATCTTTGAATATGATCCACTTTCTGAATCAGTTATTGTTTAACTTGTAATTAGAAGCCACCTACTTATCCAGAGAACTCAAATTGCTTTTGTTCATTTTCCATACTACTCCCCATACTTCATCGCCAGGACTTTGAAAAATGGTGGCTATACCTCCATGCCAAGTTTCACTTGTTTTGCCTTGGGAATTGCCAAAGTCAAGCTTATAATCCTACAAAGGAAACCAAAATAATATGATCAATATCTACTTGAACCAAAATTTCCCTCTTCAAAATAAAAAAATTTACCTTGAACTCCATGCAGTTAAGACATAAACTTTGAGTTCCTTCTCTGAATAAGAAGCTGTAAAAAATACAAAGATAAACAACGACCCAGATCTCAAGGACTATATTTTTTCATATTTTTAAATTGAAATGTATATTAAATATATAATATGCATCCATAAACAGGTTTTAAAAAAGCCTGTAATCTCAATGCCTTAATATAAGTATTTTCATTTTTTAAAATTGCTTTGCAGTCTACCTACACACACATGGATTTTAACTTAGAGGCAACCACAGTATATACACATAATTATTGAAGCTGGGTAGCTACATAGGGGTTATGACCTACTTTTTTTTTTTAAAGATTTTATTTTATTTGACAGAGAGTCAGTGAGAGAGGGAACACAAGCAGGGGGAGTGGGAGAGGGAAAAGCAGGCTTCTTGTTGAGCAAGGAGCCCGATGCCAGGCTCAATCCCAGGGTCCTGGGATCATGACCTGAGCCCATGAGCCGACCTTCTTAAGGTCTGAGCCACCCAGGCACTCCTAATCTACTTTTATGTATGTAAAGAGTATCCTACTACCATATATCACCATGTTTGCCCTCAAGGAGCCACAATCTTTTTTTTTTTAAAGATTTTATTTATTTATTTGACAGAGATCACAAGTAGGCAGAGAGGCAGAGGAAGCAGGCTCCCTGCTGAGCAGAGCCCCATGCCTGGCTTGATCCCAGGACCGCCAGGATAATGACCTGAGCCAAAGGCAGAGGCTTTAACCCACTGAGCCACCCAGGCGCCCCAAGGAGGCACCATTTGAGGGTGATTTTTAAACTTACTAACGTTAATCTAACATTCATGAATTATACTATTATATCTATAATAAATATAAGAGCAGCTAACACTAGTACATAACTAGGTTCTATAACTGCACTATGAGCTTTATGTGGACTTTCATTTTTATCCTGTCAACAACTTTATTATACCCATTTAATAACAAGAAAAACTGTGGCTTATAAAGATTAAGCAACTTGCCTAAGTCTCTCAATGTATAAGTAACAGAGCCAGATTTCTAGCTTAGCTTTTCCCTATAGAGATGGGTAATCAGAGGAGAGAACCCTGGGGAAGATGAAAAACCCTTACTTGGCCATTTGGTATAGAAAATTTCTTTCCATCTTTCTAGAGCTTAGTTTCCTTAATAATAAAATAAAAAAGGTTGGACTAGATACTAAATCTAAGGTTTATATTTTATCCCTGTCACTTTTATTTTCTTCAAATGTCAGACATTTCAGGAAAAAGGTTGGTCTGAGTAGTATTTTCAACTGGTATACTGGATATTCTAGGAGCACGTAGCCCTGGCAGGACATCATGAGAGCTAATTAAAAAGTCACAACCACATGAGGTACTGGTTGTCTACTACTAAATCCAACAGACAATTTTCATTCCTCCTCTTGCTCCACTTTTCACCTACTTCTGACACAGTTAACCACCCTGTCTTGATCTGCCTCCTTTCTGACTTTCAGACTGTCCCCTGATCTCAATTCCCTTTGATAACTCCTCCACCGTACCTGGTGTTTAAATGGTAGAGTTGCTAAGGGCTTAGTTCAGGCCCCTTTTCTTGTTCATCAGCAATTTGCTCAAGACAATCTATCCCCTCCGATGACTTCAAATACCATCCAATATTCCAATCATCTTTTAATCCAACCCAGATCTCTCTTCTAAACTTCAAAAGTGCTTAGAACAGGACCTACCACACAGTGAGTACTTAATAAATGCTCACTAATGTTTTTCTGCTCACTGGGATGTGTAACAAGCATCCGAACTCAGTATGTTTAAGCTGAGCTTGATTTTCCCTCCAAAACTGATTCTCCTCTTCTCTTTACAAATATCATCATCATCCAATTTATTGCACCAAAAACCTTAGTCACCCCTGTTACCTCATCCTCCCTTCACAAGCAGTTACCAAGGCCTAACCTTATTATTTCCTAAATACCTCCCCAACCCGTCTACCCTCCACTGCTACCACTCCATTTCAAGGTGCCATTATCTTTAGCATGGATGACTACAAAACCTTTCTAACTGAGCTCCCCACATCCACTGTTGTCTTCCCTTCCAACCCATTTTCCATAGCAACCAGAATGAGCTTTCAAAGCTGTAAATCTAATATTTCATTTGCTTAAATTCTGCAATGGATCTTTTCATTGCTCTCAAGATAAAGACCAGTCTTTTTTGGCTTCTGTGGTCCAGTAGCATACAGTCCTTCACTACGTCTTTAGTTGCCAAGCTATATCCTCCTCAACACTAAACTCCAGCCACAGCAGCTGGATGGCCCAGCTTCTTTCCTGAGGTCATTTGTACGTGCTGTTCCTTCTCTTTTCTTTGTCTCCCCCTGCCCAATCATTCAGGTCTCAGCTTAAAAGTCGTTATTTTCAGGAAGAGCTTTACTAAGCTCTTAAGTCGGGACCCCAAATCATACATTCCCATAGTACCTTGTAGATCTCCTCTTTTTTTGGGGTAAAGACTTCACTTTTTTTTTTTTTTAAAGATTTTATTTATTTACCTGACACAGAGAGAGAGAGAGAGAGAGAGAGAGAGAGAGACAGCATGCACAAGCAGGGGGAATGGGAGAGGGAGAAGCAAGCCCCCCACTGATCAGGAAGCCCGCCATGAGGCTCGATCCCAGGATCCTGGGATAACGACCTGGGCCGAAGGCAGACAGTTAACAACCAAGCCACCTGGGCACCCCAAGACCTCACTTTTTTTTAGAGCAGTTTTAGGGTCACAGCAAAACTGAGAGGAAGGTACAACATGTCTCCTTTTTAAACTCACCGTATCTGAAACTCAGTAACCATTTGCTTGATAGCTCTTCCACTTGTCCCAACTATAAGTATCTGAACTTCTTTTCCACATTTGGGCAATTACCTACCTTAGGAGTCTGGGGGTAGAAAGTGCTAGACCCCAACTCCCATTTCTGAGGCTTCAAATGCCAGCAGTTGGTTCTCCCAGCTTTGCTTGCAGTCAGGGCATGGGCATGTGGCCAAGAGTTAGCCAACCAGGACACCCACCTGGGACTCTGAATTAGAAGCTAGTGCCCAAGAACAGCAGAATCTCCACCCTGTAGGTGGTGGCTACATCCCGGTTTCAGGAACTGCAGGGGTGTACTGACAGTAGCAGGCAAGGTCCAGAGAAGGCAGGGGCGGTAATGCACAACTTAGTGTCCATATTTACCAAGTTAAGCAGTGATGCCCCAGTGGCATCCTAGGCTGGTTCTGTGATATTGGCTGCTGTGGTTGCTGTACTTCCTTTTACGCCTGCCTGTTTTTTGTTTTATTTTTGAAGTAGTCTCCACATCCAAAGTGGGGCTTGAACTCACAACCCTGAGATGCTCCACCCACTGACTCAGCCAGGCACCCTTATGCCTCTGTTTATCAGTTCTGTGGTCATTCTGTGAGTCCTCTAACAGCCTTTCAACACATTCATTTCCTGCTTAAATCAGCCACTTTCTGTTGCTTGCAACTAAGAACCTGATAAGGACAGCAGAGACCGTGTCTGTCTAATTCAGCAGTGTCAAAAGGTTTTCTACATCATTTTGGGGGGTGTCCCTTCTATAGACCCGGACAGGTCCTCAAGGCAGCCCACTTAACTCTATCACTTCTGTACCTACAAGGGAAAAAATCTACCAAAGGAATGAATGGATTGTACCGAAGAGCAATTACTTTGAAGTTTTTATTTAAGTAATCTCTATACCCAAGGTGTGGCTCAAACTCGGGGCCTGAGACCAAGGGTCACAAGGTCCTCGACCGAGCCAGCCAGGCGCCCCTGAAGAGCAGTGACTTTTACCAAGGCCGGTTATGGTTCATCCAGTGGTCTGACTTAACTGAGCTCGGCCCTTACTATGATTCCGACACGGTGCCGGCTTTCAGGACCTCTCCCATCAGGAGCGAAAAACAGGTGAATGGAGTTTCAGAACTCCAGCTGACAAGCCTTGCAGCGAAGGTGTGATAGGGAGGAGAGAGCAACGGACTCCCTTCTAAGTCGGTGGGCAAGAGCGGTGGCCAGGTCTGGGCAGAACGAGCCTCCCGAGGAAAGTCCGCAGGGGGCTCAGGGCGGCCCGGGGGCGCACAGCTGCCGGGCGGGCATGACCAGGAGGGCAGAAGCCAGACAGGGAAGACAGTCCCGACGTGCTCCTATCAGCAAGAGGCGCATTCCCGGCCCCGAGAAAGGGACTTCTCGAAATCCTGTCCCCATGTCCGCAGGGTGGACCCGCCGCTGCAGGGGCCGCGCGCGGGCAGCACTGACCTGCAGGCGGGCCACGCAGCGGAACGCGGCCGACGGGTTTCGGAGGTGGATCCGCTCGGTCAGCAGATTGCTACCGTAGGCGAAGTACAGAAAACTCTCCGCCTCCTGGCCTCGGAGGTCCTCACAGGCCGAGTTCGCCATGTTCCACCCGACACCAGCGCGGCCCGGGGGTCGGCCGTGCGACTCTGAGAATACTGCGACCGTCCGAACTTCGGTGGCTGACGAGCGGGTGTCTTTGGAGTTAGCGGAAAGGCGGGAAGTGTGGGCCGGGCGAGTCGGCTGCGACCAGCCTTCTGATTGGCTGCCGGTCCCAAATGTTGAGTCTCCCCTTATGATTGGCCAAGCCCGCCACCTCCTCTTCGCTCTCCAGTTAGGACTCGGAAATACTCAGTCGTAAGGCGACCGGGAGCCGATTCCTCATTGGCCACGCTTCTCTGTTGTCCCGCCCCCATGATCAAAGCTCCGTATGATTGGCGGGTGGGCGGGCGCTACGCATAGGAGGCGGGTCAGGACCAGTGGGTTCATTTTGGGGGTTGCGCCGCGTGGGTCCTAACCAGGTTTTCTCATCTTCGCGTGGTGCATGTGTGGTTCCCAGGTGTTTCGTGCTCGTTAGGGAGCGCACCCCCGCCCTGCCCTCCCGGTTTGAAGCAGTCGGTCGGTCACGACGGGCCAATTCCCTCCTCATGCTGGTTCTCTCATTCTCAGCCCTGATCACCTCGGTGACGACCCTGCGAAATGACTGGGACTCTCCGGATGGAAGTAGCGTGCCGGCTTCAAATCCGGACGCAGGCATTTACTGGCCACGTAAGCTCGGGCACCTCTCATCGCTTTCCTCCTTGTAAAATAGCGATTTTAACATAAATTATGATCACAGTCATATAACTTATGATCCCCTATCTCATAGGGCTGGTTTAAGTATTTAAAGAATAATTTTGTTAATGTTATTAGGTACAAAAACCTCCAATGTAAAATAAGATATGAAAATATAGAAACAAGAAATAAAACCTTATACTGTTAACTTTGAAATGAAAATATTAATTTGAACTCAGGGGAGTGGTTATCCCTGGCACCTAGATTTTGATCTCCAAATATCATTCTCCACTAAAAGTTTCCAGGGCTCCTTGGAGAAATGGTTTATGCTGTAGAAGGTTAGAAGCTGGTAATGACTAGGAGCGTTTGGAACATCTTGTGGCAGTAAAGTCTGGAAGTATCCAAGGAAAACGAGGTCCTTTCAAAAGAACATGGGAACCAGCTTGAAGAAATGCCCACTGGCCAAATTTAGAACAATTTGAGTACCAAAAATGATGACTGCAATTGACTGAAAATGTCAAACATAAAAGTCCCACCAAAAGAGTAAACCATATATAAAAAACAATTTTTAAAAGCCTCATTTGTTATAGTGACTGTTAGAGCAACTCTTTACCCTGAAAAGTTGTAATTTAAGGAATAAATTAAACATTTATTCTGCCCTCCTACTTACAGCTGTATTTCAAGGTAACCAAATAGCCCCAGTTGATGAGGAAATGGTTCTCTTTACAAAAGTATGCCAGCTAAATAATGTAAGATGAATGGTAGAATTCGAATATCACTATCTTGTAGCCCCTAATTAAATAACTGATTCATGCCAGGATCATCAATGAAACCGTGTGGTGAAAGGGTGACAGGGAACAGAATACTCCCCAAGGGCCAAATTATCCCCCAGGGATTGCTAGCTGTAGTCAGAAGAAAAATATAATGACAGTGAAGGAATCCGGTCCCTCCCACCTTAAACTAGATCAATCTTATAATCACTAAAGTGGACCAATCGGACATTATGTGCCTCCTGATATGATACAACAGGAAGCCCCAGTATTGTCTGTGATGTATTGTTCTCCACATTCTTTCACTTCTGTATCATCAAGCTCAGCAGGAACTAGAAGGATAGCATAAAATGACACCAAGAGGAAACAATCAGAAAAATTCTGAACAAGTGGTGGGACATCATGAAGAACAAATGGTGGTCTCTTAAATTAAGTCAGTGTAGTTACCAAAAAAACCCCAAAAAACAAACAACAACAACAACAAAAAACAAAACCCGAAAAGAAACAAACAAAAAAAACTGGACAGTGCAGGCTGTTCCAGATTAAAAGATACCGAAGAGACATAGTAACTACATGCAATGGCTTGTCCTAGGTTCTGGTTCAATAAAGCAGATATAGAAGATATTTGGGGCACAATTAAATCTGAATAGGAACTAGGGCATGAGATGATATTAAACAATTGCTTTTTTATTAGGTATGATAATAGCATCGTGCTGATGTAGAACAATGTCTCTATTTTTATATGTACATATTAATGTATTTTGGGGTAAAATGTTTGATATTTTTTTTTTCCTTAAAGATTTTGTTTGACAGATCACAAGTAGGCAGAGAGGCAGGTAGAGAGAGAGAGAAGCAGGCTCCCTACTGAGCAGAGAGCCTCGATGCAGGGCTCCATTCCAGGACCCTGGGATCGTGACCTGAGCCGAAGGCAGAGGCTTTAACCCACTGAGCCACCCAGGAACCCGTGATAATTAATTTAGAAAAATTAAAATATGGAAAGTGTTCAATGCTCAATTGATTGATGTGTATATGGATATTCACTTTATTATTCTATCCTCTTCTATATATTTCAACATTTTCGAGTTAAAAAGTCAAAGAAATATGGTAATGTGTGTAAAGCACTTGGCAAACAGTGAGCACTCAATAAGCAATAACACTGTTGTTATGTAATCGGAAAATAGGATGTTACATACCTTCTCCCATCCCTCAAACATCAAGGTAGAACTTGAACTACATACTTGGTTATTTCAGTGACCAAGCTGCTCTTGTTGGCAAGATAGTGTTCTATTGTATCATGAATTCTCAAGGCCTCTGCTTTTGAGCATTCCCACTTAAAATGTCCTTCTGCATTTTAAATTGCTTTTAGACATTCTAAATGTATTTACTTTTATTATTTTGACTTTTTTTCTCTTCCTATGTTTCTCACAATTGCCTAATTTTATGGTTACTTATTTTTCTTCACACCATTTCACAAAAATTTTCTGAAGCCCTGATGTTTCCTCAAACAACTGAAAATCTCTTTTTACGCCCATTAAGCATTTTATTTAGCTGTGTAGCTTGCTGCATACTGACCCCTGTTGGCTAAGGCAGTAGACAGCAAGGGTCTTTGTTCTTCCAAATTTAACCATAGTTTGGTTAATAGTTAACATTCACTGAGCACTAAACCAAATGCCAGGCACCAATCTAAACTCATATATATTAACTCATTTAATCCTGAAAATAGCCCTATGGAGACAGGTACTAATATTATTCTCATTTTACAGTTGAAGAAACTTGAGTTGCAGTAGGTTAACTCACTTGCCCCAGGTTATGTAGCTAGCAATGACATAACCTAGTTTAACAGTCAAGCCCTCTGATTCTAGAGTCATTCCTGTGTACTGACTCCCAAACTTCTCAAATTGTAAAGCCTCGTGGTCTCAGAGCTGTGTCAGATGGAATGGGAATGAGTGACTGAGAAGAAAGCAGACCCCACCTAAGAAGAAAATGGAGCTAGAGAAATCCAAGGTCTGAGCTCATTGAGGTGCCTGGCTCCAGCCATTACCCAGATTCAGCTGAATTTCTCACTTTTGTTTTCATGAGATAGTCTCATAAACCTTATATTCCAAACCACACTGATAACGAAAATGAAAGATTATATTCAGTGCACATAGGTTATGTGAAATGCAGCATATTTAGTCCCACAACGGTATTTTAGAGTGTGTCTTGAAGACTTCTACCTCCCAAAGTACTTTGCTCTGCCTGTATTATTTTAAATAAATATATATTAGACCTAAAGTATAGAAAAATCATTAATTATATGTGGTCCCAGGTTATAGGCAATATGAAATAAATACGACCCTCCAACAACTGCAACAGTGAGGAATAAACAGTTACGGAGAAGGAACTGTGTTTGCTGCCTCAAATCTAAAATGAGTTACTTTTGACTCATCCCTTTCCTTTCAAACCCTGTGTCCAATCAAGGAAGATCTGCTGCCATCAGCTCTCCTGCACATTCTCACACTCACTACCCTCTCCCTGTTGGCAGCAGCCCACACCTGGATTATTGCAACAGCCTCCTAGCTGTTTTCTCTGACTCTCCTTTTCTCTGGAGATGGGGTAAGGGTGAGTGATCATATGAGGACAGCACAGAAATGGGTGTGGGGAATAGTAAGCAGTCCCAATTTCGGTGGAGTAATAGGTTCGTATTAGGAAATGGGAGACAAGTCTGGAAGGAGACCAGCAGAATTTATGGGAGGGTCTTGAATTTCGCACTAAAAAGCTCAGACTATTTTGTGGTCAAAGGGGAGGCATTTTTGACCTCTGAACAGAAAGGGGCCCTCTTGTACCTTTAGAAACATTCTTGTGACTGTGTGTAGGATGGCCTGGGAGGAAGTAGGATGGGGAGATGGTTGAGTGCTGACACAAGTTCATTGCAATAGGCTAGGACCTAAAAGTCAGAGCTAAGGCAATAGTTACAGAATGGAAATGAAGGGATGGAAAGTGGTGGGGGGTGGGGAGAGTCACAGGGGAAGAGAGAGAGAGAGAGAATCTAAAGCAGACTCCCTGCTCAGTGTGGAGCCTGATGCATGGCTCAGTCTCACGACCCTGAAATCATGACCTGAGCCAAAACTAAGAGTCGGACACTTAACCGACTGAGTCACCTAGGCACCCCAAAGACATATTTTTTCCTATTTATTTATTTATTTATTGAGAGAGAGAGAGAGAGAGAGAGCAAGAGCACACACGTGAACAGGGGGGGAAGGGGCAGAGAGAGAGGGAGAAGCAGACCCCCTGCTGAACAGGGAGCCTGAAACAGGGCTCAATCCTAGAACCTTGGGATCCCAGGATCATGACCCGAGGTGAAGGCAGATACTTAACCGACTAAGCCACCCAGGTGCTCCCAAAGACATATTCTTTTAATTTCCTTTTATCATATCACTCCTTTGTGCAGAAACCTAGTGAGGCTGGCTGTTTCTATTACTTTATCAAGTTCAAGCACTTGTGAAAGCTTTTTCTTACTTGATTCCATTCTATTTGGCCAGTCTGATTTCCCACTGATGCTAAGCCCTTTGGAAACAGGGACTATACCTTATCTTTCTTTACACCTACAATGCTTACCACAGCATATATGAATAATAAATATTTGCTGATTAATCCAATCAGAGTCAAAATCTCCCCTACCCTTCACAGAGACTCCCAAACCCTTTTTTCTCCATGATTCCCCCCCCACCCCAGCTTTCCTTGACTTACTGAGAGGCATTTGTCCTTTAACTCTGATTTAGGATTTAAAAATTCATACTAGTGCTTTAACATACAGGATTCTGCATACATTTTATTAGCCATAGTGGTATTTATATTTATATGTTCTCCCAGCTCATGGCCACATGACTGAGAAGCGTGCCAGAATATATTAAATCAGATGTGTTCTGGGGGAAAAAAGAGAGTAAAATTCTGGTAGGCAGTAATTTCTCAGGGTATTTGACAGATAATCTGTCTTCTTGTTTTGAGATTAACCCTGGAAAGCGGTTCCAATAGTTTTTTAGTGCTTAGTAGAAAAAGAGTGCTTGTCTTTATATCTATATGTATTTATATCTATAACCATACACTTTGGAAAGCAGGCACCAAACTGCTAACTGTGGGAAGGGAAAGGGAATTGGAGGGGTGGGGAAAGGGGAGCAGGTTGGACAAAGAGCTTTCATTTTCTTCATTCTGTATTCTTGGTGTTTTTCCCCCCATGTTTGAGCATGCATTCTTATATTACTTTTAGTATTTAAAAATACATATATTATTAAATTCATATCTGATGGAATTTTAAGCAATATCTGGAGATGTAATGTCAGGAGGGTAAAAAGAGGGTGATGACTAAATACATTGTCCAAAATAAAAGCAGTTCCAGCAAACACATTCCCAAGTGGGTCTGCTTCTCAACACGTCAGATAATTAGGCCAGAGCAGGTCAGCTTGCTCCGTGGAAGGGTACAACCCCATTCTGAGAAGCCTGCAATGGCAGAATCTCAGTGTGTCTATCTGGATAGTCTCTCTTTGCCCTGTGAGATGCCAGTAGATACAAGACCCAGAATATTTTCCCAGTCTGGTTTAGGAGAAGGCCACACATATATTCAAGGACAATGACGTGCTAGATCCTACTGCCAACCCTAAGTCCCTTCCAGGAGGTTCTGGAACTATAGCAATTCAGCTATCTCTATGTCATTTACCATAGCTACATTATTAGATCAAGATGTACCAATCCCAAGATTTACTACCATTAATGTTAAAGTTTGACAAACAGAATCATAATTAATATATTTGTCTCTTCTGTTTATATGTCCATATTATTTATAACACCTTAAGTTCAACTACAATTAAAACATAAAGGAAGAATATTGCCATGTTTCTACTGCCAATAATAGTTGTAATATAAGCAATAACACTTTAGAGTGTAGATTTACTGAAGTGAGAATCCCAATATTTCCCTTGGTGATAGATCTCATTCTTTTCTTCCTGGAAATTCAAACTCAGTAAATTCTTAATATTGTGTATAATAATTAGATGAGAGCCAAGGCTTTCTCCATGTCCCCATAGGAAGAATGGCTTTGGAATGAGGCCTAGTCTAACTGAGCATTTGGAAACATTTATGGAAAGTGAGAATTATACTTGAATTCTCTGTTTAATTAATGCTCTTTGATTTCATATTTTCACTCTATTCAACAATATTTAATCAACAATGAACCCTTCTCAGAGACATATACTCAAATGAAGCATTTTACTTGACTATAAAACAACTCTGGATGTTTGGAAATCTTTCCAGAAGAGCTGATCTAGTGCTGGTGTCAACCTTTTTTCTTCTTCATTATATTCTGCTTTCACATGAATACAACACATCCCAATAATAGAGCTCCCAAAAGGCATCTCTATTTATTGTCTTTGTTAAATGCTTACTGGCTGAGAAGACAACAGAAACTCTAGATAGCTGAGTAACAGAAACTCAGATGGCTCACTGAAAATGACAGTTGTTCATGGGAGAAATAGGTATGTTCTATGTGGACAAGAAACTTGCTTCAGCAAGCCATCCTCTAAGCTTCTTGACAGTACATTTTATATGGTTTTTTTTTAGATGCATTAAAAGCTGTCTCAAGTTAGCTAAGTCATATGAATTTTATTAGAATCCATACGTAGGGTGCCTGGGTGGCTTAATTGTTAAGCATCTGCCTTCAGCTCAGGTCATGATTCCAGGGTCCTGGGATGGAGCCCCAAGTAGCTCCCTGCTCGATGGGGAGCCTGCTTCACTCTCTCTCACTCCCCCTCCTTAGGTTCCCTCTCTTGCTATGTCTCTCTCTGTCAAATAACCAAATAAAATCTTAAAAAAAGAATCCATATGCTTTAGAATTTTATTTCCATGATCCAATAATTCCACTCTTAGGTATATAACCAAACAAATTGAAAACAGGGACTCAAACAAATACTTGTGCACTGATATTCACAGCAGCACTCGTGCCAGCCCCAAGATGGAAATAACCCAAAGTCTATCAGCTGATGAATGGAAAAATAAAAGGTGGTATATCCATACAATGGAATATTATTCAGCCATAAAAAAGGAATAAAGTACTGATAACGTGCTATACTATGGATGAACCTAAAAAATCCATTATGGTAACTGAAAGGAGCCTGACATAGAGGGTCACAGACTGTATGACTCCATTTATATGAAATATCCAGAATTGGTAAACCCACAGAATCAGAAATTTGATTGGGGGTTACCAGGGGCTAGGGAGAAGAGGCGTAACTACTTAATGGGTACAGGGTATTATTTTGGTGATGAAAATGGCTTGGAACTGGAAAGAGGTGGTGGTTGCACAGCATTGTGAATGTACTACATGACACTGGGTTGTTCACTTTGAGATGGTTAATAGATTATGTCAATTTCACCTTAATACAAAAAAAAAAAAAAAAAAACAACAACCCCAGAAACCTTTATTTTCCAGGGTTTCTTATCGGTACTATGAGAAGTGACAGTAAAATGTTGGTGGATAAAGGAGTAGGGATGGGGGGCAAAAAAAAAAAAATGTTGGTGGGTAACTAGGACATCAAGTTCCTCTGATTTGAGGTGAGGGTGAGGAGTTTAACAGATTTGATGTGTCTCCTGACAGGTCACTCCTGTTCCCATATACATTCACGGAAGGAATGTGATACCCTTACTATTTTCAAGGGATGATGGCAGAAACTTTGCCTCCAGTAGGTGCTTGGTGGAAGTTGTGGGAAGGGAAAATCAATCATTACTAATATGCTGCCCCTTTCCTGGTGTTTCCTTGTAGTGTCTGGTGCTCCATTAACAATAAGGGGGTATTCAAGAATAACAGTTATACTTAAACAGCAATAATTCCCAAAGAATGATGCTTGGGACATCAGCCCCATTAGATGGCCCTCTGTCCAAAAGTAGCTTTGTAGTCAAATGAGCTGGAAAACAGTATACTCTGTATGTCCTCTTAGAGATTCAAGATGTCTATTCCCGCATGAAGGAATCTGACGATGCCTGTAGTGAAGAAACCTGGTGACATGTTTGTCCTGACTTTCCCACACCTCTTGAGTCATAGAACCCCCTGGATGGGGAAAGCATATTACTCAGAGTGTGGAAAATGCTGCTCTGTGTTGATAGGCTGACCTTGATTTGTTTAGGATGACTATTAAGTTTTTGAAGAATCATATTAAATAAAACCCTAAGTCATCCAGAAAATTGAAGATAAGCAATGGTGTGAGCTAGAAAGGGATGATTCTAAATCTTCATACTGTTCTGTTTTGCCACTGCCTGGTTTGTTGGGTGATAGATAACTTCTTATCACAGATTGACTCATGAAATGGTCTATCTCTTAGCTGGCTTGACACCTGATAACCAGAGACTGAAGATACCTGATAATCTGAAACTGCAGAGTCATGTATAAAAATACCCATCAACCATCCACTTCTGTTAAATGCAAATAATGGTTGCAAGCCGGTGAAAATAAGAATTTGATTGCAAGGCTGAAAGCAAAATTGATGTGTCCAAAATTCTCAGACTGGAAAAAGATTCGGCTCCTTGGCTCCTTCTCTTTCCCACCCTTCTTATTTTGTTCCTTCTTAGTTCCTTTAAGATTGTCAAAGAAGTTTACAGGCTTAATAAAACAGGTTAGACAACTTCATGGAAATGTACCTAATTACCATTGATAACAATGGCAGGTCTTGTTAGGCCAGTAGCTACTTGAAACAAAATGCTTGAGCTTACTCATTAAAACATTTTAGTAAGTGTCAGTACTGATTCATGTTTCCTATTGCAAATAAGAGTTCTTTCTAAATTCCCATTTGGAGAAAACCGTTGGCTTAGCAAATTCTACTCCCTGGTGTAATATGATTTTCTAAGCTGTCATGCAATTAAGGATTTTTTCAATATATAAAATCACTAATGAATTGATAATGACACATTAGATTTAATGCATTTGGCTGCTGCAAGTCCATCTGCCAATCTGGTTTAGCGTGTACAATACCTGATGTTCTCCAAAGTGAACAAATAGCAGTGAACACCGGTGTGGCATGGAACAGGGGTGCTTCTGGAGTCTTCAGTCAGGTGTGAGAGAGGAAGGTTTGGAGATAACAGGGAGACCATTTTTAAGAAGAGTATCTTCCATCTGGCTTAGAAATGAAAATATTTCTCAGGAAGAAACTTAGAATACGTCCTTCTTTTCTTGAATTAATTTCATTCACTCTGTCAAAATTAGTGTCTTTTGTAGAACTGTTTTGAATGTTACTTTGCCAAGTGATCACTGACTAGGGAACAAAAGCAAAAGTAAAGTCAAAAGACTGAAACCCAGCAAAATATGGGTTAATATTTACATTAGCAAAGTAGGATTGGGCTGGAATGAAAGAAACCTGCTAAAAATAAGCCCTGTGTGAAGTTTCAGTCTGTCTGCAAAGACTTTTCCTGCTTTCCTGGAAAACGCTTATTTGTTCTTTAGGAAGATCAAGCTAGTGTTGTTTCCTGTATCGGGCCATCCTTAACTTCTAGCTAGATTCAATCTTCAGTGTTTATAACATTTGATTGATTCCTTGACTCTTGCGCTATGACCATTTTATTTTAATCAATCATTTGTCAACATGTTTTCCCCTACTAAACTAGATGCCCACAGAGCGAGAGAATCATTACACATTCAGCACTTATTTATAGAATGCTTCGTATGGTCCAGTAGGCCACTTTGGTCCTCCTTAAAAGCGCAACATTCATCTTTTTACTCCCAACACGTAGTAAGTGCCTGTCCCATTATTGAGTAGGCTTGCAGCAATGAGTTGCTAAATAACTAAATTACTGAATGAGTGAAAGGATGAATGAATGAATGAATGAATGGACTCGATCGTGTATGATAGAACAGGCACCAGTTCTGCAGGAACGTTTTAGCATCCCAATTTGCAAACAGAATCAGTGCAGAGAGAAGTTAAGTTCCCAAAGAGAGCAGGACCTATCATTCTGCAAGGAGACCAGTGACTCCATTCCTAGTGGACCTTAGAGGTTTAAAGATAGCAGGTCTATAAAATGGTATGACTTTAGACAAGATTGAAGGCTGGCTAAACGAGGATTATTCCCAGGGCTCCCCTGCTAATAATTAGGGTTGAGAGAAAGAGGGAGGTGGAGGCACTGGAGTGGGAAGGAAGGAATAATGCAAATGAGACATTTTTTAAAAGACTGTGTGTTTCCCCACACTGCAATTCTTATTGCAGAATATATAACGCTTGTTGATTTTTCTCTTAGAATACTTCCTCTGATACTCTCTCTCTCTCTTCATAAATAATGTGCTCAGCCCTACATAGCTGCTGCAAATCATTCTTGACAGCAGGGAGTATTTTTCCAAGATCAACCTGAACCCTTCTGAGCCTTGAACTTGCTCATCAGCAGTTTGCCCACACGGCAGTCTCTGGGGCTGGCCCAGACAGGCTATAATGCCTTTGAATGTCACACTTGAGATGAAGGGTCATTAGGTGGAGTCTGATTTAGTTCCAGTAGCAAGTGTGATTCTGTGTTTGGGTTTGGCGTAAAGGAAGACAAGCACAAAAGAAAACCATCAATCTTAAATGTGTTCCTAGTTGATTTCCTTTCCTGTTTTCTGCATGACTTTCAACCTCCTGCCAGTCTTGTCAAGCCACTGTATGCTCAGCAAGTAACATCCCTCATAGTTTAATTTACAGAGAAAAGAGAGACTGTTGGGCATCTACTTTCTCTCCTTCTCCATATCATGCATGTCCTCACTTGTCATTCTTCAATTTCCTTCTGACTCAGAGAAAGAGGTAGTAACAAATTGCTGTGTAACAATCTTAAAATTTACAGCTTAAAAGAATAAACATTCATTATCTCAGTTTCCATGAGTCAGGAATTCAGAAGCAGCTTAGCTGGGACGGTTTGGCTTAGGTCTTTCATACAGTCAAAATATCAGCTAGGGCTGCATTCATCTGAAAGCTTGACTGGGTCTGGAGGACCAACTTCCCAGATGAATCTTTCATGTGGCTGTTGGCAGGAAACCTCGGTTCCTGGCCACGTGAGCCTTTCCACAGGGTTGCCTGCTTGCATGTTTTCATGAAATATCAGCTGGCTTCTGCCAGATTGAATGATCTAAGAGAATGAGTATGGGAAACACGGCAATGCCTTTTATACTTCCTTTCAAAAGTTGCACATTGTCACTTCCACCTCATTCTATTAGAGTCACTAAATACTACTTACACTCAAGAGGCGGGGAATTAGCCTCTATATTTGGAGGGCAGGGGTATCAAAGAATTTGTGGCCATCTTTTAGAACCAGCACAGAGGGATCCCTCTTCCTTTTCAGGGCTAATTCATCCACCTATAAGTGTGATTCTGTCATTTCCCATCTGGACTTGACTAATCAGTTATGCTCTCTCTTAATCTCTTAATAGTAGATCCCATTTATGGAGCATTTGCTATTTTTCCTGGCTACTGTGCTAAGTACTATATGTGGGTAATCTCACTTAGTACATACAACCACATGAGGTAGGGGAATGATTACTCCATTTTTACAAATGAGAAGACCCCAGCTCAGAAGGCTTAAGTGAGATGCCCAATGTCAGATAGCTAGTAAATATAGAAGTTACTATTTAAATCCATCCCAGACTGACTCCATAGCAGTGCTTCCTTCCACTAATCTATTCTACACTGCCTTGCATGGACCTTTCATCTCTACCTCTCCATCAGCTTTTTCTCCTTTGCTTTCAAACAGCCTCCATTCCTCCTTATACAAACATTACCGTCCTCTAAACTCTGCTTTATCTCCAATTTCATCACATCTTCCCATCACACATTTCTGAAAATAGCGGTCAGCGTGCTGTCCCTACTTTCACACCTCCCTTTTGCGCCACCTCACAGCCATTGTTCTGCAGTTACCAATTTCACAAAAGGGATTTCTCTAAGTAAGGCAAGCAACACCTTCCTAATTTCCAAATCCAGTGCTTTCTTTTCAGCTCAAATTCTGCTGTATTTCTTCATTCTAATACACATGACACTATGGGCAGGTTGTCTTAAAATCAATTGTACTTTGTATTTGGTAAATTCAATTTCTTCACCTTTCTTCACATTTCATACTGTAAGGACCTATTTAGCCAGAGTGCTTCCATCCGGTTAAACAATAATTTTGTTGTTTAAAACTTAAACTGTCCCTGTCCCCCTTCCCCCAGGGGACTTACTTAAAAACAAGTCCCAGAAACCAGTCCCAGGTAACAAAGCCCAAATACAAGGGTGGGTCAGGCCAGGTGGAGACATCTGATCGGTGGGGGGGGTGGGGGGGACGCATACTGTCTCCCTAGTTACCAAGGAGTATGGGCTTTGGGCACCTTTTGGGCGCCAATTCTGACCAAGGTGATAGGCTGGTTCAAATATCTACTACGGTAAATTGTAATTCAATTGGTCACTTATGTGCTACCTAACATGACTGTGCAGCTTTCTCTGTGTGTTACAATTTCATGGCCACCTGTGTGTGGCCAGGCCCAACCACATGGCCTTTGCCCTTAAAAGCTAGTCCGTGAAGCAGAGAGGTCGCCCTCTCTGTAAGAGGCGCGGGCCCGAATGTTCGGTCTGATTCTTGATGCTTGGCGTGGAATAAACCTTTGCTTGACCTTCACTTTGTATCAGTCTCGCTCCTTTAATCACGGACGCATTATTGGGGGACCTAACAATACCATGCCCATTCCCTTCTGGAAACTCTCTGCTCCTGTGCCACAGACATCAGGCTTCCCTCCTCCCCCTCTGATAGCTCTATGCAGTCTTCTTCATTGACTCTTCTTCCTCAGACAAACCCTTAGATGACAGTATAGATAATTTGGTTGTGATTAACTTTTTCCTTCTGCATTGCAGGTAATCTACTTTAAAATATCTCCCATACCACTTTTGTGTTAATAACTCATAATTTCTTGGGGCTCCTGGGTGGCTCAGTGGGTTAAGCCTCTGCCTTCAGCTCAGGTCATGATCTCAGGTCTGGGATCAAGCCCCATCTTGGGCTCTCTGCTCAGCAGGGAGGCTGCTTCCTGCCCCCCTCCCGTCTACTTGTGATCTCTGTCTGTCAAATCAATAAATAAATTCTTTAAAAAAAAAAAAACCCTCCTAATTTCTTCTCCAGCCTCATTTCCCCTTTTAATTACTTATCTCCTGTGTGTCTTACGAGTACCACAAACTCTGCACATGCTGATCCCTAATGCCTTTCCAGACTATCTGTCCTGTTTTTTTGTTTTTTTTTTAAGATTTTTTTATTAATTCATTTGACAGAGAGAGATCACAAGCAGGCAGGGAGGCAGGCAGAGAGAGGAGGAAGCAGGCTCTCCGCAGAGCAGAGAGCCCGATGCGGGGCTCGATCCCAGGACGCTGGGATCATGACCTGAGCCGAAGGCAGAGGCTTTAACCCACTGAGCCACCCAGGCGCCCCTCTGTCCTGTTTTTATTGCCTATCTTGGATGTTGACATTATCACTGCCAAAGAATATCTCACAGACATGCAGTTTAATTTCTTTTCTTTTTCTCCCCCCAACCCCAGACATGTAGATTAAATAAAGCACAGCTGACCTTTACTCATACAGGGGAGATCTAGTCATATACAGATTGTCACCAAAGAGGCAAAACAGGAACCCTTAGTCGGTGGAACAATGAGAAAGCTTTTTGTTTTGTTTTGAACTTAAGCATGCTAATTGGCTAAAACAAGGTGGCAGTTTGCACCCAAGCAGACTGCATTATTACCAGGATAGACAATTTGTTATTTGTGATTTTTCTCCCCCCCAGAAATCCTGAGAGTTCAGCTGTGGACTAGGTAGGAAGAATATTCATTTTTGGTACTGGCTACTGATATCCTTCCTTTGGTATCTATACCATAGTTAAGCTAGGACTGTCCCACTTCTCTCACTGTAATTACTCACTCCCTTCTTGTGGCCAAACTTAGACCCAGGACCATGGCTGACCATGAAGACTTCGGTGTCTTCCTGATGCAGTATCACCTTCTGGATGTTGCCCTGAGGTAATAGTTCAGACTAATATTTAAGTAACTGGATATCAGACATGGAGGAGCTCACAAAGTATGAGAACAATCACAAATAAAATAAAAAGCATTTGAAACCCAGTTTGTAACCAAGTTTCCTAATTGGCTTAGACTAAACCAGTCAAATGAGTCTCTTGTCTATTATTATTATTATTATTATTATTATTATCCCTCATGTTCCTTGAATTCCTTTGAGGCTTATGTAGATTTCAGTAACAGCAGCTAGTGGTTCGAGGCCAAGGGTTCAGTTAAGATATAGAGATATGTTAGGGAGTCCTATTAGAGGAGTCTAAAGCCATTGGCAAATCCATCCATTATTAAAGTTGGCAGCCACTGCAATTGTTTGAGATAGGTGAATTAGGGCATTCAAAGAGTTTATGGAAAAGAAGATATCTGAAGGAAAAGCAAACAGGACTATGGCAGTTATTTTATAATCTCACCCTTTGACCCCCACTAAGGAGAGCATATAAATGATAAAGGAGGAGACAAATAAAATATGAGTCCTAACCACAGATCTTAATCTGGAAGCCTTGGGTAGAAACTGTCTACACCTCATATCATCATTTTGATTCGTAAATCTTGGGAGTAGCTATCTATTTCCAGAGCTGTGTGCTTCTAAAAGCCTTTTACTAAGCCTCAGGGCTATATATCTCCAGTAGGACTGGATGTCTGGGTTATAGAATCCTGTAAATCCCATTTACAGTGGGAATCATGAGTCCATGAGTTTATACCCTAGAGTTTAAGAGCAACTGGCGGTTCAAAGTTTGTGATGTGACCTCGCCAAGGCTGATGGCTTGGTGTCCTTCTCAGTATACCCAGTTTCCTGGTTTTATATCATGTAGGAATGTATTTGATGTTGTCATTTTCCAAGTGCAGCTCACACCTTCTGGGCATGTGATTGAGTACATGGTATTAGTTTTGACAATAGCTGACAAGATTGGATTTTAACAAGGCAAAGTCTGTTGGAGAAGGAGTCAGTCTGAGCCTTATCAATCTTATTCTTCTTTTTCTTTTTAAGTAAACTATGCCCAGTGTGGGGCTTGAACTCACAACCCCTGTGATCAAGAGTTACATGCTGGGTGCCTGGGTGGCTCAGGTGGTTAACCAACTTCCTTTGGCTCAGGTCATGATCCTGGAGTCCCAGGATCCTGCATCAGGCTCCCTGCTCAGCAGGGAGTCTGCTTCTTCCTCTGACCCTCTCCCCTCTTATGCTCTCCTCTCCTTCACATCTCTCTCTCTCAAATAAATAAAAATTAAAAAAAAAAAAAAAAGAGAGAGAGAGTCCCATACTCTACTGACTGAGCCAGGTGCCCCTGTTATGGGTCTTCTTAAATGAATTTCCTATGATGAAAGTTTCAGGCTTTTTGTAGTGTACATCACATTACTATAGGATTATTTCTTAATCTTTAAGGTCAAGAAAGGTTAAGCTCTTCCAGGAATTTCAAGTATTGATTTTAAAATATCATTAGTTAGTTTTACCCTTCTAGAACTTTGGGAATAAAATGGGCAATAAAGTTTCCATTTTATTTGAAAACTGTACATAGATCCTTAAGTATAGAAATTGTAAGCTCCTCCTTTCAGGTAGAAAAAACAAAACCCTGTGTGTTTTTTAAAATCATAGTATTGTCCTTTTAGCAGAATAAAGCGTTTGTCCCAATAAGAAAAATTGAAAGAAAAGTCTATTCCTGAAACATATTTAAAATTTTATCACTTGGGGAATAGAGTGAAGCCACTTGTGGGGCACCTGGGTGGCTCAGTTGGCTAGGAGTCTGCCTTTGGCTCATATCATGATCCCAAGGTTGTAGGATCAGGCCCCATGTCTGGCTCCCTGTGGAAGCCTGCTTCTCCTTCTCCTTCTGCAGCACTCCCAGCCTGCTCTCTCTCTTTCTCTCTCTCTCTCAAATACACAAATAAAATCTGAAAAAAAAAAAAAAAAAAAAAAAAAAAGAATGAATACACTTGGAAATGTTTAAGTGAATCTGTAGGTGGGATTCTGAACTTTGCCCTTTCTTTTCAGTTTTTCCTGGATTTTGATGCTTATAGACAAAGGAAGTTTCAGTCACCTATTGGGGCTCAGGTAAAACTTCCCCAACCATATTTTTGCATTGTAGATGAATTCATCTTTGGCCTTGCAGATGTGTCCCTGCAACCGATGTAATAAAGGTTTGCAGGTGTACTTGGGAGCCACCAGGTGGCCATCATGGGAAGTCCAACACCCAAAGCTCTGCAGCACAGTTTTGATAGGATCTTTTTTCCTTCTCTAGAGACAGATCATTGTATTCAAATAAATCCTTCTGGATTGATGAAATCATATGAAGTAGCTCTCCCTATAATAACAATTGTGGGAAAAATCAGTAAGGGCTGTTTGTTTTGCATTGAAGATGGCTAGGGCACTTCCTTTAGCTTCAAACATGTTATTAGTATGTATTTATAGTCAGAGTTAAGCAGTATTTTTAATAGGATCTTAAAAATAATATTTCTTTCAGGGGTTGCCTTGTCTGTAGTTAGTTATTAATTCATTTTCCATCTTTGATTCAGGTGCCCAAGGAAGTCAGAAAACCCATTTGCTTTCAAAACATGCCGAGATCTTGAACGATCCAAAGGCATATCTACTATCAGGGTGTTTTGAATTCTTAAATCTTTAAAGGGATGGCATGTTCTTGTTAAGAGGCAGAGAGTTACAATCCATGCGGCACAGAACGTACTTTGATCATTTTTAAAATCAGAACCATGAAAAAATAATACATCCGCACTGGCCCAAAGAATATCAGTCAGGAGGCAGAATGCTAAGAGACTGAAGAGCTGTTCAGCAGTCATGGGATTCAGTTTTATTAAGAGGGGGAGTTATTAGATGGGTTTCCTTAGACTGGATTACTGAGGTTGGATTGGTACTTGACAATTACATGGGAAGTGGACAATGAAAAAATGTCACAGGTAAAATGTAGATAATTAAAAAAAAAATCCAGATAACTGCTGTGCATTATTTTGAAGCAATTAGGTTCGAAGGACAAATTTGATGAGGGCAATGGGTGAGAAGTAGAGCTAGAACAATTCCTGCTGAGGTTTAACTGTCTTAGCTACAGCAAGAAACAAGGTACAGAAACCTATCCAAGGTGGGCCATAGGCTTGCAATGTGTTTTTAGCTTTTGTGTAGCACTTGCCTTTTCTGTACAAATAATGCAAATGATTTAGCATGGTCAGGTTGCCTACAGTCAGAAGTTGCTATAGTTCTGCTCAGGAAAGGAAAAGGCCTATGTAACATCTGGTTCCCAAAGGAGGGCTCTAGAACATGTGTTTTAGGTAGCTCTTGTAGTGACTCGGCTAAGAGAAATATAGAAAAGCCAAACATGTCTAATTTTCTCTAGTATCTCGCCTTGAAAAGGTAAAGAGACAAAAGATGGTGCGACTCAGTAGTCACCCGAAGAGTGTCAAGAGGGCAGATATCTTAACAGCTTTACTGTCTTGAATTAGAACTTGAATATGGGAAATAAAAGAGTTATCAGATGAGATATGAACATACTTAAAGATAAGAGCACAAATAATAGGTGTCTAAAAATAGGAAAATTTTAACAATCTCTGTCAGGTGGACAATTTACAATTAAAACAGGAAAAAGCAATGATAATTCCTAAGAATCCTAACTTTCTCAGAAGTGAAGAACTTTTGTTTAAAAAAATGATCCTGAAGCATGGTAAAAGCGAAATAAAGGATATTCAAAGATCATCTTTTTCTGAACTATTTTCATCCTTCACAAACTTTGTTTATAAATTCACATGACTTTAGATATATGTTTACACATACACATATAGTTAAGTGATAAATTTATAGCTTTCCAAGATAAAACATACACCTCATTGAATTTACCATCATAATAAAACTATAGCAATTTCCTTGAAAACCCAATAAAGCACACCCATCACCTTACATATTTGTATCTCTTTGCAAATACTATGTAGGTACTCATTTTATGAGCTTTTATTTTTTTTTTAATTTTTTAAAAAGATTTTATTTATTTGACAGAGAGAGATCACAAGTAGACAGAGCAGCGGGCAGAGAGAGAGGGGGAGGCAGGCTCCCCGCTAAGCAGAGAGCCTGATGCGGGGCTCAATCCCAGGACCCTGGGACCACGACCTGAGCCAAAGGCAGAGGCTTAACCCCCTGAGCCACCCAGGCACCCCATTTTATGAGCTTTTAACCAAAGAAACTAACTTCTGTTCCCTCTCAGGTGCAGAGAAAACTGGGAGGGAAGTAACTGGGCACACTGTGCCATACTCAAGTAGCTTAGCAGACCTGCGCTCTACAAGGACACCTGGCTGTATACTGTAAACACACGTTCCACATTCATTCATTCTGCAAGTCCTTACTGTCGCAGGTGGTATCATGCATGCTAAAAAGACCCAAAGGCATTAGTGTATCACTTATTAATCTACTAACTAATGGTCATTCTCTAAAGAATAAAAGTAGGAAGCAGCAGCAGATATATTAAAACTATGCTTGCTTCTTTTTATATTCTTTACTTTTTGAAATTTTGATCTGCTAAGAAATTGGACATCGAATGGCAATTTATTAACTGATTCCATTAGTCCAAGGTCTCAAAGTCAATTTAGGATCTTGGTATTATGATTTAAGCTGAGGCTATAGAATAATACGATCATTATTGCCATCAAATACTGTCAGAGAGGTGATATTATGAATTCTAGTGGAAGTGGAGTAATTCATTATAAACAGGTTTTAACATTCTTTTAAATTCTTAAAAACAAAACTTTAAAAAAGATCCAATATATCTCAGTGTAGTTGGGCATATGCATTTCCTAACCTTTTTATTTTGTCAATTAATTAGTAACATAAATTTATCTGAAGAGCAAGACTAGTAAATGATTTAGGAAGTTCAGATTAGTAAGACTTTCCATGAATAAATAGATGCAGGTCTTGAAAAGGTTAGAATATTAGCCACCATTATTTTTTATTTTTTTTCTTGTTAAAAACAGAAAACATACTACCTTTTTTACTTTTTTATTTTATTTATTTATTTATTTTTTAGATTTTATTTATTCATTTGATAGATAGAGATCACAAGTAGGCAGAGAGGCAGACAGAGAGAGAGGAGGAAGCAGGCTCCTGGCTGAGCAGAGAGCCGGATGTGGGGCTCGATCCCAGGACCCTGGGATCACAACCCGAGCCAAAGGCAGAGGCTTTAACCCACTGAGCCACCCAGGCGCCCCGACTTTTTTATTTTTTTAAAGATTTTTTATTCATTTATTCATGAGAGACAGAGAGACGGAGGCAGAGGCAAAGGGAGAAGTAGGCTCAATCCCAGGACCCCAGGATCATGACCTGAGCTGAAGGCAGACGCTTAACCGACTAAGCCCCATATTACTGTTTTAAAATCAAAATAGTCAAGTCAGTAGACATACAGCATATAGAATTAAATATTTTTCTTTTCTTGAATTCTCCTATATTTATATGAAAGAATATAAGTTTCTGGTTCTATGCTCACGGACTGGAAGAAGCAATCTTGTTAAAATGTCCATACTACCCAAAGCAATCTACAGATTTAATGCAATCCCTGTCAAAATACCAATAGCATTTTTTTTAAAGATTTTATTTATATATTTGACAGATCACAAGTAAGCAGAGAGGCAGGCAGAGAGAGAGAGGAGGAAGCAAGCTCCCCGCCGAGCAGAGAGCACAATGCGGGGCTTGATCCCAGGACCCTGAGATCATGACCTGAGCCGAAGTCAGAGGCTTTAACCCACTGAGCCACCCAGGCGCCCCCCAATAGCATTTTTCAGAGAACTAGAACAAATAATCCTGAAATTCATATGGAGCCACAAAAGATCCCAGATTTCAAGTTATACCACATACTGTAGTAATCAAAACAGTATGGTACTGGCATAAGAATAGACACATAGATCAATGGAATGGGATAGAGAGTCCAGACACAAACCCATGCTTATATGGTAGATTAATCTATGACACAGGAGGCAAGAATATGCAATGGGGAAAAGACAGTCTCTTCAACAAATGATGGTGGGGAAACTGAATAGATACATGCAAAAAAAAAAAAAAAAAGAAACTGGGCCATACACAAAAATATACCATACACAAAAATAAACTCAAAGTAGATGAAGGACCTCCTTTTATGAAGACGGCACTGAAAGCTAAGAAGGAAGCCCCTGCCCCTCCCAAAGCCGAAGCATGGTATGCAAATTACACTTTAATAAAAAAGATAATTAGCTTCTCCAAGCCAATCAAAACAGAAGCGCCTTTAACTTTAAGGTGTTTTATAATGCAATCTGTAAATTCTCTCTGGAGGTAGGCAAAGATATACCAATCCATTTGTTTCCAAATTATGCCTTTTATTCATTAGGGTTCTCCAGAGAAACAAACCAATGGCATGTGTACATATATAGAGAGACTTATTATAAGGAATTGGCTTACACTATTATGGAGGTTGGCAAGTCCAAATCTTCAGTGTGGGCCAGAAAGCTTGAGAACCAGGAGAGTGGATGGTGCAGATGAAGCCCAAAGACAGTCTGCTGGTGAATTCCTTCTCACTCAGGAGGCTGGTCTTTCATTCTGTTCAGTTCTTCCACTGAATGGGTGAGCCCTACCCACATTTTGGAGGGTAATCCAGATTTAAATGTTAATTTCATCCCCAAACACCCTGTAAAAGAAAAAAATTAATCATCACATAGCCATACATTGAAAGTATCTTATCAAACTGTCAGGGAGGCTAGATAACTGTTAGAAGAGTTTTCGAGATATGAGTTCTCTCATACCTTGACATTGCTCATTTGTATGTATTTCTATTGAACTTCCCTATTTCTTTTAGTAGGGAATGAAAGAAGAAAGAGCCTTGTACTCAGAACCTTTACAATTTCTTGGGATGTAATGAAGCTCTGACAAGCCAAAAGCAATCGTTCCTACTTCCACCTGCACTCCCAAAACACACGTTCAGTCTATTTATACAGTTGCTATCAGTTCTTTTTTTTTTTTTTTTAAGACTTTATTTATTTGACAGACAGAGAGAGCGCACAAGCCTGCAAAGCGGCAGGCAGAGGGAGAGGGAGAGCCTGATTTAGGGCTCAAACCCAGGACCCTGGGATCATGACCTGAGCCAAAGGCAGATGATTAATGGACTGAGCCACCCAGGTGCTCCTCAATTAGATATCTTTACTGTTTAAGTCATGAAAAAAGTTTCAATTGTTTCTTTTTTCTCTGTATACATTTCCCTCCCCTTTGATAGAAAATACACCAGTTTGAATTAGATATAAACTATGGTGTTCACAAATGACAAAAAAAAATCTTGTGGCTAATTAATCTCCAATAATTAACAACCAAAAAAAAAAAAAAAAGCTATCTGATGGGACTTCTGGGATGCTGGTGCGAGTGGCCAAAACAATTTGGCGGAAAAAAAAAAAAGGAATAAAATCAGAGGATTCACACACTCCAGTTTCAGAACTTACTACAAAGCAATGACAGCATGCTTGTGGCATAAAGAAAAACATACAGATCAATAAAGTGAGGGTCCAGGAACAAATGCTTGTACTTATAGTTATTTGATTTTCAACAAGCGTACCAAGATAATTCAATGTGGGAAAGAATAGGCTTTTCAGTAAATGGTGCTAGAATAACTAGATATCCACATGCAAAAGAATGAAGTTAGACTTTTCTCACATCACATACAAAAATCACCTCAAAATGGTCAAAGACTTAAATGTAAGGGTGAAAACTCTAACATTCTTAGATAGAAACATAAGAACAGGTCCTCATTACTTTAGGTTAGGCAAAGCCTTCTTAAATGTGACATCAAAAGCACAAGTGAAAAGGAAAAGAAATTAGATTTCATCAAAATTAAAACCTTTTGCTTTTCAAAGGACACCATCAAGAAAGGGAAAAGAAAATCCAAAGAATGGGAGAAACTGCTTGCTAACCATGTATCTGTCCAACATCGGAAGCCATCAGAGAGACACCAAATACAATGAGATACCACTGCATAGCACTAGGATTGACAAAAAGACAGTAATAAGTGTTGAGGAGGATAGGCAGAAATTGGAACCCTCATACACCGCAGATGGAAATGGAAATGGTGCAGCCACTTTAGAAAACAATTTGGCAGTTCCTCAAAAAAGTTAAACATAGCGTTACCATATGACCCAGCAATTCCACTTCTTGGCATATTCCCAAGAGAAATGGAAACACATGTCTACAGAAAAATGTATATACAAAATGTTCATAGCATCATTATTCATAATAGCCCCAAAGTGGAAACAACCCAAATGCTCATGGACTGATGAATGACTAGACAAAATGTGGTATATCCATACAATGGAGCATTGTTTGGTTATAAAAATAAAAAAAGTACTGATATGTGTTATAATATGGATGAACCCTGAAAACATTATGTTGAGTGAAAGAGGCCAGTCATATACCACATATTGCATGATTCCATTTATAGGAAATGTCCAGATTAGGGAAATCTATATATAAAGAAAGTAGATCAGTGGTTGCCTAGGATTTGGGGTGGGGGTGGGGGGTATAACTGTTGTGGGGAAAGATGGGAGTGACTGCTAATGAGTATAGGGTTTCTTTTGGGGGTGATAAATATCTTCTAAAAGTGTGGGGCTGGCTACACAGCTCTGGCTATACGAAAACCTACTCAATTTTATGCTTTAAATGAATGAAGTTCATGATATGCGAATTACCTCTCAATAAAGCTGCTTAAAAAGATTTCTACAAATACATGGGGAGCCTGGGTGGCTCAGTCAGTTAAACGTCCAACTTAGGACCCAGCTCAGGTCTTTTTTTTTTCCTCAGGGCTGTGAGTTCAAGCCCCGTGTTGGGCTCTACCCTAGGAGTGGAGATTGCTTAAAAAAAAAAAGAAAATTCTTTTTTTTTTTAAATTTCTGCAAATACAGAACGGCTTATTAACAGACGGCTTAAAGAAGAAAATATTTCCCTCCTTTGCAAAGAGGAGCAAGGCTTTTAAAATTTATAGATATTCAGAGAAATGGCAAAACTAAATACAGAGCATAAGACAAAGAACACAAAGGATCCTATTAATAGTCAGACAATACAATAAGTCAATTGTGTTGAATATGACATAACTGAATTTTCAACTTCATAGTTGAGGGTGGCAAGTGCTTGATTAAACCATTGTCTTGTGATCTCAAGATATACATACCGGTTTCCCAAATAGAATCTTCAAGAAAAACAGGAACAAAAAAAGACAAAGAGACACCAGGCTCCCAGTCATTTGCCACTTGACAGAGATCAGATAATTAAGGTTTAACCACCAGCTTTTCTTCCACCAATGGAAAAAACAACGACAACAAAAAACCAGCTGCTGTGGAGCCAGAATTGTTCAGAAACTGGGTTAAGCAGGCAAGAGTCACAAATCTTAATGGCTACCCAAAGAGGCCCACCAGAGGGGCTCAGGGGAGACAATTCAGCATCAATTCAAGGTGTCCAGAAGAGATGCCACATATAGGCTCCAGTGGAGAACAAAGGTGGGCTGATCTCGATGGAGATTCCAGAAGTAACTATCAAGGCATAATTGAGAGACATTTCTCACAGTGAATATTTACTCATACATGCGGGAGACCAATCAAGCCCAGACCATCATGGACAAAGGCAGGGCAGGGTGTATCAAAGCAAACACCACACAGGAGGGGATATCGTTAGACTTCCCTTTTGCCTTTCCGCAAGCTGACTGCCCAAGACTACCAAGGAGAGCTGTTTGCACCTCAGGAGCAGAAGGGATTTTCAGTGATTTACAGATTTTTCAGAGACGCCTTGTGATTTCAGCTATGGCATGCACATGGTGTGCTCTCCTCTGTCATGGCCACTGGTACGCTTCCCTGGGCATGTCCATCGCAAGCCAGGACTGAATCTCTCAATTATTATTATTGTTTTTAAGATTTCATTTATTTTATTTGACAGAGAGAGCTAGAGAGCACAAGCAGGGGGAGCAGCAGGGAGATAGGGAGAACCAGGCTTCCTGCTGACCTGGGAGCCTGATGTAGGGCGCAATCCCAGGACCCCGAGATCATGACCGGAGGTGAAGGCAGACCCTGTTAACCCACTGAGCCACCCAGGCGCCCCAGGACTGAACCTCTCAATTCCTTACCACAAATCCGGGTGTCTAAGCTAAAAGCCTAGCACCCCCAATTTTCTATTTCACTCTCTCTAATGTGGGAAACAAAGGCAGCAGGAAATGTAGGAAATGTCCTTATAACCTGCAGTGCATGGACAAATACTTGAAACAGGCAGAGTATAGTGTCCCTCCAGGAAGCTCCTGATGGTCTTAATATTAAATCCTTGCTAGAAGGGAAAACAACCTTAGCTTCACAACAACAAGGCCTGCAGGATGCCAACAGTCTTCTTTAGCATATCAAAGTCCTTTTTAAAAACTCCCTTTTTCCTTACCTCCAACTCCCCCCCCAAGTATATAATCAGCCATTCCTCACAACCCCAGTGCAGCTCTTCTGCCCACATCCTGTCCCCATGCTTTCATAAAATCACCTCTTTGCACCAAAGGGGTCGCAAGAATTCTTTCTTGGCTGTGGGCTCTGGACCTCACCAACATTTCAAAACTATATCATCTTCCCAAGTCCCACTAATTCTGCTTTCTTAATACCTCTTAAACCCAATCTCCCTTTCTACCCTCATCATTTGTCCTAGTTCGGGCCCTTACAATCTGCAGGCTCAATCTCTCTCTCTTTTTTAAAATTGTGTTTATTTGAGAGAGAGAATTAGAGGGTGAGGGAGAACATGAGTGGGGGGGAGGGGCAGTGGGAGAAGCTGATTTCCTGTTGAGTAGGGAGCCTGATGTGGGGCTCAATCCCCCTGACTCCAGGATCATAACCTGAGCCAAATGAAGGCAGACGCCCAACTGACTGAGCCACCCAGGTGTCCCAGAGTCTGCAGTCTCTCTCTCTTTTTTTTTTTTTTTTTAAAGATTTTATTTATTTATTTAACAGACAGAGATCATAGGTAGGCAGAGAGGCAGGCAGAGAGAGAAATGGGAGGAAGCAGGCTCCCCTCAGAGCAGAGAGCCCGATGCAGGGCTCGATCCCAGGACTCTGGGATCATGACCTGAGCTGAAGGCAGAGGCTTTAACCCACTGAGCCACCCAGGCACCCCCAGAGTCTGCAGTCTCTTAACTGGGTATCCGCAGCCATCTGCCACACAGATACCAAAATTATAACAGAACACAGATGTTAGACATTTCTCTGCTTAGCAGCCTGCCTAGACTCCATGTTGCCACTAGAATGAAATTCCAATGCCTTATAAAAATGGCTAACATTAACTGACCTGGGTGGCTCAGTCAGTTAAGGGTCTGCCCTGGACTCAGGTCGCCATCACAGGGTCGCTGGGCTCCCTGCTCAGCAGGGAAGCCTGCTTCTCCCTCTGCCTGCCACTTCCCCTGTTTGTGCTCTCTCTCTCTCTGACAAATAAATAAATAAAAATCTCAAAAAAAAAAAAAAATGGCAAACAAGACCCTTCACAGTGTGATCCCTTTGGACATGAGCAGCTCCATCTCCACCAGCCCTCATCCACCCATCCGCCATCACCAGATGCTGGCTACTCCTCATTCCCAAACCTCTCCCTCCACCTGAAGGTCTTACTTCTTTTCTGCATGGAAAACCTCCACTCACCCTTCAAACAGTTAAGTCTTCTGTGAGACCTAATTTACCCGTCAAAGCAAGTCACTTCTTTGTGTTCCCATGCTACTTTATTCCATTCTTTTGCTTGGCACTTACTACATTGTCTTTAATTACTTGGCTGCTTTTCTCACACCCTGAGGCCAGTGGGCAGTGGCTGTCCTGTCTTTGTGTCCTCCAGCACCTATCTTCTGCTTTGGCAGGAAAAAGCGTCTCAGTACATACTGGGAGAAGAAATGTGTCATCCATCACAGAGACACGGACCAGCCGGTGATTTTGCAAGCCTGCACCAGCACCACAGGTGGTGAAGACAGCTTATATTCTGGGGGACATTAAGAGAAGTAAACATGGGGCGCCTGGGTGGCTCAGTGGGTTAAAGCCTCTGCCTTTGGCTCAGGTCATGGTCCCGGGGTTCTGGGATCGAGCCCCGCATTGGGCTCTCTGCTCGGTGGGAGCCTGCTTCTCCCCCTTTCTCTCTGCCTGCCTCTCTGCCTACTTGTGATCTCTGTCAAATAAATGAATAAAATAAAATAAAATAAAATAGAAGTAAACATGAATACAGCAAACCATACAGTAATCCAGAAGCCATATGAGAATCATAAACCAAATATTAGTGTTAGAATGATTCTCAGAGACACCTCTGAAGACTTCTAGTTAGAGCGTGGGCCCAGCCGATGGTGGGAGAGGGGCGGCAAAGAGGCTATTTATAAATTTGATGCTAGGACAGATTGATTGATTGACATCAGTTTCTTTTTCTTTTTTTATGTAGATTTTTCTTCTTCTTTTTTAAGGATTTTATTTATTTATTTGACAGAGAGAGAGCACAAGCAGGGGGGAGCAGGAGAGGGAGACGCTCCCCTGCTGAGCAAGGAGCCTGATACGGGACTCCATCCCAGGACTCTGGGATCATGACCTGAGCCAAACAAGCAGACGCTTAATACACTGAGTCACCCAGGCGCTGCTTGACATCACTTTCAAGGGCAAACTGTGAAATAACAACTCAGGGGTACTAGGGATTTTATCAGAGGGTTGCGCTCTCTGGGAATTCCCTTATCTGCTACACACAGGGGAACTGGAGTAACTGGAGTGCTTCCTTCTGTTGTCAAGTTGACCTTCCTCTTACAGATTTGGGAAAGGGTTCTCACGTGACTCCTGAGCCAGTTCACACTGTGGAGGGGGCTTCCCTGTGGTTACCTGCCACTCCTTGCTTATGGCCTCGGTAGTGGCCACACCTGGAGCTTGTGGCTCCCTGGACCCCTTGATCTGATATGGCCATTGCCACACTGGCCTGAGTGGAGGGGAAGCAAAGAAAACTGCACTTGCTACGGTTGCCCAGCCTTTCAGATTCCTGTGATCCACCATCACTAGACTGTCGGGCCGAGACACTTCAAAGTTTGGCAGTGAGAGACTGATTATACAAATGGACAATGACCAAACAGCATATACTGAGAGACCTCTAACTTATACCCTGCAGCAACCAGCCCAGGGAGCCAATCTACTCTCTATGTCTTTGTAGAAGTCAGACCTCTCTCTCCAAAAACCAGTCCCAGAAGTCAAGCGATAACCCCTGGAACAATCAGGCCCAAAGGGTCAGCACTTTATTAATAACTGACAGCCTCCCTAATTCTTGCCCCTCATTTTTCCATAGAAAGCAAATACACATTCCTGACCACTCACAAAAAATACCCCACTTCTAGTTAGTGGCCCACAGCTCGCATGTGCCAACAGCCCCCAGTCGGGGCGGCCAAAGCCCTTCCCTTGTTCTGTGATAAAGCTTTCCCACTTCTCTGCCTGCCTTTGAGTCTCTGCCAAAATGTGTGATGGAAGCGGACTCCTTTGCTGTAGCAAGCCCCGAATAAATGATCTCATTTGGTTGGTCTTTGTCGATTTTCACAGCAGAAAAAGTGTCTGAAAACTAGATGTTAACTATCATTCCTAGAATCAAAAGAGGAAAACGAGGTGCGCATGGGTGGCTCAGTTGGTTAAGCATCTGCTTTTGGGTCGTGTCATGATCTCAGGGTCCTGGGATTGAGCCCCACTTCTGGCTCCAGGGAGCCTGCTTCTCCCTCTCCCTCTGATGCTACCCCTGCTTGTGCTCTCCCTGTCAAATAAATAAATAAAAATGTTTTTTTTTAATTATTTTTTTGAGCAAGACCAGGGTTCTTCTTGAAAGCCATAGCTCTTTTTTTTTTTTTAAAGATTTATTTATTCATTTATTTGACAGACAGAGATCACAAGTAGGCAGAGAGGCAGGCAGAGACAGAGGAGGAAGTGGGCTCCCCGCTGAGCAGAGCCTGATTCGGAGCTCGATCCCAGGACCCTGGGATCATGACCTGAGCCGAAGGCAGAGGCTTTAACCCACTGAGCCACCCAGGTGCCCCAAATAAAAATGTTTTAAAAATAAAAATAAGTAAATTTTAAAAAGGGGGGAAATGTCAAATGCTGTATAAGAGTCCTCTCATGGGCATAGTGGGCTCTAGCCTCACTTTGGGTTTCTCAGATTGAACCCTCCTCTTCGGTTCTGTAGGCCACCCAGGGAAGCATTCACAGCCCGGTGTTGCTCTGAACATCTCAGTGGAACACAGGAAGCCACAGCAATCCCTTTCCCTGGGGGTGAGTTGAGTTTAGAATCCGGTCGCCAAAGAGCTCCAACAGAAGAGCCCAGGGTAGGCTTGCTCCCCATCTCTCAGACCCTTCAAGCTCTTGTCCCTGTGATGTGGGAGTAAAAGGCTAGCTAAGGACAGAACAGAAGCTGGCACCCTACCCCCACCCCCCTTGTGACATCTGTGACATTCTTCAGGAACTGCTGGCTGCCCTACAGGAAGAGCAAACGGTTCACTAATAGAGATCACAGTCCCACAGGACAGGAACCTCCCTCAGTTTACAAATGTCCTAGTGATTTACAATAGGCTAACTTCCAGAAACCCATAACTCAGTTCCTAAAGCCCTAACATTGGCCTCCCCTCCATAAAATTGAGGGAGGCTGAGATGGAAGGAAATGTAAATCAAGTTGAATTTCTTCTAAACCCTAAAGCTCATTGACAAGGACGTGTGATAGTAGGAATGTCACATTCCACCAGGAAACTCCCAACTGTCCTCATGTTAGTACCTCATTAGAGAAAACAAACAAACAAAACACAGCTTGGCTGGACAATAACCAGGGTTCCAGTAACCTGACAGTCTTCTTTACCATATGACAGCCCTTCTGATCACCCTCTTTGTCCTCACCTCCCCAACTCCTGAGTATATAACCAACCACTCCTTGGGGTCATGGGGCAGCAGCTCTTTCTGGCCATGAGGTCCTGTCCCCATGCTTTAGTAAACCACCATTTTGCACCAAAGACATCTCAAGAATTCTTTCTTGGTCTTCAGCTCTGGACCTCACCCCACTGAACCTCACTTATATTCTAAAACTTCCTCACCTGGGGCCAGGTGACCTCACGATGCCTCCTTTCCCCTGGGATCCTCCAGCCCGGCTGCGGGTGACTCTTGGCCAGAAGCCCTCATAAGCAGCTTACAGGATACGCACTGCTCAGAGACAGTCCAGTGGGGAACCACGTCAGCAAAGAACACTTTCATACAGCAGTATGTGTGGAAATGACACCTGCTTCCTTCTACCTTACTACGCAGAGAAGTTTTACTCCCACTTTTCTCTTCCTCCTTTACTGAGCCCTGCCCCAGGTGGTCCCATCCATGATGGAGTCCTTGTTGGCTTGCTTCTGGACAGCTGAGTCCCTCACTCTGGACACCCTCACTGACCACATGGTGAATTAGCAGGAGTCTGTGTTGTTTATCTTTTCCAGTGAGTTCAGATTCCACCAGGCCAGATTAAGAAGGAAGATGGTAAGATTTGCTTTCCCAGTATCCTGAGCAAGCCCAGGGGCTGGAGCAGGAGGAAGACTGAGGTGTTTTTCTCGTCTGTGTGTACGAAGGTACAATGTGAACTATTTAAATATTCCTGCTTTAAAAAAGTTCTTAAATTGTGATAATGTACAGATGAAATTTAACATCCTAATCATTTTTAGGTGTGGCATTAAATACATTGCTGTGCAACCAATCTTTAGAACTCCTTTTATATTACAATACTGAGACTCTATGCCCATTGAACAATTCCCCCATTTTCCCCTCTCCCCAGCCCCTGGCCACCACTCTCCTATTTTGTCCCTAGGCATTTGGTGATGCCCTCATGTAAGTGGAGTCAAAGAGTATTTGTCCTTCTGTGGCTGGTTTATGTCACTTAGCGCGATGTCCTCAAGGCTCATCCATTTTGTAGTGTGTGTCAGACTCTCCTTCCTTTTCAAGGCTGAGTAGTATTCCATTTATGCACATATCACGCTCTGCTTATCCATTTGCTTGTCGGTGAACACTTAGGGTGTTTCTGCCTTTTGGCTACTGTGCATATATGGATGTTGCTTTTCTCTATTCCCTTGTTTTTGACTCTGCTCTGGCCAGAGATACTGACAATGCCCCAAAAGTGTTATTAGGATGAAATTAATCAATGCTTAGTTTTTAAACTGAATTATTTATTTTACTTCTGAAATCCACTTTGAAAGGAAGGTCTGATGACAACTGATCCCTGAGTTTATGCCAAAGCAACAGATCTTGATAGAAACAGAACAGAGCTTCTTGGCTCTGGCTATACTGGGGAGATTCGAAGAAATACCCAGTTCTACACCCCTGAGAGTCAGAAATAATTGGAGTGGGCTTGCTGGAATCTCCCAAGAGCTTTTAAATAGCACCAATGCCCAGGCTGCCCCCGAGACCCATTAAATTAGAACTTCTGGGGGTAGGGCCAGACACCAATGTATTTTAAAAGTTCCCCAGGTAAGTTTCCTGCTCACTGGGACTGCCAACCACTGGCAGAGCCCACACCTCCACACCCAGAGGGACTAAAGATGGGCCACCTGAACTAGGATGGAGCAGAGAGAAGGCTGGGGCATAAGTTCATATAAAGGGTGGGGACTTCAGTGGGGTCCAGGTGGAGGGGGGCCACTCCCCAAACCCGTTTACATATCTGTTAATGGTCCCTTCATTAAACTCTCCTCAGTTACCTTGTTTGAGTGAGTCAACTCTTCCTGCCAGATCCTCACTTAACGTAGTGTCCTCACCTAGATGAGCTTGCTAGGTTAAGGTTAAGTACCTGGTTGCAAAAATCAGAGATGGTCATTTTGCCATGAGCAGATGCTGTAAGGCTACATCTGAACAAGACCTTTTTGAGTCTGGCTTATGTCACTTAGCATGTGTCCTTAAGGCTCATCCTCATAACAGCAAGTGACAGGATTTTCTCCCCCCGCCTTTTTTTTTTTAAGATTTTATTTATTTACCTGAGAGAGAGCAAGAGAGAGTGAGAGAGAGAATGAGCAGTGGGGAGAGGGAGAAGCTGGCCCTCCACTAAGTAGGGAGCCTGACGCAGGGCTCGATCTCAGGACCCCAGGATCATGATTGGAGCTGAAGGCAGACGCTCAACTGACTGAGCCACACAGGTGACCCTGTATTCACATGTTTTAAATATGAAATTTAAATTCAGTGAAATGAAAAAAATCTTAAGTGAATATCCATTATGTTTTGACCAATGTATAACCCCAAATCACCCCCAAATGTTCCGGCATTTCTTCCCAGCAAATCCTCACCCTCACCCTTCCTCCCAGAGACAATGACCATTCTTCTGATTTTCTGCCATTGATTAAATTTGCTTCTTCCAGAACTGCATTTAAACCCAATAATCTTTAAGTGTTTTCTTCCATTAGATGTGTGGCAGTCTGGAAAGCAAAAAAAATGTAAAATGCTAAATGAGAAGACTCTGCTAATTATCAATCAGAAATTCAATTGGAAAGGAAAGACCCAGGGGCTCCTCATTTTAGATCTAATTTAAATCAATAGGAAATCTTACTAGGTCATCCCAGTTCAATTTAAACACAACTTTTTGGCAAAATCTTCTTCAAGAATGTTAGTTTCCTCTTCATGTATCAACTCAATGACTCACATAATTATCCAGAGACAGTAATTTTCAAACTGTGCTCTTTGGAGCCCCTAGGACTTCCAAATTTAAATCAAATTTTTGCAGTGACCCAAGGGAATCTTCAGAAACCTAGGATGGGGTTTAAACCTAAATAAGTTTAAAAGCCATTCTCCTAAATCATTGAATTTTAATAATGCAAAAGAACTTAAAAATTATATCATAACATGCTTTTACTATTCAGTTAAGGAAAATGAGAGCCAGGGGCATTAAGTACCCAAAGCTACCAAGCTTATATAGGGCAGAGCCAAACTCAGAACCAGGAGGGGGAGGTCCCCTTATTGTTGCCCAGCACCCTTTCACACGGACTCTATCTTTAGTTGGGTCTGCAGGTCTAAAGGAGAAAAGGATGAAAGTCTGCCTGACCAGCATCATCACTCACTTATCTAAAGCTAATAATTCAGATAATTCCTAACAGTAGTGCATGTGATGTTGCCAACATTAGAGAACCCCATGATTTGAGGGACCCTCTGAGGGGTTGCCAGCCATGATTTTGAACCTCTTCTTTGGGTATATATCATTTGCAGAAGCTGATAAAAACTCTTGATTTTCTCCCCAGGGAAAAAACATACATTTTCAGACAAATTCCATTTTGCCTAATATTTGGGGGGTTCTGTAGACTCCTTGAAGTCTGCCTGAACCTGAGGTTCTGTGCTTGTGTCCTACAATATATCTAACCCCACAGACGTCCTTCATGGGACTTTTCATCTGTCTTTGACAGAAGACCCAGGAAACCAAAACTTTTTTGGTTTTGATGTACATCTCTTTATATTTTAAATGTATTTTGTCTAATGAAAGGAGATGTAAAACAATGATCATAATCCTCTAGGTCATGTTCAAAAAGGGACTCCCAAGGACAAGTGAGTCAGGTCATCAATATACACCAGTGCCTGGGCAGGAGGGCGTTCTGCTCTCATTAGTACCTTAGTGATTAAGAGCTTCTCATCCCAGGCAGGAGGAAACGGACAAACCCAACACATGGCACACTGTTTGGCCTTGTTTCGTTTTTAAAGTAGTCTCTATACCTAACATGGGGCTCAAACTCACAACCCCGAGATCAAGGGTGGCATGCTCTACCAGCTGTGCCATCCAGGAGCCTCCAGATGGCACTTCTGACCCCTTACTCTGTACCAGTCCGCTAACTCCTGACAACGATCTAGTAGTAGATCTACTAAATACTTAAGGTGTGTGAATATCAGAGGTAATTTCATTATAATAAAGTATCGAAGAAAACATTCTTTATGATTATAGGAAAATATACATAATCTGAATTTCTTCATCTCCTGTCAGGATATGGGGAGGGCAAGGGCGTGACATTAGCAATTATAACTCTTGTCCCTACCCCCTAATGCAAGACTTCCAACTTCTTGCAAAGTTCTTTCCAAATAACTTCTCCGCCCAGGGAGTGTTTTCAGGGCTGGTCTTGTGGGACACAGTGTCCTATACCACTAATCCCACCAGGTGGCAGCACTACATTGGGCTTCATGGTACCCTCCTCCCAGAGTGTGCCAAACAGTTCTTTTCTGTCCTTTCCTCTGCTAAAGAGTTCCCAAAGAGACCAAGATTTTCTGGTTTGTTTTGTTTTTATTTTTAGACAGTACAGCTAGTTCAGCCCTGGTCTCTCCACAGGAACTGGGCATTAGTCCCCTCCAAGTCAGATCTGAGGGGCAGCCATGAGCTGTTCAGAAGTGCCTTGCCCCTCTGATGACAAAGCCTTAGTTGCTGGGTCCTTCTGGTCCCTGGGCTGTTTGAGAGCTTGAGAAGAAGACAAGATGAGTCTGGAATTAGTTCTACCTCTGCCAATTCCTAGCCATAGGATTTTGAGCAGATTAACCTCAAAACCTGTTTCCTCAACAGTAAAATAACGACGATGATGGTACCCACTTCATAGGGCTAGTGATGAAAGGAGAGTCTAGCCCGTGGAACGTGTTTAATCAATGTCAGTGTTTATTATAACCACATATATTTTACAAAAAACATTAACAGTGATTATTTCTGCTGGCAGCATCAGAGACCATTTTAAATTTCTTCTTTGTTTCCCAAATTCTCAATAAGTATGCACTGTTGTTATAATTTTTTGTTGTTGTTGTGGATCCTGGTTCCTGATGATTCATTGAAACATTCAAATACTGTCTCCACTGCTCAGTGGGCTCTGGGCCCATGTCTTTTCTGTTTGGGTACCGTTAGCATGAAATACGCCATTTGGGACCCAGCAGTTAGTCGATATTCATTTCCTGAACAAAAATCTCAATGGTAACTGCTTCAGGTTTTAATTTCTTTGTGTAATGAAACATCTTTTTCTTCTCCATGAATTCCTTTTTCTTACTTAGGTCCAAGTAATCCTTTTATCGATTTAATTGAATCCTCCCCAGATTTAGTCCTCTCCAAATTCTCCCCATTAGAATTTCTCTTGAATGCTGAGTTGGGTTTAGGCAGGCCGTCAGGAAGCCTTTCATCTGAGCTCCACACAACTCATGCCAGTAGGTGATATGGATGGGACTGAGTTGAGATCAAATCTTTTTAGAAGATAAACGAAGAACCAAAGGCCACAGTAACCTAGATTATATAAGGATTATAAAAGGAAACAGACATCTCCAAAGAAATATCATATTTTAACTTGACACCCATAGTGAAAAGAGTGATTGGTTGGTTTTTACCAACGTAAAGATACAGGGTTGTTGATGATTAAGTTTGGCCATTGCTGGGGCGCCTGGGTGGCTCAATTGGTTAAGCGTCTGCCTTGGGCTCAGGTCATGATCTCGGGGTCCTGGGATTGAGCCCTATGTGGGTCTCCCTGCTCAGTGGGGAGTTTGCTTCTCCCTCTCCCTCTGCCTCTCCCTGCCGATTGTGCTCATGTACTCTGTCTCTCTCTTTCTCAAATAAATACAATCTTAAAAAAAAAAAAAAGTTTGGCCATTGCTATCATTTGGTTCCTTTGATCTTAACTGAATATGTGATACGGTCAGGCAATCTCTGGGGAGGACAGGCTCCAGCATGATACTGCACTGGTGTTTCTTCGACATGAGCAAACGCAAAAAAGATGACATTAGCCCTTGGCGGCTGGTGTATTTTAGTTCTTTTCTCACATTATTGATAAATGTAAGACTCTCTGTCCGGGAATCTGAATCTCAGGGGAAGTCCAAAAAGGATTCCGGCTGAGCCGCCTGAGGCAGGGCCCCATCTGTACAGAGCCCGATACTTTCAGTTCCTCCTTTGATCCTGTGATCTACAACAGGTTCCTCTTTGATGAAGATGTTCAAACATTTAGACTCCTAACTAGGTCTTAAAAGGTGGTAGGCCAAGCTTGGGTCCAGGAGTAGGAGGTGGCCAGGGGTGGTAAGATGTGCGGAGGGTGGTCTTCTTGTTGATGGCGGCACAGGAAACGTGGAGAAGGTGGAAGGATAAAGAAAAGCTCGGATGCTTGCCCATGTTGGTCAGGCTAGTTTCTGTCCTCTGTAACCCAAGATATCGGTTCACATGATGTCAAAGCAGGCCTGAGTTCCTCTCGGCCCCTGTTCCTGAGCCCCTGATCCTGGTAGGAGTGGGAGAAGTATTGACATTCTCTGCCATGCTGTGGCCTCTCACAGGATCATCTGGCCCCAAAGCAGAAGCGCTCTGACTTCTGCATCCTGCAGCAGCTCTCTCCAGACTGCTACAATGGTTCTCGTGAGGGTGACTGCAGACACCCTGTCTTTCCACCCTCTCTCTGCTCCCAGGTACTGGGACATAAACTTCTTCTCTCATCATGCAGGCAACAAATGAATAAATAAACGAAAATCAAATCAGGCAAATCTCCTTGGCAGACGCCAGCATCTCTGGGTTGCCAAACTTGCCCAGACATGCCTAAGCAGAGAAGTGAAGGTTGATCAAGCTCATGGGTAAAGCCTGGGTCATGAGGAAAATTCCAGCTAGTGAGGAGCATTGCTCTGACCCCTCCCACACCATGTTCCTGCAAAGAGCTGGTCTGGGGAAAACTCTGCTTGTTCAAAGATGATTCATCAAAAGGAAAATGCAAAGGATCTCTCCAGGCGCAGGAAAGGGAAAGGAAAAGCAAGTGGCAGATGTGAAACGCTTCCCAGGAAAATGCTGCCAGACAAAAGCCGTAGCCAAAGACCTGCAGGCATTTATTTAATTAATTTATTTTTTAAGATTTTATCTATTTATTTGACAGAGAGAGAGATCATAAGTAGGCAGAGAGGCAGGCAGAGAGAAAAGGGGGAAGCAGGGGGTGCCTGGGTGGCTCAGTGGGTTAAAGCCTCTGCCTTTGGCTCAGGTCATGATCCCAGGGTTCTGGGATTGAGCCCCGCCCGCATCGGGCTCTCTGCTCAGCAGGGAGCCTGCTTCTCCCCCTCCCCTGTCTCTGCCTGCCTCTCTGCCTGCCAAACAAATAAATAAATTAATTAATTAATTTAAAAAAAGAAAAGAAAAGGGGGAAGCAGGCTCCCTGCTGAGCAGAGAGCCCGATGCGGGACTCGATTCCAGGACCCTGGGATCATGACCTGAGCTGAAGGCAGAGGCTTAACCCACTGAGCCACCCAGGTGCCCCAAACTGCAGGCATTTAAAGACTTGATGAAGGGACTGCCTCTAAGAAAGAGTACAGGGAAAGATGGTAAGACATCAGGAGGTGAAACATGAGCCCAGGAAAAAAGTGGGAAAAGAAAATAAAAACAGAAAATAGCCCAAGGGAGAAAAAAAACACTGCTGAAAATATTAAGGACACAGAAGGTTGCAATAACCAAAACTCAGCAAAATTAAATGGAAATAAAAGAGTTTAAAAGAATGAAATAGGCAAAGCCCAATGACTATGAATATACTGGGCATACGTGATGTGCCAGGCACTGTTCTAGGCACGGAGGAATACAGCAGCTCCATAACCAATGTGGGCTCTTCCGGCCTTTGAAACAAAACTGTGCTTTGTTTTCAGCTTTCCATACCTATGGAAACCTGTGATTGATAATGCAAAAGCCACCCAAGAGGTGGCCTACTGTCAAGGTATATCGTGGTCTTGTCATGCTCTTGTCATCCGCAGGCATGTGGCACTATCCAGCACTGGAACAGTCTCCTTTACACTTAACTCCCAGACATCTAACTTAAACCCTGTCATCTCCTCTTCAGCTGGGTTACTGTTACAGGGGGAAAACCATTCAGTAACTGTGTTCCCCCCTAAATTCACAGGTTGCAGCCCTAAGCCCCAATGTGATTGTATTAGGAGACAGGGTCATTAGGGGTGTAATTAAGGTTCAGTGAGGTCATATATGGGGCTCTGACCCAGTAGAACTGGTGTCCTTACAAAAAGAGGAAGAGACACCAGACCATGGATAATACTGAAGGCCATGTGAGCACATGGTGAGAGAGTGGTGCCCTGCAAGCCAGGGACAGGGCTCTTAGCAGAACATGAATTTGCCAGCACCTGGATGGTGGGCTTCCAGCCTCTGGAAGGGTGAGAAAGTAAACGTCTATTGTCTAAGGCACCCAGGCTGTGGTATTTTGTTACAGCAGCTCCAAGCCGAGTACCGGCCCCTCAATGTGCCGTGCCTAGCGTGGGATCATCTTTCCCTGGTGCTTCCTGAGTAATCATCAGGACAAGAGGGTTGGTGAGCCATATAAGCCTATTTTGAAAATTTGGGATTCTACCCTGACCATTCCTGGCCATGATGCTCTTCCCTCCTACCCTCTCTCTTAAAAGCAAGAAAGGGACCCAAAAATGGAGTGAGAGGACACAAACTTAATTGCTTTTCAGCTACCTGGATTTTCCTGTTGTCCTGAGATGGTCCTAGATCACAAAGATAATGGCCACTTGGTTGAGAGCCCTGCTCACTGAAGCCTCCTGTGGTGACCCACCCAGCTCTATAGTAGGTTTCTGTAAATTCTATAAAAATGCCCTTGTCACTCTTGCACTTGTCCCTTCTGGACAGAAGGTGTGGGAATGTGGTGGGGATGAATGAATGAAAGATGACGGTACAGGCACTAGAATGGCTTGTGCCAATTCTGTGGGGTAGAGGGAGAGCCATGCCCCCAGTGCCTCAGAGGGACACGCCTTGGACCCCGGAGGGGCTGAGCTGTGAGTGCAGGGGTGCAATGACTGCATTCTTGTCCACGAAACATGGCGCAGTCACACAGTCTGCCTGGGCCTGGCGGCCCCTACTTCTCCCACCTGGCCTCCTGTGGGTCACTCATCCCTACCTGCACACTATGGAAATAGGAAAACTCACAAGGTCACGGCCGTTTCTGAAGTACTCCTCTGGGCCTGATGCTCCAATAGCACTGGCAGACATGCTTCTGAATGTCCCCTTACATTGTTCAGACACCCAACTGGGACAACCTTCTTTCTACCTGACTGATATAAATTTACCTGCTTCTCTTGAAGCCCAAGTGGTCTTAGGGGAGGCCAAGTGTGGCAGTCAGAGACCTGTTCATGTTCCTTTTTTTTTTTTAAAGATTTTATTTATTTATTTGACAGACAGAGATGACAAGCAGGCAGAGAGGCAGGCGGAGAGAGGAAGGGAAGCAGACTCCTCGCCAAGCAGAGAGCCCGATGCGGGGCTCGATTCCAGGACTTTGAGATCATGACCTGAGCTGAAGGCAGAGGCTTTAACCCCCTGAGCCACCAAGGCGCCCCTCCCCCTATTCATGTTCCTTAACCAAACTGATGTAATGGTGATCCAAGTCAAACAACAAAGCCCCAGTGCAATGACCTGTGCCCCTTTAAACTGTACCTTTGTGTGTGAGGGAGAACGGCCCCAGAGTGTCTCTCCAGGGGTGGTCTGATGCTCAGCGGGGGAATCCCTTCCCAAGGTGCTTTCTTCCTTGGGTCTTCTGCTTCAGTGCGAGATTAGTGCCAGCTACTCTATCCACAGAGCTTGTGGACTTTCAAAAATTGTGGTAAAATCTACATAAATAAAATCGATCACTGTAACCACTTTTAAGCATACAATTCAGTGGTATTAAGTACACTCACAATGTTGGGTAACCATCACCACTATCTATTTCCAGAACTTCTCCATCATCCCAAACTGAAAGTCCATCCCCATTTCCTGTCCCCAGGCCCTGGTAACCTCTATTCTACTTTCTGTCGCTATGAACTTGCCTTTTCCAGGGGTCTCGTGGAAGCGGAATCATGTAGTATTTGTCCTTTTGTATTTTTCTGAGTTTGCTTAGCATACTGTTTTCAAGGTTCATCCGTGCTATGGTGTAGGTCAGAATTTCCCTCCTTCTGTGCTGGAATAATATTCTACAGCACATATATACCACATTTTGTTTTCATTGGTTCCTGTATTGTTTAGAGCTCTCTTTACCCCTTGGTGGTTAAGCCCCTGTTATTGCTAATAATCATTTATATTCAACTCTCCCTGTTAACATTGTGTAGTTTCTGTCTCCTGACCAGAGCCCTGATGGACACAGTTGCCTTTGGAAAATGCCTTTCACTAATTCCATGTGACTTTGATGGGGCCAGTCATGGAGGCTGATTTCCCTCATCATGAACTGTACCACCCCATCCCTATGATACAGTGATGGGCCCCAGGGCAGACATATGACCCAACCAGTGCCAATCAGAATCACTCTCCAGGATCAATAGACGGAGATGGGGGAAACATATTTCCATAATGTTTGCCACACTGGGGTTCTTGGTGCCATGTTCCCAAACACGTGTAGAGGGCTAATCTTGTGGTAGAAGAAACTGAGACCAATACGCAAGGAAAAATAGAGATGAAGAGGTTTCTAATATGTCCAGAGGCAGTGCAGACTGCGAAGACAGTCAGAATTTAAGCAGGCGAGGGAGGAAATAAGAAGAGGAAGGGCAGCCAGAAAGAAGGTAGAGAAGCTGGTATCATGCCATCGTGATCACTGTAATATCATGAGAGGATTTTTTAAAAAGAAGGGAGGGGTGGCTCAGTTGGTTAAGCATTCGACTCTTGGTTTCAGCTCAGGTCATGGTCTCATGGTTGTGGGATCGAGCCCAGTGTAGGGCTCTGCGCTCAGTGCAGAGTCTGCTTCAGATTCTCTCTCCCTCTCCTTCCCACTGGTACACTCTCTCTCTCTTTTTAAATAAATAAAATCTTAAAAAAATAAGGTAAAATAAAAGAGGGAAATGGTAAAAGGAAAAAAAAAAAAAAAAGACTGGAAACCAGCCCCTGGATTGGGCCCTAGGCTGGGGCTGACTGGAGCGAGAACAGTGGAGCGCTCTCTGTCTCCAGCACCCTCAGGAGTCCTGGGCTCTGGCCACCCCTGTTGTTCTCCAAACGTGCCACAGCCCTCCAGCTTCCCCAGCTCCTGCTCCTGACCAACTCTGTCCAGTTCAAGTCAAACTCAGCTCTTGGGAGAAGATCCCAGGGAGCTGATCAGGCAGCACTGCATCCGCCCCCTTTACGGATTACTCGGTATATGCTGCTGGCCGTGCACATCTGTCTCCTCTGCCAGCCTGTGGGCTCCCACGGAGTGGGGAAGCTTCAGCAGACGCATCTCTGCATTCCAACCACTCAGCACACGGCCTGGCGCTAATGGATCAGCGCCTGCAGGGGTGCACTCGCCACTCCTGTTACAGGAGAGGGCGGTCTGGTTGCCATGGGGCTGAGAGAGCCATTTCTCCTCCTGCTGTCTTCAGGAGGAACAAATCACAGTGAGCTGAATGCACTTTGGCATCTGGCCAGCCAGGCTGATCTTGAGATGGCAGTGACACCTTTCCAGCTAAACAGATCTTTTTGCCCTTTTCTTCCAGGCAGGTAAACTATGGAGTAACATCAAAGAATTTCCTTTCATCTGCCCCTGGGCGATTTAAAGTGCTTCTCGTTTGACAGCATCCCCCTCGGCTCTCATGCCGGATGCCTCCCCTCCCCTTCTGCCTTGTCAGTGAGATGTCAGAGCCTGTTGCATGTGGCTTCTGCGAGGGCCCCTGAGGAGGGAGGCAGCTGTGCTAGCCCATGTTCTGGTCCTGCTTCCTTATCCTTTCCACCTAAGACATGGGCCTAAAGCTTGGTGATGTGGGAAGCAAAGGCTGAAGAAAAAGTATTAACTTTCCTTACTTGCCCACTGACAAGTCCTTGAAATAGGCAGAGTAACCTTACTCTAGCAACACAGCTGCCTTTATGTTAATTCTTTGTTAAGGGCAAAAGCAATCTTAGCCTGACCCCCCAGAATCCTGTAAGTCTACTTTAACATATAAAAACTCTTTTAGAAATTTCCTTTATCTCTAAACCCTCGAGATACATGTTAGCAATCATCCCCCAAGTATATGGCCCACTGATATACAACTGAAGGGTCTCATGACTAAGGATTTTTTTAAAAAAGGATTTTATTTATCTGACAGAGAGAGAGAGAGAGAGTACAACCAGCGGGAGCGGTAGACAGGGGGAGAGGGAGAAGCAGGCTCCCGCACAGAGCAGGGAGGCCGAAGTGGGGCTTGATCCCAGAATATTGGAATCATGACCCGAGCCGAAGGCAGTTGCCTAACCAGCTGAGCCACCCAGGCGCCCCTAAGGTTTTATGAGAGGGTAATGAATGACCTTTTCCCAACAATAGCTAGCCACCTCAAGGTCCTAGAAACCTTGCTTCCAAAATTCCTTAGAGACTTAGGCTATCCCTAACCCCCTCCCAATTTGAAAGTATATAATGAATGGGCCACTCCTCATGACCCCAGCGCAGCTCTTTCTGCCCACAGGTCCTATCCCTGTGCTTTAATAAAACCACCTTTTCACGCCAAAGATGTCTCAGGAATTCCTCTTAGCCGTTGGCCTCAAAACCTCATGTCTTTCCTATATCACTTCGTCCTTCATCAACCATCAGAGAGGTCAGCCCCAACATCCTGAAGTCTTGAGTCTGCCCTGGACTTCTCATCTTTGAGCTTCTTTGTAGATGGCTGAAAAAGAGTGCTATATTGTTCTGTGTCTGTTTTTCACGTCTCTGTGACTTACAGACAAATGCAAGTCCTAACTGATATCCCAGCCTCTGCTTCTTGGCCATGCAGAGGTGTTTCATTCTTGAGCCTGGCCTCCAGGCTCCTGCTGTCCCCCTAACACATGTGCTGTCACTCAGGCCAGCCTGAACAGGATCTTGTTTGTATCCAAGAACCCTTCCCAGTAGAAGGCATACACTAGGTATAACGGGGAAATGGAGATGAAAGAAAACGTTCCAGGTATGAATATGTGCAGAGGCCAAAGGTGGATGGCCATCCCTCCTGTGAGTTAGTAAGGCTGGATCATACGGTGCGTGGGCAGTGAGGCTGGGAGGCACGCCACAGGGACACTGGGCTTTATCCTGAGAACACTGGGGTTTGCTGGGACTGCTGTAACAAAGTTCCCCAAGTTGGGTGACTTAACACAAATGTATCGTCTCCTGGGTCTGGAGCTGGAAGTGTTGGCAGGGCCCTGCTCCTCCAGAAGGTTCCAGGGGAGTGTCTTCCAGCTTCTGGCAGCTGCGGGTGTCACCTGGCTTCTGGCAGCATGATTCCAACCTCTGCCTCCACCTTCCCTTTGTGTCTGTGTCTGTGTCCGTGTCCAAATTCCCCTCATTTTATAAGGTTACTGGTCATATTGGAATAAGGTCCACCCTACTCCCATATGAACTCAAGTCATTATATTTGCACTGACCCCCTTGTTCCAAATAAGGTCACATTCTGAGGTGGCCTGGTCTTTTGGAGGGGCATAGTTCAAACCACAACCCAAAGTGTGAAATCCCATTTTGCTGGAGACTTGTCAATCTAGGAGTAACACCTAGCTTTGGGGAGCCTTCTGTTTGTCTGTTTTTGCCTGTCTTGTCTTTCTAGTTTACATAAGCTTCCTCCTTCCCATCAAACTGGCAAAGCCAGAGCCCCACTAATATTTACTGACTGACCCACCTCTCTCTGCAGGAGAGGCACAGCCCGCATGACTTCTCATAGGGCTGAGAAGGCCTTCCCTGTGCTTACCATCTTGGGGTAGGGTCTCTCATGCCCAGAACTCTGGCTCCTTTCTGCTCTGAAAGCCTCTGAAGGCTGGGCCTACAGGGTGGGACACAGATGACTCCCTGCCTGAGTGCTGGTTTGTGGGGAACTGCTCCCCTCTGCTGGACAGAAGCAAACCAGCTCTCCTTCCACTTCTTAGGGATTTGTTCCCTGAAGTCACAATTCCATAAACCCATAATAAGAGTGGGAAGGGGCCAGACATCAGCGGGTCCAGTCCCCTTTGTTGTTCAGAAAGGAAGGCTGAAGCCAGAGAGGGAAAAGGCCTTATTGAAGTCCACATAGAGAGTTAGGGGAGAAGATGGGATTAGACACAAGCCTCCTCCCTCCCACACCAAGGTCTGGAATACTAGAATTCTTAGAATTCTAGAGCCATGGGCTGGAAGAAAAGTGGAGTGGGGCTCCTGGGACTCCTACACAAACCTTAGCTTGGAGGACAAATGGCAGGAGAAGAAGTCAAAAGAGAGAGGTATGTACCTCACTCCAAGTAGGCACATGAGAAAGCTGGAGAGATACTGGCCCAGAGAAGTGTACCCAGACCACCTGTCAGTCCATTCACTTGGGATAATTCCCCATCAGCCTGTGTGAGTGATCCCAGCACAGCCCAACTTCACAGTCCCAGAAAGTCGTGTATTAATAGAACTTCTGTAAATCAAATGCTGTCTTCACTCTCTCCCTCCTTCTCCTATGTCCTGGGTATCTTTACCACCTTTCTCATAGCTGGCCTATGGCAGTAGAGCAGCTCGGGCAAGCTTACTGCTTTAACAAATAGACCAGAACATATCACACCTCAAGTTCAATAGAAATTTACTTTTCACTCATGTCAATGGTTCAAACAGCTTAACAGGAAAAGGCGGGGACAGCAATGGGCTCTGGTCACATAGTCACTCAGGGAACAGGGTCTGCCATCTTTAACATGTGGACACAAACATCCAGCCAACAGACAGGAAAGGGCATGGAGGACGGCACACGGGAGTTCTTCTAGGCTGGACTGGGAAGTAGCATGTGGCAAATTCAATCATGTTGCACTGGCTGGAACTCAAAGGATCCAGAAGGGACAAGACAAAAATAAACCTAAACCTGGGTTAAATGTTGATCTGATGAGGGGGGAGCATCATGAGAATATGACTCCTAGAACTCTATACTTTGGGGAGTGTCACTGACTGAGGGACCCCAACTGCCGTCCTTGGAAACCTATGCTAGTGCCGGTGCGGAGGCGGGCCCTCTGTAGGCTGCTCCCTGCCAGTGACCGAGTGCAGCCCCTACACCACAGCAGATGGTTCCTATGAGTACAGGGGGCTCTCGTGTTGTCAACTGGGTTCCAGAACTCCTCTATGGCTTTGCTGAAGCTTCCTGAGACTACGTGGCAGGCAAGGATGCTACAATCCGCTGTTACTCCATCGCCTTCACTCAGGTCAGACTGGCACCATGATCTGGTGGTTCTCCTGGCCTCCCTGATTCCTCCCTACTTCATTTTCCCTAATAAAATCCTGGTGCACTTAATCCTGAATGGTGTCTGCATCTTGGAGAACCCAGTCTAACATAGGAGTCCGCTCTCTGATATTGACTACTCCCAACTCCACTGGGGGCATTTAATGCAGGTGGTGAAGACAGATTAAGACTTGTTGAACAAAAGATGTTTTGGGTACACCCAGAACTTGCTCGTGTCATATAGAGGTACCAGGGGTTAAGCTACAGCATGCTTTTTCAGGGGACAAAATTTGACTCAGAATTGTCTCCACGCTCAGCTGGGTGACTCCTTCCCACATTTCCCCAGCAGGAGTGCTCTTCAGTTCTTCACGAGGGCTTTTCTAGACTGTCCCCAACCTCCCCAACATCAGAGCCAAGGAATAATTCCCCTTGCAGGCAACAAATGACTTTGCCTCCCCCTTCCCAGAAAACCAAACACTAACAGAAGGCAAGTCCCTTAACTGCATGCGGCATCTGTCTCTACTTTATCCATCTTCTTCTGCCTTCCCTCACCATATTCTTTGTTAGGTCTAATTCATATACTGTTTTACGAATCCCTTTCCTCTGAGGCAGGGAGGCTGATTCTCCCCACTTTTCTCCATACCAGGAAATGACACCACAATCTAGCCATTTGCTCAGGCTCCCAATATCCACAAGTCCATCTTTTCCCAATATCCACAAGTCCATCTTTGTGATTTTCTTTTCTGACACTCCTTCTTCCTCTAACACAACAAATCCATCAGCATGTCTGATTTGCTTTACCTTCCAGGTACTTTCTGAAACCAGCCCATCTCAGCATGTCCACTATTGTTCCTCTGACCCAGAAATTTAACTGGGAGTTAGAAAAACCTCTTAACTGCTTTCCCTGTCCCCATTTTTGTCTCATTCCAGCCCAATGTCCACAAATAGCCAGAATGATTATCTTAAAACAGGCGTCAGACCATTTACTTTCCTGCTTAAAATGCTTCAGCAACTACCCACTGCAGATGAAAATAATTAACATTTTTTTATCATGATCTACAAGATCTATATGATTTGGACTTCGCAGACTTCTCTGATCTTATTTCATATCTTTCTCCTTGTCATTAACAACATTCCAGACACATGGGTTTTTCTACTATTCTTTATGCAAGCCAAGTAGGTTCCTACCTTAGGGCCTTTGCACATGCCATAACTGCAAATCTTCTTGATATCTTGTTATCTCTATATCCTAGATCAAAAGTTGCCTCCTTGGAGAGGCCTGACCACCTATCTAAAGACTAGCCCCATCTCATGTCATGCTTTACCAAATTTCTCACTTTATTATTATTGCTATTGTTGTTGTTGTTATTATTATTTTCTTTTTAGAGAGGGAAGGAGAGAGAGAGAGACAGACTCTCAAGCATGCTCCACACCCAGCATGGAGCCTGATGTGGGGCTTGATCTCACAACTCTGAGATCATGACCTGAGTTGAAATTAAGAGTTGGACACTTTACTGACTGAGCCACCTAGGCACCCCTCTCTGCTTTATTATTTTTAGAGTCCTTACCGCTATCTGAAACTATTTATTAACCAGCTTATTTTTTTCAAACATTTTACTTATTTTATTTTAGAGAGAGGGAGAGGGAGAGAGAGAATGAAGAGGGGCAGGGGCAGATGGAGAGGGAAAGGCAGAGAATCTCAAGACTCCGGGCTCAACACAGAGCCCAACCTCACAACCCTGAGATCATGACCTGAGCTGAAATCAAGAATTGGATGCTTAACTGACTGAGCCACCCAGGTGCCCTGTAACAGCTTATTTTTATATCGCCTGCTTGGTCCCAAAGAATATAAGCTCCTTGTGAATAGGAGGTTTTGTACATTGCTGTTCCTCCAGTGCCTAGAACAATGGTTGGCACATAGCAGGTGCTTGGTAAATGTTTACTGAATAACTATGTGATGGGTGCCAGGGCTCTTAAGCATTACAAAAGTTTCAGGGGGACACAATCTTACCACTGTGACATTCCCTGTCCAAATCCTCGGATGTACCTTGAAGGCCAACAGTATGGTCATTTTTGTGCCAAGCTGGAGCAAAGGAATTCTTTCAAAGGTGACAATTGCCAGCACTTGGATCCAGCCCTCCTAGGGGTGCCAGAGTAACCACCACTCACTGAGACTCTGGCACTATGACCACATGGTATTTGGGAACATTTCTTCTGGATCCATCTTGCTACTCCAGTTGCTTCTGCTTCTCACTGTACAAGCCCCTAAGTGGGTATCTTCCCCTGACTCCTAATTTAACGGTTTTAGAAGATTTAATCTTCCCTTAACTATGCCTCGGGGGTCAAAGAGGGAAGGGAAGAGAAACCGTTTTCTTTCCTCCCAATGCTTCCATGTCAGTGAAATCAAAACAGAAATTAATCTTACAGTAAATTATCCTGCCTTAGCCACTGGTATCACTAAGGTTTCAAGGGAACTTACCTCCTTGTTGTTGGAGAACAGAAGCTGAAACAAATCTTTGCTAAGGGAGGCTAGAAGTCGAGGCAAAACTTTGTTAATGGTTCAGGGTCCAGAAAGGAGAGTCAGTGCCAGAGAATTCTGGAAGCCAGACCATGTGGGTCACAGGCCAGGTTCACTTACTCTGGATTTAGAATCTTCCTCAGGGCACCTCTGTGTTTAGCCTCTGCTGTAGCAGCCTGGACCTAAGGGAAAAAGACCCAGAAAATCAAGCTATGGAGTTTTCTCCTTCTTAGGTAAAAGGGTAAATGTTTATTGAATATGACAGGTGCCTAGCTTTTCTGTTGTAAGGAGATTCAGGGAGGATATTATTCTCACTGCAGTGGCAATCACTGTCAAAGCCTCAAAAGGTCCCTTGAAGGCCAGCAGTCTGGTCACTCATTTCTCAAGAGAAGGGACTGTACAACCAGTTCAGGGAAGAACCCTGTATTAGTTATCCGTTGCTGTGTAACATATTACCCTCAAACCTGGCAACTTAAAAAGACAAAAACATTATCTCACAGTTTCTATATGTCAGATTATTGGAAGCAGTCCAGCTAGGAGGTTCTGGATCAGGGCTGTCCATAAGATTAGATGCAAGACCTTGACTGGGGCTGCAGTCATCTGAAGGCTGGATTGGGGCTGGAAGGCATGACTCCTAGGTGGTCCACTCACATGGCTTATGGCAGGAGGACTCAGCACCCAAAAGCCCTTGGCACTGATCATAGAAAAGCTTGAATGGCTATACTAATATGAGACCACTTAGTTTTAAAGATAAGATGTATATTTAGAGAAGAAGATGAACATTTCATAATAACAAAAGCGTCATTCGGCAAAAAGATGTAACTATTTTAAATGTGTATATGCCTAATAAAGTCAAAATACATGAAGCAAACATGACAGAATGAAAGGTAGAAAGAGACAAATTCACTATCAGAGATTTTAACATCCTCTCTCAGTTATTGATAGAACTAGACAAAAAGGTAGTAATCTATCAAACACCTTTCTAACTGACACTTATAAAACACTAGGCACAACAACTGCAAAATAAATTTTTTTTTAAGTATTCATGGAGCATTCACCAAGGTACTGCCATATGCTGGGTCAAAAAATTTACTGAAGTCAATAAATTTCAAATGCTTTTCTCTGACTACATGGGAATTAAGCTAGAAAGCAACAATAAAAATAACAGTATATGCTTAAAGTTTTCGAATATTTGGAAATAACTTATTTGGTTTCAAATATTTAGGAATGAATTCCATTCTTTTTTCTTTAAAGATTTTATTTGAGAGAGAGAGAGAGAGAGAGTATGAGTAGGAGGAGGGGGAGGTGTGGAGGGAGAGGGAGAAGCAGGCTCCCCATTGAGCAGGGAGCCTGCTGTGGGGCTCCGTCCCAGGACCCTGGGATCATGACCTGAGCTGAAGACAGGTGCTTAACCAACTGAGCCATCTATGTGCCTCTAAACAACACTCTTCTTGATAACTAATGGGTCAAAGAAGAAATCACACAGGGAATTAGAAAGCATTTAAACTACATGAAAATGAAAACACAATGTATCCAAAATTTTGGGATTCAACTAAAGGGCAAATCTATAATTTTAAAGGCTTTTTTAAGAAAAGAAAAAGGTTTACAAGAAATTATCTAAGTTTCTACCTTGAGAAGCTAGAAAAAGAAGAGCAATTTAAACCCAAATTAAGTAAGGAAAGTAATTATATTACGTTTAAGTAAGGAATTAAGTAAGGAATTAAGTAAGGAAAAAATTATAAAGTAGAAATCAATGGAATAGAGCATGGACAAAACAATAGAGAACATTAACAAAGTCATAAGTTAGATGTTTGAAAAATTGATAAATTGGTAAATATTTAGCAAGACTGATCAAGGAAAAAAAGACAGCAAGAGAAAAAAAAAACCTAATTACTGATATCAGGAGTGAAATATAGGACTTTACTCCAGACCTTGCATGTATTTAAAGAATAATATTGGAATGTTATGAGCAAGGTTATACAAGATGATGTAGATTATACAGCTAGGCAAGTAAAAAAAAAAAGCATAAAGATTGGAAAGGAATAAGTAAAACTGATTCTATATACAAATCACATGATTATTAATGTAGAAAATCCCAAGGAATCTACAAAAAAAAAAAAAAAGACACCTAAAAACCCAACTACTAAAATTAGTAAATGAAAGATCACTAGCAACAAACCACTGGAAAACAAAATAACACTCAGAGTTAACAAGTAAAATACTTAAAAATAAATTTAACAAAAGAGGGGTGTCTGGGTGGCTCAGCGGGTTAGGCCTCTGCCTTTGGCTCAGGTCATAATCTCAGGGTCCTGGGATCAAGCCCAACATCGGGCTCTCTGCTCAGCAGGAAGCCTGTTTCCCCCTCTCTCTCTGCCTGCCTCTCTGCATACTTGTGATCTCTCTCTGTTAAATGAAGAAATAAAAATCTTAAAAAAAAAAAATTTAACAAAAGACATCCAAAGCCTATATTGTTAAGCCATCAATTTCCCTGAAATTGACCTATGGAATCACAGTCTCAGCAGGTATTTTTTTTTTTTAAGATTTTATTTATTTATTTGACAGACAGAGATCACAATTAGGCAGAGAGGCAGGCAGAGAGAGGAAGGGAAGCAGGTTCCCTGCTGAGCAGAGAGCCCGATGCGGGGCTCAATCCCAGGACCCTGGGATCATGACCTGAGCCAAAGGCAGAGGCTTAACCCACTGACCCACCCAGGAGCCCCTCCGCAGGTATTTTTTTTAACTGAGAAGTCAATTTTAAAATTTACACAGAAATGGAAAGGACCTGGAATAGTTAAAAACAATTCTGAAAAGGAAGGAAAGGTGGAAAATGTATGTTATCTGACTTCAAGACTTACTCTAAAGCAATAGTAATCAAGAAAGTGTGATATTGGCATAAAGGTTGATAGACAGATGCATTACTTGAACAGAATAGAGATCACAGAAATAGCCTCACCTTATATAGTCAATTTATTTTCAACAAAGGCACCATACCTGATCAAAGGTGAAATAAATATTGTGAGCTTTTTTCCTTTTAACAATTGTTGTTGGGGAAGGTGGTGGAGGAGGACCTTAAGCTTGGCCTGTCCCATGCCTACAACTAGATAACACTCACAGCAGCCTAAACGACCCCCGCAAATAATCTGAAGACTGGCAGAACAAACTTCACAACTAAAGGTTGAGGAGAGGCCACATCAAAGAAGGTAGGAAGGGTAAAGATGCAGTCTGGGAGCAAAATGGACCATAGCCATCTGTGGTGCGGAGGAAGCTAGTGGCATGGAGAAGGGTAGAAAACAGACTATCTATCACACCAGAGAGCCCATAAACAGGGAGAATGAATCCCTATAACATCTGCCTTTGATGTTATAGCCAGAGGGGACAGTTTCATGAGTTCTTTCAACCAGCAGGATTTAAAGCCTAGAATATTAAAAATCTGCAGGCTCAGCTCTGGGAGAGCCTGGAGGGGGTTAGGAAGTAGAATCCTTATCCTTAAAGAGATTCCTTGACAGTCTATGCAGATACAGCACAGACACAGCAGTCTGACAAATGCTGGGTGCAGACCAGATGAGAGGGAGAGTGATTTGCTTATCTCAGAGTGTGGCCCTGAGAGACAGGGATCACCACTGGGAGACCCCTCTAGGAACAAACGAGCTGGCAGGCATTATTTCCCTCCCATGCACCTCAGCATAAATAATGGCCACATGCAGAAAGCAGCACCTCAACAAAACTCTTTACACTGCCCCAAACCCTGTCCCCCATGCATCAGGGATCCATCCTTTCCAGTCATGCTCACTTCGGTGAGCATGCGGGACTCTCCCACAGAAGAACTGTGCAAATCCTGCCAACACCACATCTCTAGGACTTGTGCATTTTGCAGGACCACAGTTCCAGTGGCAGTGGGGGTATACCTAGTTTCACAAGCAGACCACCCACACCTTGTTAAAATGTACCCTACCCATCCTGGGGACTAAACACTGCTCGCAATAGGCAAAGAGAGTCTCTGCAAACAACTGGACTGAAGGAGAAACAGGCCAAGACTCAACAGCAGAGCGCAGGCGACCCACATAGTAGATACTCCCTGAAGTGCCAGGCCCTGAGGAACAGGGGACACTACACTGCAGGACACACTTCAGGACCTCTTGTTCATAGGCTCTTATTGTTAAGAGAGAAAAAAAAAAAAGTAGCTAACTTTACTAACACAGAGAAACACGCAGAAAAAGTCAGACAAAATGAAGAGACAGAGAAATATCTCTCAAATGAAAGAACAGGACCAAACCACAGTAAGAGACACAAAGTGAAATGAATGCAGTAATACGCCTGAGAGAAATTTAAGGTAATGGTCATAAAGATATTGGACCTAAGAAAAGATTGGGAAACATCAGTGAGACCCTTAACACAGAGATAAAGAAAAAGAACCAATCAGAGATCAAGAACACAATACATGAAATAAGAAATACACCTGAGGGAATAAGTAGCAAGCTAGAAGAAGAGGAATGAATTAACTGGAAGACAGAGAAATGGAAAGTAACCAAGCTGAGCAAAGGGGAGGAAAGAAAATCATGCAAATTGAAAATAGTCTTAGGGAACAACAACAAATGAAACCCAAACCCAGCAAAGGGAAGAAATAATAGAGATTAGAACAAAAATAAATGATACAGAAACTAAAAAAAAATAGGGTACCTGGGTGGCTCAGTAGGTTAAACATCTGCCTTTGGCTCAGGTCAAGATCCTAGGGTCCTGGGATTGAGCCCCTGCATCAGGCTTCCTGCTCAGCAGGGAGCCTGCTTCTCCTTCTACCCTTCCCCCTCTGCTTACTCTCCCTCTCTCACTGTCTCTCTCAATGAGGAAAATCTCAAAAAAAAAAAAAAAATCTCATTTACAATTGTACAAAAACAACAAAATGTCTAGGAATAAACTTAACCAAAGAGGTGAGAGACCTAAACAAAACAAAACAACAAAAAACCCAGAGGTGAAAGACTGAAAACTATAAAACAATGATGGAAGAAATTCAAGACAATGCAAAGAAATGGAATGACATTCCATGCTCATGGGTTGGAAGAACAAATGTTGTTAAAATGTCCACACTACCCAGAGAAATATACAATTTAATGCTATCCCTATTAAAATATCAACAATGTTTTTCACATTATGGAATAAGCATTCCTAAAATTTGTATGGAACCACAAAAGACACTGAATAGCCAAAGCAATCTGGAAAAAGAAAAGCAAAGCTGGAGGCATCAGAATTCTAGACTTTAAGTTATATTACAAAGTGGTAGTAATCAAATCAGTATGATACTGGCATAAAAATAAACAGATCAATAAAGCAGAACAAAAAAATCCAGAAATAAACCCACAATGATACAGTCAATTAATCTTTGACAGAGAAGGAATGAGTATCCAAAGGGAAAAAAGACAGTCTCTTCAACAAATGGTGTTGGGAAAACTGGACAACTAGATGCAAAAGAATGAAACTAGGCCACTTTCTTTCACCATGCACAAAAATAAACTCAAAATGGATTAAATGCCTAAATATGAGATCTAAAACCATAAAAATCCTAGAAGAGCACAGGGAGTAATCTCTCTGATATCATCTGTAGCGACATTTTTCTAGTTATGTCTCCTGAGGCAAAGGAAGTAAATGCAAAAATAAACTACTGAGACTACATCAAAATAAAAAAAGTTTCTGCACAGCAAAGGAAACAATCAACAAAACTCAAAGGCAACCCACTGAATGGGAGAAGATATTTGTAAATGACATATCTGATAAAGGGTTAGTATCCAAAATATATAAAGAACTGATACAGGCGCCTGAGTGCTCAATCGTTAAGCGTCTGCCTTCGGCTCAGGTCATGATCCCAGGGTCCTGGGACAGAGTCCCACATCAGGCTCCCTGCTCAGCAGGAGGCCTGCTTCTCCCTCTCCCACTCTCCCTGCTCGTGTTCCCTCTCTCGCTGTTTCACTGTCTCTATCAAAAAAATAAATAAAATACTAAAAAAAAAAAAAATAAAGAACTGATACAACTCAATATCCAAAACCCAAATAATCCAATTAAAAAATGGGCAGAAGATATGAATAGGTATTTCTCCAAAGAAGACATACAGATAGCCAACAGACACATGGAAAGATGCTCAACGTAACTCATCATCAGAGAAATGTCAATCAAAACCACAATGAGCTATCACCTCACACCTGACAGAATGGCTAAAATAAAAAAATATAGGAAACAACAAGTGTTGGTGAGGTTGTGGAGAAAAAGGAACACTCTTGCACATTGGTGGGAATGCAAAGTGGTGTAGCCACTGTAGAAAACAGTATGGAGTTTCCTCACAAAATTAAAAATAGAACTACTGTAGCATCCAGTAATCACACTATTGGGTATTTACCCCCCAAATACAAAAACACTACTACAAAGGGATACGTGCACCCCCATGTTTATTTTTTTAAGATTTATTTATTTGAGAGAGAGAGGAGGGAGGAGGGGCAGAGGCAGAAGGAGAAGCAGGATCCCTGCTGAGCAGGAAGCCTAATGTGGAATTGGGATCATGATCTGAGTCTAGGGTGCTTAACTGACTAAGCCACCCAGGTTCCCCACCCCTATGTTTACTGCAGCATTATTTACAATAGCCAAATTATGGAAGCAGCCCAAGGATCCATCAATAGATGAATGAATAAAGAAGATGTGGAGGATATATATACAATGGAATATTATTCAGCTGTTAAAAAAATGAAATCTTGCCATTTGCAACAACATGGATGGAGCTAGAGAGCATAATGGTAAGTAAAATAAGTCAGTCAGAGAGAGACAAATCCATGATCTTACTCATATTTTAGAATGCCAACTTGTACCTAGTATGCCCTCAATGAATATAATCTATTATTATTGTCTTGTAGATGTAGTTTCCCACGGGAAACCACTTAGGAAATTCTGCTAAGGGCCATGTGGACCTATTGAAGTGTTGAAGTACTGAAATCCTGAGCAAAGAAGCAAGATGCACAGCTTTGCCTTTTAGAAATAATCACTGAGGAAGCAGAGGGGGGAAAACAGATTTGGAGACAACAGCTGGGACTGTCCTCACGTGAACATCAATGAGACATTATTGATCTAAAGAATTTAAAAAATATATAGAATTATATTTAAAATATACAGAATTTGAATGTTTTAATAACACTGTAAATAAGAGTATATGTAAAAGTTAAAATTGTTTTTATCTTCAAAAATATTAAAATCAAAATTAGGCATTAAAATGAAGCCAAATAAAAATTGTGATTAATGTCAAATCTTGAAATAAAAGTTCTAAAAAACACAAATGGCTTAATACTGGGGAAGGGTCTTCTGCAGCTGCCCTGCTTATGCTCAACTGTCAGCACTTCTCCAGAACCACAATTTAGAACAGGAAGAGAATATGGACTTCCATAGTACTGAGAAAGACAACTTCATTCTGGTGAGCCTGTAAGCTCCTGGGGGGGGTCACAGGGAAGGTGTGTATGGTTGGCTCCAACAGATGCCATCAAACAGTTCTTTTAAAGCGGCTGTACCCGTTGACTCTCTACTCAGCAGTGGGGGACAGTCCCCAGAGCTTCACTTGGCGTTTTCCATCACTTTCATTTTAGACATTCTGGAGGATGTGCGCCATGCTATGTCTACAACCAACACTTTGTTTATTTTTCTACTCTCTCTCTGGGAAAGGGAATCCAGCTTTGCCTGCCGACCCACCTTTGGGGCAGGAGGGAGGAAGCCCATCTCCGGAAGGTCGTCAGCTGGGGCCCCAAGCACAAGAGGGCAGGTCTGCTGAGGCAAAGCCATTAGGAGGGAATCGCGGGCGCCTGGATTCTCAGCTCCACTCCCCTCCATTATCTTGCTTCCTAGTCTTTCCTCCCCTCTTTGCCTCTTGCCTTTCCTCATCTCTGCTGGTTCAAATCCTGCTCGCCCTACAAAGGTTGCTCAGAACTGACCTTCTCCGAAGAGCCCCTCACCTCTCCTCCGCCTTTCTCCAACTATTTTCTTGAAGTGGGTAAAGCATGGGTGTGATAAGATGTGCAAATCAATAAATTCTTTTGTTTCTTCATACGAGGAGCACGAGAGCTTAAGCAACATTGAGTCTACGTCCCTGAGTTGCTGTGATAGGGACCTTTAAAGCCCCAGGAGCGCACGAGCACAAAAGAAGCGTGCATTTCCGTGGGTGAGCCCGAGTGTCAGTGCCCAGAGCCTACGCTTTGAAGGTCCTCGTGCGTCTCAGTCTGCAGGTCTCGGAACCGGGCTGCATGCCGGAATGTGCACCCTACTGGGCTGGCCTGGCTTATCTTTGTGCAAGTCTGTTGGCGGGGTGTTACCTGAGATCCCGCAGGCCTCCCAAGCGCCCAAGGTGGGGCGAGCCCTCTGGAGTCTCTAAAGGAGCGCGCGTTCTGTGTCGAATCTGCCGGTGGCAGTGTCCCGGGGTGGGGAATGTGCGGCTGCGCGCGCGCCGCGGCGTTTACGCGGCGATTTCATCATGCTCCCGGCCGGGCCGCGCGCGCCGCTTCCGCCGCCGCCCGCTCCGGACCGCCCAGGCCCGCCGGCTCATGCCCCCTCTGCGCTCGGCGTTGCTTAGAGCCGCCCGCGCCGCGCTGCTGCTGTCTCTGCCTTCCCGGCTCTCCGCCCGGCCTCCGCTCCCGCCCTGCCGACCCCGCAGCGCGCGCGCCCACGCCCCGACCTCATTCCCTGCCGCCGCCTCCCGGAGCAGCATGGACGGCGCCGGGGCTGAGGAGGTGCTAGCCCCTCTCAGGCTTGCCGTGCGCCAGCAGGTACTGGCATCCTGCGCCTCCCCGGGGCCCCGGGCTCTCCTCTCCCTGGTCTGCTCTCCGTCATCCTCTTTCCCTCTCGGGCACCCGTCCCCCGCGCCGGTTACCCCACTCTCTCCATCCGCTGGAAGCCCTTGGTTTCCTGGTGTCTTTCTCTCCTCCCCCACTTTGGACTCCGGCCCCCGCGTGCGTTGGCCACCTTCCTCGCCGTGGACCCGCGCCCTAGACTCTCCTTGGGTGACTCCCTCGGATCCCCTCCGACATCTGCGTCCTCCCTCTCGCGTTCTGCTCTGCTCTTTCCCAGTCCTTGTTAATGTCTGCGCCTCTCCCCTCTCCGATGGGGCTGCGATGGGTAGTGACCTTTGGTTACTCCTGGCCCAGCTCAGTAATCCTCAAGTCCAGTTTTCCAGTCTCTGCGGTGTTCTTTGTGCCCCCTCGCGGGTGGCCGGGTTCCTAATTCTTCCCCGGCCGGAGGCGAAGCTGTCCGTTCTTACTAGGGCTGGCCTCTTTTTTAAAGTCTTCAGGATGCTTTGCGTAGTGTTTCCTCCTTGACACCTTCTTTCATTCAGTGCTTCGTTAGCCAAATGATGGCTCAGAAAATAAAAGTTGAAACGTGGATGTGACGAGGTGTTGAACTTCTTTTTCTAATCATGGTGTGAGTTCATTGTCCTTCGCTCATCGTCCTTGGCTCGCTCCTGTCATCTTCTCTGGGTTCCCAAAAGACTGTTTGGAGTGAGTGAGCTAAATGTTGCTGAGTTACTGGGTGAAGTCAGCCATCTCTGTGTGGAACATTTTGAAATTTGATTTTGAGGTAGGGAGGGAAGTTTCATGGGCTGGAGGGCTTGGTGATTTAATACAGGCCTCCCTTTTCCTAGGGCACTGTATGAATATTAGAATTTAGAGAGGGCAAGGGAAAAGATTCGCTCAAGGGGATTCTCACATCCAGTCCGGCAAAGCCAAGAGCTTGGAATAGGACCTGGGTGTCTGTGACCTAGTAGTAAACACCAAATGGGTTTCTTCCGCACCGGTGCCTGATGCAATAACTTGCCTTAGCTACGGAGGGTGGAACCCTGCCTCGGAAATAAATCACTGGGGCAGAGTTGCCAAAAATTAACCAGATTCTGCCACTTTGTAATGTCCACTTCCTCCAGTTTGAGTCTGATTCAGTAGTGTTTCGTTTTGAAATTTCACTGTAGGCTTAATTTTTTCCCATTTATTGTTGGTATTATTGGTATTATTCTCTGTCTCCCTCTACCCACTCACCCCAAATAAAATTAGGTGTGGTTCCTTTGTCCTTTCTGTTAACTCTCGATTTTCCACCCCAAATCCTTTACTTGAGGGAGAATACATCTAATTTGGAAAAACACACACAAACCCCTCCCTCTGCCACGTTAGCCTGAAACTGCAGTGCAAATTATCCATGTGTAGTAAGACTGTGGAACTAGTTAACTGAAGTAAAGTTTGATCCTGAAACAGCCTCCTGATGTGATTACTATTTAGTGTATTGTTTATGTTGGCTCGAGTGTTTTGTTTTGTTTTGTTTTTGGTACTTTTAAGATTTTTTTTCCTAAAGATGTAAGTTAGTTCGAGTTCTTTTTCTCTTTCTCTGGGACCACACATGTATCATTTAGCTACCTGGAATTTTTAATCACACAGATTCCAGGGTCAGCTGGAAGGGAATTTAAAGATCATCTAATTAAAGCTTTTTTTTTTTTTTTTTGCTTGTGGGGAAATAAGACACATCATCACATCTATCCATTTGACATATTTCCATTGTGAAGTTTGTGAAATTGAAGACATTCTTGGAGTGGGATTTTTAAGGCACTTAACAACTGGTCTTGTTAGTGGCATGTGTTATATATAAATTTCTAAATGGCTTGACTACGTGGATGCTGTCGCTTTTATTTTTTTTTTAACTTTTTAAAAAGATTTTATTTATTTATTTGACAGAGATCACAAGTAGGCAGAGAGGCAGGCAGGCAGAGAGAGAGAGAGAGAGAGGGGAAGCAGGCTCCCCGATGAGCAGAGAGCCCAATGTGGGGCTCGATCCCAGGACCCTGGGATCATGACCTGAGCCAAAGGCAGAGGCTTTAACCCACTGAGCCACCCAGGTGCCCCGATGCTGTTGCTTTTAAAGGTTTGGCTCATTGATTGACTGAAATGTATTTTCCCATGGCATATTCTTAGTTATTTCCTGAAAAACTAGTTATGGAACTTTGGGAGGGCCTCAGAGCATCTAGAAAACATAGTAGTTGTTTGATCAAGGGCACCCTGGGGCACTTGAGGTATGTTATGTATGTATGTATGCATGTATGTATTTATAAGCAGTCTCCACCCCCACCTTAGGGCTCAAAATCAGGACCCTCAGTTGCACCCTACGGAAATGGAGTTTTTTTTTTTTTTTTAAGTTGAGAATTGGGGTACCTGGGTGCCTCAGTTGGTTAAGCATCTGACTCTTTCTGCTTGGGTCATGATCTCAGGATCGTGGAATCAAGCCTTGTATCGGGCTCCATGCTCAGTGAGGAGTCTTCTTGAGATTCTCTTCCTGTCCATCTGTGCCTTTCTGCTTGTGCTCTCATTCTCGCTCTAAAATAAATAAATAAATTTTTTAAAAAATAAAATAAAATGTCATTTAAAAAAATGCTGGGAGTGAGCACAGTGTCTCCTGCTTTCATTTTGCCAAATAAGAGTAATTAGAAACCTAGTATAATCCTCAGACTACCATCTACTGTCCCCTTTTATTTTATAAAAGAAAGGAGATTATAGCTCAAAAGAAAGAGCAGTTTTTTTAAAAATAAGATTTTATTTATTTATTTATTTATCCCTCATTTGACAGAAAGAGCCTAAGCAGGGGGAACTGCAGGCTGAGAGGGAGAAGCAGGCTCCCTGCTGATCACAGGATCACAACCTGAGCTGAAGGCAAATGCTTAACTGACTGAGCCACCAAGGTGCCCCAAGATTTTATTTTTAAGTAATCTCTACACCCTAGGTGGGACTTGAATGTACAACCCTGAGATCAGGAGTTGCATGCTGTACCAACTGAGCCAGCCAAGTGCCCCAACTTATTTTTTTAACCTCTCTGTAGCCAGACTTCATCTGTATATGGGAATGGAGTCATAAACATTAAAATGAGATGGTTCCTGTGAGGTGCTGAGAAGGGTGCCCACAGCGTGTGTAGTAAACTCCTGGTAAAGTGTTAGATAGTGTTCTGAGATGATTGAGACTTACTGGGGGTTCTAGTTTTACCAAACCATTGCTGGCATAGAGCTCACATTTTCTTGTGATTGCCGGTTTGAAAACATTTTGCACCTTTAGGAGAGGATTGAGGTCTTCTGAATTTGGTGAGATGGGGTGCTAGAAAAACCCTTTTTAGTGGTTTCTTGGAATTTTTTAATAATGATTTACCATCTGGAATGCTAATGGTAGGTGTATGAATGTATGAATGTATGCTGTATGAATAATATTACTTGTGTTTCTCAAATTTTCTTTTGCTCTAATTGGGAAGACACAGACGAAACTCATATCTTGGTAATAGTAAGAAGACTTGCCGTGAAGAGCCCTGAATTTTTCTCTTCTTTGATTTTCTGGACTAAGAGTATCCTTTAAAGCTCTTGTTTAGTTCGCAAAGGGCAATGAAAAGTTTGTGAAATTTTTGTCAGTAATTATAAAATATTTGGGAATCTGAGATGAATTCAATCTTTTTTTTTTTTTAAGATTTTATTTATTTATTTGACAGAGATCACAAGTAGGCAGAGAGGCAGGCAGAGAGAGAGGGACCCTGAGATCATGACCTGAGCCAAAGGCAGAGGCTTAATCCACTGAGCCACCCAGACGCCCCAAGAGGAGTTCAATCTTAACAGGATTCTTCTACCTACATATGTGTAAAGCTAGGTGAGGAAATGTCTTCTTGTTGGTTTTTTTTGGCCAGCTGAATATGCACCATGATACATATGAAGGATCCATGAAGAAGATCCCTTGGAATGATTTCTCATCTAATAGCTGCTCTGCTTTATAATCACAGGCTCTTAGTTCTAATATATGTCTTTATAGTAAGAATTTATCCAGGAACTAAGCTTCTTAAGGATAATTTAGAGATAGTGATGATATTTCACATCACTTTTTTTCAGTACCCACACTTATGCATGCAAGCTCAACCCGGTATAGTTGAGCAGTGAACAAAGAAGGCAGAAAAGTAATTAGATATTAGAACTTTTTAGGTACTTTCATTCCATGTTTAGATCACCTCCAACTCATTTGTTTTTAGGATTGGATCATTATTAATCATGGTTTAATTATTCTGTTACTTGGAATAAACATTATTTCCTTTCTTCACTGCATTTTACAGATGATTAACTCAGTGTAGGAATCCTTATTCTCACAGTTTCGATTTGTTTATTTATGTATTTATTTATTTATGAAGATCTTATTTATTTATCTGACAGAGAGAGGGCACAAGTAGGGGAGCAGCAGGGAAAGGGAGAAGCAGGCCCCCTGCTGAGTGGGGAGGGGCTGGATCCCAGGACCCCAGTACCGTGACCTGAGCCAAAGGCAGATGCTTATGCTTAATGGACTGAGCTGCCCAGTTGCCCCACACTATTTCTTTTTAATAGCTGCATTTTCCTTGATGTATGTGTTCTGTGCCTGAACCTTAAAAGCAAAAAAAAAAAAAAAAAAAAAAAAAAAGTGTTTCAGGGGAATTTATTTTAAATTCTTCCTGACTTTACTTGTGGCCTTGCTTGCTAATGTTCTCTGAGAAGCTTCAAAAGAAAAGGGATGAAGTAGGTGGGAGTGCTAACCCCTGACATAGACTAGTTAGATATTCAAAAGAACTACTTACTTCTTTCAGACATTCAAAAAGAACTACCATTTTGCCAACGGTCTTTTCAGAACAGAGGCTCTCACAGAGTTCTTATCTTCATCAAAAAGCACTGTTGGTGAACATTTTAAGATAGGTGTTCTGATAGGTAGATGAAAGGAAAAGAAAGACTGAGAAAAGAAAAAGTCAGTAGATATTTACTGTATACTAAGTGCTCTGTACTTTGCTAGGTTTAGGTTGTGATATCAATCAAGTATTTAAGGACCAGGACATGCCAGAATTCTCATCCTAAAAGAGCCTACTTTATTCTGACAGGGACAAATAAAATGCATGTAAATAAATAAGCCACTGCATTGATTGGGTGACTTCAGTTATTGTAAGTGTAATGAAGAAGCCAAAATAACGTTTGAAGATGACTGAGGATGTGGCTTTAGCTAGAGAGGTCAGGATAATAGAATGAAAACTGCTAATGTAATAACAGACCAGACTTACTTGCATATGATAAGAGAATAAAAAGAATAACTAATTCAGTGGCTCTGAACTTTCAGACCCAGTGTCCCCTTTTACAGCAGATATCTTGGAATTCCCCATTACTATCCAATAATGAAATTCATACAAAATAATCTAGAAAATCTAATTAAAGAAAAATGTGTGTACATATAATGTTTTGTATTATGTAATACATTACCTTATAGTAATTTATAATGAAGCAATTTATAATAAAATGATGTATATTTGAATATGTAAATTCTTGGTTATGAATCCACTGGAAGTTATACAGAAGTAAGAAGATGCGTCTACCAATACATAGATTGAGAGTTACTGTAGTGGCAATGGGTATGCATTGATAAAGGTATATCCTGTTGGTTGCTTAGATGCCAAACAATATTGATATTGGTCACATGTTATTTTTTGTTTTTGTTTTTAAAGGTTTTATTTATTTATTTGAGAGAGAGAGAATGAGAGAGCACAAGATGGGAGCACAAGTCAGAGGGAGAAGCAGACTCCTGCTGAGCAGAGAGCCCTATGTGGGACTCAGTCCTGGGACTCCAGGATCATGACCTGAGCCAAAGGCAGTTGCCCAACCAGCTGAGCCACCCAGGCACCCTTTTGCTTCAAATAATAACAACTTTCTGGAAAACTGTGAACAAAGTAGTATATAGTCTTCCTTTAAATTACGTGTTCTTGGGTGCATTCCTTGAAAATGCAGTGTATGTTAAAACTGGGAGATTACTTCTGATTACCTTTTTTTTTTTTTTTTTTTAAAGATTACTTATTTATTTGACTGAGAGAGAGCGTAAGTAGGCAGAGCAGCAGGGAGAGGGAGAGGGAGAAGCAGGTCCACCAAGCAGGAATCCTGATGCGGGGCTCAATCCCAGGACCCCAGGATCATGGCCTGAGCTGAAGGCAGAGGCTTAACTGACTCAGCAACCCAGGTGCCCCACTTCTGATTACATTTAAGCAGAGTTAGGTTCTAGGTTAGGTAATTAAAAACATTTTTCTCACCTCCTGACCAGGACATTGTAGAGTAGAGTGGATTGTGGAGAGGAAAACTGTTACTGAGTGAGGGGAAGTGAGTGGAAGCTTAGAAAATATCAGCAACAAGGGGAAAGGGTAATAATGACAGGCCTTTCAAAGGAGCTTAGGTTTTAGAAGGAGCAAAGAGGAATGAGTTTGTAGGTGTAGAGAGGAATAAGGAGGACATCTGTTCCATTCCCAGCCTCTGAGGATCAAGGGCTATGGGAGAAAACTCAGCCTTTAGTTAAAATAGCTTTAAGGGAAGCTATTGTAAGGTTGGGATATTCAGGAAATGAATTTCATTAAGTGAAGGGAAGTGCTTTTGGATAAAAGGATAAACATTATTATCATTATTTTTTTTTTTAGAGAGAAAAAGAGAATGCACCCACGTTTGCAGTTGGGGAGGGGTGGAGGCAGAGGGAGAGAAACTTAAGCAGGCTTCATGCTCTGTGGACAGCCCGACATGGGGCTCTATCTCATGAGCCTGAGATCGTGACCTGCGCTGAAATCAAGAATCAGATGCTTAACTGACTGAGCCATCCAGGTGCCCCGAGGATAAATATTATTGAAAGCATGGGAATAGGAACAGTCACTGAATGCTGTGTGCTCATGAAAAGATAGACGAAGGTCGGAGAAGAATGACATGCATTAGGATAGTTTGGGGTGAGCAAAACACAGTGTAGACACCTTTGGATGACAACCAAATTGGTAATCTGTTTTAGTAGTCTAGTCTATGGGGTGTGAAAGGGAGAGAGTAGATTGAAATTTGAAATTGACAGATATTGGTGGTAAAGAAGGATAGCTTGATGTTTCTTGTTTGGGTAGATTTTTTTGTTGTTAACAAATGGAAAGCAATAGATAGGAGAAAGAATAAGTTTAGGGCAGAGAAAAATAATTCAGTTATGAACAACTTGGGTTTGAAGTGTTTGAAAAATAACTCAGCCACAATCAAGTTGGGGTGCTTTTTTTAGGATGATAACTATTTTTTTTAATGTGTCTACTGTTTGTTAGGTACTATTGAAAATATTCTATTTAAATTATTTCATTTACCCTTTATAACACTTCAGTGAGGTATTGTCATCCTGATTGTAGTTGAGGGAACAAGCTCAAAGAGGTGTCTGCTTATTTAAGGTTTCACGATTAGCTGATGAGCAATTAAAATCCAGTCTCTAATCTCTCATAAGTACCATGTTTTACAGACTTATCTACATGTAGGTTTTGTTTTGTGTGTTGTTTGGATTTCATGGTGCTTCCTAAATCTGAGAATTCATGTCTTTGAACAATTACAGAAAAACTTAAAGTCATTATCTTTTCAAATAGAACCTCTTACAGATTTTCTTTATTTTCTTTGAGGATTCTGGTTGGATAAATGTCAGGCTTTCTTTTTCTGTGTCTCATTACCCTGTTTATATTTTGAAATCTTCATCTCCCTGTTCCATTCCATGGATTACGCATGGATCATTTCTTCAGGTCTGTACTCTAAGTCACTAATTCTCTTTGATCTGCTATTTAACCTGTCCAGTGAGTTTTTAATTTCAGTGATTCATTTCCAGATGATGTATGTGGTTCTTTTCCCCTTTATTTCTTTTTTATTTATTTATATTGAAGTGTAGTTGACACACAGTGTTATATAGGTGAATAACATAGTGATTTGGCAAGTTTATATGTTATGCTATGCTTACCATAAATGTAGCTCCCATCTGTCACCATACAGTGCTATTACAATACCATTGACCATATTCACTATGCGTATCTTTTATTACTGTGACTTCTTCGTTCCAGAACTAGAAGCCTTTATCTCACTCCCCTTCACCCATTTTGCCCCTCCCCCATTCCTTTGTTGTCTTTCTTGGACCTGAACCTGTGTGATTATTTGTCAGGTTTCATGATTGTTTTTGATAGTCTCTCGTTCTTTGCCCATGTTTTTGACTCTTTTTTTTTTTTTTTTAAACATCTTAAGCATTTAAAAGGTGTATTTGATCATTCTAGTACTTTGGAGGCTCTAATTCTGTTGTGATTTCTGCTGAATCTTGCTTATGGTGGCTTGTTTCCTCAATGGGTTTTTAAATTTTGAGTTGAATGCTTATTATTTTGGTGACCTTGATCTGTGAAAATCCTAAAAGCCTGTGTGGATGGTCTGCTCCTCTAGGGAGCAGTTACTTCTGTTGGGAACCCAAAGGCTCTCTCACTTTGACAACTTTAATTTCTCAGCTTGAAGTTTCCCAGACCATGTAAATAATGTTGTTTGCTTTTTCAGATTACTTATTCCACCACATTGCCATAAGTGTGGGAATCAGTGTACAGGTAGTAGGTTGTTAGAAGTGAACAAGGTATTCTAGAGAAATTATTAAGGAAAAATTCTAATTAAGAAAAGGGCAGAGGGATATGAGTTAGTCATGACTAAGAAGAAATGGTCAAAGTAGGTGGAAAACCAGGACAGTCGTTTTTGTAAGTAGGAGAAAGATTCAAGGGGAGGGTGTTTTATATATTGGTTCTTTGTGTTCTCAGTACTAACCTTATTCTTTCATAGTTTTTATCAATTCTTTCCTCTCCTTTTCCACCTGCCTTTCCCAAAGGGGAAAACAACAACAACAGCACCAACAACAGTGGTACTAATTACCCTTAGAACATAATTATTTGTATACTTGTTGTATATTTTGCTGGGTTATAAATGCTGAGGGCAAAGACCTTCAGTTATTTATAATGACATTTCGTATAATAAACATTTGAATGGCCTCATTCTTCCACAGGACTTAAAAGGTGTGCTTAAAAACAATTTCATAATTTTTCTTGACTTCTGAAACCAATCCTGAATATCAACTCTCTTTGTTGTCTAGGGAGATCTTGTTCGAAAACTCAAAGAGGATAAAGCACCCCAGGTAGATGTAGACAAAGCTGTAGCTGAGCTCAAAGCCCGGAAGAGGGTTCTGGAAGCAAAGGTGAGTCTTGGAATCCTAAAATTGAAATATCATCTTTATTAATCTCTTTGAGTGGGAAGGACCTAGAAAAGTTTCTGAAGGAGTATAATTTGCCTTATTTCTGTATATCTAGCATACCTTTTCTTCCCCTACCTGGCTGACTTCTCATGCTTTCACACTGCATCTCAAAATGTCACCTTTTTCTGTGAAGCCTCCCTGACTTCTGACCCACCCCTCCTCTAAATCCTAGATTTAATACACTCCATGAATTTCCCTGGAAGGCTTTGTGTTTGCTCTTTTTTATTATTTATTTTTTGGCTTGTTCTTTATGAATTCTTCTATCCCAGGAATCAATGGTTTTGTGTTCAACTTTTTACTTTTAAGGAAAAGCTGTATCCATCTAATACCTGCTCCCAAATATTTCAAATAGTGAATCTCCCATCCCCAAACTGAAATAGTTTGGAATTCTAAGTCACTGTCTCACTACAGTGATCCACTAAAATTTCAGATGTTGTTTATCAGTATCTGCATCTAAGTTAGCTTGGTATTCCTAAATAATTAAGTTAAAGGCATCTTTTCTGTAACTAAAAAGGGAAAAAACCCTAAGCTTTCCAATTTTTAAAGGCATCAAAATCTTGCCTGATAAATTGTATATTGAATTTTGCTGAGAAATAAACCAAATTCACATATATAAATTCATATTTCCTCTCACCCCTAATCACACATTTTCTATTTGAAAATCCCTTACAGGAGCTAGCATTACAACCCAAAGATGATATTGTAGACAGAGCAAAAATGGAAGATACCCTGAAGAGGAGGTTTTTCTACGATCAAGCTTTTGCTATTTATGGAGGTAGGGGATTAATGTCAGAGAGATCAGTTATGTTGTTGGTGGCTTTACTGTTGTTCTTAAATCAAAAACATGGCTTTTCAGTTGGTAACTAATTGTATCAGGTCACTAAAACAGAATATTTTGCTTTTGTTTGTTTAAAATCGGCCATTGGTGTGAAATCTGTTTGTTCCTTTCCACCCTACTTTTTCTTGAAAACTGCTTTTTTCCATTAAGATGTAGGGAATTGTTAGGGGCCCAGGTATGAAGCACTTAATATGTCCAAGTACCTATCAGATAGACTCTTCTTTGGAGCAGTCGAGGGCCATTGTATCACTGGCCAGCTGTATTGTGCACCTTCACACAAGGGCAGTGAGAAGCCAGGGTCCCTAGATTGTTCTTTATGACAACTGCCAGGAGAAAACATTCTTCCTAGGTAAGTAGATAATCTCTACATCTTTTTGAATGCTTTGTGAAGGTACATAGGCAAATATAATTCACCGATTAAATGTACAGTGGTATTTTTCATAGTCAGTGGAGATCACTGCAACAGTATTAGACTTTTAGTACTTTGCCACTGAAACCTGATTCAAGTTTGGCTAAGCAAATCTCTAAATGTTTAACTTGAGGTTTAAATATAGTGGCTCGTATACCCAAAATTAAATATAGTGGCCTATATATCCAAGGACAAATTAGAGAATTGGGTGCTAAAATTCATCATTGTTACCAGCTGATGCACCCAGTTAGATCTATGGCAGACACTGTTATCTGTTTTTCATTGTTTCTCATATATGGAGGAACATCTTTTGTTTTTAGTTTTTTGCTAATCCTGCTTGGAATTCTTAATATTGAAGTAGTAAATGGAGTAAGAGCTTACTTTGGTCAGCTAGCTGGAAGTAAGGGGTTACTTACAGTAACCCTTTCAGAATTGAGGGGTTTGAATTGTTGACTTTAATCCCTTTTTAGGGACTATGTGAAGTCTGACAGTTTCTTACATCTCCTCACTTTAATTTGCTCAGAGTGACAAGCTAAAGCACAGGTTTTCCTTGTTCATATTTTATAGGTGTTAGTGGTCTGTATGATTTTGGGCCAGTTGGGTGTGCTTTGAAGAATAATATTATTCAGACCTGGAGGCAGCACTTTATTCAAGAGGAACAGATCCTGGAGATTGATTGTACCATGCTCACCCCTGAGCCAGTTTTAAAGTAAGATTTCTACTTTGGAAGCTGAAATTCATTAATATGCGTATTTAAATAACTTCTCATGATTATAGAATCTATCCATAGTCATTGTAAATATGCGGAAAATTAAAAAAAAAAAAGAAAACATACACCTAATATCCATAGACAGCCATGTCAAAATTGTTGTGTTTATCCTTACTGTCTTTTTTCTCTATAAGTCCTTGTACATGTATCAACGTTAGCAGCACACTGCGTTTTTTCATGTAATATAGGTGAACATTTACTTATGTCGTTAATCTTCTAAAGCATTTTTAATGACAGCATAGTATTCTCTTGTGGATATACCATAATTTATTCAGCTAGTGCCTTATCATAGGCATTTAAATTGTTCCTGGGGCACCTGGGTGGCTCAGTTGATTGAGCAGCAGACTCTTTGTTTTGGCTCAGGTCATGATCTCAGAGTCCTGGGATCGAATCATGAGCCAGGCTTTGTGCTCAGCAGCGAGTCTGTGTGAGGTTTCGCACTGTCTCCCCCACTCTCCTGTGTGTGCACTCTCAAATAAATCTTTAAAAAAAAAATTGTTCTTGATTTTTGAGTCCACTGAGCATCCTGATAGATGGATTTTTATTTATGATTATTTCCTTTAAGTTTTTAGAAGTTCTGGGCAAAGGTGTTGATACATTTAAAACCAAATAACTACTATTTGTGTTGAAGTGTTAGTGCAGAAATTTATTTTATTCCTACTAACATTGTTGAAAGCAGGGCAGGATTGCTAGAACATAGAAAGAAGAAAGAAAGAAAGAAGAATCTGTACATTTAATGTTCATTTAATGTTGCCTAGTAAAGAGCTAATTTTCACTGTTTACATCTTTTGGGCTCTCAGTGATTTCAGCCAAGAAAAACAAGATGAATTCCTGATGATGGATCTAAAAGATCAAGACAACCTGCTTTTATTTTTTGTAAAGATTTTATTTCTTTATTTGACAGAGATAGAGACAGTGAGAGAGGGAATACAAGCAGGGGGAGTGGGAGAGGGAGAAGCAGGCTTCCCGCTGAGCAGGGAGCCCGATGCGGGGCTCGATCCCCAGGACACTGGGATCATGACCTGAGCCAAAGGCAGACGCTTAACGACTGAGCCACCCGGGCACCCCTAAGAGAACCTATTCTTTAGCTACTTCCTCCACTAGTAAGAATTGTGTAAGAGGTAATACCAGTGTCCATACAGTTTTCAGTGGCAGAAAACTCTTTTCTTAAGATGCAGGTTCTGGGGATGCCTGGGTGGCCCAGTCAGTTAAGCGGCTGCCTTCGGCTCAGGCCATGATCCCAGCGTCCTGGGATCGAGCCCCACATCAGGCTCCTTGCTCTACAGGGAGCCTGCTTCTCCTCTGCCTCTGCCTGCCACTCTGCCTGCCTGTACTCTCTCTCTCTCTGACAAATAAATAAATAAAATCTTTAAAAAAAAAAAAAGATGCAGGTTCTGTACTGAGTTACCATGAATTCTTGTCTAGTCAAATTCCCCCTGGTTTTGGCCTTTGTGTAAATCATTAATAATTAGATAAGCATGGATTAATTGATTCTGCAAGGTAGCACATACTTTATGACAACTTGTGAGAGTATAATCTGGTTGATGTCTTTTTCCTGTGGGAAGGTAGAGCTTGGGGTGGGGGTGGGGAAGGTGGAGATAGATTTGAGGATGGATTTTCTCTGGCCTACATTATTATCCACTGTGGATACATCATTATATATATGGGAGCTTCCATCTTTCAAATACACAGATATAAGCTTGATATATTATATATAGAGGGGGAACATCTTAGAGCGTAAAGTTTATGTATTAATTTGTATGAAAATGACAAACTGGCTTGGAATTTGTTAACCTAGGACCTCTGGCCACGTAGACAAATTTGCTGACTTCATGGTGAAAGATGTAAAAAATGGAGAGTGTTTTCGTGCTGACCATCTATTAAAAGGTATGGTTTTTCATCTTGGATAAATATTCTTCTAAGTAAAATTGATCAAAACAGAGGGTTTAGATTAAATTTTTCTCATGTCTTTTTTGGGGGGCATAACATCTAAAGAGGAAGGTGCACAGATCTTGCCATATAGGCAGACCTCATATTATTGCACTCCACCTTCCTGTACTGTGCAGATATTGGCCAACCCCAGGTCAGGCAGTGGAAAGACAGTGCTGTTTTTCCAACAGCTTTTTTCACTTTGTCTCTCTTACATTTTGGTAATTCTTGCAGTATTTCAAACTTTTTTGTTATTATTTTATTTTTTATAGTAATCAGTAATTAGGACTCTGAGAGCTCAGGTGATGGTTAGCATTTTTTAGCAATAAAATTTTAACTTAATTTTTAAAATATTCTATTTTCTTGAAGATTTTATTTATTTACTTGACAGAGAGACACACAGTGAGAGATGGAACACAAGGATGGGAAGTGGGAGAGAAAGAAGCAGGCTTTCTGCTGTGCAGGGAGTCCGATGCAGGGCTTGATCCCAGAACCCTGGGATCATGACCTGAACTGAAGGCAGATGTTTAACAACTGAGCCACCCAGGTGCCCCAATTTTAAAAATATTTTAATTAAGGTATACTTTTTTTTTAAAAAGATATAATGCTATTATATATATAATAGAATACAATATGGGGCAAACAACTTTTATATGCACTGGGAAACCAAAACATTCATTTGACTTGCTTTAGTGCAATATTTGCTATATTGTGGTGGTTTGGAACTGAAGGTACACCTGTGCAGCTTGAGTCCCTTATTTAACAAAAAGAAGTTCTATATGATAATTAGAAATTCTAAGTCAGCAAAAGGATCAAGACATTATCATTATTTTCCCTGTAAAATTAGCCATGGGATTTGTATTAAGTGAGAACACTATCCTTGGATTCATTTTTTTTTACCTCTGCAGCACCGAAACTCAGAGTGCGTTGTCCTTTTACCCATTGATTGAAATTGACATGTATCAACACTGTTCTTGTAGCTCACTTACAGAAATTGATGTCTGATAAGAAGTGTTCTGCTGAGAAGAAGTCAGAGATGGAAAGTGTCTTGGCTCAGGTGAGTACTTTAGAGATGTTATCACAGCAACTCAGGTAGGTACTGTCTTACAGTGTTTGATGACTGTTGAATTCCACATTGTGCTGACCTAGGCCACGATTATAAGGAAGTGGAGTTTCCCTTATGTTTCTCTTTGTATTTTTATTTTCTTCTCTTTCTGCCTTTTGTGACTAACACTTTATTTTAGCCCAGACTAGCAATTCAGTGTAAATAGGCATGGAATGGGTTCTATCTCCTTGGAAACCAGTTTTCTGGATTTAATAGCAAAAACCGGAGAAGTGGCTAAGGATGAATAGTGTTCAGTTTTGATAATGGAGATTTGGGGGCAGCTGTCCTTGTGAATACTGTCTCATCAGCCACTTGATCTGCTTCTGGTTGCACTGTCCCTGACTACATGCTGTTATTCTTAGAACCTGATGAGCAGGGCCCTGCCTTTCCTATAGACTCAATGTTTTCTAATTTCTATTTAAGTTGGCACAGTTTAGGGAAGACTTAAGAAAGACCATGGAGATAATCTGTTCTGACTTTTACCAAGTGCAGGAATACCTTCTATATCAGAAGTTGTTCTTATCCCTTTTCTAGGTCACAGATCACTTTAAAAATACTACGAAAACGGTACCTCTTTTGCTCAGGAAGATGCACATGTCCACGTGTGTATGTTGCTGATCTCTCACCTTACGTATCCATTTAAGCAAAATACCTTTCTCCAACACCGTGCTTGATCATGAGGTCCACCAAGGCTCACCTCTTAAATTTTATTTACTTTCTTGGGCAAAACTATACAGACATACACAGAAACCAGTGCATTTCTGCATATTTTCTTTATATTAGTATATAAATATGTGAGGCTGAATGTAGGAATCCCTACCTCTGCATTTTCTCATGAGCATTTACTGGATACTTTTGCAGTGCTGCCTTGTTTTCTAAAAATATGCTGATTTTTCTCTGTGGTATCTAGCTTTCTAACGGTAGCTCAGAAATTTTCTCCTTCCTCATTTAAATTAAAAGAAAATCTTAATTTGGCTGTTGACTCATCTGCCAATTTATTTTAGTCCTTGTGAGGTATATTTTATCCTTCGCTTGAAGCTCATTGCTTTAGTATTGTTGTTCATGATTTAATAAATCAGTTTTTGGATTTTGACACCATTATAGCCAAACATTCATTTCTCATTTCCTTTCTTTCCCAAAGGCATGACCTTTATTAGAAAGAAGAAATGAAAAGCACTTCTAATTACCCCCCAAGTTACTGTTTCCCATTTTGAATGTTAGACTTACAAAGCTTTTGTATGTGTCTTTGATCTTAACAGTTTCATTCATTTCCAAGTCAGTTGTCAGAGCAGGAGGTAATTAGTTGATTCATTAAGTCATTTATAGTTTGAACCCTGACTTTCTGTCTGATATTCATGGTCTTAGAAGAGCAGTCTGTTTTTTTTGTTTTTGGCTTTTTTTGTTTGTTTGTTTCGTTTTAAAAGAAAATGGGTGAGTGTGCTGGTGAGGGGAGGGCAGAAGGAGAGGGAGAAAGAGAATCTTAAGCACACTCCACTCCCAGTGTGGAGCCCAGTGCAGGATCCCAAAACAAGGTTCGGTCTCACAACCCTGAGATCATGACCTGAGCCAAAATCAAGAGTTGGATGCTTAATGAGCTGAACCACCCAGGCACCCCAGAGAGCAGTCTGTTTTTTGGTTTGCTATATTAGATATACATAGAAGCTGCTGTCTGTGTAATGTTCAGTGAAAAGTTGGGAACTGTGGTTTAGTACTCAGAAATGGCCCTGGTGGATTCATGGCCAAAGGCCCATCTGTTCGCTTGAGCAGATAATCGCTTTCTCTACCTGTTAGCGTCTGTGACTCCTTTTCAGCTTTATGCAGCGTGATAGTTCCTTTAAAAGGAACTGGTTCACCCTCTGTGGTAGGAAGAGCTTTATTCCTGTTATGTGGATTCAGTAGCTCAGAACTGTTTTTCTTCTCTGTCCATTTTTGCTGACCCACCTGTGCATGGACCGGCTTTTAAGTCAATTTTAAGTTTTTTGTCAGGAAGAATTCAAAACATATACAAATAGAAAATAGTATAATGAATACTAATGTACCCATGAACCTGCTACAATGTTATCAAATTTCGTTGAATCCATTCCCTGCTTTCCTACCTTCTCCAGAATTATTTTGAAGTACATCTAAAACATCATTTTAATTACATTATCTTAAATGTTAACCACTTTTTTTGTTTGTTTGAATTGGGCTCCAGATAAAGTCCATACTTTGTGAGTGGTTGATATATTTCTTAAATCTCTTCCAGTCTTTAGGTTCTTTATCTCTAATTTGCCTTATATTTTCATTTAAAAATATTTTTAAAAAATTGAAACATTTGTTTCTTAGTATTTTTTACTCCCTGGATTTGGCTCATTACATTATTTTGGTGATATTTCACATGTTCCTCTGTTTCTATATTACTTATAATTTGGTAGTCCGACCTAGAGGCCCAGTTGGATATTTTGGCAAGACACTTAGTGGTGTCGTGTATGCTACGTGCCAGGCCCTGTGTTAAGTACTTTACATAATTAATCTTCATAGTACCTCTTCATAGTGAAGTAGATACTGCTTCCCTATTTCACAGATGAGCAAATTGAGGCTCAGAGAGGTTAGATAAGAACTTACTCTTGAATCACACAATCCATAAGTGGTAGAATTGGGCAGTTTACCCAGGTTTTTCTGACTCCAGAGCCTCAGTTCTTATGGTCCTGAGTTGATTTATCTAATTAATTCTACTAGGAGATTTCTTTTTTTAAGTTTTGAACATTCTTCAGTATTAGATGGTTTGTCATAGTCATTTGAAATTTTTGAATTGGAAGTCACATCATTTTAGAGGGTTTCACGTTGGTTATCAACATATAAAATGTGCAGTACACTAGAACAAGCAGAGATGAATAAGAAACAGTTTCTACCTTCAAGAGCTTAATATCTAGTGGCAAAGGAAAGTTATATGCACAATTTAATAGGGAAGTGTACCTGACTCTTAAATATGCAAAGTGGTAAAATGCAACTTGAAAACTTATTTATGGGGCACCTAGGTGGCTCAGTTGGTTAAGCGTCTGCCTTTGGCTCAGGGCATGATTCCAGATCCTGGGATCGAGTCCCACATTGGGCTTCCTGCTCAGAGGGGAGTCTGCTTCTCCATTTGCCTCCCACTCCCCCTGCTTGTGGTCTGTATCTCTCTCTCTCTCTGACAAATAAATAAAATCTATTAAAAAAAAAACCAATGTAATTTATATGATTTCAGATTCTTACCAATCTGTAACTATTATAATTGAACCAGAGATATTTTTCTTTATCCTTCCTTGTGAAATGGTGAATTTGTCAGTTTAGGTCAGTTACAGAAAAGTACTTCATTTTTCTAGAACGGTAAATGATAAATTGATAAACGGAAAGTGAACTGGTTAGGATTTTAATTTGGGTTTTTTGAAAGTTAGATTAACTTTGATGTTCTTATTTTGGGTGACTTTTAATGGTAGATGGGTTTTATGTATGTAATACTTTTATGCTGTGTTTTTTTCTCAATCTTTGATGTTAATTGTTTTCTTTATGTATCCTTTAGCTTGATAACTATGGCCAGCAGGAACTTGGGGATCTTTTTGTGAACTATAATGTAAAATCCCCCATTACTGGAAATGATCTCTCCCCTCCAGTATCTTTTAACTTAATGTTCAAAACCTTCATTGGGCCCGGAGGAAACATGCCTGGGTATGTATCACTTACTCTTTATGTAATGAAGTTACTAAAATTGTTGTAATAAAAAGTAAACATCAAATCAGCCATGAAAGAAAATTTTTGAAAAATGGTATGTAGAAAGTACAGATAAACATTTTAAGGAGAAATAATAACAAACATATTCTTAAATTTATTCCTTCTAATCTTTCTGAATATATATGTATATGTCTTATTTTTAGTGTATGTGATCTTTTTTTGCCAGAAAATAAATAGAAGTCTTTGATCATCATATCTTGTGGTGATAGCTGTACAGGGTAGGAGAGATAGTTGAGGAATGGTTTTGAAAGTCATTGAAGTTATTGCCGAAGGAGACTTACAAACCATTTAGTCTAGATCAGTACTATCCAATAGAACTTTCTGCAATGGTATAAATGTTTGGTAATCTGTGTTGTCCAGTATAGTAGCCACATGTGGCTACTGAGCACTTGAAATGGCATTAGTGCTTCTGAGGAACTGAACTTTAAAATGTATTTAATTTTAATTAATTTAAATTTAGGCATTTGACTAGTGGCCTACCATACAGAACAACATAGGTTTGGTGTTATTTCAAAGATGTGGTTTTCAACAGTAAAAAAAGCTGAACAATTTACAATATGACCCAGAACCAGAATTTGTAGATATAGATTCCTTCTCACTATTAACAAACTTAGCCAAAGTAGTCCACTTCATAACTTCAGATGTTTTTCTTATGGTCTCATCGTAAGTAATCGAGGGTAGGCTTTTGTTAGATGAAGTGAGATAGATTATGTTTCCTAAAGTAGAATAATAAAAATTAATTGTGACAGAATGTATGACTAGAATTATTTTAGTCACACACTGTGTTGACTTGGGATATTTTGTGGAATGAGGCCAAAGGTGAGCCTTTCATTTTGGCAGTACATACAGAAAGTCATTAAATGGGCCAAGCCCTCTGACCTACTCTTGGGAATTTATCTGAGCAGATAATTCAAAAGGAAAGGAAGCTATGAAGGTGTATTTATCAAGAGCATATAAATTAAAAATAGAAATAACCTATTTATCCAAAAATTTGAGATGGTTAAGTTAATTAAAGTAGATTGTTTTAGTAGGATACACTGCAACTATTAAATATGAAATATTTTTATGATTATTTAGAAAATGGAAAAAATAAAGAATACATAATTTTATACATTCTACTTCTAAATCATACACATAGAAGCGCCTGGCTGGCTCAGATGGTGGAGCATGTAACTTGATCTTGGGCTCATGAGTTCAGGCCCCATGTTGGGCATAGAATCTACTTAAAAATAAATAAATGAAATTTAAAAGTCTTACAGCTTTTTTAAAAAATGTGTATAAACTGTAGTTATACTTCTTTTGGATGAAATCTGGAAAGGACCTCCAGAATGAGGTGTTGGTATATTAGAGTGAGAAGAGGGTACCATTATATTTTATCTTTTCCTTGATTTAAAGTTCTTTTCACAAAATATTTATTTGAGGTAGGCCCTTGGAAAAGCTTTCTTAACTGATGTTTTTGCAGAGAATATTTTCTGTAAAATTGAGAAGAGGAAAATGGCTATCATGGTGTATTTGCTTAGCTGTATCTTTAAAACATGGAGAAAAAGAGAAGAAACCTGTGGCTGGAAATGTGGAATACCACAGAGGAGAAAATGATAGGAAAAACCTGCCATTTGCCTGGCCTGGTGTGATGACTGTGATGAATGAGCTCTAATGCTGAGTGTAAGGCCATACTGGCTTCTTTGTAGCCACACAGTTACACTCTAATAGGTGCGTTAACAGGCATATACTTAGGCAGAGTCTTCTTTTCAGAAGGATCTGAATTGTTGTCTGCCTGCACGTTAATGATTTATCAGGTTTTAGGGACAATAAGAGAGGTGGCATTGACTCACTGGACTGATAAAATAGAATGACATTTCTGATAGTAGTATTGCCATACCAGTTGCTTAATATATTCTCTAACACTTGCTTGAGTATGTTTGGTACCAAGGAAAATGTCTACTCTTCTTACTCCTTTGCTTTAGAGCGTATATGCCCTGCTTTGTATGAAAATAGTATACTTAGGACTTTCAGGATTTGTATCTAGAATTTCAGATTTTTGGAAAATTTAATTTCCTTCCTTCTAACAGACTGATTTATTTAAATTTATAGGTACTTGAGACCAGAAACCGCACAGGGTATTTTCCTGAATTTCAAGAGACTTTTGGAGTTCAACCAAGGAAGGTTGCCTTTTGCTGCTGCCCAGATCGGAAATTCTTTTAGAAATGAGATCTCCCCTCGATCTGGACTGATCAGAGTCAGGTACTGCCCGTATTATTCTTCCAGTAAAATTTGTGAATGAGCTAAGTATTAAATAGGAAAGGGAAGCTTGCTATGTTGAAACAGTTCTGCTTTGTTCTTACATGACCATGTCTTTAGTTTTGTCCTCCAAAAGATGATGTTTATGTTTGTAATCTCTGGGACATCAGGCAGTTGTGAGTAACTAATGGGAACTTGAAAGGAAGGAGGGTGAAGAATAGATCATGTTTCTCACCTGCTCCAAAATGATCTTTCCCCCTTGTTTGTCATATATTTAGAGGATGGCAGGATCTTGATTGTCTAAACCAAGGCATTTTTCTGGCAGTGGTGATGTATGTAAGTGTAGGGTGAGGTGGGGACGAGGTGACGGTTAGGAGGGCAGTGTTTTCCGGGGTGTCCAGGGCAAACAGCCGCACTGGAGTTGGGCCGAGGGTGTTTCTGTAACTAGTTGACATTCCTCCAGATACTTGGTGTGCCTCTGTGCCAGGCCAGCTAGCAGGCTTGCTTCTGTCTACTCTAGTCTGCTCACTTGTCTCTATTCTAATAATCTCCTTTTGCCAGATATATACAGGCATACGTGGAAGGGCATATTGGCACTTAAGTTTTCTTTAGAAACTTACTGAGATTTTAAGCTTTTTGTGATTTCTGTGTTTTCTTACTGATATCATCTCTTGGCATTATAAATTCCATATAAAAAATAAGATACGTAGGTAAACTTAACTATCTTAGACTCCGGAAGGATTTTCCACAGCCCCACCACCCCACCCATCTCCTCTCTTTTCTTACTCACTATAATTACTGACTTCAGTCATAGCATATCCCAGCCACTGACTCTACATCAAAGCACCCAAAGCACCTGCCTAATCTTGTCAGTCCCCCTGACACTCACTGTGGAAACGCCCCATATACTGACCAAACTGTTTCTTCAGGCCTGTGATTGGCTCAGCCTTCTTGTCGAGAAAGTGGGGACTGCACAAGGAAGGGGCTTACACAAAACAATTTCCCTTTGGGCCTCCATGTGGAAAGAAGAGGTGGTCAGAAACTTTAGCCAGATATAATAACAATGAAAACTTGTAGGCTTGAGTCTGTTTTACTTCCTGGCATCTTGGTTTTTCTGTCTCTCTTTTTCCTTTTGTTTTTTGGCTTTCCATCTGTTCCAGTAGTGTCTTCAAGCATGGTTTCAAAATACTGAGGAAGCCCGGTAAAACTGACTTTGTGTAAAGTCAGTGTTTTGGAGAGGATTTATATAATGTCGAGTAGCTCTTGGAAGTTATAAAAGGACCACAGAGTAAGGCAAAACCTGGGGCCTGTGGAATGGAAAATGGTATATCAAAAAAGTAGCTCAGAGCTGAGGAGTGATTAGGAGTGAGCTGGTGAAAGGTCCGTGGGGGTTCCTTGGCCATTTTTATTTTGGTCACTTTCACCTTAAAGCACCATGTCTGGATTCTGGCTGGTTTTTGTTATATGCATCTGTAAGGTCCCGACTAGAAGTCCACTCATTCTTCCATAAGCCAGTATCCGCATGGCTTTTGTTCTTTGGAATGGGCTAGGATTTGTTTAGTGCTGTGATGTCTTCTTGATGGCATGGGGTTATCAGGTGATCAGTCTTTGCATGGCTGTGATTTCTTCTGTTTAGGTTGAGAGTATTAGACGGTTCATCTGTAATTTTTAAAAAAATATTTTCATTGTGATCGGCTGGTTCTGTCTCCTAGACTCTAGGTTATTATAGTTCTCCACAGTCCAGGTGCAGTCTCTGAACTCAAAGACAAGAGACCATTGGTAGGATTACTGTTAGAGTTGATTTCCGTCTCCCGTCTGTGGGCCGGGGTTATTTGACAGAACAGATGGAAAGACTTGGGCAGCAGCTTATTTGGGGGTTCTGGGCAGGACATTTTGACGCGCTCTGCATCTTAGATGTTCTCTTGCTGTCCGCCAAGCTGTAAGGTATGTGAGGACAGACATTGTGCTTCTTTGTCTCTGTCCTATTTCTGTGCACATGGAGGATGTTTGATAGTGGTTGAAAGAAAAGATACAGGTACCTTAGGACCAAGGAAGAAATACTATTAAAAAATAAAGTTCAAAGTCCGAGCTCTTTTGCAATGCATTTCATGTATTTTTAGGGCCCATTTAAGCAATTTTTCATTACTTCTTAAACATCTGAGATAATCATGGAAGTGCACTAGTAAATGTGTGTGTGGGAGGTGTTTAAAGAAGAGAGACTTGATTTTGACTCATAAAATTAACTTAAAACACTTTTCCCCCAATAGCTACTTAATTGCCATTCAGAGAGGTCTCTTTGGGAAACCATTACTAAATGCATATTTATTTCATCATTATGCAGTTAGCTTGATGCTAGCCTGTTCAGTTCATGTCTTATGTCCTCTGCCTTGAATAACACTTTATTCAAGAAGCTGTTACTCTAAAGAAGCCAGCTGTATGGTGCCATTATCAGTCATTTACTTGCTCAGAGCAATAAAAAGAAAGAAACCAAACTACTATAAAAGCTGAAGAATAATTTCACTTCACTTTTAATTTCCCATCCTTTGAAAAGGAAATACTGGGAACTTCATTTAGTATATATTTATAAAGACTTGCTAGTGGTCTAAGGAAAACCACTTTATTTGGAAGTCGCTATTCAGTATCTCATTTCTTTTTTGTGTCTGACATTCCCTTAAGTTTTCCTAATTTTAAAAACTATCAGTCTGTTCTTTAAAAATTATTTTCCAATGAAAATAATCTTTTGTTGTTATGGCTAGTATGGAAGGAAACACAGATGGATAGTAGTTAAGGTAATAGAAACAGATTTTATTCAAGACTGTTGCAGCAGGGAAAAAGAAACCTCCGTATAGAATAGGGCTCAGTTTTGAATACAGCAGGGGCAAGAGAGGATTTATAGCCAAGGCGTGGGGTGGCTAGCGTCAGTGGCTAGAAAACTACTAAAAGGGACCATCAGGGGCAAGGCAAAGGGGATTCTGGCTAAGCCAACCTAATGGGATCTTGCTGGAGATAGGCCAGGGTAAACAGACACCAACTGCGGGATGGTAGTAGATGACAAACCCAAAAAAGAGAGCAGAGGTGATCACGTAGCAAGGGTTGGGGTGGAGGGTTCTAGTTAAACTGACTTATCAGGGTTCTTGCTAAAACTGGATTTTACAAAGAAGTATACAGATGGGCCTATGAAGAGGTTCAGAAAACTGACTAAAATTAGGGCAAGCAAAGAATCTTTGTCATTAGACAGAAGTTAATATTTGAGAGAAGTTTGATTGTATTTATTTATTTAAATTACTATTCAAGTGAGTTGTAAAGTTTTCATTAATATGTTTAAGAATAATAGCCACCCAGACAAACTTAATCCAACTTCTTTTTTTTTTCCTTGCCATTCTCTTAGGAAACAATTTTCTGGTTTACTGATAAGAGATTCCTGTCACCTGAGGGCCTGTATCATTGCAGAGTAAAGTTGAAAATAAGGGCCTTGTTAATTTTTATAGTTAAGTATGCAACTTTTATCCCTTACATTTTTTCTTCCAGAGAATTCACAATGGCAGAAATTGAACACTTTGTAGATCCCAGTGAAAAGGACCATCCCAAGTTTCAGAATGTGGCAGACCTCCACCTTTATTTATATTCAGCAAAAGCCCAAGTCAGCGGACAGTCTGCTCGAAAAATGCGCCTAGGAGATGCTGTTGAACAGGTAAGATTCCATAGGTAACTTCATTTAGGTTATTCCAGCTTAGGGTCTGCAGCACTTAGGAAATTCTGTGTACTGGATGACAAAATATTTATTTTAGCAGTCATTTTATTTTTCATATAGTATTTGCTTTTTATACAGTATTTATCCTACACTATTATTATAGTGGGAGGAAATTACCTGAACATGCCAATTTGTAGGCCAGGGGGCTAACATGAAAAAAATTTAGCAGAGCACTTGGAAAAAAGATCCTGGTCTGAACTGTGCCCTGTCAGTCCAACTTTTATCAATATGTACCATTTGGGGGAGACATTTTGACTCACGGAAAGCCAGTCCTCTGGATTTTAATCTTACACATAACAGTTGGGCTAAAGTCTTGCATAGAATAGAATTTCTCTAATCATTTGTCTAGAAAAGTGAGTAAGTGGAAACTTTATCTAATAGTCTCTGCTGCCTGATAGTGAAATGGATTGCCCCAGGGAACAATGAACTTTCTGCCCCTGAAAATATTTCAGTTGAGGCTGGAGGATAACTTGCCAGCCATTTTGCAGAGAAGGGCTCTGCAGTAGGTAGTAGATGGGGCTAGATGATTTCTAAGATCCTTCTGGTACTGGTGTGTGCTCTAGGGTGCACACACTTCAGTGGATAAGGATATATTAAAATCCCTTCAACATGTCTTATTACTTTTGTTAATTCAGAGGAAGTCTATCTGCCCCTCTGTAGGGTCATTATTATGAATGGCATTTCTAGTACTGTAGTACTGAAGTATTGGGCTGAAATTTTGCTGATCCAGTGAGTATGGTAGAAAGATTTTGAATAACTCTGTTATAATCAGCTTATTAACTTGACATTAACCCCTTTAAAAATAGCCACAATCAGATTCTTTGAGATTGTTCTGAAAGCTGGATAAATTAGCTTACCCTGTGCGTCAAATATTTTTCAGTAGAGTATGAATAAATTGAAAATGGTACATTGGCCTTCAGGGATGTGTGTTTTTTGCCTTCCTCTGTGCTTGTTTGCATGTTTGCTTGCTTATTTATTCACTTACTTGTTTATTCATTGATTTTTAGGGTGTGATTAACAACTCAGTATTAGGCTACTTCATTGGCCGCATCTACCTCTACCTCACGAAGGTTGGAGTATCTCCAGATAAACTCCGCTTCCGCCAGCACATGGAGAACGAGATGGCCCACTATGCCTGTGACTGTTGGGATGCCGAGTCTAAAACATCCTATGTAAGGATGTGGAAGGGTCGTTAGCATGTGATCTTCACACTGTTAACATAGGAGGCATGGATTTCAAAATTGCATTTTGTGTGTTCTATGTCAGAGTGGAACAAAGAGAAAAGAGGTCTTTTCCAAAGCAAAATGGAAAAAGCAGTTGTGCTCTGTCCTCTTATAAGGAAGGGGTTACTTTTGTGTCCCAAGAGCCCTTTGTATACTTAGATAGCTTTTCCAGAGACTTGAGAGTGAGAGAGACAGGGAAGGTCAGTGACGGAGCAGTGCTGGCATGTACATTCCTGGGATGGGTAGTGTTATGGGTAGTATCCCCAGGTGCAGCTAAGATGGGGTGGCCTCCTCCTTGACAAGGAAGGACCCTAGCAAACGTTGGAAATGGTGATAGGGCTGAGTTAAGAAAGACATGGTGCTCTTTGTTTAGAGAGCTATTTGTTAGGTTTTGGTGATAGACTAGTAGTTAGGATCTCTTGTTTAGGAACTACCTTTTCTCAAATTCTATGTATTTAATAATAATTCAGAGATATCCTGGCTACCGCTTCACTGTACCTTACCACCCGCAGCTCCTGAACATGAACATTCATACTGGAGCTTAGGATTGACAGACATTTGGGTTTAGGAGGGATGCCTGGCTGGCTCAGAGGAGCATGTGACTCTTGATCTCAGGGTCGTGAGTTTGAGCCCCACAGTGGGTGTAGAGATGACTAAACATAAATAAACATTTTAAAAAAAGTTAAAAAAAAAAAAAAGCCATTGGATATAGAAGATGCTTTCTGCCCTGGTGGCAGTGGGAACAAGGTGGCATCCAGAACAAGGGGCCTGAGAGCCTCCTGGCCTTTCATGTTGGTGCTCGAGAGACTTGTCATTTGTTCCCATGTGCCCTTGGTTTCACTCTTTAGTTTTCAAAATGACTTTAATAGATTCATTTTTAAAAATTAGAAATAAAAATTAGTCATTTTAAAAAATGACTCATTTCTGTAAAATAAAAAGCAAAAAGTAATTCTGAAGAATATTCTGTAGAAAGTGAAACTTCCAGCTGTATACACGTCCTCAAAAGTTGTTCATGTCTCTGCATCAGGGATCAGCAAATGTTTTCCATAGTAAATGTAGTAAAAATACTTTAGGCGTTGCAGATTTTTATTTCTTCTTGTCGTCTCTTTCTTTTTTACATCCCTTTAAAAATGTAAAAACCATTCTTAGCCCCGTGGGTTTTTTAGCCACTGTTCTAAATGATATTACATGCGTTACAAATATACACGCATGTATATGTTCATAGTGGAATGTAGATATTTGTAGCGGCTATTACTGATGTTGTTTTAAATATATTCATTTTCCTTTGTGGATTTAGGAAAGAATTTCTGTAATCTGTTAGGTTTTTCTTGTTACTAGATTTTCCTCACAGACTTGTTGGACATATGTATGCCAAAATGATGGGAGTAGTTATTTTTGGATTATAGATGAATATAAATTTCTTTACATGTTTTAAATTTTCTGGAATTTCTTCATATTTGCACATCAGATAAATAGATAAATAAATAAAATAGTTCCTGTGTTGTGTGAGAAAAGATTATTTCTTTTCTCTTTGTTCCATATCAGTTCCCTTTCTTAGCTTTCTCTGACTCTAATTTTGTTAAAGTAGACACAGATTCTTGCTATCTCACTTGAGATTCTGAATGTGGCCTGGATTACATTTTATTTCTTTCATTTGTTCATTCAGCATGTATAATTGGTAAGGGCTGTGCTTTCCATTCTGAATGCTTCATATGTAGTATCTTGTGTAATCCTCATCATAGGTCCCGTTTCTGAGGAGATCGAAGTGCTGAGAGGTTAAGCAATTTGAGTCTCACAGCGAGCGGTAGAGGTGCCGTATGAACCAGGGCTGTCTCACTCTGGTCCCGTGCTCTTAACCACTGTGCTACATTGCTTTAATAGACCTTATGACATTTCTGCTCATGCTTTTTTGAGTGCCACTGTGAGCTGTAGTTAAGAATTGAGAATCAGAAATGTGGACCTCAGGCTTCCAGATGTGATGAACATCATGGTGATAGTAGTTAATCATGCTACGTTGGGTATTTAAAAGCTGCTAAGAGAGTAGGTCCTATAAGTTCTGGAACCACGTGTGGTTGCCAGATATTAACTGGACTTATTATGGTGCTCATTTTACATTATCTACAAATACTGAATTATCGTATTGCATACCTGGAACTAACATAATGTTTCATGTCAATTGTACCTACATTTCTTTTTTTAAATTAAAGAAGAAAATTGAAAAAAGAAAAATGTGGGCCCAGCATGGAATTAGGCTACAACATTTTACATAAGGTCATTGGGAAACTAAACAAAACCAGAAGCTTGAAGGTAATAGGAACTTTCAAGGAGAGGGGAGAACTCCTTTAAAGACCTTTTATTGTTTTAAGTCCTCACAGTAGTGATTTTTGTTAAACTAGTTGCTTTATAAAGTGTTGTAATTGTTAACAGTTCTACCAAACTGTAGACAACTGGTGCCGTTTGCTGAGCATGTTTTATAAAGCAAAGGAAATGCCAAAACCCTATTCAAGTTGTTCCATTGCAGCCTGAGAGAACAGAGGAAAATTGTTTCTCACTCACTTAAATCAGGGAAATAAAATAGGTAAAGAGCTTCCTTCCCTTATCTGAAGTACTCCATCAGTAGAACAGTCTGATAAATAGAAATAAGACAGTCCCTGCATTCAAGAAGAGACTTGAACACTTCCTTTTTATGTGCTTCATATTTTATATTTTTAATGAAAAAAATGTTACTGGGACAGCTAATGCTCCGTCCCTTTCTTCTCTTTTCTCAGAGGTAACCACTATTCCAGGCTTATTGCTTGCTGTCCTCAGATGTGTTTCAGTGATTTTACCTTTTAGTACATGAATATGTTGACATCTTCAATGAATGTCAGATGATCAAGTTACATGACTTTAGGTTTCATTCTTTTAATTTCTGTTTTGTTGTTATGTGTTGGGGTTTCTGAGCTTGTGAGGTTTATCTTTGCCGTCTTTAGTCCATGCACCCCATGTGGTCACATGCTTGGAAAACTTAGTAGTTGTGATGGTTGCAATTTTTCATACTCTTTGGATCAAAGGCAGAATATAAATATTCATGAGGGCTAACTAGATATCTACTAAAATAAGCCTTAAACATCTCTGTGGTGGCGTTGCTGTTAAGTTTCATTCTGTGACTTAAATGCTACCTGCTCTTTACTGAGATTTCTTTTGTTGTGTAAGAAACTGAATTGAACACAAATGGCCACATTCATGGCCAGCTGAGCTGTGTGTTTAGCATAGCCATTTGATCTCAGGTTGTGAGGTCAATAGACACTTCATCCAAAGAGAGTAGAGGTTTCTGCCAGATTCATTTTGAATCATGGTCTCAAATTTGAAACATGTCTACTGACTTTGTCTAGGTTCACATTTTATATTCGTAGTTAAATCCTAGAATATATTAGTTTATCCCACATTCACAATATGGCAAAATAAATCTGCCCAGAAAATAAGAAGACCACTTTGTATACATGGGTGAATTATATTTTAGAGCGTTGTTAGCTCCTGATGTATAGAACTATTCCCATTTCAAACATTTATAAAAGTTGAGTGGAGATGCTATAATAAATTATCGTTGGGTATGTGAAAGTTACTTATACTCTGCATGCATCTGTGAATGAACCCAGCGTAATAAATGTTTTTATTTATTATGTCTTCTTAGGGCTGGATTGAGATTGTCGGATGTGCAGATCGTTCCTGTTATGACCTTTCTTGTCATGCTCGAGCCACCAAAGTCCCACTTGTAGCTGAGAAACCTCTGAAAGAGCCCATATCCTTTCTGGTTGCTTCAGCAACTCAGGTCTAAAGTGTAAACTTATTGAAAATGGATAAATCCAAGTCCGCACATTCTGTGGATAAACTGAGATGTTTTGGATATTGTGGTAGCACTTATTTAAACCTACTATTCTACCCATGTCGTTGCTCCTTTCCTAGTCTCTTTTTTGTAATCTGACACACCCACTTTGGTGTGATTTATGCTTTGAAAGAAGCATATTCAGAAGAGTGCTCTGAGTGTCTTCCCCGGTGTTGGCCAGTTATCCCCAGCTATCTCCACAATGCGTTTCACTACACCTGCACCTTTAAATAAAGGGCACCTAGGGAATACTTTTTCTGCTAAAAGATGAGTGTCATTTTATGGTAGATGAAATAATAATTTAGCTCACTTAGTCTGTAAATCGGCAAAGAAATTTCCATTCTTTACCAGGCAGTTGAGGTCGTGAACTCATCTTAGGGCTAGGCCAGTGACAGCAGGTAGATCCTGTTGTGTTTGGGACATTTCAGAAATCAGTAAACGGTAAGCAGAGGTAATTATGCTGTGTATCAGGTTATGTTGCTGGTTAGATAATATCCCTTTCAGCTCACTGTAACTTTGTAGAAGTCTCTGTTGACAGTGTTCACTTACTTTTAGTGAGGTTTGTCTGAATGATTCTGTGGGTAGTTATTTCATCTTACACTTGAAGTCCTTATAAACGGGATCTAGGATGCCAATAGAGAACTAGTTGTTTCAATTTGATGATGGATTGTCCTCAAGATCGTTTTCCAAAATACTATGGCAGTTCACTGTGCTTTTTGGTTCCTTGACTACTTCCTACAAAACAGTCAATGTTGTTCAGTTTGAACCCAATAAGGGAGCAATTGGCAAGGCATATAAGAAGGATGCAAAGCTAGTGCTGGAGTACCTGGCTGTTTGTGATGAGTGTTACATTACAGAAATGGAGAAACTACTGAATGAAAAAGGGTAAGATTTAAGATGTGTACTTTTTTTTTTTTTTTAAATATTTTATTTATTTATTTATTTGACAGAGATCACAAGTAGGCAGAAAGGCAGGCAGAGAGAAAGGGAGAAGCAGGCTTCCTGTTGAGCAGAGAGCCGGATGCGGGGTTTGATACCAGGACCCTGAGATCATGACCTGAGCTGAAGGCAGAGGCTTAACCACTGAACCAGCCCGGTGCCCCAAGATGTGTACTTTTACGTGGGCATTACTTAGCTATGTCCTCTCTGCAGGTTCTGAAAGGGTGAGATCAGTTTCTCTAGAAATTTTTTGCAGGTAAGTATTATCTCTAGTATTTCAAGAACTGTGTTTGCTGAGATTTTGGCATTATAGCCTGGAAATAGATTTGAAATGATCTCTTCCCCCACCCCGTAATTTTCTCAGAGGGGGAGATTTGTCTAAGGAAGTGACTGAAGAAAAATTAGAAATGACATTCTCTCAGTCCTTCTTTTTTTGAACTTTGGAGTGGTCTGTATAATTGTTTTAAGCATAAATATAAAAACAATAGAGACACATCTGTAAAGGAATACGACAAAATCCAATACTAAACAACGTAAAATTTACTGTGTCTGACAAACAATAAAAAATTTCTAAATGGGGTGCCTGAGTGGCTCAGTCAGTTAAGTGTCTGACTCCTGATCTCAGCTCAAGTCACGATCTCAGGGTCATGAGTTCAAGCCCCACATTGCATTCCATGCTGGGTGTGGAGCCTACTTAAAAAAAAAAGTTCTCAACATGAAAAACCATGAACACATGACCTGTATTGAGGAGGTCTATAAATGTTAGGTATGTAGGTGAATATAAATGACATTTTCTTTAATTTCTTTAAAATGACATCTCTTAATTTCTTTAAAACGTAATGAACTCTTTAAAGCAAAAACAGAGGCATATGGGTGGCTCAGTTGGTTAAGCGTCTGCCTTCAGCTCAGGTCATAATCTCAGGGTCCTGGCGTTGGGCTCTCTGCTCTGTGGGGAACCTGCTTTTCCCTCGCCCTCAGTCCCTCCTCCGACTTGTGCATGCACACGCTCTGTCTCTCTCTGAAATGAATAAAGTCTTAAAAGATATTTAAAAAATTAAGCATGGGCGCTGGTGGCTCAGTGGGTTAAGCATCTGCCTTCGGCTCAGGTCGTGATCTCAGGGTCCTAGGATCGAGCCCTGCATCAGGCTTTCTGCTTGGCGGGGAGCCTGCTTCCCCCTCTCTCTTTGCCTAACTCTCTGCCTACTTGTGTCTCTCTCTCTGTCAAATAAATAAATAAAATCTTTTAAAAAAATTTAAGCAAAAACAATAACAATATGTTGTGAAATTTATAACATAGAAGTAAAATGTATGCCATCAGCAGCTCAAAGGATGAGAACAAAGAATTGGGAATATACTGTTGTAAGGTGCATACATTATATGTGAAGTGGCATAATACTCTGAGGGTAGACTGTGATAAATTTGAAAAAGTGCATATGGTAAACTCTAGAGCAATTACCTGGAAAAACTCACAAAAACCAAATGGATATAAATAATGAACCAATTTTTATGGGAGATAAAATAGAATAATAAAAAATACTCCAGAAGAAGGCAGGAGAAGGGGAAAAATGAACAAAGAAAAGATGGGACAAATAGAAAGTAACTCTTGAGATGTTAGATTTAAACTCAGCAGTACCATAATTATATTAAATGTAATTATCTAAGCAATTAATAGCCATTGATTGTCAGACTAGTTAGAAAAAATCAAGACCCAATTAAATGCTAATTACAGGAAACTTGTTGTAATTGTAATACACAAATAAGCTTAAACATAAAAGAATCAAAAGATATTTCCCATACAAATATTAATCATTAAGTCAGGAGTGGCTGTATTAGTTTCAGACAAAGTCAACTTCAGAACAAGAGAAATTGCCAGGGATAGTTACATTTCATAATGTTAAAGGGATCAGTTCATCAAGGCATATTCTAACTGTATGCAACTAAAAACAACCTGAAAATATGTAAAGCAAACTTGACGGAACTGGAAGGAAAAATAGACAAATCCACAATTACAGTCAGATTTCTACACCCTTCTCTCAGTAATTGTTAGAGTAAGCAGACAAACAAAAACAAAATGGGAGTTTGAAGATACAAACATTATTAAATGGCTTAATTGCCATTTATTGAATACCTAATAACTGAAGAGTACAGTTTTTTAAGTGAATTTGTAAAATCTTTTATATATATATATATATATATTTTTTTTTTTTTTTGTACAGCTCTCCCACTGAGTTTTGCATTATTTTCTAAGTGTTGTTTAAAAAGGCAAAGAAGGGGTACCTGGGTGGGTCAGTGAGTTAAGCATCTACTTTTGGCTCAGGTCATGATCCCGGGGGTCCTGGAATTGAGCCCCACATCAGGCTCTCTTCTCAGCAGGGAGTCTGCTTCTCCCCTCTCTCTGCCACTTTCCCCTGCTTGTGCTCTCTCTCTCTTGCAAATCAACTCTTTTAAAAAAATAAAAAAATAATAGAGCAAAGAATACAAAAGACTGCATATGGCATGCAAACCATGAAATAGTTCATATCCGGCCCTAGATAATAGGCAAAGTGAAAGAAGTCTGACACAAAAGATACATATGTAAAACTAGGAAAGATGATTCGAGTTTATAGTGGTAGAAAGCACATCACTGGTTGACTGGGAGTGGAGGGGATTGAAATGGAGCGTTGGGGCGATGGTGGTTGCATGAGAACATTGTCAGAGGAAGTTTTGTAAGATGAACAAGTTGAAGATATATGATCGTCCGTTTCAGTAGGAAATTTTTAAAACATACTGGCTTCCCAGAATTAACATCTATTTATGCTAAAACACATCAAATGCCATTAAAATGGACAAGTAAGAGCACTAGTTAGATATCATTATTTGTCATAAACATGACAGTTTCCTTTATTAATTATTCTCAAATAATGGCTCTTTGCTAATTTCAGCTTTTTTTTTTTATGACTATCACCTACTCTACACCTAGACTGTACTCACAGGATATATCTGATAATGTTTATGTAATGGAATTTTAATGCACTTATAAACTTCAGACAGAACAGTAAAAATGGAGGAAATTTGTGAAAACCACTCATGCTGCATGAGATTATTAGTGCTGGAAACTAGCAAAATGCAGTACAAAGTGTGCCAACTACATGGCTTAAAGACAACCACATGAGGGCTCTCTTTTCCTGACACTGAGCTGCTTGTGAGCCAAGACAAATCCAAACCGATCATAATGGGAGGAAATACCTAATAAACTAAAATACATGTCATGAAACACTTGATAATTACATGAAACACTTGATAAAGTTGAATTCTTCTAACCAGAAGTGGAATGGGCATATCTCAGGATACAAACATAATGCAGTCACTGATTTTTGGAGGGATAATGTTTTATATTGATGTATTGGACAGGATCATTAAACTTCTTTAAGCAATGGGGCGCCTGGATAGCTCAGTGGGTTAAGCCCCTGCCTTCGGCTCAGGTCATGATCTCAGGGTCCTGGGATCGAGCCCTGCATCGGGCTCCCTGTGCAGCGGGGAGCCTGCTTCCCCCTCCCTCTCTACCTGCCTCTCTGCCTGCTTGTGATTTCTGTCACATAAATAAATAAAATCTTTAAAAAAAAAAAAAACAAAACTTCTTTAAGCTCATCTTCAACGTAAGTGTCAAAGTTTATTTTGGGATTAGCGTGGGAGTTTTAAAATTACCTTCTATAAGATGACAAGCTGGTCATTTTTGCATTTCTTGGGACAATAACGAGAACAGTGGTCTTTTTGCCAGCAGGCCTATCTCTGACAAATTTATTGTAATTATTCTAAAGCTAAATTTTTTTTTTAAGTGGCTTTGGCTTTATTTTGATCTCAAAAGCAAAGGAATTAATCATTGAGGCACTTGTGGAATTTTATAAGACTAGTCACGTTTTTGCGTGCTTCCCAGAATACTATTTGGTTCCATTGTTAAAATAATAATTTGGTGTTCCTTATGAAATAATTTAAATTTGACTTCAGCCATTTTATCTGGAAAGTTGACCAACCTATATTACACTTAAAATGAAAAGAGTTTAGCAATTGGTAAGACTCCTTTAAATTAAGGCATAGGAATGCATGTTTTCCCTAATAAATGATGTGTTCTCTTTGTAGGGAATTCACTATTGAAACTGAGGGGAAAACATTTCAGTTGACAAAAGACATGGTCAGCGTGAAGAGATTCCAGAAAACACTACATGGTAAGTTTGTAAAAAATAATTAAGAAACAAACACAAAAATCATTACTCCTTAAAGTTTAAGTTTTATGACGTAACCATTTTACAGAAAATTTGGAGAAGAAACATAAATATTTAATGCCACAACCCTAAATATGTCTAGGGCATTATCTTTTGCCTTTTTAAAAAAGGCATTGTGTTAATAAATTGTGTTAATACTAAAAAATATAATACCACCTTTGTATTTCCTTTGAACTGAGGTGCATATGAAGAATATCTCTTCAATTAAAACCATCTTTTCATTTGCTCACATTTTAAGGAAATACCCTTTTTTTTTTTAAGCAAAGGAGAGAACTCACGCCTTCACTCTTTTGTGGCAAATTAACCTTTTAAAAAGTGATTTAGATAATTGATCTCTCATGCTTTTTTAAAAGATAAGGAGGTAATTATTATTTGTAGAACAAATTACATGAATTGGGATATAAGTGTTTTGGAGAATATACAAAGGATGTTTATGGTTAACTGTGGCTGAGTGGAAGCTTCTGGAAACTGAGAGTAGTAGGTGGGTATTTGAGAAGCTACTGCTGTTGGAGACAGCATGCCTACTTTTCCATTTGTTTTTGGCCTGCCTTATGGCCAGGCTTCAGTGAGCTGTGAAAACAGTCTGAGCAATGGTCAGAGTAAACGGGGGATCCTTCTTGCTCTGGGGCTTTTTAGTTGCTCTGGTTCAGAACTGTACTTCATCATGGCTTGGGTGACCCAGAAGGATGGGCAGGAGATGCCTTGGTCATATGTTATTCTTACTTTTTATCACAGACAAAAGAAACAGCCTGTCTTTTCTTCCACATATGTGTATTTTTGGTTCTACTTCTCTCATTTCCCTTGAAACAAACTATCCAAGGTTAAGGTCAGGTACCTTAGACCCGGTGCTTAGCAGTCCTTCCTTTCTGAATAATAAGTATTAATGAATCCATTTCCTCTGTGTACCACAGATATAGCCTCCCCATGTGAGGCCTCTGGTAAATGTCTTTGACTGAGTGCAGATCACCAAGCAAACTCTTCTCTGAGGGCTTCCTGACCCCAGAACCTTGGGAGTACGATGGCAATAACTTGACTTTCTTAAAGAGTTCTCATCAAGATAACAAGATAAAAAGTAATCCACAAAGCATGTGATTGTGTGTAGGAATTGTTTCTGTTAATTTTGCCAGCTGTGGTGGTAGATTTCTCATTCTAGCAAAGTCTTACAAAAAAAAGCTGGACAGTTTTCATGCTTTCTAGATGATGGAGTAGCTGCTGTTGCTCAAAGCTTAGCAAGTGTGGTGTACTTGGTGTACATAGTATGCTGTGGCGTACTACAGAAGGAACACTCTGGTACCTTATTTCACTTTTATGCTGTATAAACAAAGAATTTGGTGAAAAATGTTAAAGGCATCATATTTCCTATCAGCAAATATCTGACTTATTTGTCCTGATGTATATAGGATCAATCAAGTCCGTCTAGAAAAGAGAGCTTCTTAGTGCTGGTACGAATTGTTGGGAGAGGACCTGCAATGCTTTATGCAGGGTTGGAGAGAATGTTACTGGATTTCTGTCTCTTTTGCAGTGGAAGAAGTTGTTCCGAATGTAATTGAACCCTCCTTTGGCCTGGGCAGGATCATGTATACAGTATTTGAACATACATTCCATGTACGTGAGGGAGATGAGCAGAGGACGGTAAGTTGTCTTGGATAGTATGCTATTCTCTCACAGAGTCAGGGCATGAAGTTTACTGAAGTACATTATTAAGATGACTCTGGAATGAATGATTAGTTACCGAATGTACTAGCGGCATTAACATTCATTCATCTTCGCTTAACTGTTTACAAAGTGAAAACTTTCTTCATTTAGCTCATTGAGCTTTGGAATATATAGGTCATTGGGGTTGTTTCAATTGCCTGGTGCTCATTATTCTGAGACAGAGCATATTATGATAGGGGAACTATCTGTATTGCGTCAATGGAAGATACTGGCACTTTCTGGATGTACTCATGTTTTCAGAAAATTGGGAAGAAGAGGATGGCTCAGAGAATTTGGACAAACCAAATAACTGTATCTATGCATTAGAAGGGTTAAAGGTTAGAAGGGTGAAGAGAATTTGGACAAACCAAATAACTCTATCTATGCATTAGAAGGGTGAAGGGTTAAAGGGTACTTTCTCAAACTGCACAAAAGTCAGGGACTTTGGGGGTTAAGGTTCTCGTCCAGAGGTACTGAGACCCAGGGATCTATATTTACTTTGGGGGTTAAGGTTCTCGTCCAGAGGTCTGAGACCCAGGGTTCTATATTTTCTTAGAAGAACCCCAAGTGATGCCAGTGGAAAGATCGACAAGTAGTAAATTGGGCAGTGGTATTTGGGGGATAGCCTTTCCTAGCATTCAAGTTCTGTTAAAGGTAAATATTTCTAAGAAGTCTTCATTAACTCCCACACACTGTCTTTTGGCCCTGATGCTTCTGAATCACTGCTCCATGCCTTCCACTTTATCTCTTTGTTCTGCCTTATTCCACGTTTCTCACCTCACCACTGCCTGCAGAAATTACACTCTTGTTGTTTATGGGCACAGATTTCCAGGAAAATCAGTTTGAAGACTGGCTAGAGTGGAGAGGTTGTATATGCCAAATAAAGTGAATGAAACATTCTTATCTGCATGACCATTCTGGGCTGAGTGTACATGATGTGAGACATCAACTCTGTAGTTCTTTGTAGGACATTTAATCTTGAAGAATAGACTCATGAGTTCTTGGTGCCAGTGTTTTAAAAAGTCCGACATACTCTTATGTCATAATGTAGCTAGTAAACCTACTGTCTTATTCTCTGCCGTAATTGCATCTTCATTTCCTGACATTTAAGGAATAGCTTTTCATTCATTCAGCAGATTGTAAGAAGCTGGTCTGTACACCAGAAGTGTAAATAAATAAATGGTTATTCTTGAGGACTGGTGGCACACTCAGAGTGTTCTTTTAGATACCAAGTTTGCTTCAAGCCTTTTCTATTTATTTTTCTAATAAAAAGGTCTTTAAAAAATATTTTAGCTGTTTCTCTGAATCTAACAATATTGATATAACCAGAACTTTAATAGAAATTTATAAGGGCTAAGCAAGAACAAATTAGCGACAGTGTTTTATGAATTACATAGAGATTACCTTCTCAATAGAAATTTGATTAGGCTCTGAGAAGCCAGAAATGTTTCTAAATTTTTATCACATAGCTCCTTAATCCGTTTTCCTATGAATTTGGTATAAAAACATTGCCAGTGAGATTGAAAAAACTATTTTTCTATAAAGGCAGTTCCTCACTTCTCTCTCACCAGATAGAGAGGAGTAGAATTCTGAGTGTTCTGTGGTTCGGGCAGCCGTGGAGTCTACGGGGTTACAGTGGGGATACTCACCACTGCTTGGCATTTAAGGCTGATGAGGCTTTTGAGGGACTCAGTTGGAATCCATGTCAGTGATTTTTATGGGACCTGTTCATTCTGAGTTCCATATTCTTGCTTTCCTGTGGACCTTTTATACAAATTTTATTTAAAAACTGGGTTCAGCTCTTATTTCCAACTGAAAGCAGTAGACTAGTTTGCTTTTCACAGAATATCTTCGCTGTCTTTATTTCTCAGTAACTCTGAAGCCTACTTGAGGAGCAGTTTAAGAGGTTTGTACTTTTCAGTAGAGGTATACAAAGCATCTCTTTTGGTTTCACCCTATTTCTCTTGGATATACATTTGCAAACTACTTAAATTTTTCTGCCTTACCTGGTTACTAAGGCTCATAGGCCCTTCAGCGATGCTGAATTTCTTAAAGGACAGGGTTGGATTTTGGTTTTCAGCACTGCCACTTACTATTTGATGATTTGGCAGGAGCTTCTCGAGGGGTCTCCACAGAAAGAAGTAAGGCTTTTATGTGATACCAGAAATGACCATCTCATACGGTAGCTTTCTCAGTGCTTTCACATCATTCAGCTTTGTACAGACACGTGAAGGAAGAGCGGATGGGAGGTACCCGTGTTTAGGTGGAGCGACTGAGATCCAGAGTTCACTAAGGCAGTTCGGATTTAGAGCTGAAAACCAGATCCTTCTGGGTCCGATTACCATGATTTGTCTTTGTCACGCTGCTTTTCAAATCATGTTTTCTGGTATTTTGATAATGAAATTTGAACATTAATGTTTAGATGTTTATAAACTAATGTCTTCGGATTTCTTTCTTTTTTAAAACATGCAGTTCTTCAGTTTCCCTGCTGTAGTAGCTCCATTCAAATGTTCGGTCCTGCCACTGAGCCAAAACCAGGAGTTCATGCCATTTGTCAAGGAATTATGTAAGCAAATCCAGTTGGGTAATCTCTAGGGGAACATTATTAGGTAGACTGAATTTTAGAAAATATATATATTTTTTCAATAAAAATACGTACTGAATAAAGAGTAAATAAATCTAAGTGATTTTAGCTTCTGCCCTTACTTCTCTACAAGAGGGTGTGTGCTTGTTCAGAATGTTTCCTCCTAGCATTTGAATTAGTCAGGGTAGGACCTGATTTAAAGGGTCCTACCCTGACTAAAGGGTAGTCTGACCTTTAAAGGGTCAGATTTAAAATACCCTTGCTTCTGCTCTTGACCCTGGCACTGCTCCCTTCATTGGGGGAATCCTTGTTGGGGGTTAACCATCCTAGTGGATCTGCACCCACTGGACCCACAGCACTGAATGGCCACCTAGTGGTCCTGTGGTGGGGCCCACTGACTTCAGAGTTGGGAAGTGGGAAGAGTTCATTGAGTTGCTTGGGGTCATGCAAGTAGAGGTGGGGGAGTCTGGACAGGACCTCCTGGCCTTGGCTCTTACTGTGATACTCGTTCTGCAGCCGTGTGAGATACAGGTAGGAACTATAACGAGGCACTTAGTATAAATTTTGGTGATTTTTCTTTCTTTTGCAACTGTTACTTATTGTTCTCTTGTCTTAGTCTCTTTTATAAGCTCCTGATCTTGTATGACAACATGTAGATGACATTGGGCCTTTTTGTTCATTTTTTATTTTTAATTTACTTAATTTATTTTGGATAGCGGAAGCCCTGACCAGAAACGGCGTCTCTCACAAAGTAGACGACTCCTCTGGGTCGATTGGAAGACGCTACGCCAGGACTGATGAGATTGGCGTGGCTTTCGGTATCACCATTGACTTCGATACAGTGAACAAGACCCCCCACACGGCAACTCTGCGGGACCGAGACTCCATGCGGCAGATTAGAGCAGAGGTGGCTGGCTTTGTCTTTGGCATTTTTAGTCTTAGAAATGTATCCTGGTTCCTTCTGATTTAACCTGGATTTTGTTGTGTCTATGCTCCCCACCCCTTTTTTTTCCTTTGAATTTTAATCATAGGCTTCTATCAGAGCACAGATTCTCAGGTCCCCTTGGTTTAATTATGAAAATACCCATTAACAGTTATCTAATGTTTTATAACCATTTGGCTCACTCTGGACCCATTCTCCAGCAGTTTGCTTTTATGTAGTTGTTTATTTGGGCAAGAGAAGTGTGATCCCAAGTGGTTGCTGCCATAGTTTTATGGCAGGCTTTGGGGGGCTTTGACAGTTTTACCTTTATATTTCTATACAAACGTATACATATGTAAGGATACCTATGTATGTATCAACTTTTCCTGTGAATCCATTCAAAATAGCCAATAATGTTTCAGTAATTTTACTTAATGGGAAGGGATAATGGACATGGGAAGAGTTCAGAAGGGGAAGGAAAGAACAGCCACTAATTGACAACTGCCTGACTAATTAATTTTGAGCAGAGGTTTTATTTAGCGTGCCTGTTATGTACTTAGCTTGCTACAGAGAGTTAATAATAGGAAAACAGAAGTAAAAGACTGCATTTTTTCCAGAGGTGTTTATAGTCTAATTTGGAAGTTAAGGATTTCTGGTTTGTCTTTTTACAAAGCCAGATCTGGCTACTCTGGAACTACATTCTCACCTGATAGTGGTTCTCAGAGTGTGGTCCCTGGACCAGCAGCCTTCACATCACCTGGAATTTTGTTAAATAAGCAACCTCTTCAGCCCAGACGTACTGAGTCAGAAACAGGTGGGGGGAGGTTGGAAACTGATAGAGAGTGGACATGACATGACCCCTGGATGATTCTGATGCACGCTCAAGTTTAGGACCTGCTGCTGAGTGGTAGCCAGTGTTTAGTTGTGACGTGGGAACAGCTGGCCCTCTTGGTCGGGATGCTGCGGTTTGCCATTCTCCCTCACTCGCTCCTTGACCAGCTTCTCTTCTTAAAGTGAATGCTCACGAAGTAGCTTCAGGTGGCAGCTACTTAGAATAATTAGGAAAGGCTTTGTGGGAGAATTGAGTGATCCAGAGAAGCTGGTCGATATTCCGGGTGGGAAGAAAAGCATGAACCCAGGCTGGGAGAGAAGTGAGTAGAAGTAAGTGAGGAGGTTTTAGTAGGAGTGACGGGAAACACTGAGTGGGAACCAGTTTGCAGAGGAATCTTGTCATTAGACACTGATCTGGCTCTCTGTAAGGTCTCCTGAGTTCAGGGTTAATCTTTTTTCGACAGTCTAATCAAGTTTGTTGATTCTTGGAATTCTCTTTCATTTCCTCAGGTCTCCGACCTGCCCAGTGTAGTCTGCGATCTGGCCAACGGCAGCATCACGTGGGCTGACGTGGAGGCCAGGTATCCTGTCTTTGAAGGGCAAGAGACTGGTAAAAAAGAGACAATCGAGGAATGATGACAATTTTGGTGACTTTTGACCACTTGCCCTCATAAAAAATAGCTCTTATCATGCCCCCTTTACAAACAGCATTGCAATTACTCCTGGGGACTGCATTTTATCCTCAGTGGCTGCCTGATCTGACCCCCACAATTAAAGAAATTCTGAACAAACTTGGAATCCATTTGCTCATGTTTCTGCATTTTCAGCAAAGCTTTTGTTTCCCCGCCTTTGAATCGATATGCTTATGACTTAATGTTAAACGCGGTTAATACTTTTTTTTCTTTTCAGTTAACAGCTGTATGGGGTAAAATTTACATTTCATAAATCTCACCAGCTTTAAGTGTCCAATTCGGTGATGCTTAATGTATTTACAGAATGGTGCAGCCATCACTGCAATCCCATTTTAGACCGTTTCCATCACTCTGGAAAGAAGTTACATGTACATTTAGCATCACTGTCTAATCCAACCCCAGTCCCGAGTAGCCACTTACCTACTTTGTCTCTCTAGATTTGCTTTTTCTGCTCTTTTTCTTTCTCTGAGAAAGTGGTGCAATGTGTTAAAGAGACAGCGTTCCCTCAGCCGCTAGAACCACTTCTAGGAAAAGCTGGGGTCGGAAGCATGCTGCTGTGAGTTCTTAGGGCTGCCGGCCACGATGTTCTGAGGACAGAAGACCTTGCTTTTCTGAGCCTCTGGGAGGGGTTGCGTTGGCAGAAGCCTGCTATGTTAAAGCGTGCTTGTACTTGGCCTTGCAAGTAGCCCTGACGATCGTTGAACTCCTGATGCTGGAGGAGCTCCACCTGTCTTGTCTGACTTAGCAGTTTACTTCTGTTATGTTTTTGTACAGAACATTCAGAAGACATATATTTATTTGTTGGGAAAATATTCAAGCATCTGTGGATTTGAACAACTGTGTTTTCATTAGGACTTTGTCTAGTGTCTCAGCTTCCTCTCAGACAGTGTGGCGTAGGGGTGGGGTGGTCTCCAGAACATTCCCTTTGTCTTGGGTAGGAGGAACAGTAGAAGTAGTGGATCTCCGAAGGATTCCCTTCATTTTTCTCTCCTCCCCAATGATGCCTGCCACAGTACTGCACGTAGTAGGTATTCAACATAGACTTTGGATGAGTCTTGAATTTTTGAATGAACTTCTTGGGGGAAGAAAGCCTTTTACCAAAGTTTATTTCTCTTCTGCCTGGTGCCTTTTAAAGCCTTCATTCTAGAAGAAACTAGATTTTGAATAAACTGAGTGTTCATTTTGTAGGGATTCCTTTCACCTCAAACTTCTTACAGCTCTTGACCTGGTATATAGTCTAGCATTCTCACACTGGGGCTGGGCGTGGTCTTGGCTTATTCTCATTTACTTCCTTTTACAGCGAGTACTCGCATAGTCACTACTACCTCAGACATTGTTATGAGCTCATTAATAGTAAAGATAAATATTTCATACATAGTGGGATCTGCCTGCTTTGGATCATAAAGGGATTAGAACTAAAACTGTCTTCACTTTTTATTGGCAAATAATCTGTGTGAGTTCAGTCCTGGATATTACTTCTGGGAGCCGTCCCTTTCTCTTCTCTGTTCCCCCCTAGGGCCAGTGTGTGGTTTCTCCTGAGAGAAAATTATTCAGTTTATAGTAATCAAGGGTTGATTACCTGAGTGGGGAATGTGGGCAGGTAGTAGGGCTCACGGGTTCTGTTTGTGCCATATGTGCTCAATTCTGGGCACAAACAGGTGAAGGACTGTCGCCTGAATGAAGAGGCTCTCAACACATGAGTTTTGCGTACACACACACACACACACACACACACACACACACACACCCTTCTTTTGTTCAAGCTCAATATGTATTTAAAGCCAGTGTCTTTCTGGCTTGATGCTCTGTGAGGCCTTTTTCTTAATTATTTGTTTACTTGTGTATATCAGGCTATGGGCTAGTTCAATGAGAGCTGGATGAACTGTGCCGTCTCTCAGAGAAGTTACTCCTGTTCATCACTCTCTCCAAAATCAGTGATGGGGAAGGGTCAGATTCAAACTGGTTTCCATAGAATGTGTGTAAGAACACCGTAGTTCCTTTAAAACCTAGGTTGGACTTCAGGGCATTCAGATACAATAAGGAGGTATGTCCAGAGAGGTCATCTGCGCCTGACTTGTGCAGGAGTCCAGGACCTTAATATTGCTTAACAACTCACAATTGTAAAATACAGAACGTAGCTGGAAGTTCCAGAAAAGGAATTCATTGCCAAGTCATAAAAATAGAGAATTGCTTGAGATGGTACTAGAGATGTCAGATGTCAAATGATCTTTGTGACGACAACTTGCAAAATTATTTTGTTCAGTAAATACTTTAAATCACTTTTAGACCTTTATTTACTTTGCCCTAAAACAGTATAAATTTAGGGTAACAGTAGTGATTTTTTAGCTAATGGAATCTATTCATGAGAGAGCTGAGTGCCCTAGAAATAAATCCAAATTATCTCTGGATATAGTTGCACTTAACCTTCTATCACCAGCAAAAACTATTTTTTTTAAAGATTTTTTTTTTTAATTTATTTATTTGACACACAGAGATCACAAGTAGGCAGAGAGGCAGTCAGAGAGAGAGGAGGAAGCAGGCTCCCCGCCGAGCAGAGAGCCCAATGTGGGGCTCAATACCAGGACTCTGGGATCACGACCTGAGCCGAAAGCAGAGGCTTTAACCCACTGAGCCACCCAGGCGCCACACCAGCAAAAACTATTAATCTGTACCTCCTGACTGAGCCGTAAGAGAGGGCCTTTGCTTGGAGAGGGGAGAGATGAGTTGTCACTTAAGTCACTCAGTCCTGTTGCTACTGTCCTTGAGGGTTATATCATTTTCTGGAAGCTGGTTGAACAGAATGGGTTCAGTGTTCAGTACATGTACCAATGAAACAGCTGAGTGTTTGTCTTCCCCCTCACTCCTTGAAGTTTGCCATTCGAGCTCTTTGAGAGGAATGTTCCTGTCCTTGGCTGAATTCTCATGTCCATATATGGTTCAGGCTCTGACACTACCTACGGGTACAGTCACCTTGGGCAATTTGTATAAACAAAGCTGACAAGCCTTCACCATTGGAGAAACTTCATGTCCTCATTTAAAAAGAAAGAAGCAGCCCTCTGTCAGCAGAGCTTTAAGCAGGTAGATGGACCTGTGTTGGGCCCAGTGGGGTGGCTGGCATTTGTGTTAAGTGGAAAAGGCCAATGGGAAAGCCAGTTCTGGCCTGATTTTTAAATCTGAGGCCACTCCACGCTGGCTAGAGAGGAGATTGCAGAACTACAGCCCTGGACACTGGCTTGAGAGGCCGCAGTCCTCGTCATGTGCAATTGGATTTCAGAGAGAAAGGGGTCCGTTGGAGTGAGCAAATTTCTGTCTACTCTGTGGGAGCCCGCACTCTGTAATGCGTGTGTTCGGGGCAGGGACAGTGTAGTCAAGACGAGCTGTGGGGGAGCCCTCACACGGGGTTGTGGTTCCTTTTGGTGTTTTCCCTACTATTCTATTGTTGGGAACTTTCTTACCATGTGAAATGCTGGACTCATTGCTCCCTCAAAAGGACTTTCCCTTGGAAATGTGAATTTATAAGAACGTGTATCCAGTGAGGCAATTAAATAAGTGGGGCAGGGTGGAGGGGCAAGTGTGCAGTGGGATTTCAGTTTCCTTGGGGGATTTCACGGAGCCACGAACTTACAGGTTGGGGAGGGTGCGGGGCTGTGCTGGGCATAAAGTGCATTCTAGTTCCACCTCTTCCAGAATCTAGCTGTGATGGTCCTAGTGTAGCCTTCCATGTCCCTGTCCCAAGCCATAGCCTGAGGCTGAACCTAATGGAAATTTTGTGAGCATGAGGCTGGGAAGAGAGAGCCCTTCTCTCTTTGGGAGACAAAGCTCTGTGCCTCTTCTTGTAATGTTCTGGACTTGGTACAGAAGTGAGCCCGCATATTTTTCCAGGCAGTGTCTGCGTTTGTTATGTCTTAAAACTCAATCGCCAGCAATTAATGCAAAAACAGTTATGCTAACTAAAACAACTTAGCCTAATTAAAACCTTTTTTAGTTCATCAAAACCCACTGTTCTGCATCTGAGTGTGAGTTAATTGATAGATTAAGTGCAGTGAGCTTTTGGGAAAGGGAGGGAAAACTTAAAAAATCCTTATTAACATTCTTTTAGAAATTGAGACCACACCTTCCATTTTTTTCTCTAAAGAATTCTGGAGCAAGCTTACAAACCTGACCTCTCGGTTAGTAACAGCTCCTGAGTGGCTGTCCTGACTGCTTTTCCCCCTGTATGCCTCATTCAGACCATCAACTCCATGCTCCCCGGGTATTTAGAATCAGGCCCCCACCCTGGTCCGGCCATCACCATTTCCCCACTGGTTTATTTCAAGACTCTTACTAAACTCTGATTCACAGCCTGTTTTCAACACAGCAGCCCCAGTGATCCCATTGGTCTTACAAAATCAGACTCAGTGGCTTTTCTTCTCATTCAAGAATCAAACCTGTGTGGTCTCCCCCATTGCCCTCCCCACCAGCCTACTCACACACACACACACACATCCCCACACCTCCCCTCCCGCCGTGTGGTCTCCCCCATCTCCCTCTCCACCAACCTACACACACACACACACACACACACACGCGCGCGCGCCAGGCCTCGGCACTGACTTTTCCATCTGTCTGCAGTGCTTCCCACCAGGACTGGATGCTCACAAGGACTCCCTCCGTTCTCAGGAATGAGGGCTCCCCAATGATTCCACTTACAGTTTCAACCTTGAGCCATACCTTCCTCCCTTCATATTCAAACACATACACAATTTATATCCCATTCCTTGTTTATTTTGTCCCCTTTATCGGTTAACGCTGTATAGCATATTTTCCTTCTGTATCTTGTTTTTCACTCTCCACATCAGGATGTGTTCCGTGAGGCCTGGGGTTTGGGTCTCTTTTGTTCATGGCTGTATGCCTGTGATGCCCAGAAGAGTGTGAGCACTCAGTAGATGCTCAATAAATATTTGACGTAAGAATGAATATTCTCCAGGGTGGCTCCCACAATCAGTGTTTGGGTGTAAAAACTGACTTACTTTGGAATGTCTACTCCCTAACGCATATACCTAACTCAACTCTTGGCTCAAAAGGCAGGTCCTCACTCGGGAAAAGCCCGGCAGTCACCGAGTTGTTTGTGCTGAGGCAGGTTCACAAATTCAGTATATTGTAGTGACCTTGATCGGGGACACCGACTCTCAGAACTCCGTGGAATACATCAGGGAATCCCCAGTTTGAGGAACTGTAGCTCATGTGTTGTATGATTAAACTGTCCTTCATTGACACTATGAAAAGGGTGTTTTAAGGTCAAATATTTTTTAAGATGATTACTAAATTTTTAAGACTTAAGTCTTTAAAGTCTTTTTAAGATTTTTTGATCTTAGCTTTTTAAGATTATAACTTAATCTAGCTTTTTAAGATTAAAACTAAAATGAAAGTAGTAAATTTAAAAATTCTTATAAAATCTGTAGACTCTGAGAAGAAGTTCGAGGCAGAGAAACTCTAAGACTTCAAGGCCCTTTAGGGACAAGAGTTCCTGGGTCTGGGTTAGACTCCCTGAGAGGAATTGGAAGCTCAGGGTAGCCAGCATTTTTTTTTCCTTTTTTCCTTTATAAGCTGAGTTTTTCTATATTGCTGGATTTTTAAGATGCTTAAGTGAGAAAGTACATGGGAAAACAGTCCAGTGTGCTATGCTGAGGGATGTGTGGCGTTCCCTTCTTTCCTTTCTCCCTCCAAGTTCAGTGCGGCAACACATCTGGAGCTACTATGTGCACTAATTCGTGTACTGTTGTGGTTCATTCCACTGTGCTTTGGTAGAAGCTTCCTCTAGCAATCTCACTTAGAAAGCTCCTTCCTACCTGGCACCAAGAGGAGTCCCCCCAAGAGACTAAGACTGTATAAACACAGTGGTTTTCAGATTCATGCTTTGGGACCCTTTGTTCAAATGAAATCTCTCTTGGAACCCTGACATTTTCTGGGTACTGGTAGTTCAGGGCAGGGGCAAAGCTCTGGCCGGAGACCAACCTACATACAATAGGTGGTGCAGGAAAGGCAGAGCTGCGTCCTGCAGGGGAGAGGTGGGCAGAGCAGGAGATGCAGCGATCTGAGGGCCTTGTGTGCCAGGGAAGGAAGGAAGGAAGGCGGGACAAGGGCCCTCCCAGGTGAGCAGTGCTCCTGGAGCCTGTTAAAAGTGTGAAATCACACCCCCTGGGACTGCGTTTCAGGAGGTCTGGAGTGGGCTCAGAACCATGTGTGACACAGAGTGCCCACTCCCTCTAACAGGCAGGCTTGAGCTCTGCCCATGTGGGAGCTCTTTAATTAGCTCCGTGAGAGCGTCTTTATTTCATCTTGAGGTCACGGGCTTTTAAACTTGGGTCTGTGGTTCTTTTGAGGATATCTGTAAAAATTTTCTGCACTATTTAATGTGTAATATTTGCACATTTCATATATTTTTCTAGGTAGGGAAAGAATCCACATTTCTAAGGAAGGGCCTTTTCATTCCTTCAGATGGAAATGTTGAGGGAAACAAAGGCAGGAAGAAGATGACTAAGAATCACATACAATATGGGACCTACTGATGCACATCTGAGACACGTAGAACATGACCTTCTTCAAGGGTCTCATGATTCATGTTTTACTAGATAAGAAAGTTTAAACTTATCTTGACAATGGCCAGACCTCCAAGGTTCTATAAAGCTTACTTTCAACATACACAAAAGAGACTTGGCCCTAACCCCCACTAACTACCAAGTATATATCAGACACTCCTTACACTCACAAGTGCAGTTCTTTCTGCCCGTGGGTCCTGTCCCTGTGCTTTACTAAAAGCACCTTTTTGCACTGTGAAATGTCTCAAGAATTCTTTGTTGAGCTTCATGTTTGATGATCCCGCATCATAAAGACTTTAACGTTTAGTAGGTGTGCAGTGTTGAGGGTATGGAGTGGGGGATAGCCCAGAATCTTTCAAACCGAGGACTGTTATGGATGTGGAGACACAGGGCTGGGGGAGTCCATGAGCTTAGGGACTAGAGGCAGAGACTCCATAGTGCACGCTTTGGAAAGCCCCAGAAGGATAAACTATTTGGGCCAAGCTGGAGGAATAAGGAAAGGGTCCCTATTCCTCATGGGTCCACCACCAGCCTTCTCCAGAGGACATGGAGACCAGAACTGCGGGGAGGAGGAAGAAATGACGAGTATTTGAATTTCTCTTGTCTTCTTGGGCAGAGGGGCCTCCATGGGGATCTGTGATGTTGGGTTGTTCCTCACATGCGGTTGGGCCTGAGAGAGCCAGAGAAGGCTTCACTTGGTGCTGGGCAGAACTAATTATGAAGCACAATTAATTACTTTCTTGTTTTCACAGCAGAAACAGAGGGATGGTTTTCTTCCAGAGCTGATGCCTCTTCCTGCTCACTCATTTGTCCAGCCAGCAGTTATCAAAGACTGGATGCAGGACTTGGCTTCAGAAGGTCTCTCTGCTTGGGCTCCCTTTCCAAAGTGCAGTAGCTAACGTTCTAAAATGTCTGGGGCCCTGGCTTTCATTGTTCATTTATCCAGGCAGTTCATTCCTCTGTGGCTCCTGCTGTGTCATCAGACAAATGCGAGGTTTAAGCAGGGTGGTCATAAAGTCAGTTGTCTAAGCCAGGACATGTGGTTGGGAGAAGTGCTTCCACTCCCCAGGGACAGGACTGTGGGCTCAACCCTAGACAGTGGGGCACAGGTCTGGTCCCCTACCTCCACCCAGTAGGAAGACCGTGCCCATTGAGGCATAGGGCTCCATGGTGTGAGATTAATAGGCGGACACCTGCAGGGGAGTCTTGGAAGAATGGAGAGGCTCTCCTCCAATTTTCTGCTTGCACATGGAGAAGGGATGCCCTCAGGCTTGGCCTGGCCCTCAGCTCTGGTGGTGGTGGGGTATGGAGCCGGAGAATGGATTTTCCCCCACTGTAAAGCTAATAGATCTCTGGGATTCTTTGTACTTTTGGTCTATTCTGCTAGTACTGGACTCTAGCCTATAAGTTACCAGTTCGAGGTGGAACAAATGCGAAAGGCCAGTTTATTCAATGACTGTTTCTAGAGCTCCTACTGGGTGCAGAGCTCTTGTGGACATAAGTGGCAGCATAGGCCTTGAGCAATTCCAGCCCGGCAGTGGAGCCTGGCATGGACTGCTGTATGGGTTCCCAGGTGGGACTTGTCTGACCAACGCTGGTAGGAAGGCTTCCTGGAAGAGAGGCTCTTGGGTCATGTAGAATGGACAGGATTCACTAGATGGAGTCCACTGCGGTGGTTCTGTGGGGCGGGAAGCATGCCGTAGCTCTGTGGGAGGGTTTTAGTCTCGGAGCAAAGAAATCCCTACCAACAGTATCCGGGGTAAACTCATTCAGCATGGGGCAGGGACCTCAGCGTGCTCTCAGCCGATCCCTTCTGCTAACTAACATCTCTGAGTGGGGTGGCTTCCTCTGGAGAATTACTGGAATTTCTGGGGCAGAGCTGGAAACCATAATCAGCATATTGCTGAATACACTTCATGTTTTGTACCTGCCTCTTTCTTCCTGCTCTAGCTGCCTTCTCTTAGAGGTTTCCGGAAAGGCAGGTCAGGTCACTCACCTTCCCTTTCTATAGTAGTAGTAGTAGTAGTAGTAGTAGTAGTAGTAGTAGTAGTGGTGTGTCTGTGTTGGAAAGAAGGGACAAAACGTTTCTTGTTCAGTTCAGTGGCTCCCGCACCAGAGAGCAACAAAAACACCTGAGGGGCTTGTGAACATGTAGATTTCTAGATCCCTCCCTAGTCTGGAGAAAAAGGTTCCCAAAGTCTGCTCTTAAAGAGCAACCCTGTTGGTTCTGATGAGCCAGTCATGTGTGTTCTCAGAGCCCCTGGCCAGGCTCCCTGGCTGGAGGCACAGCTCTTTTCCACACACCTCTCCCAGATCCTGGCTGAAGTGTCACTTGAGGAAAGGACTCCCCTTGTGTCTTACACCCCCCAGGCACACCCTATGTCAGTCTCAGACATGTGAAGGGGCGACCTTTTGAGTGACAGCCCCCCTTCCCAGCCAGTCACCTCACTGCCCATGCACCCCATCTGCCTATGACGCTCTGAAGATGCTCTGGAAGAAAGAGCAGCAAACACTGGGCTCCTTTTCCAGTTTTGTCTTTCTCTGTGGCAGTCCAGGCTGCCCAGGACTATGGGAAATGGGCAGGGACTAGGGGAAGGCAGCAGAGGTTCTTGTGTCCCCCAAACCTTGTCTGGCTTGAGGCCACCACAGGCATGGTCTCAGAGCTGTGGAAAATGCAGGGAGCTGAGGAAAGTGCCAGCCGCAGAACCTGACTTGTTTTCGGTCCTTAGGCCTGACCCTCTCCTCACCGCAGCAGACAGAAACGGACACTGGCAGATCCAGCCAGGTAGGGACGCAGAGAACCTCCTTCCTCCTGCCTTTCTCTGGTGCCCTTGGGGGGCTATTTCTTCTCAAGTGGATGCTGAGTTTCTTGGAACAGGAACCTTGTGTTACTCATGCTGTTACTTCCCTATGTGGTGCGCAGTGGTGCTCAGTAAATGGGGCACGACTCTGGCTGATGGACGCTTGTGCATTTGGTGGCGGGGTGCCCCTCTGAGTGTCCCCAGGCGTCTCGGTGTCCATCTGGGCTTCCCTCTGCGGCCCTCAGAGTGTTGGCTTCCACATCTGTGAGCCCCGGTGTGTCTCCTGCTACGTATGTCCACATGTTGGTAGTCGGTTTGTGAGTCTTTTTTTCCCCCTCGAGGTCCATTTTCCTTCTGCTGCTAGTCAGCCTCATCCACAGGAGAGCAGGGCGCTTGCGGCTTCAGGCCTCAGATGGAACCTTCACCACAGACCCTCCAGCAGGGACACATCTCACGCTCCGTGCCCCTGGCATAGAGGCCCCACACCTGCCACACCTGTTGGCCTCCTTGCCTTCCACAGGCTCAGACTCCAGCGGGCACCTCAGGGCACCACTTTGAGTACAGGCCAGGGGGTTGGAGCAGTCTAGGGTCAGGGCTCTGTGGCCGCTCGGTGCGAGTGGGGCCAGAAGGCTGGGCTGAGGAATCCCCTTGAGGTCTCAAGCCCTCCTCAGCTTTATAAGTGAGGGCAGTGAAAGGGCCCTGAGGGGTCTGGGTGCCAGAACCTGACTCCTAAGGAGGAGCGTCTGCCAACAAGGCCTCTTTGCAGGAAAGCCCGCTCAGCGAGGGACTGTCCATGCTGAGGCAGCTGCTCACGAGGCCTGGCTTGGCTGGGAGGAACCTCACGAGGTTCCCCAGCGGGAGATCCACAGAGGGCCTCCTGGCTCTGCTGGCATTTCATAGCCAGAGGCCCAGCTGGGGGCATGACCGAGGGCCCCAGGAGTGAGGGGATACGTGTCAATCAGCGCAGGACCAACGAGGGGCCTCCTCTGAACTGAAGCGGAACAGGCCACAGTGCCTGCTGAGCAGAGGCTCGTGACTTGGCTGCTCTGCCTGCTGGGAACTGGGGCCATGGGGCGAGGAGCCGCACCTGAGGAGCAGCGATGAGGGGCCGGGGCCTGGCACTGCTGTGATGAGCACTGAGCTCCTTGCTCCACCAGCAACGATGCTAATGCAAGAGCGGTACGCCGCCTCTGAGCACCAGGGAGCCTTTACAAGGCGCACGAGAGTTAGTCCTGTGTCTCTAGAAAGCACAGAGTCAGGGAGCCCCCTCCCTTCCCACCAACAGAAGCAAAGCAGGGGGCCTGGCTGCAGGTCCCTTAGGTGCAGCGCCCAGCCATGAACCTCCCCCCGCTCAGCTGCCCCTGGTGAAGGATGGCAGGAGCGCCTGCCTGGGGTAGCCAAGCCTTTGGCAAGTCAAATGGTTTTCAGTTCATTTTTTTCAGCCACATTTAAAGAGGACTTAATTAAGTGGTGGGCTGACACATAATTTTTGATGATAGATCACTATGCAGTTTTGGGCATATGTCTCAGAAGGAGGTCAGGGACCCTGATATCTACTTATTTATGTGAAAAGGCTTCTCATTCTCAGCATGTGAAGCTATAAAAATGAAAAAGAAAGAAAAGATGCTGAGTCCTGATTTATTCCAGCAATAAATATTCACCCACGGATTCATGAACAATTAAATTCCTATCCGTTCCATTAAGATGTGCTTTCGATAGATTTTCCTTTTTAGGTTTAACATTTGCCTTACAAAAACTTTAAGTGTCTGTGTTGTATTAATCAATTCTATCCTATATTTTATATCAAAAATAGTTGTGGTAACTCAATCCAGAAGACTTCTTTTTTTAATCTCTCACAAATTTTAGTCACCGAAAATTAAATATTTCTATTTCAATTTCCAAATTTATTTTGTGGCAGAGAAGTAGGAGAAGGTGATCAAGGAAAGACTTTAACCCATAAAAACACTGCATTAGTATAAAATCCTATGGGGGAAATGGAATGAAGATACAAGTTCCAAGAAAGAAGGGACAATGTAAAATGTCCAGCTATTGAGGAAGAGCTGGTTAGCTTGTTTTTTTCAAACAGAAGAGCCTGGCTATTAAATCACGGCTGTGTTTGGATTCTTAGTGAAGTATTTTAAAGTGTTTTGGCAGTTTTATTTTAAAATGTAAATATTTGCCAAAAGCCAGAAATCACCTCTCGCCAATTTAAAAATCTAAATAATATTAGATGTGAGCTGAAGAATATGCAAGGTGGGATAATTATTTAAAAAAATATGTTGGTGGTATTCCTAGAGCAAAAGCTCTTTTGAACCCCGACCTGATGACTCCTGCCTCCTCTTGTCCCCTCGAACCCTCTCCTGGAAACGTCCTGTGGTGTTGTTCATGGATACTGTGGGGTGTGGTCTATACCTGCTTCCGGATTTCAGACACTGGCTTTGGGACAGAGCTGTAGCGTGCTGGGTGAGCTGCCCCTCTCTCCTCTGTGCTGAATTAAACTGCTGTTGGTAGGAGAGGAGGGGTAGAGACTATCTTGGGGGAATAAGGAAGGGGCAGGCTGGCAGACACACAGGTCAGAGAGGAGAACCAGCCCTAGGCCAGGGCCATGGGCTCTGCAAATGAGAATGGATCCAGCTCCCCATCCTTGGCCACAGCACCCCTTCGTATGCCTGGTTGACTTGACCTGAGGGGAGGCTGTTTCCACAGAGGCATGGTTTATTTCACAGAGAGCCAAGATGTTTCTGAAGGGGAGGCTGAATCGAAGCCCAGTCTAAAGTGGGAGGTGGGAGATTTGTTCCAATCACCAAAGACCTAGTTGGTTTTCTACTCCTTGCCCCCGGCCACCATGTTTCTCCTCCTCGTTTCATCTGCACTACGTATCTGGTTGGCTTAAGAGTGTAGGGTTATCCTAGCTTCACCTTCCTCCTCTAGTGTCCCTGCCTAAGGCCCTGAGTCTGTGGACTAGGTTGAGAAAAGCTCTCCTGGGACAGGAAGCAGCATCTCTTCCAGGACCCAGGGACAGGAGGATGGGTGGGGCCGGGCAGAGAGATGGCCTGCTCTGGGGTAGCGTGTAGGTGAGAGCCGCTGGGAGGAAACCAAAGTAATTCCTTGTTTCCAGCTGCTGTGCCCTGCCCATTCCACTTCTGGGAGGCAGAAGGCAGGGAGCAGGGAGCAAGGCCAGACGTTACCCTGCTGTTGGTGGGAAAGCCCGCACAGAGGGGGCAGTCCCCGCTCTGCCATGAATGAGCTGCGTGACTTGGACAGGCCCTTCATGGTGTTGGGCCTGTTTCCTTGCCTGTGAGTGGGCTATAGTGAGGATGCCGGGAGAGAGGCTGGTGTGGGCAAATGCCTGAAGACATGTGACCCACTCTTCTGCGGGGATAGGTGTCTCTGTGACATCCCTCTGCTCCCTCTGCACTGAGACATTGTACCTAGCGGACCTGGCTCCTGAGAGCCTCTGGCGCTGCCTGCTGCTGCACACCCCCGTCTAGCAGGGCCGGCCAGCTGACCTCTCCCCTCCCTTGCGCCCCCACCAGGGCCTGAGCTGAGAGATGGCGAAGTGAACCCAGAGAGAGGCACCCCATGGGATAGGGAAGCTGTCCTGATGGTGAGTGATGAGCGAGCGGGGTGACGGGGGGCTCACAGGGCGGCCGTCTGCTTGATGCTGTGGAAGCTGATCCGTGTGGGCGACGTGGGGATGGACATGGCCCGGGCCACAGGCACTCGGAGGGAGTGATGGTCCTGCCAGCGGTGCCACCTTTTCCTCACAGCTGAGCGCACCTGTGGGGGAGGCAGCGGCTCAGCAGGGCCTGCAGGCGCCAATCCCAGAACCAGGAGCCTTCTCTCCTGCTCCTACCCCTTGCAGGGCCCTTAAAGGGAGGGAGGCTGGGGTGCCCTCCCGACCACCACTGTCATACCACTGGCCGGTTCCAAAAGCAGGTCCTTCCCCTGAAGCCGTTAGCCTCTGAAGCTCCTGCCCTCTGTCCTCACCCATCCTGGAGAAACTCCCCGCTCACCCCTCTGGGGCGCACTGCCCTCCCTGCCCCCTCCCTCTGCCATCTCCTCTTTATGGTGGGACCCAAGCCCCAGCTTCGAACATCTGCTTTTGGCTCTCCTGGCGTCTGGAGAGCTGTGCGCTCTCCCCACATACTTGGCATCCCTGTCCCTCCTGAAAGCCCTTCCTCCAGCCTCCTCCCCCAGCGGACAGCCCCTGCCTCACTGGCCATAGCCCATAGTGTGCACTGCTGAGACAGAAAGTCAAGCTAACCGTTCCAGTCATTTCAAAACCTGATCGTGGCCGGTACCGTATTATTCTCATTGGTATTGGAACTAAAGGATTTTTCTGCAAAATGGGTGGTGTCCCCCACATGCTAGCCTAGCACAGGGCTGACCAGAATAAATGCCCCAGAGTCACTGTGCGTTTTCTTTGAAAGCTTTCTCCTGCCCTCCAGCCCAGGCCAGTCTCTACTGTTGGCCTTGCCTGTGTCGGGGTCTGCTTTGATTGACAGAGACCCAGGCGGGCAGAGAGTGGCACTCTGCAGAGGCAGGGGAAGTGTCTCAGGATGGCACTTACCTTGAGTGTTTGGAAGCTCTCAGGACCTGGGGCTGTGTCTACTTTTGGCCCCATAACCCACTGTGGGTCCTCTACCCAGCACAGGCCGGTGTGAGCCTCTATCCCAAGCTGCTTATGCTGAGGTTCTGGGCTATGTGAGCTAAGCAGCCTGTCCCCAGTGCCTTGTTCCCTGGTGTTGGCCCCAAGCTGTGTGATCTGTTCCATGGTGGGGGAATGTGCTGGTGTCTCTCCTGCTCCCTGCGTCCATAAGGGCCTGGATGTGCAGCTCACACCTGACTCACTCCTGCAATGCCTCCCCATTACCAGCGGTGTTCCGGCATCTGTCTCCAGTGAGACCCTGAAGGCAGGGCTCCCCACTCACCCATCTATCTAAGCGCCTTTGTGAAGTGCTGGCCTTTGTGAAGGGGACCTTCTAAACTGGTTGGAGACCCTCAGGTAGGATTCCTGTTTCCCAAATCTCGGTGGTTTCTCCAGCCATCCCCTCCCCTGTCCAGGGCAGAGCTGAGCAGAGTCAGGGACCCCGGGCCTCCCTAAAGGCTGGGTGGCTCCCCCGAGCTGGGAACTGAGGACCGTGGCCTCCTACCTCTCCATTGAAGAAGCAGTAGAAGACGGACACAAAGAAACCCTGGAAAGGAAGGAGGGAGCATCAGTGACCTGCTTGGGGAGCAACTCTGCAGGGACAGCTGGGGATACCTGGACCCAGAGGCTCTGAGCTCAGGGGCAGCCCACCCTCATGGTACGGGTGTCCCAGGGCTCGCCGTGAGTGACAGGCTGTCAGAAACCCTCAGAACAGGCACTGGGCCACAGGCTAGGGTGATGGAGACCCAGTTGGGTGTAAGCCCACCTGACCCCTGGGGTGGGGCTGCCAGGGCGCAGGGCTGGGGTTGTATTTCAGTGTGAACCGTGTCTCTTGTGAGGACTCTGTGAGGACACCGGTGTCCCATCTGGTCTCATGCCCCACCTGGAACGACTGCAGGAAGGAGTTGAAATAGATGAACACGATCTGCGACAGGTCGTCCTCCCCAGGGTTGACGAAGAAGAGCATGTAGGTGATGCCCAGGAGGGGCAGGAGAACGAGGGTGGCCTTTACTGCCTTCCTAGGGGGGTGACAGGGCGACAAAGCTGGTCTGAGCCCACACTGCCAGCCGGCCCTCTCTCAGGTGCCGAGCAAGCTCCCTGGCTGAGGCCTGTGAGGGTTTGGAGGGCCGGGCCTAGATGCCTCATTTCTGCCCTCGGGGGGTTAAGACACCCGTCATTCACCTGTACTGGATTGTCTCCGATGTGGTGGATGCTCTCAATTTTGTCATGAGGATCCTGACGATGTTGAAAAGAAATACAAAATTGATCTGGAGGGAGGGAAGGCAAAAAAGGAAGGACCGTGAGGTAGGGAATGAACTGAGAGGCAGCCACTTCCCCCCATAACCCACTGAGCCCCATGTCCCATGCCCACATCCATCCCACCCGTCACCCCAGTGCCTGCCTGCGGTCCCAAGGCCTCTGCTTCTCCCTCATCAGGACGGGCAGAATTCCCCCTTCCCGGAGGGGCTGGCTTCTCCATCTCCAGACCCCAGGGGGAAAAGCGGCTTTGGAGGCAGGGACCAAGGACACCAAGGTCACTTCTCTTGAGGCACAGCTCCTCAGAAAGTCCCCCAACACCTGCCCCACTTGGGGAAGCCACAGGAGCTGGCCAGGCCTCTGCCCCAGTCCCTTGCCCTGCCTGCTATAGGGTCTCCCCCTCTTGTCGATTGAGGGTTCCCTCTGAGGCCCTGCTTCCCTGGGGGAATGGACCTGGCCAGAGGGAGTGACTAATCCCTCACCATCCCTCCCTTGCCCCCAGGAAAACACTTCCCAGGCACATCTGAGGCAATGAAGATGAATGGGCTGCTGCGCTGGCTCCAGGGCTCCTGGAAGAGCTTCATTTATCTTCATTTCAAGCCTTTTGTTGGTGCCAGAGCTGACGCACCCAGTCTTTTCCCAGGACCTGCCTGGACCACCCTAGCCAGGCTCGTGCTGTGGATGGCCACCGTGGGCCTGCCAGTGTCCCATCCATCTGCACCGGCTTGTCTGCGTGACTGTGTGCTGCCCTCCAAACACTTCTGGGGGGCGGGGTCTGTCTCTGTGCTTGTGTGAGTGTGTGCATATGAGAGCCTGCGAACCTGGGGATGTGGGCATGCCAGGGTTTCTCTACACCTATCTCCAAACGTGAGCAGACAGGAAAGAGAGATTCCCTTCCTTGGGAGTCTCTCCCGAGGAAGTGCCCATGGGTCAGAGAGCATCTGCTGGCTCACACGTATGCACCTGTGTGAGTACGTGTGTGTGTGTGTGCATGCACAGACACACACACACACATGTTTCCCGAGGCTCTGTCCCAAGAATCCGTCACTTCTTGAGGCTCCTAAGTTCTGGATCCCAGGCTGAGAATGGGGGGACACCGGGAGACACCCCGGGACAGACAGCCCTGTGGCCTCTGCAGGACCCCTAAGTGGGAGGATGCTCTGGGGGCCTGGAGGGAAAATATATTCTCATTTCTGGCACATTCCCTACATGCAACCATCCATCCTTCCATCCATCCATCCACCTAAACACCTACTCGACAATGCCTTCACCTCCCGGCTGCAGGGTCCCATTCCACGTGCTGAGGCAAGAGCAGGGACAGGGTCTGGTGCGGAGGAGCTGGGACACAAGCCTTATACCCTCCACTCATGTGAGGCTGGCAGTTGGTGATGCTGTCCCTATTCCAGCTCTCCCTGGGCCTGTGAAGCCTGAAAGTCCCTCTTTCTTTGTGAGTGTGGTCCCCAGCCATGCCCTTCACAGGATCCTCTCCACCTCATCCTTCCATGGGCGCCTCCTCCAGGGAGCCTTGGGCCCCCAGCCCACACTGAGCTCTCCACTCTGGGACCTCCCTCTTCTCCCCATCCCAAATCCCAGCTCTTGAGTGAGCACTGGTTATTGTACCCTAGCCTTGTCCAGCCTAGTTTGTTTGCTTCCTTCCTTCCATCCTTCTTTCCTTCCTTCCTTCCTTCCTTCCTTCCTTCCTTCCTTCCTTCCTTCTTTCCTTCCTTCCTTCCTTCCTTCCTTCTTTCCTTGCTTCCTTCTGTGAGCTGACTTGCCATGTCCCTGCTCCTAGAAGTCTTGTGGCCTGGAGGAAGGGGTCAGAAAGGCCTAGAGAAATGGCATTTGAGCTGAGGGCTGATGGACTGTGGGGGATTGGGTTCCAGGCAGAGAAAGGCCAGGAGAGAAAGCCCTGGGATAGGGGAGATATGCCAGCTGGCAGCCACTGTGGCTGAGGTGAGCATTAAAATCTTCCTCCTTCTACAACAGCAGCAGCAGGGCCCTCCCAGCCCAGAATGTTCTTAGGGCAGCCTGCATGTCAGGGGCTCTGGGAATGCCGAGGGGAGAAGGTACTGGGTGAAAGGGTAAGTCAAACCCCCTGGAGAAACTCCCCATGAAGTCTAGCCCTTCTCCCACCCTGTGTTTCCTGGAACTCCAATGCTCACTGGCACATTAATTCCTAATGAGGCTCCGTGGGAGGAGCACCCCAGTCTGGTCAGAGCTCCGGCCTGGGAGGCGGTGGTGCATTGTCAGGCCCAGAATGGAGATCTGGACATTATGGTTGCTGCCAGGACAGACAAGGGAGGCTTACTGCTCCCTAATGTGGCCCAGGACACAGATCATTCTAGGTTTTGTTCCAAGCACTACACAAGCCCAGCCTTATATAATAGATGTGATCATTATAGCCATTTTACAGATGTACAAACTGAGGTTCAGATAGGCTCCATCATTTGCCCGTGCCACAAAGGACACATTGGTGTCAGGATTTGAACCAAGGCAGCCGGCCTCAGCATCCTCCCCCGACCTCTGTGTCGTGTTCCTGCTCCTGCAGGAGTTAATGAACTCTGGGCCAGATGGAAGCAAGCAGAGGTAAGGTACTGGCCACACTGCCAGGGATGGGAGATTGGAGGTCAGGAGAGCACTGCAAGGCCCATCAGCACAGGAGCCAGACCCGAGGCTCCGGGTGTGAGGAGGACCTGCTGGAGGCGGGGCCCAAGGGCTACCATGGGTCCTCCCAGTGACCCCATGAAGCAGGGACTGGCATCATCATGTTAGAGGTGAGAAACTGAGGCTCCAAGCGAGGAGGTCCTTCATGGTCACAAATCCCAGGAGGCCGCGACCAGGACTTGTCCTAGGATACCCCACAGCATAGCGCCTGCCACAAAGGCAGAGAAAGTAAAGAGACCTATAGCTCATCAGTGCAGAGCATCCTGGGATCCCCCCACCCCCACCCCAGCTACTTCTCCAGATGGTAAGGATGCTCATGGGAGACCCTCCTTGAACTTCACTGTCGCTTGTGCACAGGGAGGGAGGCGGAAAGCAGACTGACGTTTCCACCTCCTGGACTTCAGACATGGTTCCCTGCCTCGGAGATATCCCTTGCTCCCTCCAGTTCTGGGTACTGGAGGTTTATTGGGGTGCTCCCAACGCAGCTCAGGACCCTCCTCTCACTGCTCCCCTGCTCTCAGCTTCCGGACTGCCCATTTGCCAGGGCAGTTAAACACGGCCGGCCTGTCTGGGCCACGCGCATCTGTGGAGCCCAGTGACTTCACCAGATGCCTCCAGAAGCCTGGAGACCCGTCTGTTTCCTGGGCCATGGGGGCCTGGTCCTCACTGGGTGCCTCAGCTTTCTCCTCCTGTCGGCGCACTCTAGGCAGGTGTAGCCTCAAAGGCCCACGCCTAGGGTCCTATCGCACAGGGCCCTGGCTGGCCTACAGAGAAAACCCAGACAACGCCCATCAAGTTCTCCATCTTGAGTGTGCACAGCCAAGTCTCCCGGGGCCCTCCGTCTGAATGCAGATCTTGGGCCCACTCCAGACATTCCCAGGGGAAGGCGGGGGACCCTGGAATTTGCATGTGGCACAGGGGCTGCTGGGACATTGCTGGAAGGAGCAGGGAATGAGGAGACTTTACAGACAGACCCAATGCTCCGTGCCCTGGAGGAGCCCAGCCGGGAGTCCCCTGCTGCTGCCGGGGATACTTCTCAGCCTCAGGCTTCCTCTGGTGCCTGGGGAGCTAGCTCAGCCTCACCACAGAAGGACCTGGAAATATGCAGGTTTCATGTCCCCAGAGCCACCTCCATGGACAAGGCAGGAAGTGTGTGAAATAACCCAGCTTCCAAGCCTTCAGTGGGGTATCCTTCTGATGCTCTTCCACATGGTTGTCCCCATGGAAGCTGGCTCATCACCTCACCTAGACTTCCTCCCCACCTTTTCTTCTCCTCCCACCTGTCGCAGTGCTTCCCGGGATCACCTCCTAAATGAATGCCTGGCACCAAGTTCTTGTTACATGGCTCTAATTCTGGCGCCCAAGTGGTCTTGGGCAAGTAAGTGGCTTCATTAAGCTGCCTGAGCTTCTGTGTCCTCACTGGCCCAAAAGGGACACCAGAGAGCCTGTCTTGGAAGGTCAGCATGGGTTAAAATACTCATGGAGAGCCCTGAGCCCCATGCCTGGGTGGAACCCAGCGTCACACACCTTTCTCATGACAACAGCCTCCTGCAAACTGAACCAGCCAGTTCACTTCCCAGAACCCAGAAATAAGCTTGGTCATGTCTTTCAGCAGCAGCAAGGCAGCCATGAACCATCAGGAGAGGGCAGGGCTGGCAAGGTACTGAGCACATACCCAACCCGGAGGACAGGCAGGGGTGAGTGACCAGCCCTTGTGTCTCAGCTCAGCAAGCTATTAGTGGTGACCTTGGGCAGGAGGTTTCATCTCTCTGTTTCTCTAGCTGTAAAATGGGGATCATAATTCCCATTTCCAGCCACGGATGATGCAAGATTTGGAAGTTACGAAGATGAAGCTCCTGGACAGGCTTGGGGGGGAATGGGAAGCTCCGTAAGGGCCCAAAGGGAGATGCAAAGGGCTCTTGGGCCAAGAGGTGGGGGTGGAAGCAGAGAAAGGGTCAGGGAGGAGCAGGCAGGGAGAGGGGGCTAACATGGGGTCCCCCCATCCCCATCTCCCTTTTTCTGTTCATTTTCTCACGCTGCCCAACATCCTTGCAGCCGGGGGGCTCCCTCCCCACTATCACCAAAGCCTGACCCAGGCCAGCCTTCTTGGGGGGAGCCCCAGATTCACGAAAAGCCCTATCCCTCCAGGATGGGCTCTGAGCAGCTGGCTGGGAGGGGATGGGTCTCAAGGGGTTTCCGTTCACACTGAGGGTGGGGACGAGTGACTCACTGCAGCTGGGACTCCAAGGACAATCACCCCCTCCCATCCCCAACCCTTTCCTCGCCAACAAGGACTGGCTTCTGCCTCTGAAATAAGGTGGAATTTCTGATGGTGGAATTTCAGGCAGTGGGTAGAAAACCTCCCTAGTCATCTCCAGGTCATATACAACAAGGGCACTCCAAAGATGGGGGACAAAGGAATCCCTGAAGAAGTCACAAAAAGGAGGAGTTGGGAAATGAAAGAGATAATGGGGACTATCTCCAGGGTAGACCACAGAACCCCCAGTAGGCACCTGCTCTCTCTCTCTCCTCTCTCTCTCTTTCTCTCTCTCCCCTATGTGTTCCACAAGAGGCGGGTGGCCCTTTAAGGAAGCTGGTGCGTACAGGAGCCTGAAATTACCAAGCCTGAAATAAGTCTTACGTAAATGCCAATTTCTTATGGGGCTTTTTTGCATGTCTCTTTTTTAAAATGTATAATATATAATGGGTTCATTTTTGCAGAATACAGCCTCTACTTAAACTCCACCTTAATTAAAGCTCGTTGTGGATTAAAGACGTGGTAGCAATTATACCTTAAATGCGAATACATTTGCCAAAGGGTCGGGAGCTGGACAAGGAACAATTGCTCATTACGTTTCATTCTAGTACCACTGTTCCAGGCTGGGGGCGGTGGGCTGGCCTCCAGAGGGGGCTGCTGGGGGCAGAAGGGGGTAGGTCTGGGCTGAACAGAAGTCCGCACACCCTTCTCTTGCCATTAATAGCTGCCCCCTCGCCTGGCTGTCTCAGTACCTGGCAAGGGGACGTCAGATGTAGAAGGCACTAGAAATCTGCCAGTCAGACCAATCAGATAGTGGGGTGGGGGGAGGTGCGTGCCAGGAAGTAGGGTGGTGTGTACAGTGGGTGTGCAGGACGGCCACTCCAGGCCACATTCTTCCCCAGCATCTCTGCCGGGTGTCCTCTGCTGCCCTCCCAGTGCCCGGCCCCATCCCGGTCCCTACTGAGGACCTACCAGGAGCACAAGGATGATGGGGCCTTGGTAAATATAGTCCACCAGGTCACCGGGCTCCTTGCCAAACCAGCACCTGCAAAGATGGGGAGGCTCTAAGTAACCTGCTCAGTTCCGGTCTGGCCACCATAGAGTTGGGCCCAAGGTTCTCTGGCTTGACCCTTCCTGAGACCCAGTCTCTAGGGCTTTGTCTTCCCCAAATGCCTAGGTGGATGGCCCTGGCCCGTCTGACCATCCCGGCTCACCCGTGGGCTGCCTTTTGCCCTCCATGGAGGGTCTGGTCTCCCCAGCTGGACTGAGGGCAGGCCCTGGGTCTCATCACCCTCCTTCTCACTCCCCTACCCCGTTCCAGACTGTAGATGTGTACCCAGTACTGGGCAGACAGGAGGCTAATGAATGAAAGCAGAGCTGGGCTCCCCCTTGCTGGCCCAGGGCCCAAGCACCCTGTAGCACCTGTTCCTGTATTCCTTGGAACCTGCCGCTCCATGTGCCAGGCACTGAGCCGCACAAAGCAGCAGGTGGAGAGGCGGACGGCTTCTCCAGCCCTGAACCCCGGCCTTTCTCTGAGCTGAGCCTTATTCAACCGGTGAAGGGAGCCTGTCACTAGCAGAGGCTTGGTTAACCCGGTGAAGGGAGCCTGTCGCTAGCAGAGGCTTGGTTATTCTCGGGGGATGCGGGTAGGTGTAGAAGCTAGGAGTCCAGGGGAGCCATGGGGCTGGGATGCAGTCTGGCTCTGTCAGTCACTCCCACTAGACCTCAGGAAGGGCCACATGGACTTCGGGAAATTCTGACTGTGTCCTCCCAAACTTTAGAGGTCATTCAGTGCACCCTGCCTTAGACAGGAAACTCCTTGGCGCCTCCCAGCGCTAGGGTTTTGGTCTTTGCTTTAACACCCCTTTTGACAGGAAGCTCACTACCTTACATGGTGGCCTTCTTATTCTTGGGTAGTTTTAATCATTAGGAACTCTTCCCAAAGCTGAGCTCTTGGAGTCCACTCCGGTTCTGCCCCTGCCCCCCAATCTCCAGCTTCAGAGACCTCTTAGGGATTTGTGTCCAGAGACTGACATTCCCTTGTCCCCTCTTGTTTCAGCTGGTGACATCCAACTTCCCAGCTTCTGCTTGGCTGACCCATGGCCAGAATTGCCATCATCTGGGTGTGGCTTATATACCAACAGCTCCAGAGCAGGGAGGGTCACAGGATGGGACACTGTACTCCAGGCAGGGACAGGGATTCCAGAATAAAACAAGTGCTCCTGCTCTGGCCCAGGGTTCTGTGAAAGGCTCATGGACACCCTTGGATGTGCTCAAGGCTGACGGCCTCTAGCCCGTGGCCTCCTCTGTATTTCCTGGGCCAGACATGCTGCTCTGAGGAGGAAACCTTACTGAAGGCTAAGGGGGTTATGCATTAGGGCATTTGAAAGACTCATGATTCCTAACTCATGACACCCAGTACACCAGTATCTCGGGGTGCCAGGGATATTTTCTCAATATAGGGACAATGGGAAAGTCAATCTGTCCTCGTAGGGCTTCAAATCCTGCCCCATGGCTAGGCTGGAGCCCTGGCTTGACCTTTCCTGACACCCCCTCTGACCCCTGCACTGGCCGGTCCCACTTACTGTTCGTTTTCATAGTAGAGCTTGCCAATGGCCCAGGCAGCAATGATAGGGCAGGGGATACCTGAAAGAAGGACAGACACAGGCTATGGTAGACATTGTAGAGCACAGGGTGAGGGGACCACAGGGGCCTGGGACCAATCACCCAACTGCAGGCCATCCATGGCACCATCCTGACCCCCCTTCTCCTCTCTCAGCAACCCCCTCTAAGTGGGTCAGACAAATGAAGGGATGGCACAGTTTTCTGAGACCATTTGATAGAGAAGTGGAGCTGGTCAGCTTCTTTCTCGAAGCCAGAGACCTAGTCTTTGGCTTCGTCTTCCCAGGCAAAGAGAGGAGGGGTGTTTGTAAAGTGTTCTGTTGGAGCGACTGCTTGCTTCTTCCCCACCAGCAAGGGAAGGGAGTGGCTGCCTCCCTAGACTGTCCTGGGGATGGCGGGCAGGGGTGTGCCCCTGTCCTCAGACCCAAGATGAAAGGAGGTGACCTTGTCAGCACTGCCCCCTCCCCACTAGGCCCCGTGACCCCCAGGGACCCTCACACCATCCGATGAAGAGGAAGAGCCACTTGCGCAGGCGCTCGGTGGAGTAGGTCATGACGATGGCCGTGTGCAGGTAGCAGCCCTCGACGAACATCCAGAAGAAGTTGGTCACCACGAAGTAGTTGAAGACAGTGGTGACGCAGCGGCACCAGACCTGCACGGGGCAGGTGGTGGTCAGGGGCTGCCTAGGGCCAGGGCCCAGTGCACAGTGCAGGCACCGCCCAGAGTTACCTCATGGACATGCATTCTAGACCCTCTAACCTGGCTTTGGGAAGCTTCACGTGCCCCCTAACTCTGTCTCCCTGTTTGGGGTGAAGTTAAGGGGGCAGCTGGCACTGGTCCCTTCTTGGGCTGCTCCCCCCGCACTTTCTGATCTCGTTTTCATAAAGAACGAGGGAGTCTGGCTCTGGGCTTTCTGCAGGCAGAGGCTAGGACTGAACAATACTGCTGTTTCCACGGTCAGTTTTTCAAGAGTCATCTTTGAGCCATAGCAAGGTTTCCATTTAGGGATGAAATAGGAAATCTCACGTAGAAAAAAAGTAGTGAGTCAATTAAAAGAAAGTTGTTGCATAAATAATAGTGCTGGGTTATGAGGAGAGCTGCAGCCATCGAGGTGATTCTCCAAAATCTCCGGATTTGGAAGATTCTGGGCTTAGGATGATCACAGCTGGCTCTAGGTGGAGACTCACCATCTCCAGGGCAGGCTGCCGTGCCCCTCTGAGCCTCCCTGGGACACGGAGAAACTGCTAATGGCACCTAACAGGGCGGGTCAAGGAGATGCAGGCTGGGCACCAAGAAATGAGGGTTGTTGCCATTTGCCTTTGTCCCTGTCCCTTTGAGCAGGGCTACCCACCCTCCCAAGTACCCTGCAGAGGGGAGATAGGGGTGCAGGCAGAGAAAAGCTTGTCCAGGGCCGCAGCCAGCCATGGCCAGCTCCCAGGCCTCCTGACCTAGCCATCTTTCCCTAGGCTTCTTCCCCAGGGCAACCTCAGGCCGAGGTTGAGATCTGGAGAACGGTGGCCAGGAAAGCCCCATGATGGGAGTTCTCTGCCCTGCAGACACCACACGCCTTCTCTGTCCAGCTCTGAGGGCACCAGCGGTCAGCAGTCCTGGGCTGAGCTGTTGTCTGCCTCTGTGTCTTTCCCGCAGGGCCCTAGACCTGATCTCAGGCCCCACATGGTTGTCTGTCTCCTCTTCTCAAAAAGGCCTGCTGAGGTGGGAAGCTAAAGGTCACCTCCTCCCAACCCTGCTTTTTCTCCAAGTCAAGTGACATCTTATCAGTACAAGTTAGTATGTGGCTACAGGGTCCCCCAGATTGGGTTGAACTCAGTGAGTGCCGAGGCAGAGCTTAATGAGGGGCAAGTGAAAGGTCAAACCAGGTGGGGTGCCTGCTCAGGTCCACCGTCCAAAGAAAATGTATCGAGAAGTCTTTAATGGTGTGCCACAGGACTCTGTGCTTGGCCTTGGGTTAGTCTTGGATTTTGCAGTGACTTGGACAGAGCACAGCAGCCATTGGCACAACTCCAGCCTGTGTAGCTAACACATGGGATGCCCTGGTCAAGATCCTGCTGGCATCACAGGGTCATGTAACCTCCCCGAGCCTCACTTTCCATGTCTGTATAATGGGGAAAATAACCCCGACAGGTCTCTCATTGCAATCGAGATAAAGTTCAATGGAGCTTAGTTCTAGCTGCTTCTTCTCTAAGGGGTCTTTGGGAGGTCCTAGATTTAGAAGATGGGGAGCGGAAGAGGCTAACCCAGTCTGGTTTGAGGTTTGCACTGCTCCCAAGACCCCGGCCCAGCAGCACCCCCTGCGCCACCGCTAGCCAGCCCTGACTCTGGCCCCAGCTCAGGAGGGACAATGATCAGGGTAGATGTGAGCTCATGTGCGGGTCTCCACCTGAGGACTGGGTAAGAGAGCCCCCCAGCCCCAAGGGTCAGCCTGGTGACCTCATTGCTCTCATGCACTTCGTGGTCAATGAGCTGCAGCAGGAACCACGTGACGTTGCGCAGGATAAAGGTGGTGATCAAATTCCAATGAATCACATTCCGCAGACAGCGGATGCTCCTGTGGGAGGTAGGGGGTCAGGCAGGATTGGGAGTGAGATGATCAGGGCTCTGCCTGGGGTCATGAAACAACTGGGACTGGCACCCCCCGCTCCCCATCCTCCAGGCCAGGTAAGAGACTCAGCCTCCGATGAAGGCAGGGCTGCCCCAGGAAATACATTCCCCCTGTGGTGGCCGCAGTGGGATCTCTCTGAGCCAGCCCTGGCACCTCCCCCAGACCCCTCTGTCCACTGGGTTCATGGCCCTGCCCCACCCTGCCAAGTGGAGGCGAGACTGTCTGGGAGGGGTGACGGGGGCGCTATGGGGGAAGGGGCAGGGAAAAGCAGCAGGCCATGAGGGGGGTTGGGGAACTCACCGCAGGGCCAGGAAAAGCAGGAAGGCAGCCACAAGGGCGGCCACAGAAACACAGTGACCCAGGTAGTTGACAACGAGGGCGACACGGTAGTGCAGGTCGTACTTCCTCTGCTGGACAGACAGACACACAGGCAGATGGAGGCATGGGGCACACAGAGGCTGGAGCTGGCCACTCCAGCTATGCCCCCACTGTGTGTCCTGAGCTTGGAGGCAGAAATGGCTTCAAGTGTCATCACCACATCTGGCTCCTAGCGCTCACTCCTGTTGGCCGCGGGTGGCTCTTGGTACAGACAGACAAATGGCTGCAGTCAGACCCCCTGATGTTTCCCAGAATATGCCTGACATGATATCTCGGGATTTTATTATCTTTTTAACTCTGGACTGGGAGTTGCCCCAGCTGTGTTTAATCTCAGCTCAGACCCTTGCTGGCTGAGTGACTGAGGGCGAGTGGATTTATATCTCCGGACCTCAGTTTTGACATCTGTATAATGGGGCCATCCTGCCCTCCTGCCTCAGAAGCAGCAGGCTCGGGGAGGTCTGGAGGGTGCCCTGCGATCGGTCTGTCCCTGATGCAGCAACAAGTGGGCGCAATGTCCGTAGAGAACTTAAGAACAATATTAACACCAAATAAAAGCCCGTCTCCTTTTTATGATCACTATGTGCTGGCAATTCTAAAAAGAGGCAGGTAAAATACTCCTTCTTTCCAGGGCAGGCTCCCCTGACCCCACGCCCACCATGGTTTGCCACTGCTCACAGGGGCTGAGAGAGGACAGAGGTCTGGGGGGAGTCTCCTTCTTTATGACCCATCTCACTTGCCTCTCCCATGGCCCCACCACAGACCCCCTTTGGCTCACATTTTGTAGCATCCCTTTCTCAGGGTAGTTCAACCTTTTCCCTCTGAACCTGGACTTCTTGGGGAAAGTTGCAGACTCACTGGGGGCTATAATGGTGAATGTGGAGGGGGGTGGCCATGGGACGTGTCCTTTTGGGTCAGGAGCGAGGTGTAGCTTCAAAGGGGAGGAGGTCGGCACTGCAGCAGCCTGGAGCCCAATTCCAGAGCAAGGGGGCTGCTGAGGTGTGAGCAGGACCCAGATCCCCTTGGGGCCCAGCCTTCCAGAGGCAGTGCTTGTTTCCAGATGGAGCCACAGAATCAGAATGCTAGATGGGGAAACTGAGGCACAGAGGAGGAGGAAGGAAGTCACACAGTCTGTTAGATGTTTGGGACATGGGTCACAATGTCATTCCCTTCTTATGTCACATTCCAGAGATGGTTGTGTCCTCTGCCAGCCAGAGCTCTCCCAAAGGTGGAGGTCTATGTCCCCCTTCTTTCCTGTAGCATCACTAAGCAGGGAACAGGACGTGGAGGCAGGGGGAAGAAGCACAAAAAGGTATGGCTGGGTTGCATAAGGGCTGGTTCTGTCACCCTTTGGATGCTCTGTGGTCAACCTGAGTCCTGATACCTGTAGAGGGATGAGGGGTGTGCAAGGTGGGGGCCACTCACCTTATCATCCAAAATGGGCTCACACTGTGAGTAGTTGATCCGTGAAGCCCACGTCCCATTCTCCAAGCACTCTCGATAGGCATTCCCTACAAAATATGCCAACCACCAAGAGGCAGGTCACTCCTTTCCTCAAGAACACTCCTTGGCTCCCAGGTGCCCATGGGATAAGGTTCATACTTCTCAGCCTCTCTAGGTCAGGAAACACAACACACGTTTAAAAGTTCACAGGAGGGGCGCCTGGGTGGCTCAGTGGGTTAAGCTTCTGCCTTCGGCTTGGGTCATGATCCCAGGCTGTTGGGATCGAGCCCCACATCGGGCTCTCTGCTTGGCGGGGAGCCTGCTTCCCTCCCTCTCTCTGCCTGCCTCTCTGCCTACTTGTGATTTCTGTCTGTCAAATAAATAAAATATTTTTTAAAAAAATAAAAGTTCACAGGAAAGTCATTTAGGTGAAAATTGTGCAAAAGGCTTACCACACATGGTAGCTAAAATGCAGAATAAGATCCATTTTTTATATAATCTTTGATTAGCGTTTTCTATACCTTATTTAATTTTGTTTGGAATGGAACCTGACTCCTCCCCAGTCAGGGAGCCCTGTTGTGCCTGCAGATTTGCTGCTTGCCACACACCAAATTCCCATTATTTTATTTTTTATTTATTTTTATTTATTTATTTATTTATTTACTTATTTATTATTTTATTATTATTATTTTATTTATTTATTATTTATTATTTTATTTATTATTATTTATTATTTATTATTTTTATTTTATTTAACTTTTAAATTTTATTTATTATTTATTTTTTATTTATTATTTTATTTATTATTTTTTATTTTATTTTATTTATTATTATTTTTTATTATTTATTTTATTTTATTTTTTATTTTATTTATTTTACTTATTATTATTTATTTTGTTTATTTATTTTTATTATTTTTAAAATATTTTGTTTATTTTATTTGACAGAGAGTGAGAGAGCACACGAGCAGGAGGAGCAGCAGAGGGAAAGGGAGAAGCAGGCTCACTGCTGAGCAGGAGCCTGATGCAGGACTTGATCGCAGCACCCTGGGATCATGACCTGAGGTGAAGGCAGCTGCCTAACCGACTAAGCCGCCCAGGTGCCTGTTTTCTATCACTTTATACGCAGGCGATCCGTACTAATTCCCAGCAGCAGTTCTGTTTAACACCAGGTACCCTTCACAGAGTGGTCACTCACCAGACCGATCTTGATACACTCATCCCTTCAATCCTCCCAGCAACCCCATGAGTAATGGTAACCCATTTTACAGAAGGGGAAACTAAGGCACAAAAAGATTAACCTACTTGTCAAAAGCTGTAGAAATGAGAAGGGGTAGAGCCAGGATTCAAATCCAGAAGGTCTGGCTTCAGGTTGCACGTTCTAAACCCCTTGCTACCAAGCAGTGGGACACAGGAACGAGGGACACCTGTGTTGCCGACCTTGAGCTGTGGCTGCCTGCGAGAGCACTGTGTGAGATCTCTTGGTGTCTGACAGGAGTCTGCCCAGACTCTTCAGAGCACCAGTGTCTGATGGCCACAAGTGCAGGCTCCATCCTGGGGGAACGCAGGAAGATCAGAGAATGCTCATCTTTCCTGAGCATCTTTCATCTTTCTTGAAAACTGAGCTTGACTGTAAGTCCTAACCCCCAAGCCACCACCTCCAGGTAGCCCACACTCAACCTCCAGCCAGGACGAACCTCCCACCTGAGAACGCCAGAGCCCTTTGCCAGCCTCTGCTTTGCCCCATGAACGTGAAAGTGATCTCCCCTACTTCCTTACAAATTCTGAGTGATCTGTGGTTTGGGGGTGACTTATGCTGGTTTTTTCAGCTCTCTGGCTAATGGGCAGTTATGTGTGGATTTTTCTTTTGGGTTGCTGTCAGATATATACTACAAAGCTAATTAAAATAAGTAGCTCCCAGAGCAGAGAGTCATAGAGCTGGAGGGGGAAACAGATTGCTTCTGGAAACAATGAGTTCTGAAATAATTAAGTTACTTAAAAAAAACCACTTCTGTTGAGCTGATAGTGAGTTCAAAGCAGTGGGGTTCAGGGAGCACTTGTTGAGGAGCAGAAACAATGGGGAGAATCTATTAGCTTAATTGTTTTTTAATTTGGTGCTCTGAGCTCAGAGAGTCTTCAGGCTCAGGGCTGTTACTGGCCTAAGGTTGCCGCCCTGGCCCTGGTTGGAGTCGAGATGATCTTGACCCCAAAGTGAGGACACCAGCCCCTTACCCCTAAATGTGGCACCCACATCCACTCTTGGGTTTTCTCCTTCCTCAGGGCTGTTTTACTACAGAAAGAGAAATTTCTACAGTAAAGAGAACCCAATGCATAGGGTTAGTGATGTTACTGAACTGAAGGTCAGAGTGCGGGGTGAGTCAAATAGACCTATGTAAAGGTATCTGGGGGAGGGCTGGTCCTTTTGTAAAATGAATAATCCTTTACAGATAAGGGTTTGGGGTCTTTCTCAACCAGCTTGTCTGAGGTGAGACAGGTCCTGACCCTCCCTGGCTCTGGTTCAAAGGTCAGAACATTTATCTTCTAAGGATGTGTTCATAGATGTTATCCAGCTTTCCTGGAGTTCAGTGCTAAGCCCTTTCCTCCAGGAAGGCCTCTTTGATTGCTCCCATCTCACAGATTTCTCTCTTCTGAGTCCCCGACTCCACCCCACCCAAGAGTCCCATGAGCCTGAGCCTCATACTTCATCCCTTGCTCATACCCTGGCCTAAGTTGTTTTGGAGTGCGAGTCTGGTCTGCCTGATCGTTGTGGGGCTAACCAAAGACAGGAACTCAGAATACTTTCCTAAGTGTGATATCTCATGATGGTAATAAGCATGGGGGTAGGCCTGAGGAGGGAGGGAGTCATGGTAGAGATGCTGCAAATCTGAGACCTTCCTGGTCCCTTACATCAATGCCTATCAGGGGTGCCAAATTTTATGACTTCTCTATCCTGGCTTTCTTTTCTGGAAGCCACCCCCCTCTGCCACCACTCCACATAGCACTTGGCATTTGCCTTGGTGGGCCTGGCATATAGCTGGCTCTGTGCCGAACCCCCCCACCCTGAAACACCCTCCTCACTCTCACTGACAAACCCCTTCCTATCTTCTAAACCATAGGTCAAGCACCCTCTCCTCCCGCAGGCTTCCCCAGCAGCCCAGGCATTCAAGCCATCTTTTTTTTTCCTCTAAATGCCTCCTCTAGGCCTTGCCATCTCTCAAAACATGGGCCTTCACATTCGACTGTCCTTGAGCCCCACCAACACATCCCTGTGCCGTCACATCCAGCCCATCCACACCCCCACCTCCAGCCCACACATGCCCTACATTAGTGAGGCCAGTTTCACAAAGCAAAATTCATCTTGACCACAGCTATGATATTCTTCCTCCTCTTCTATTCTAATGAATTCTATTTATTTTCTATACAAATGCTGGTCATGACTCTCGAATTTGACTTCACCATCCACTATGGTGCTCTGACCTGTAGTTTGAAAACCAAACATCAAGTTTAGAGCATTTGCCATAATTCACTAAGGGTTTCACCTTTTTGGACCTGATCCTTTTTTTTTTTCTTTGCTTACTGAACTTAAGCTCCCTGGGGACAGACAGGTAGGCAGAGACCATATGGGGGTCCCCGGGTCTCCCGCAGGAATTAGCTATGAAGTACATATTGGATGCAACAAACAAACTCAGATCTGCCAACACCTTGGAAAGCAGGGTCTGAGCTGTGGGATGTGGTGATGGAAGGGGCCTCCCCTCTGGGAACTCAGTCATGCCTGGAGATGAGGTTTTGGCTGCAGACTCCAGGTACCAGAGGCCTGGAAGACAGATGTGCCCAGCTCTTCGGGGGAGCTTGCTAATGAGGACACTGTGCCCTCAAGCACAGCTTTGGACAGGAGAGAGTAAGACAGAGTAAGACAGAAGAGTCCCCCCCCTCCCCAACCTGGAAACCATGGGAGGATGGGCACGCAAAATCTGAGGGCAGGCGGCCGGACCAGAATCTCAGAACTGGATGCAGTGAGGTCCGTGCCTGTTGCCACAGCAACCCAAGTGCCCCTCCCTGCCAAAGATCAATGCCGGTGGTGTGTGGTGTGGCCTGCCAGGGGCATTAGGGTCTGAAGGATGCAAGCAGGGTCCTCTCGTGCAGGGCTCTGTGGCCTGGGAATGCTGCTCCCTATTTCCCACAGTGTGCCAGGCCTCTTCCCCCTAAGTGCCCCTGTCCTGTCAAAAGCCCCAATTACCATGGCCTGTCCCTCTTTCAGATGCCAACCCCTTTCTGATGAGAGCTCCTGGTTCAGGCAGTCATCTAAGCGGTTCGGAAGCCTGGCTGTGAGAAGAGGGGGGTTGCTCTTCTAGCTGTGGTTTTGTCTCTGGCTGGCAGGCTAAGTGACCTTAGCTAAGTCCCTGCCCCCTTGGCCTCAGTTTCTCCTTTCAGTTAAAGTGATGTACATCCGGGCTCCCTGCTCAGTGGGAAGCCTGCTTCTCCCTTTCCCACCCCCCTGCTTGTGTTCCCTCTCTCTCTGTGTCTCTCTCTGTCAAATAAATAAATAAAATCTTAAAAAAAAATAAAGTAATGTACATCATTTCTCAAAGATGTTATTGGCATCTCAGGTAGATCGGTTATCTGTTGTGTAGGACTTTCAACCTGACGAACCCAGTACTACCCTCGAGCTATGTGACAACTCCAACGGTCCCTGTATACTTTCAGGTGCTCCTTACGTGGGCACTTCTATGTCTGACAGTCTAACTGACAAGACATGGGAGACAGAGACCACGAGGGACTGTTTTTGGGTGACGGTTATGGGGTAAAGATTTTAAGGGACAGTTGGGGCACAGGGAGTGAGTGGGACTGGTGGAGGGGGATGGATATCTGGGGAAAACGGACAAGAAGTTAGGTCAAGTAATGTTGGCAGGGAGGTGGAAAGGGCCAGAAGCACTATTCACTGAAGGAATGAGGTCACTGTGCATGACAGGAATTTTCAGCACTCTGGACAGCAGAATGGTACCACTCCCCACCCCCCACTCCCCACCAAAGCATATGGATGGCTTTGGAGAGCTCCTGAAACACAGCCCTCGGGTCTGCATTCATCACACTGATTTGCGAGGCTCTTTAGGCCCAGCTTCAGCCCCAGCTTCTTCACGGCTGTTCCAGCTCCCTGAGGGTTCCACTGTTCCCTGGTGGGCTAGGACTGCTCTTTCCCAGCTAGCTCAGGGGGGTAGGGGTGGGGAAGGCTTAGGCGGCCCTCTCCCCTGGCCCTTCCCTAAGAACTACCCAGACTGAGTACACAGGGGCTCAGGATGGACTGAGGTGGTGCTGTTATCTACGTGACTAACTCTGAATGAGGATGAGAGTCTCAGAGCAGGCCGAGAAGATAGTCTGCCACCTTGGGCGCCCAGGCTCTGTCAAGCTGCACAGCAAATGCCCAACAGTCTTACCTGCAGGAGGCACCTAGGTCTCCCACACAGGCCACAGGGAGGCTGAGCCCTACTGTCAGAGGGGCTGCACCATGAGTACAATCCCACACGGGGTAGGGGCTGTCAGTCCCAAACCACAAAGCTGCAGTTAGACATCCTCACACTGCCAACAAGAAAGCCTCCCCTGGTCCCAGGAAAGCATCCTGGGAACTGAGTCAGCAGGCATCTTCCTGGGAATGTAAGGGGGAGGCAGCTTCTCCCTCATTTGGTCTGGAGGGGCCCAAAGAGGAACAGTGACATGCTGGGGGTCACCGAGCCACCGTGTTCTAGAAGATGCAGCAAACTGTGCCATGCCTGCAGTGTCTTAGCAACTTCATGTCCAGATCCCTGGGGCAGGAAATGCCTGAGGGGCCAGATACCCCACCCTCAAGCCCCCTGACTGACTCTCCCTGGAAGGTGATGGCCATGATCTTCCTGTCCTTCCTTGAGGCCCTGCTGGGGAATCTTTGCCTTTCACCTTGGTCACCTTTCTTAATCTTTTGTAGAAAAAATATCTCTACTGGCTGGGTGAGGCGATGATGCTGTGGGGTATGACAAGTTGCTCTTTGTGTCCAGTTAAGACACCATCTGGGGGAGTGCTGGTCATGGTGCCAACAGCGTAGTTTTCCGAGCTTCCCAAACAAGGCGCTTCTCCCGGAGTCAACACCCCTGCACTGCTTAGACGCTGCGGCAGTGGACCAGAGCTGGCCTGCTCTGGGGCCCAGCTGGGACATTTCCTGTCTGGGTCTGATCACAGCCCACTGGGGGTGGGGGTGGCTGCTGGGGTTGCTCCTCCAAGCTCTGAACCAGCTTGACCCAAAAGGAATGCTGGGTTGAGGGTCTAGAAACCTGCCATCATCAACACAAACCTCCCCAGGGCCAGCTGCTTAGGACATCTGGAGTGAGAGACAGGGAACTTCTAGTCCATTTCTTCAGTATTGTGCGCACACTGCTCTCGGGGCCCCAGCTGTCCATCTGGACCTCCAAAAACCCTCAGCTCCTTATTTCCAAAGGACTTTCCGCTCATGATGCCTTTCCGTCCTTGAGAGGCGTGGTAGAGGGAAATGTCTATACTTACAGCAGACAGTGGGGAAACTGAGTCAGGGAGGCACAGAGCTGCTTCATGCAGCCCACACAGGGCCCATGAAACAGGGAAGAGGTGTGACTGGAATCCAGCTCATTGTGTGAGACCACGGTCCTCCCCAGGGTTGATGCAAGTGGGAAGAGATGCCTACCAGCCAGCTCCAGCCTCTGTGGTGCGGGGCTGCCTCCTGCCAGTCATCCCTAGCAACGCTCAATGGGCTTGTCGCCATGACGCCAGCCTGCGACCCGCACAGGGAAACAGGGAGGAGAAGGCGAACGGGGGACCCCTGAGGCAGAGACTGCCGTGGAGAAGAGGAACATCAATGTTGGGGGACCGTGAGAACTCGCCGAGCTCCCCCCGCCACCTAAGACAGAGATACTGAGACCCAAAGAGGAGAAAGACCTGCCCAAAGGTAAGATAAGCAGTCCGTGGCCTGGCCAGAATTACAACCGGCTTTCGACCATAGTTTCTGTGAAGTAATGTGGGGTGGAGACATCTTCGACGGGAATCCTATGTCCTCTTTTTACCGACAATGGCATTGCTCCAGAGGGCCAAGGATCTGCCTCTCTCTGGAGGCCTCTGGGATCAGACCCTCCCTCCTACTGCTCCCTCCCATGGTGGGGCCACAGACTTTCAGTGGCTCTCAGAGATGACAGGCCACACCACCCAGAACTAGGACAACTATACTTGCTGTGAGCAGGACCCTCGAGGACGTGATGCCGAGAACACAAATTCTCCTTATTCTGGGCCTTATTCTTTACTCACCCTGCTGACAGCACTCCAGCTGTCCACGGAAACCCCAAGCAGCTACGTCTCCTCAGGTGTGACAGGGCCTCGCAAGGACAGCATATTTTCTGTCCCCTCCACTCAGATGAGGACACTGGGACGTGTATGAGGGGGGACCTCCCTGTCCCTTGGTGAATCAGGGCACAGCCAGGACTTCGATCTGCCTTCCTGGATCTGCAATGGGTTCCTCTTGCTCTCCCTGACCCCAACCTCCACAGGTGTAACAGGAGCTCCCCACCAGGCTCTGGAGGACCTGGTTTTGGATGGGTAGACGGCACCTGGGGCCCTTGGGAGTCACTGAGTCCCTGAGAGTCACTGTGGGTGGGGCTTTGCTGTGGGGTTCCAGACTCTGCAGGTGGTTGCTTGGGGTTGGGAGTCAGGCAGGTAAGGGTGCTGCAGTTCTGACTTGACTGAGTAGGAAGGAGGAGAGGGGAAGGGCAAGGTTAAAATTCTCAGGCAGCCTGGATTTAGATCTCAAAGGTACATCCTGAAAATCAAGCAGTGTCCCTCCCAGAATATTCCGTTCCTGCACCGTGGGGCTATGGGTAAGCAGCTGGCAGCACTACCACCAGCAGAACTGAGGCCCATGGCCTGGACTGGTGTTCAAAGCCTCCATGACCCTATTCCCTCTACCACGTCTCCTCTCCATCTGTTTGCACTCTCCCTTCCAGCTGGCACATCTCTGGCCCAATTTTTCAAGACCCTCTCCAACAACATTTCCTCTGTGAAGTCTTCCCAGCTTACCTTCCCCTCCTTTTGGAATCAACCTCCTCCCAAGAGCTCCTACAATCGTGACTGTGCTATTTCACTTAAGAGCCATTATCAGAAAGCTCTTTTCAAGAGTCTCTCTCTCTCAGGATGCCTGGAGAGCTCAGTCGATTAAGCGTCTGACTCTTGATTTCAGCTCAGGTCATGATCTCAGGGTTGTGAGATGGAGCCTGGCGTCAGGCTCCACTCTGGGCATGGAGCCTGTGTGGGATTCTCTCTCTCCCTCTGCCTTCTGTCCACTAGTGCACGCTCTCTCTCTAAACAAAGTCTTTTTTTTTTTTCTTTTTAAAGTCTCTCTCTCTTTCTCTTTCCCTCCAGAATAGGAGCCCCTGGAAAACTCAGGTCTTTCTCGTGTTTGAAGAGCTTGTTTCTAGTAAAGAGGGCAGTACTCTCACGAACCCGGTGAGAGGTGAGATGGGCAGGAAGAGGACATGTGAGAGCTGGAGGATTCCTGGGAAGAGAGGGAGGGAGATCAGGAGTGGTGGCACCCTTGGTCCTCTCTGAGATGAAGGGTCCTCAAGCGGGAGGGCAGCTGAGACATCACTGTCGCACTGCTTGGGTGCCCAGGTCTAGGCATGCAAGGCGGAAAAATGCTAGAGCAAGGGCCAAAAGTTTTCGGAACCAGCACAGGGCATTCGGTGCCCTGGCTCTCTGTGGGATGCTAGGGAAGTGTCTCGTCCTTTCTGGGCTAGTTATTTTCCACCCCTAAGCAACAGGGGAGGTGAGGGCAGCACTCGAACAGGAGGCCTTGCAGCTGGGAAGTTCCAGAATGTCTGGATGGCCAGAGGGGTATCCATTCTGCTCAGTCTCTCTTCCCTCCTCCTCCTTTTTGCCAAACCCTCAGTGATGGCCAGGCATGTCCCACTTTCCCTCTCTCCCAGCACGAAAACCATTCTTAAACAGGGTTAACTTCCTGCCCCTGGGACTCAGGGGTCCAGATGTGAATAGGTCTCACTTGGGGACGGAGAATGTAGACCTGAGTTTTTAGATTCCCAGCTTCTATTTCCTCAGCCTAGAGGGGAGGCTCTATTTGGAACCCTTCCTGAGGCTCATACCCTCATATGACACAAATGTGGAGCCTCCACTGCTCCAAGACCTTCAAGAACCGCTCCCAAGAACCTCCTCCAGGAAGTTTTCCAGGAATGCGCCAGGGCCCACCAAGCCCCTCTTTCCAATCCCTGACTATTGGTTTGTGTGAATCTGGTCTTGAGGCAGCCTGGGATTCTCTGAGGGCAGGGTTCAGCCCTTCTTATCACCATGTCTCCTCAGGGCTGAAGAGGGGATTTCTACAGAAGCAGGCTGACCCAGTGGGAAGATGCCCCTGGCTGGAGACCACACAGTTTATGTGTTTCCAACACAAGCCATGCTTCAGCACATCTCTAGAGTGGGGTTCTGGGAAGTACGGACCCCCAGGCCTCTCTATGGGTTTAAGTCGGGTGGAGTGTCTTTTTTCCCCCTTCTCCTGGCAGATGCCTCTGTACACATGGGCCCTGAAGTTACCAACAGGACATGGTGGGAGCCTGAGAGCAAGAGACTGAAGCTGAGCCTTGCTGGATTTAGCAATTCTGCAGGGGGGACATGGGCCCCATGTGGGAGGGGACAGCCCCCCCCTACCACCACAGCCACGAGGGCCCCAGGAACAGGCAGGAGGAGGTGTTCGAGCAGGGAGAATGAAATGAGGAGGAGGGAGAGAGAGAGGACTGAGGGAGAATGGAGGGGAGAGGGTGGGGAGGGGAAGGGAGAAACGGAGGAAGAGAGCTGGAGAGGGAGGATGGAGGGAGGCAAGGAGAAAGACAGAAAACAGCAGAGATAGAAAACAAGAGAGAAACAGAAAATACATCCAAAGACAAAGCTGGAGCCACACATAGAGAGGAACAGAGACAGAGACAGGGAGACGCACAGACACCCGCACACAGACATGGGCTCAGGATGGTGGGAGGTGGCAGGAAATGGAGTATATTGCCTATTTTGGGCTAGTCCATTTCCTTTCTCCTTGCAGACAGGGAGACTGAGGCCCAGGAAGGGGATCAGACTTGTTCCAGTAGATACTGTGTATAGACATTATGATAGAATTTGAATCTGCATCCCATAGGCCTCCAAGAAACTTGGGGGGAGGCAGAGGCCACCTCCTGCCCCAGAACTGAAATGCCGAGCCCTCACTTTCCAGAGTCAGGGTGTGTGACCTAGAGCCCCCCACGTTCTCCCTCCCCATCAGAGGCACCTGCCCCCAGGGCATTAGTGAGCTGGGGTCCACAAAATGGAGACAGGGAGAAAGGCTCCCAGCGGTCACTGCAGGAAGCTTCCGCATCCTGGGAGGTTGGTGGCAGCCGGACTGTGGCCCAGCTGGTGGCCAGGTCGCACTCAGGGAGAGCAGAGTTCCCTTACTGGGTCAGCTCTGCCCTGAGCTCTTGGCTAGGGGCCCCAAATCTGGTTCTTCAGCCCACTCGGTGATGCCACAAGCTCCTTGATATCTTTTCAACTAATCCGTTCTCTATTTAAGCCAACACAGTTGTTTTCTAAGAGGCAGCAGAGCCGGAGTTGGAATCCTTATGCTGTTACAAGTCGTGTGGCTTTCAGAAAGTCAATTAACTTCTCTGTGCCTCCATTTCCCCGTGTGTCGTATGAGGATAATACTACACCTCCATTAAAGTGTCAGCGTAAAGATTAATGAGTTAACACTGGTCAAATGACGGGCCAAGCCCACGGAACCTGGGCCACAGAAATGTGGGCGGTGGGGAGAACCCTGGAGGGAACTTGGACACACAGACATTTCACTTGCTTCTGCAGGGACTAGCTTGTGTGGCCATGGACAAATCCCATCCTTTCCCTTGGCTGTGCTGCATCTGGACATTGTCTCTGGGTAAAAATTATCAAGACTCTGAATGGTCCTCCCCCACGGGCCACCTGTACCTGTCAGCTAACCTCACCTCCAAGAAGGCCTTGTCTCTAGCAGAAGGCGCTTTCCTGGGCTTTCCCCTTCCAGCAGACTATGTTCTGGATGGACATCTGCACTCAGATGTCCCTTCAGCTCCTTAGGGCCAACATACCTCCACCTAGGCTCAGCATTGTCCTGGTGTCATCCCGACTCCTCCTGAGTCCCCATCTCACCCCAGTCCCGTATATTCCAGGTGCCCACGTCTCCCACTTCCATCCCCTCAGTTGGCTCCTGCAGCCCGCATTAGACTTGGGCTGCTGTAGTAGCCTCCTGATCCCTCCTCTTGTCTCCAGGACCTCTGGGCCCCACAGCAGACCTCCTTTGCCCTAGGTTTTATCCTGTATGGACAGCAAAACCCACTGCACCACCCTGCGTCACCAGACCAATATCCACGCGTCTGCTCTGGTCTGTTTCTTTCTTCTCCTACCTATACTCTGTACAACACTCACCGGTCCCGAGGGACAAAGCATGGTTTCACCTCCTCCTGTGTACCGGTTCCACTTTCACCTGCTAAAATCTGCCCTGTCCCCCTAAGTCCAGCTCTGTGGGCGAAGACCTCCCCAGTCCTCCAGAGTGGAGACATCCTCTGTCCCTCTAAACTCTCCCCAAAAACTATCTCTTTTGGAGGCAACATTGCCCCGTGGTTAAGAGTATGGGCTGTGGATTTCTCTGCCTGCACTGGTGCCTAGGAGTGAACTATAACTTGGGAAGGTCACTTCATGTCTCTGAGCCTCAGTTTTCCTGACTGCAATATGGGCATAAAAGGGTTACATATCTGGGGGGGGGGCAATGAGAAGGTGGAGATGAGTGGGATCACCTGGGCAAAGTTCTCCCCGTGGTAGCTGGCACCTGGAAAATGATCCACACTTGGTAGATTTGTGGCACATTCTCTGTGCTCAGCTGAGTGGAAGAAAGTTCATGGGGACTAATGACTAGCTGCTTTTTTACCCCAGGAATGCCGGCCCTCTGAAGAATGAGGCTTCAGTGGGTAATTGGCTGCAGCCTAGCAAAAGTGGGCAGGAAGAGGAGCCAAACTCTTCTTCCTCTTCCCCAAGGCTTCTCATTGAAGCTGTTTTCCTTCCTGCATCCTTTGTAAAGGAAGGATCCCACTGCAAAGGCAATGGGGCAACAGGAAGCCTCAACCAGGAGGCAGGGCAGGGGAGGAAGCAGTCACCGAATTTCCATTGCCATTAGCTTCTCTGCTCTTCCCACCTCAGCTGGCTGCACTGGCTAATGGCCATGCTCCCAGCGCCCTGTGCTCTAGTTTCCTAGCAGCTACCATGTGGCCAGCACTTTGGTCCTAAATGAAGAAAATTGCTCATTAGATACTGGGAGCTAATTGGCACTCCATTTGCCAACCTCAGGGGCACCCTGAACTTTTCTGAGCCTCTCACTTGATGTGAGGGGAGTGGCCTGGTATGCACTCCAACACCTCCTTCGGGAAGTCTCCTCTGCCTCACCTGTCCCCCTTCCCCCATCCTCCAATCCCCTTGCTCTCCTTCATCAGAGCATTTGTCACTCTGTATTCCCTTTGTCTGTTGCAACTGTAAGGGCCTCAATGACAGTGCAGTGGCCAGCACATAGTAGCTGATCAATAAGCTAATTGAAGAAATACTGTGCTCAGCTCTGAAGAAGAGACTCCTCACTCCAAGAAGAGACGCCCTCCCACTGTTGGGGAGCTCCAGATTGGTAGGGAGTATAGGAGAAGCCCAGGCTGAGGGGGGGAAGCAGAGCAGAGCTCCCTTAGGTCCATGGCTATGGCATTCAGAGGCCTCATCACCTCACTTGGCCCTTTGTCCCCAGGGCCAGTCTGAACTAGAGACCCTAGGATCCTCTGATTCAGCTCATGGGACCCTAAAAGTACAGTTTCAGAATCTCAGGACTGGAAAGGAGAATGAAAGTAACTTCTTCTGCTTCATTTTCACCCAGAGAGGTTTATTTTAATCATGGGCGGGAAGCTTGTTCTCAGATAATGCAGAAACCTTCCTCAGAGGCTCTCCTACCTCTACCACCAGCTTCCAATAGGATCACCTCTGCTGTTGGACTCCTCTGAGCACGGCTCCTCCCTGGGCCCACCAGAGCTCTCCACTGGTGCAGACAAGTGAGTGCTGCTTAGCATTAGATGCGGGCACAGCGGTCTCATTCTCTAACCATCGCTCTCTGAGGAGGCCTCAGCACCTGAGAGTTTGGACAGGTGTGTGTGTGTGTGTGTGTGCACGTGTGTGTGCGTGCATGCACGCATGTGTGTGACTGCGTGTGTGCACCGGTGCCTGTGTGAGGTGATGGGGAGCTGTGCTGCTGTTCAAACACAGATACGCAGAGAGAGCTTGCTATGATGCTTCCAGGATGAGGGGCTTCAGGTAAGGAAGCCCTGGGGGTCTCAGGAGGACCTCCCCCTGCTGGTGGGGTGGGGCTGCTGATGCGAGTGGCTGGTCAAGGTGGGCCAGGGCCCATGGTCTTACAAGACACTCCCACTGGCACGCATCAGACCTCCCGCAGGGCACAGACTCTGCCCCAACCCCACTCCCCACAGCCTGTGCTGAATTACCCCACCAGCAGCTTCTGCTACCGGCTTCCCCAGAGCGTCAAGCCAACCACTGGTTTGCCAGGAGGAAGAAGGACCTGGGCTGTTCTCCCTGGGAAATGTGGGGTGGTCCTGATTCAGACATCACACATCACCTGGGCAGTAGGAGTAACGCTGCCCAGGAGTCCTGACTCACAGCCCAGAGAGCTAGTCTGGAACATCCCGGTAGGGGTGAGGTGCCACCCACACACTCTGCCCCAGAAGCGTCTATTGCCCCCACCCAACACGAGTGCTCACCCCATCTTTCCTGCCTCCTGCTCTCCTTTCTCTCTGATAGGAAGAGTCTGACCACCGCACTCACCCCGGGATTTGGGAACCGAGCATATACGGACCCTCCACCCCCACCCCCCGCCCACCCCGTGCTGGTAGCACTGGCTGAACAAAGGTGAAATTCAGGCAACCAGAGTAAATAACATGTGAGAGAGATTTGCCCTTAAAATCCTCAAAAGGGAGCAAGTATTTCCTTCTTCCCTTTCTGGGCAAATCAGACCTCTTACTGTTCTGAAGCTACAGTAGGGCAGGGGACAGAGGAAGCGCCTCTGGGTTTGTAAGGGGACCTCAACGCCAGCGGTATGACGCCGCCGCGGCCCTCGGCAGGTTTCCGACGCCGGGTCCAGAGCTGTGCCCGCTCCCTAAACCGCTCTTGTCCGGCGTCGGGCGTCGAGTCCGCCGCGGAGAATTGGGGGTTGGGGGGTGGAGGTTGGGGGCTGGGGGGTGGGGAAGGGCACTCACGGGTCGTGTTGTACTTGACGCCGTTGAAGTACTCAGGACACGGCCTCTCCACCAGGGCTCCGGCCGCGCTCCGGGGCCAGCACGTCCCGATCTGGTCCAAGGTCGTGTTGCAGTAGGAGTAGGCACCTGGGAGACGGGAGACAGAGGACAGGGGCTTAGCTGGGGTGCCGGGGGCGCTCCGAGCGCGGGGCCTGGGGCGCACTCAGCACGCCGGGAAGGAGCCCGCGCCGCCCGCTGCGGTCGCCTCCGCCTACCCTCGGGGTCCAGGGGCAGCCCCCAGCCGTCCAAGAGCAGCTCTTCGGCCAGCGCCAGGCTGCAGTTGGCCTCCAACAGGCTGTAGAGCAGCGCCGCGTCCATCGCGCCCGGGAGCCGCGCGCCCAGAGAGGGTGTGAGTGCGCGCCCGGCGTGGCTGCGAGGGACTGGGTGCCAGAGTGAGCCGTCCCGGGAGCGCGGGGGCCCGGCCCCGGCCCGCCCAGCTCCGACCTGCCGGGCAGCCTCGCGGCACCGCGCCCCACCGCCCGGGGCTGTCAAGTCGGGACCCTTGCAGAGAGGAGCTGGGGAGCGCGCGGAGCCGCGGGTCCACCCGCTCGGTCGCGGCCAATAGCGGCGCCAGGGGGCGGGGCCGGGTGGCTCCTGTCGGCCCGGCCCAGCCTCCAGTCCCCCCGGCCTCCGGGTCCCTCGGGCCCCCTCGGTCCCCCGCCCCGCCTGGAGTCCGTCTCCTCAGGCCAGGACAACGTCCGGACGAGGGTGGCGGGGAACGAGGAGATGCGCCTAGGGTGCCGGAAAGCTCCGTCGGAGGATCGCAGGCCCCGGGGCTGAAAGGGGCAGCAAAGCGCGCCCACCCGCGCGCGGTGGGCCTCCGTAACCGAGAGCCACAATTGGGCGGCCTGAGTCTCCTCTCCTTGAGGCGGGACTCTGGAGACGGGAGGCAAGGGAGCGGAGAGGGGAGCGGAGAGCCCACGTGCAGATGTGTGCTCTAGAAAAGCCCATGTGGCCTATGCGAAGGAAATGGATTGGAGGGGCTTTGAGGGCAGCAGGGAGGCCACGGAAAAGTGTAGTGAGATCGAGTGGCCTGAATGGATGAACATTTAGACCAGGCCATGGGGATGGGGTAGAGAGGTATTTCAGAAGACAGCCTGCCCTGGTGAGGAGGGACTGGAGAGAGGAGTGAGAGAGTGAGGAGGTTCCCGCAGGAGCCAAGAGGCGGGGAGAGGACCAAGTCTCTCCTTTGGGTGACTGGGGAGAGGATAGTGTTGTCATTTAATGGAAAGGGGGAAGTCCAGGGGAGAAATCGGCTGAAATTATCTGGGGGATTTTGAATATCCTGGTCTTACTGCCCTGAGCTCCAGAGAGAACAAAGTGAGAAGTAAGAACATGTCTCTGGTCCTCCTAGCTTGGCGGGGGCCAACCAAAGCTAGTTTCCATGCCAGCGTGAGTGTGTGTGTGTGTGTGTGTGTGTGTGTATTTGGGCTCAGGAGACAGGGACTGGGTGTGGTACACCTCAACTCAGGCTGAGTTCTGGTCTTGCCTCTGTGTCTACTCTCCCTGGATGTTACCCCCATTCTTGGGGCTGTTTCTCCAAGAGTTCTTGGAGAACGTTTTCTCCAAATGTTCTCTGAGGCCCCTCCCAGCCCTGAGAGTCTCTGGCTCTGAGTTCTGAGACACAAAGCCTGAGGAAGGTGTACATGTGTGTGTGAGTGTGTGTTGAGTGTTTCTATCTTTAGAGCGCAGGGGGAGCTGGGACCCAGTCCCCACTGGGCTGGAAGTCACAGGGGAACTAGTCTTGTCCTCCCCCATGCTGGCCTCCCCTGGGAAGAAGCCTGCCAGAGAAGGCCAACAGCACCCTGAGCTAACACTGTGTCCTAAGCAGAGAGAGGGGAAGAGGGGGGCTTGCCTGCCTTGGTATGTTTAGTTCCACCACTCTCCATATGAATGCTTTGGTCACTGGGAAGGCAGAGCCCGAGAGCCAGAGGGCACTGAGACCAGAGATGAGCACTGGCATCTCTCCAGGGCTCTCTGGTTGGCAGGTACCAGGGGCAGGTCTGCCAGCCAGGCCGATCTTCTACCTCTTGAATGGACCGTTAGAGCCCTTGGCTTAGCTCTGTGTAGTAGAAGACGCAAAGGTCACTGGGTGTTCATAGTATAGTAGCCTGTGCCAGGAGCAAGGGAAGATAGGTTGAGTCCCAACCCCAGTTTCTGACCCGAGTCCACAACCTAACCCAAGGCCAAGTCCTGTCCCCAGTCCCAGGCTAAGCCCCAGCCCACAGGGTCCCACATAGGCTAGAATGTGGCTGGCAGGGTCAGCCCATGTCTTCACCCGGGAATAGTTGTATTGTGCATAAAGGAGGGTCCTTCACACACTGATCATAGTACAGGGGAAAAGAGTGAAAAATCAAGCTAAGTTATTAGGGTGCTTATCATCAGAGCCACTGTGCTGGTGTGGTGAGTGCCCAGTGACCAGAGGCCAGGGACTTCTTGCCTGCCATACAGGTTTCTGCAGAGTAGGATGGCCTGGGAGACTTGGATGGCTCTTAACTGGGAGACCACACATCCTTAAGATCCCTCTGGGAAGTGACTATCTCAGGGGCAGACCCAAAGCCTGTTTTGCATCTCAACTGGGCAGTCAGGGCCTGTGCACAGACCCACAGACCCAAGGTGCCCTGGTTTCCAGGACACAGGGCCATCTCTTCATGGATCCTATTATTATGAGCGTAATCGTGTGTTATTCTAGATGTGGCAGAGAGGGACCTGAAGGCAGAAGCTTTGGAACAAGTTGATTTTACAGCTCACTTGAGTGTTTGTAAATAGGTAAATGAGGAAGAAACTATAGAGAGCTCAAAATTTTTTCAACTGATTAAATCTAACTACAAATAGACAAACGGTGGGGCCTTTTTGCTAACTAAGGAAGCAGTGGTGGAAGGCAGGCCCCCGGAGATGGAGATCTTCTAGCAGGCCAGGAACTGGGGTTGGGGCCGGGAGGGGAGGTATTGGGATGGTTTAGTGTCCCCCGGGGACTAGGGAGACAGGATGCAAGTAGGTTCATGGAAGTGTGACAGGTGCTGGGATGTGTCAGGAGGAGCATGGGGTGAGGCAGGTGTTCCCAGCCCACCTCTGATGTCAGCTGCTGTGGCAGTGGGCAGGTGTAGGTGAGCTTGGGCACACATACGGTCCTTCAGCGCACAGCAAAATAGGCACGCAGAGCACACTGGAAACACACACAGCGTCTCGCTGTCACGTGTCTTGACAGCATCACACACGTTCTCTCATTCACCCCACCATCCATCAAATGTGAGCTGGAAAATAGGATTTAAGGGGATAGATTTTGTTTCTGCCTCTCCTTGGTTCTGTGCTCAGTCAGAATGAATACACGAAGAGCAGGTAGATTGGGTCAAAGTTATGGGGTTGACTGGGAATCATCAGGGGCTGCTGCGGATGGGGAGTCTTGGCTGAGGCCAGAAGGTGCCCTACTCTTGTCTGGAGGCACTTTTGGGACAGCGCCCCCAGGCCAGACACTCTTCCCCCACACATCCTTGGCACAGGGGATGATGGCCAAGTGGAGATGGTATCTTCAAGTCCAACCATGGGACGGGGTAGGGCCCTCAGCAACCTTCTAATCCCATATTCTCATTGACATATGGACAAAAAGAATTTCCCTCTCCAACCCCTGGGCCATCCTCACCTCAGCAGCATTTGGACAGGCTCCCTGTCTCTTCCACTAGGCAGACGAAGTGATTTTTCTATAATTAAGATTATGGCATTCTTCCTTTAAGAGTGGCTCCCCGTTGCCCTCGGGATGGAGCTCAGCTCTTAAGCACTGCCAAGGATACTCTTCCAGATTGTCTACCCTTCATGCTCTCCCTCCTGTCAAACTTCAGATGCTCTTTGGAACGACTTGTGATTCCCCGGAACCATTCTAGACCTCCCTCTGCAAGGAACGCCCTACCGGTCTACACTCCAGTTAGCCTAGCTGACTCCCACGTGCCCTTCAAACATGCAAACATTGACTTGGCACTCCTTTGTCTTGTCTGGGTTGGGAGGGCCTCCTTGGTGCCTCCATCTCTTAGGGTTGGTCTGTGTCACACCAAGGTTGATTTTTCCACTGTCTCCTCTACCCTGCCCCCCATGGCAGGGCTGGTCTTGTTCACTGACTGATCTCCTGCACCCATCAGAACGCTCCAGATCTTGGCACAACTCTGTCTTCTGGCCAAGGCTCTCTTGGCCAAGGCCATTTGACCAGCCCGGCGGGTTGTGTATGTGTGTGTGTATGTGCATACACATGTTGGATTGGGGAGTTATTTTGTTTTAAGGGATTCCTGAATCCATTTAGACCCTTATATTGCCTATGGACTGAACAAATAACATGGCTTATGATCTATGCCCTATTAGGTGCCTCTCTGACGAACAAAACAGAAATAATCCATTTAAAGCCTGCCTGAAGTCTCTTGTGATTATGTGTGGTTTTTCTTTATTTGGACCTCAGAGGCATACATTTTAACTCGTCACAGCTTTTGACTTATGACCACTTGTCATCATTAGCCCACACATGGCCTAACTTTATTTTATTTTAGTTCTCTTTTACGGAAGTTCAGAGTAGTAGTAAATTTAAGGAATCTAAATCTACCACCGAATCCAAAATGAGATCATTGCCAACCACTTACATATTTATCTAAATACTCCTTCCCCAGAGGAAACATTCTCTCAAATGTTTATCATTCCCTTGCTCTTAGTTTTCCAGTGTTATCATGTGTATGTAGGTCTAAACAATAGATGGTTGGGTTTTGCTTCTTTCTGAACTTACGTCAGTCACCATGCATTTTTCTCAATCCCTGGACACTTAAAATGAGGTCAGTTTCATGTGGGGACCTGAGAAACTATTCGTCAGGCCCAAGGGCATCCTAACCGCCTATGCGTCCCACCTTAAAGGCATGGTGAAGGAAGGAGGATGTGTCCCCACCACCGCTGCTGGGCAGTTTCATCAGAGATATGGAGAATGCTCATTTAATGGCATGGGGAAAAGCTCACACTGAGTTATAAGAGGAGAAAGCAGGCTCCAAAACTGTAGACACAGAATCATCAATGTGTTTTTTAAAAACACAAAAGAAATAACATGAAGCTCGATAGGTCGATAAACTCCTGGGGGATATAAACATTATCAACATTCCCAGGTTGTGGAATAATGAACACTCATTGTCTTCTTTGATTTTTAAAAATATTTTTTCTTCCAAATTATATCCATGTAATGTATCCCGTTTGCAAACAGATGAATGACATTATGAGTTAAGCAGGGGAGGCCTCGTATTTGGTGAGGTTGAGTCCCTCCCCACTAAACTCAGGGGAGAAGGGGTGGGGTACTGTCCACCAGGGGTCATGGGGAAGGCGAGGGTCTGTGCTATGTGCTGGAGGGCAGGGCAGGGAGAATCCTGATAAACCAGTATTTCCTCTCAGAGCAGAGCACTCTGGTGGGGGGAAGGTTGGATCCTCCTGAAATGGGGGGGCTTTCATTTCCTGGCTGATGGGTGCTTGACCTGGCCCATGCTGGGTGTCTCTATGATCTCTCCTTCAAACATCACAGTAAGCCTCTGAGACCAACTCAGACCTGTTTCTGACTGAGGCTTAGGTGGTCTTCTAGGCTGAATTTTGTCCCTCTAAATCCATACGCCCTCATTACCTCAGAATGTGACCTTATTTGGAGATCAATTGGTAATGAAATTAAAATGAGGTTATCAGTGCTGGCCCTCATCCATTGTGACCAGGATCCTTGTGAGAAAGGAGCCTAGGACACAGACGTGCACTGTGGGAAGACCCAGGGCAGAAGGCGGCCATCTCCAAGCCAAGGAGAGAGGCCTCAGAGGAAACCAACTCTGCCAACACCTTGATCTTGTATTCGTAGCCTCCAGGACTGTAAGAAAATATGTTACTGTTGTGTAACAGTGTGTGGTATGTGGTAGTCCATGGCATCCGCCGGTTAGTGAACGCAGAAGGCTTAGGTGACTCATTGGGGCCACAATGCTTCTAAGTGGAGGAGGTAAGATGGAGGCTTGAGTCTGTCTGACCCCTGCACCTGAGCTCCGGACCACTCCACTGTCAGGAAGGCAGGCCACAAGGCTTTCCTCTCAGATACCTGACTGGACCCCACTGCTGGAAGCGCCCTGACCTCCTTGTGGCCTTGGCAGGAGCTCCATGGCCCTGAGCACTCCCCAGCCCTCATCTCTCCCTGCTGCTCCTGTGGGTGCAGACCTGACAATGCCAGAACACTGGGTGGGGCCTGGGGACAGATTTCCAGAGCCTATGAGAGCCCACATCTCTTCTGAGCTCTGCAGGGGCTGACCTGGACTCAGAGTCCACTGCTGGCAGACTCCGAGGGGTCAGAATACAGGGGCCCCGGCTGCTGTGTTACAAGTCCTTACTTGGAGGGGACACCTGTAGTCACGGCAACCGGAAAATGTGGTTTACACCTTCTGCCACTCTTGTTCAAGTTGATAAGCAGAGTGGGGCCCCCTCCTTTGGTTCTAGCATGCCAGCCCAGCCAGCTTCCTTTAGATGCAGGGAGCTGGAAGCTGAGGGCCAAGGCCTTTATCACTGGTGAAGAACCTGAGCCCCAAATAGGGGAGGGGCCGGTCCCAGGACAGAGATGAGAGTCAGGAAGCCAGTCACCATTCACCACCCCACAGAGCTGAGTCTGGTCCAGGAGAGCTGCCTTCTCCCTCCTGGCCCCGACCCACCCCCCAATCTCCCGGGATCCACTCGGGGGCTGACGTGCATACCTGATCTGTTGGCAAGGGTTGTGAGTCCAAGGCAATACTGCTCCAGCAGCGCCCATGGGGGCAGGGCCACGGGCGCCCGGCTCGGCCCGGCAGCCTAGAGGATGGGAGGGACACGGGGCCAAGGTCAGGCCCAGGTTAGCCACTGCCAGCTCCTGCCTGTTCCCCCTACCCTGTTCTATCCCTCAGCCCTCACCTCTCTCACTTCTGCTATATAGAAAGGGAAACTGAGGAGGGAAATGGCTGCCATGCAGCAGGATGGCAACTTGGTCAGGACCGGAACACTGACAAGGCCTTAGAAATGGTCCAGGGCAGCTTGACCTCCAAGGCTGGAATCTGAGCCATCCAGCCCCTGGTCCCCAATGCTCTCCTCCTTAGGATGGGTGGGTGTCTACCAGCTGTTCATTTACCGAACCAGTATCTGTAGAACACCTACTGTGTGTCTGGCCCTGGTTGGGAAACCCACTGGGTGTCCTTGGGACAGTCCCAGGCCAGGTAGAGATCCCCTACACTCAGAAGGTATAGAAAGAAGGGGAGGAGAGCAGACGATGTAACTTTGTTTCCCTGTTACACAGGTAAACAGGCAGTTACAACCAAGGGTGTCTCCTCATAGGGACACCTAACCTGGACTTGGGAGAACAGGGAAGGCTTCCTGGAAGAGGTGGCACTTTGGGGGCAGGCAGAAAAATGAGTAGGGGAAAAGAAAGGGATCACTGTGCCAACATGGATACTCCACCAGGAAACAGACATGCTTGATGCAACCATGGCAATTTCATTTAAAAGATAAAGACTATCAAGGAGTCCATCTTTTGGAAAATACCATGAGAATGGGTGCTGGACATAGAGAAATAAAGCAAATGTGGTTATCCTTGCCCCCGAGGGACCATCTTTTGATGGGAAAGATGGATGGGGGACCAAGTTGTTACAGCCTCTACAATTTGCTGAGGCAGAATGGGGCAGCGTCTTGGAAGAGGTCATGCAGATGTGGGCTTTGAAGATGAAGTAGGAGTTTGCCCAGCTAAAAAGGAGGGTGCCAGGAAGAGAATCCTAGGTAGAGAGCACAGTGTGTGCAAAGGCAGAGAGGCTGGGGAATGCATAGTGTGAGATTTAACAAGAGCTTGGCACTCTAGAATTCTAACTCTCATGTCCTATTCTTCCCAAAGCCACCATTTTTTCCTATGCTGTGGCCAGTATGCGTGTGTGTGAATGCACTTGTGCTCTTGTGTGTGTATGCAAGATGACTTTTGTGCCTCTCCCTACCCTGACATTCCTGATTCTGGGATTCTAGAAGGCACTGCCCACCAGTGGGCAGTCCCTCCCCTTCCCCTTGCCGGTCACATGTTCCCTCGCTGGTAGCTGGGTCAATGTTTGCCCCAGGATGTCTCCTGGGGGCTAGAGCCCCATAGCCCTCAAACATCACATCCCCCCACATCTGGCTCAGTCTGTTTCCTGTGCTGGGACAGGGCCTGCATGTTTCATCTCTGCATGCTGGCCTGGAGCTCCTAATAAATGACCCCTCCTGGCCAGATGGGCGAACATGGCCTGCTGCTCCTCAGAGAGCTTAGGGTGGCAGGGACCCCATTCCTAGGCTGTCACCGCACCTGAGACCAGCCAACTCTCCTCCAGGAGGCTGGGAACGGAAGGAGGTGTGGGGGAGCAGGGGCATGTGTGGTGTGTGTGATCAGTGTGGGTGTATGTGGGGGGTGTATTATGTCTGTGTGGCATGTGTGAGTAGTATAGTTGTAGTGTGTGTGTGTGTGTGTGTGTGTGTGTGTCTGTAAGGGGCTCCCACGAGCCGGGAGCTCTGGCATCTTGGCCTGCAGGACAGAGAGACACTAGGGCTCATGGTCAGCTGTACCCATACCCCAGTGGCTGCTGGGAGCTCCTCAGCATCAGCTTTTGGGCATTGGGAAGGCCTTGCAGGCCCTGTTGACCAGGGAGCCCCTGCCAGGGGTGAGGTGGGCTAGGGAGGGGAGGGAACACTCTCAGTCCCTGGATTTCCAATTCTGAGGTCCCACCCTCGGCTGGCTCTGAGCAGAGTGGGGGTCCCAGGCCTGACCCATCATACGTTTCCCAACCCCCTCCTTGCCCCTTTTTGTTTATGAAGCAGCTAGTAGTGCCCTCCACGGGGGGACAGAATTTCCAGCGAGTCAGCCTCATCTGGAGCTCATGGCAGAGGCAATGCTTGACCCAGAGGCACATGGTGTTGAGGGTGGACCCTCAGGCAGGTCAGACTTTGCGTCTTAAACGAAAGCTCCTTCTCTCAAAGCCGCCAACTGCCTCATCGTGGTCCCATCACTCAGGTGTCTCCTGTCCATCTTTCAGCACACAGTCTGAATGCATGGCGGAGGGGAGGGTCAGGGCCTCCTCCGCCAGGACCCAGGGATTGCTGGGATGCCCCTGCATCTGAAGCTGTGGGCTGAGGCTGGGGCTGAGCCTCCTCGCTGAGCAGAGCACTGGGGCACAGGGTGCTGTGCTCTGTATTGATATGCTGCTCAGACCTGGGCTGCTTGGGTGAGCAGATCAGAGGAGGGTTTGGAATAATTCCCAGATCCAGGCTCGATCTTCTGGTACTTCTCCACCAGTCCAATAACCCAGCAGAGCTAAAGATGTTCTTCTCTTCAAGGGTTTGATGGGGTGGGTTTGACTCAATTTAAATCACGACAGACCCTGGAGGTGCCTATTTTGGGCAGAGCTGTGGCTGCTGGGAGTGCTGAGTGGGCAGGGAGGAAGAAGAAGTTGCTGCTCTCAGTGGGCCAAGGAAAGCAGAGACACGGCCATGAATAGTCCCACCTCAAGGGCTGGGCCACGAGCTCTCAGAGATGGTAGACTCTCATGAGAGTCTACCATGTTCAGGTCTCTGGGCACACTGCTTGTTAGCTCAGTGGCCTTGGCCGAGTGACTTTTTAAGTTCTCTAAGCCTGGTTCCCCTCGTCTTTAAAACGGAGATAATACCAACCCCATAGGGTTTTGGTGTACCTTAAACAAGTGACTGCAGGTCAGGAGCCCAGAACATGTTAAATGGTGGCCCCTGGCAAGGCCTTTAGGAGGGGCCCAATAAGAGAGCTCAGACATAGGGGTGGGGCTTCAAGCCCCATTCTTGGGAGTCCCAAGGCCCAACTCAAATCCTTCTCTTCGAGAAAAGCTTCCTTAAACCCTATGTTCCTTCTTCCCCAGCTCTCTAACAAGCACTGATCCCCCTTAGCCCTCAGCACCCCTCCCAACACTGGGTCCCTGAAGATACAGCTTGAACCCCACCTTGGGCACCCCGTTCAGCAGTGCCCAGCGCATGCTGGGTAAGGAGACTCAGGGTTCCATGGAGGGTTGGGCGCTGGAGCTCAGTCCAAAAGGATAACAGCTGCGTCCAAGTTGGGGGAAGGATAAGAAGAGCAGAAAGTGATCCCTGGGGCAGGAGCTGAGCCAATGAAGGTTCAGAGGCAAGAAAGTGCAGGACCTGGTCAGGAGGCTGCCAGCCTCTGGTCTGAGGATGCCATTAACAGGGTAGAGGGAGATAGGTGGGAAGGAGAGGCTTCGTTAGTGGGAAACCAGCACTTAGGATGGGCTCAACACAGCTCTAAGTGCTTTACCACAGCTCATTCGAGCCCCACAACAGCCTCTGAGGTAGTTGCGAATAATCCCATTTTCTAGAAGAGGCAACTGAGGCCCAGAGAGGCCAAGTCACCTCTCAAGGCTGCACAGCAAGTAAGGGGCTGATGCAAGACCAGACAGATTGTCTGGTAGGTTGTGGCTTGGTCAGATACACAGAAGAGTTGGTCCTGGGTGAGGAAGGGTAGGCTGTGGTCCAGAGATGTGGAGAGTCCTTAATAGTCCCCAAAAGGGTGGCTGTGGGGCTCCAGAGACCACTCAAGAAAGAAGCTATTCTCGCCGTGCAGTGGGGCCCATGGGCAGGGGGTTGGGTCACAGCCGGAGTATGTGCAGACCCAGCCAGCTGGGCTGGGCCTTGCATGTGGAGAAGTTTGGGCTTTATAACTTATTCTGAGCCCCCCTTGGTATCCACCCCCTGGATTATCCTCTCTTCTGCAAGGGACACTCTAGGCTTCTGGACCCAGCTCTTAGGTGTCCTAGGGACAGAGAGCAACCTGCCAGCCCTCACCTCTACCCAGTGAGACTCTAGGCAGTCCACATCTGTCTGGTTCGCATCTATGTCCCCAGTTCCCAGTCCCGAGCCTGGCACATAGCCAGTGCTCAGTAAGTGTTTGTTGGCTGAAAACTGGATGGATGGATGGATGAGACCACGACCCCCTCAGCCAGGTGGAGCTGCACCCCTACCCCCAATTCCGGCAGCTCAGGTTCTGGGCTCTTCCTGCTTGTCAGATTCCTTCTCTCTCCATTTTCACTTTGGAGCCAGCCCAGTTCCTGGTTCCAGCCCCTGTGTGCCTGGAATTGGAAGCCTTCACATTAGAAAGGGTGGGGGAGAGGCCCTGGCAGGAGGAGAAGGTGGCAAGAGGTAAGGGCCAAGATGCCAGCTGCTCATCTACCTTGGGCTCTGTCTGGGCAGAACCTGTGCCCCAGGGACCAGGGAGGCCTCAAAGGTGCTACCTCCTTGGAGCCAGGGTGTCGCCCAGCCTAGTGCTCCCTCCTGGTCTGGCTACAAAGCTGCCTCTAAATTTAGCCCTTGGTCTAAGCCGTGGAGATTTACAGGACCACAGGTCCTGTGGCCAGGCTGCCAGTCACCAGAGGGGAATGGGGTGAGCTCCCTCCTTGTCTCCTCCCTCCCTGCCCAAGGTCAGAGAGGACTCCTCTGGGAGGGGGAGGATTCTTCCCCACTGTTTTCTTTCATTCACTGGTTTCACTGAGCCCAGCTAGGGCTAGAGGAGGAAGAAACTCAGGCCCCTGGGGAGTGGAAGGGTGAAGTGAAGAGGAGGAGAGGGGAAAAGGGGGAGAAAGGGAAAGGGGAGAAGGGAGGGAGGAGGAGCAGAGGGGGAAGAGAGGATGAGAAAGGGAGGAGAAGTGAGGGGTACAGCAGGAGGTAAGGAAGAGGCTGGCTCTGAGCCCTGAGCAGACACACAGGAGGCAGTGCCAGGGGGGGAGACTGACTACCGCAGAGGGTAAGGGGCTGGCGGGCATATGAAGGAAGTAGTATGTGGGCAGGCTTCCTGGAAGGGGCGACTAGATACTCAAGTCTAACTTAACAGGTGCTGGACTTTAAGTGAAGACCCCAAGGGCCCCAGCAGCTTCCTGTGGGCCCTCCCATCCCTGAGGGTTCCAGCAGGTGCCTCTTTCTAAGATGCCCACTCTCCCATCCAGTTCTAACTGCCAACAGTTCACCTGGAGAAACTTCCAGGCCTCTCCTTATCATGTGCTCTTTCTCACCTCTGACAGCCTGGGACTGTCTCTTCTCCACGCCTCTCCCCTTTACCTATCCCAAGCCCTGGGCCCTCACACAGATGTCTGAGGATGGAGGAAACCCTGGTGGTGGTGGGGGAGGGGCATAAAGGGGCAGGTGGCTGCCCAGGAGGATGCCCTAGAATAGATCTCTAGGTTTAAAATTATCCTCTTATCAACTCATCTAATGTCCAGATAACCTGAAATCATTCCATTCTTATTTGTTTGGGATCTGTCTGAGTAGCCTAATTAAATTTTTGTAAAGGGAATAGAATCTGGAGTCAGCCTTCTTGGTTTGAATCCTGACCCTGCCATGACCAGATGACTGACCTTGGGCACATGACCTTGCCTCAGCTTCCTGATCTGTAAAATGGGGGTAATGAAGGTCTTATCCTTTATGGGTATTATGAAGCTTAAAATAGTTAATACATAGCAGTGCTTAGAACAGGGCTGAGCATGTGGTAAGCCCTGTGTAGATGCGAAAGAGAATAAACAAAATATTGAATAATCTATTCTTCCCTCTGGTGGGCTTTAAATGACATCTTAAAAAATAAGAATTTTGAATAAAGGGCCTTTAGACAAACTGGCTGAGGACTCCTAATAATGGCTAAAATCAGATAAAGTAGTAAATGACAGTAGAGAGGGTACAGAATAGTCCTGTAATTCGTAAAGTGGTGCAAATTTAAGACTTGCCAGGAATACAAAATTAAGTAAGCAGTGCTCTCAGACAAACTGGTATTTTTAAAAAGTACATAAACATCATCAAAGCGGCAAAAAAAAAAAAAAACAGAATAAATTGGATGATGGGCTTCGTCAACTACCCAGAAAGTAGCTTAATTTTGGGGAAAAGTTATTAGATGAATTAGCTTCTGGCAATGACCCCAGAACCCCCTGGCTGCACGTTGGGTGTGTGGGGAAGGGGTGCAGGGCCCTGTCCTTGGTCTTGGGGAGGACTGTGCAGCCAGACTTTTGGAGCTTTGGTCTTCTCTCTGGTAGCTGAATCTTCTCGGGATGGATGGCCCCACCAGAAGGCGGGACCTGGAGCAAAAGGCCACAGAAGGGCTGTTCTGAGGCGCTGATGATGGGGGGCAGGGAGGGGCAGCAGTATTTTGCTGCCCAAAGGTCCAAGAGGGGCTGGTAGACTCCTGGGGTCTTCACAGAGGGGAAAGTGAATAGTTCAAAAGGTTAAAATCAAAGAGTTTGGGAATCCAGTGGTCATGTTACTTAGCCTCCCTCCACCTCTTCCTGCCTGCAAAGAACGGTCTCACTTTCTGCCCTCAGCCCAGTGCCTGGTGCATAAGATAGGCTTCATGATTATATGCTGCCTCAAGAAAGCTGCTTCCCAAAGCCCTTGGAGGGAAACCGGGAGCACCAAGGTCAAAACTCGGCTCCTCTGGTTTCCGAGTGCGGGCCCGGTCAGCATGTCCTCCCCATTAAACCACCAGCTGGAATTTCCATAATGGCAGATCAGGGCAGGCCTCTCCCCTACTCAGGAAGCTCCCAGAGCTCCCCGTCCTCTTGGGACAGATGTCTGATCCCACCCACCAGGGCCCACCAGACCCCCAAAGCCTGCACCATCTCTTCTCAAGGTTGGGGCTTGTCTGGGCCTTCCCTCACTCCTGGCTCTCCCCACGGCTCTCCTCTGGGGGTGCCCTGTCCTTACCCAAGCTGTCCTATCCACCTCCCAGCAGACTTTATCATAACCTGCACACAACTTTCTTAGTTCCAAAAACCAGTGTTTGTAAATGCATACTCAATTCTTTACCATTATTTTCTTTCCACCAGTGGCTCCTTCTAGGCCATCAACTCCGTAGGGCAGGAGCTGTGGGCTGGCATTTTCCCCCTCAGGACTCCGCTGTGCCACGTCCTCCTTAAATGCCAGTTCAGTGAATGAGAGGGCTGGAGGCCAGGTCCCTCCTACAGTGCCTTCCCTCCCACCTCTGGCTCTGGGTCCCAGGCCCTCTTATCACAATGAGCAGAAATCTTGGAATAGTTGGACAAGGACCCAGAAATAAATGTCATTACCACAAGGAAGTCTGCGCTTTGGGGCCAAGGAGATCATGATTCAGTTCTTCTCCCGGTGGTGACATGTGACCAATCTTCAGTCTCAGCCTGGGGTCTCCCAAGAAACTAGGGGGAGGTTCTGGTTGATTCTAAGGGGATGCAGACTGTTGCCTCTCAGGTTCCTAGTTTTGACACCCCCAGAACCCAGGGGACCCTGCCACAGATATATATCCCCCCACCCCCGCCACCCTTCAACTGGCCTTGGCTCTGGGCCAGCAGCCAGAAGCCCTCCCCAGCTCACCAGGTTCTGCGGTCAGCATCATGGCTCTTGGAGGGGAGGGTCAAGGGGCAACCCTGGGCTTCACATCTGGCTCCCTTGAAAAGCATGTATCTCAAGAACGACTGGCAGGTGGCAAAAAGAGCTCAAAGCCCAGGGCATCTGGGGTAGGTGTGGGAGGACCCAGGTGGTAGTGAACCCACTCCACAGCCTCTACTCATACCAAGTACAACCTTCAATGTCATTAAAAGGACCTGGCAAGTATGAGGGCTGGCTGCCCATAGGGGGCACAGACTGGCCCCTCTCCTTCTCCTGACCAGACCACTGGGAGGGCAGGGCCCCTGGAGGGGATCGTGCTTTGTCTCTAGTGCCTGGCAGTAAACCATAGCTGGAGTTACTGGGCTTATTCAGTCACGGTGCTGAGGGCTTTACTTAGATTATCTCAACGATTCCTCACGATAACTCTATCTGGTAAGCACTGATACCACCTCCATTTTACCCATGAGGACCCGAGGCTCAGAAGATCTGAGTAACCTGTCCGAGGTCACACGCTAAGTAGCAGAGCAAGGATTTGAATCAGGTGTGTTGGCAAAGCCACTTTGCCACTGGCCGTGGTTGCTCACTGTCTATCTGCTGAAAGACAATTAAACAAATGAGTCTTCTGTGTACATATGAGGACATCGAGGCCCACGACACCAGAGGCTGGTGCGTGGTAGGGTCGGGACAACACTGGGTTCCCTGACTTCTAGCCTGGTTCTTCTCCCCTGAATTGTGTGGCCTCTGGGCCCCTCTTGCCTCTCTGAACCCTTTAAATGTGGCTCTTCATGAGAAGCATGACCTAGAACAGATGTCCTTCCTTCTCTGAGCTTTGGTGTCTCCATCTGTAAAATGGGGAGAGGGTTTGGGGTGGGTTCCTCCTGCATCTGTTTTTGGGAACCATTCCCTCCTAGCCTCACCCCTACCTCGTCAGCTCTTTCTGGATACACCCATCCACCCTCCACCCCAGCACCCACCTGCACACCCTGACTCGGGCCACAGGGTGGGGGTGGCCTTTGCCCACTGTTTTCAGAAACCCTGGGTTAGGCTGATCCTCCCAGTGCCCCCCTCTTCCCATTGTTCAGTTGGAACTGGTGGTTGCCTGCTTTAATGCAGCGAGAGGCAGGTAGGGACAGGGTGTCATGAGACAGAGGGTGCACCTCTGGCCTTCTCTTTCAGGGAAGGGTGTAGGGTGAGGGTGTGGTGGGGAGGTGGAGAGGGACCCACGGGGGAGGGGACAAAATGGCCAGGGGATAGGGAATTTCTGGACCTGAGGAGGGGCATGCCCTAGACACTAGAGATTCACCCACAACACTCTGCTGGACGGTAAAGGGTCTTCATGTCCCATTCTAGCTGACATCTGTTCCCTCTCCCCTCCACCTGCCTCCCTCAACCAGGCAAGAGATACATCCCCATCCTTCCTCCCATACAGGGATCCCAACCTCACCCCTGCCACCAAGTCACCCATCTCCTAACTGGGCTGAGTGAAACCTGGTCCAGTAATCCGGCACTGAGACCCACCTCCCACCGCGGAGTTCCCAGCACCGCCTCGGGCGCCCCCACCCTGATACGGAACCCCACGCCCTGCACTTACTTTAAGCAGCTGCGGGAGGAGGCAGAACAGGCAGAGGAGCCAGTGTGGGGCGTGGAGGAAGAGCGGGGGCCCCACGGGACCCCCCATGCCAGCGGACTATGGGAAAAGGAGCACAGGGCTCCAGCGCAAAGGTCCCGCCCCGTCCGCCCCTCCCCCAGCCGGAGCCCAGTTGGTCCCCTCCCCCCACACGGAGGCACCGAGGCCAAGGTAAGCCTCCAGGCCCAGGGGCCACTCTCCCCTGCGTACCAGGCCAGGGCAGCGTGACACCGCCCGACAGCCCGCCCTCCAGGTTATTTATAGCGGTGCTGGGCAGAGGCTGCTGCCTGGGACGGCCAGCCAGGGGCCAACCTCTGTGTCCAGCCTGCAGATAAAGGGTTAACGCCTTTCATCAGCCCGCCCCTTTTGCCTCCGCAGGAGCTCCCCAACTTGGAGAGAGAGGGATTGAGAAAGGGAGGAGGGCGCCAGGGCTGGGGTTGTGTCCCCAGCACAGAGTGGCTCAGGTGGGTCTCATCTGGGGCCAGAGGGCATCTTCTGATGATCTGGGGAGATTTACCGGGCTCCAGCACCTCTTGGGATCATTGAAATGTGAATGTGGCATCAGGATTAAATAACGGTAATATATCCATGTTCAACTTCCTGATTTTGATAACTACACTGTGGATAAAAGGATATTCTTGCTTTTAGGAAGTACACATTTAGGGATAAAGGGGCACCATGTTTCTAACTCACTTCCAAATAGTTCAGAAATACACACACACAGAACAGTCAAGCAAAATGTAAATTATTGGTAAATGTGGGCAATGGGTCTGTGGTATACTTCTGATCATTCTTCCATCTTGTCTGTAAATGTGAAAATAAATGCTGAATTAAAAAAAACCAAACACCAATGACAGCAAATGCATGGAGCATGGATGCCAGTCCTCCCCCCACCCCACCCATCCCCCAAGGGATTCTGATTATAGGTTGAGTGGTTGGTTGGGGGACACCTCAGGCACTTGTAGGATTCAGTATGTTCCTCGAGGATCCTGATGTCACGCAAGGCTGAGAAGTATTGGCCTGTGGTGGGGATAGGTCCAGCCTGTAGCGGGGTCAGGGCTCAGGAGGTGAAGACTGCTGTCTGGATGGTGCCGAAGCAGCCATTGGAACTTCTAAAGGTAGGCCTGCTGTAGGGAGTTTAAAAGCTTTAAACAGCCATTCCAGAATCTTAGGATGTGAGGGGAAAGCATCTGAGGAATGTGATTAGTGGGGCATTTAGCTTTTCTTGGAGGTTGTAGACTAGGTGGGTTCAGGCCCTGGAGACTTAAGAACCTTAGATACTCTGTGTTGACTCTGGTCTCTCTGCCTGGCACACTTTTCAGGTCAGGTCCTCCTCCCCTCCACCTGCTTCCTCAAGGCAGACTGATCTGACAGTATCAGCCCCAGAGTGTGACCCTCCCCTAAAATCTTACAGGCCAGAGTCAGCCCCAGGCTCTTCCTCAATGGGGACTCTTCTGTAAGTGCCCCTGGGGCAGTTGAGGCTGGCCCCCACCAGCTTGGGGAGGAGAGAGGGATCCCTTCCTGAAGGCAGAGCCCCAGCCTCCCCTCCTCTGTTTATTTCTGCTCCCCCCTTCCCCACGCTGTTGCATAGAGCGGAGTGGTGGGGAGTATTTATGGGAAAAAAATGGGGAGTTGAGCAGATGTCCTCCTTCACTTGAAGGTGACAGGGTGGAAACCCCATTCCAGTCTTGGGCCAGGATATGACTCGGCTGGACCTGGTCAGATGGGCTTGGCCAGAGCGTGCTCCTGGTGGGAGATGATTGGTTGGCAAGACTCAGAAGGGTGGGCAGACTCAGAAGGAGAGCCAATGGATTGGCATGGAGCCCACCAGGGCTCTTCAATACATGTCACTGGGCCTCTCCATGGTCAGCCTCAAAACGGTCCTCTTCAACAGAGAGCAGAGGCTCTGACCTCAAGGCCAAGCTCATGGCCTGGGGACTGTGGGGAGTGTGCCAGCAGAGGGAAGGATATGGAGCCCGTGAGGTCTGGGCAGAAGGAAGCATGATGGGAGCTGAGAGATGGTACCAGGCATTGGGCAGCTCAGGGAATGATGAAGGGGACTTCAGGGGAAGGTGCTGTGGAAGTACCTTGAGTGTTTAAACAGATGGAAAAGGGCAGAACTTTACTCCAGATGCTGGAGTCAGGGTGAACAAAAGCAAGGAGCTGGCCAAGAGCAGGTGGGCTGGGCTGGGGCCTGGTTGGGTGGGCACAGCGTAGAGCTAGGGCATGGGGGAAAGGCTGGAAGGAAGCTAGATCCACTCTGGTTCTAAAAGGGTCTTTAGAGAAGGCACATAGGTGCTCGGCCATATTCTTCCCTGGCAAGGCATTCCTTGTGCTTCCAGACCAATCCCCCTTGGACGTGGAGTGCTCTGGGGAAAACTAGAACCATATTTTGCATGAGGTGGGGATCCCCAGGTGTCCAGGAGTTTGCATCCCCCAACCCTCAAAGGGACGCTTAGCCATTGAGTGGCTGGTGCTCCTTTAGCTGGAAGCAGGTGAACTCTAGATGTAACTAACACTAGGGGCTTCTGTGAGGTCAAGGGAGACTAGGACTTGGCCTGGGATCTCACTGCTGTGGGACTTGCTTGCCGTTTCTCTCCTGCTTTGCCCCTTCTCTTCTGAATCTCTCCTGGGAGTACTTCCCATAAGTACTCCCTGCATCTGAATCCTCATCTCACCCCTGGGGACCTAAGGGAACCTAGAAGGTCATGAAGTCTGAACTTGACCTCTCTAAATGTAATGGGTTAAAAACAAATAACAAGAATAATAAAAAACACACAAAACCCGTGAGCCTCTGTCCTCTGGACAGCCTTTCTTGGCTTTCAGAAGCTGTGCTGGTGGGAGAAAGCCTGTTTGCGACTGTGATCAGGGCAAGCTAATACAAAACTGTTGATTGTGAGCTTTGTATTCCTTGGGGCGGACTCCGGGGTAGAGGAGCCTTTTTACTTCTGATATGCCTTCAAGCCTTTTTTTGATTATGAAAGACAAACTCAGGGTAGTCTGGAAGGAAGGTGGGTGGTTTGCTTGGTAAAGTCAAACAGTGGAAATGCCTAGATTTAGTTTGGCACCCAAGATGGAGAAGGATCTGAGCTAGGGATTCTCCCAGGGACTCGGAGAGAAGAGAAGGGACAAGGACCGTGGAGCCAGCCAAGTCCCAGGGTGATGGGTTGGAGGGAAGGGCTTCCCCCAGGTGTGAATGGCCAGTGATTGGGCTGTTCTCCATCTTCAGAAGAAGGGCACTATACACAACCACGTGTGTTACCGTGTTTGGGAATGAGCAGGGGATGCTGTGCTGTGGGAAGGTACAGGCTTGGAGAGGGGTCAGCGGCTGTGGGAAGTGGAAGGGGGACTGGACATTTATTTGTTTTATCCAGAATGGTCCCATCCTTCTGCTGTGCATCACCCTCTCTCTACTCCAATATTTATTTTTTCATTATCACCACCCTTCATGCCCCAGAAAGGAGCCGTTTTAAACCTCTTCCTTAATTGCCCTCCCCACTATGAACTTTTAATACTATCTGATTATGTACTGAGGTTCTTTGGCGGACCACCAACCATTAGTAATCTCCAAGATTGTTCTGCCCTCCAAGGACTGCTGTTCCCTTCTTGGGGGGCACTGTTGGCCCCCTTGAGAGGACATGTTCGGCTCCGACTGCCTGATCTGATTGGCAGCGGGCTGCTGTGGATTGGCCCTGTGCTGTCGACCAGGCTAGCTAAGTGAGAGGCCTCCCTGCGCTGACCACAGTGGGTTGGCTGAACTGACTCAACCACGGTCCTTCCCCATTTAAAGTCCCGGGACTTTAAAACTTTGCATCACAGGGAGACCGTTCCTCTTGGAAACAGTGAGAGATGCCAAGTGCAGCAGCTATATGGTTGCCGGCTACCATTAGGAGAAGGCCAAGGTGAGAGGACAAGCTTCCACATGCAGGGAGCAGGGAAGAGTGGGAGAGAGGAGGTCCTGGTGGTCTTCCAGGCTCTGGCTCCGCTCCAGCCGGAAGCCTGCTTTGCCGCTGCCCCCAGGAAGGGAACTCTATGACAGTTTTTCCCTGATGCCGAGCTAGCTGGACGGGTCTCCATCACGTTCTGTCCGCGGAATTCTGACCAACACAGAGGCATCAGAAATAGATGGAGTAGAATCCAGAGTGAAAGGTGACCAGGAAAATGTGTGGGAACCATAGCTGTTGAAGGGAGTTCAGACTTTCTGTAAAGCTGACGGACTGGGGGCGGTCGAATCATTTTGTGCGGCTGTGAAAGGAAAGGGTGACTTCGGAGGCCTGGAGTTTTAGAGGGACTTGTGTTGAGCTGGGGAGGGACGGGGTTGCGTCTGAGTTCCAGAAGGCTTGCTTGAGCAGCAAGGCAGTCTGGGGTTGGAGACAGCAAGCCTAGAGCTCAGGAGAGAGCTGAAAAACTGGTACAGCAGGCCATGCAAGAGGTAAGATGGTACCTCAGTCCAGAGTGGGGACTGTGGGGAAGGCAGGGCCCACACCATGGAATGGACATTAGCGGATTCCCTGTCCTACCTGTTGGGGCCCCCACATGGACCCCCTGTCTTGTCTGGGGCTGAGCCTTCTCAGACCAGGCGACAGAGCAGATGAGAGGGTGCTCTCCCCCATCCCCACCTTATGGCCAGATGACATCCTATCCCCCAGGCTCATGATGCTCTTTGTTTCAGCTGTGGTCACACAGATTTAGCTTCAGACCGCAGAGTATGCTTTTGCAGTGCAATTTTAGAATACAATTTTATTCTTTTGGTGAAAGAACAGACATGGCTTTTGCTCATTTTTTAATTCTATTTTTTTTCTATGGGTTCTGTGAGCTGTCACTTTGATATTTCTCTCTCTCTCTCTCTCTCTCTCTCTTTTCCTCCCGAATCCTGCTTCAGGAAGGCCAAGTCCAAGCATGAGTTATGATATCAGCTGTGTTGTCACTCGACTCTACAGAAAAACAAGTCATGGTGTCGATTAGTAGGGATTAAGTCAGTTCTGGCAGACTTTCTACTTGCCCGCGAAGGAGCCTTGAACTTGGCTCCTGGAAAAGAGCTGTGGGGCTAGTATTTTCCGGAATAGTTCAGGTTCCAGTGTCAAGTGGCACCTGGGGCCTGGCTCTTGCTTGTCGTGTCTGTGGTTTCAGAGTCCCCTGGGCAGGCTCCTCCCAGCAGCAGGCACCAGGGGCTGGGCTGGGCAGAGAGCCTTGGAGGTGATCCTGTGGGCAGTGTGGGACAGGCTGCTGCTGTCCCCTGGGATGGTATCCAGTCCCTGGGCCCCATCCCACCTCTCCCCCTGCTCACTGTGATGATCGTCTCTTGCTCCCTTCTCCACTTTCCCTCATTTCCTCCATGACAACATGAAACCATGACATTGGCCACAGAGGGCCATGCTGTTGTGAGGACTGGGTGAGAACAGCCACTCCCTAGAAACGTGAGGAGATAGCATTATTTTCAGTGATTCCTCCAGTTCGAAGTCAGCAGACATTGGGGACCCACTGGGTGTGAGACTCTGTGTGAGGCATTACGACAGGTGCCTGGAATGGAGTAGATTCTGAACAAATGTTTGTCAAGGGAATGCATGAAAGGGGGCGTTCTTGGGGGGTCTCAGGGCAAGAGCCTTGGAGTGTCAGGGACAGAGGGATTTGAGACTTCCTAGGCAACACAGCGCAGTGGACAAGAATGCCAGCAAGGGGGCACATGGGCCAGCTAAGGGAGCTACTGAGGAGTCCATCATGGAAGTGACACGGTCACGTTGGCATTGGAGAAAGAACTGGGTGGAGAATGCCTTGGCTGAGACCGGAGAGAGGCAGGAGAGGCTCTACAGAGGAGACATATTGGCGGCCTCAGTTCTGGTTCTGATTCTGCTCCCCAGAGGACATTGATGCCGGAAGGGACCTTCACAGTCGGTCCCACAGCTCATGTTCCTATTTTACAGACGAGAAACCAAGGCCCAGGGAGGCCCGATGCCTTGGGCTTGCGGAAGCACCACCTCCTGGAAGCCTTCTTCTCAGCCACCATGCTGGCCCATGCCCCTGTCCCTCCCTGTCTGCAGAGTGAGCCAAGACAAAGACACGTGGCCCCTTCTCTTCTTCTGGATCAGGCTGCCTCTGTTTTGTGGGGACTTGTGGGTTTTCCAGAGGGCAGGAGCCCAAGACCTAAGGTGAAAATGGTGAGTGGTCTGTGAGCCTGGCAGGGCCTGGAGTCAGCCTTTTGCTGGTTAAAAGGTGGGCTCAGTGGTTGTGTGGCTCAGGGAGCATCTGACCGATCCTGGGAATATGAGCAAATGTGGGGACAAGGCCAAGGCTGGTGGTGCCAGACTGGCAAGGTGAGGCCTTTGCTAATGGAGTTCCCTGGGGCCCCAGGAGGGCAAAGGAGCAAGCCAGTCAATTCAGACTCTTCTCCTGGTGACCTGCGGGATGGGTCTGGGAGTGTGGTAGCAAGGTGTGGTCTAGAAAACTTGTCCTGTGCCTTGCTCACTTGGCCCCACACCTGGACTGGAAGTGAAGGTTCTGGTTCCACTGCACAGACTTAGCAGCTGTCAGCCCTTGGAAAAAAAGCTTCCCCCTCTGGGCCTCAGGCTTCTCATCGGTCGAGTGGGGATAAGGATCGCCGGTGTGGCTGGGCTCCCTTACATTACCCCCAGGTCGTGGAAGAAGCCAGAGGAGTTCAGATTCCTAGGGGTGTGGGCTCCCTGTTGGGGTCTCTGGTCTCTGCTGGGCCACTGTCCATGGTGGGCTCTCAGGCAGACACTGTGATACCCTGCCCTGCCTCGTTGGGGGCGGAAAGTCTGTTTGGCTCCCTCGGCCCCAGCCAGCCCGTTAGTAATGGATGGAGAATCCACTTCCTTGATCTCTGCTCCATGGTCTTCAGCTGTTTCTGGAACAAGGCAAGGCCGTGACAAGTCCAGATGAAGGGGTTATGACTACCACCTCCTGACTCACTCCCTCCCACCTTCCCAAGACATGCAAAAACTGTCAGCAGCGCTGAAGAGCAGAAATAAGCCAGAAACAAGGAGAAATCTGACTAATCAAAATTCCACGAAAGGCCTGAAGCAGGACATTGGGCCCCCTCTTTGCCCCAGCTTCTGGCCAACAGGCTTTGGCCCATGGAGAGGAGGGAAGCTGTGTCCCAGCTGTGGGAGGGCTGCTTTCTCCTGTGCTGTCCTCACCCATAGCTCTTCCCATGTGATGACAGCTGTCCTTTGGGATTTAACTCAAGTTGCTGGAAGCACGCTAACCTGCATCCCAGGGGAGGTTCTGTGACCTTCCCGGGCGGTCATGTTCTCATGGTCCCTTCTGGTCAGAGTCCCAGTTTTGGCTGGTTTCTTGATCTGGCTCTCTGTCTTCTCTCTGGTTTTCCCAGACTCATGCATGGATTTGCCCTGAGCCCCCGACCACGGAGCGGGGTGTAGCACTCCCATTCCCCAGAAGCACTGCCTGAGACTGTCTTCCACCTCGCTAAGCTGAGCCCCTGCCACGCATGCTGGCTGTGCGGGGATTTCAAGGCCTCAAACTTGACAGCTGCCCTGCCTTGGCCCCATTTGCTCTTGCCTGTGGACAGAGGCTCTTCTGGGGACAGCACATTGCTGACTGTACGGGTCCCTGCGCTATGCTGGTGAGGAGGCAGGGAGAACGGTCTCCTCTCCCTGGTTTCCTCTGTTTGGGGTCCCCCAGCAGGGTGCTGTCAGGACAGCTCCTGTAATGGGTGAATGTGGCCACAGGCCACCAGAGAGGCAGGGTGGAGGTGGTCCAAATGACAGTCACTGGGGCACATAGCCCACTGTTCTCCTCCAGCCTCTGGCCCTGCCGTGACTATCGCTCCAGGGTCTCAGAGCAGCGCTGCCATTTGGCTTTTGCCTGTGTTAGGCAGATTCTCTAGAAGAACAAAATCAGGAGGATGTGGGTACATACCGAGAGATTTATTTTCAGGAATTGGCTAACACAGTTGTGGAGGCTGGCAGGTCTGAAATCCAGAGGTAAGCGGGCAGGTTGGAAATTCTGGTAAGAGTTGATGCGGCAATCTTGAGTCTGAAAGGCAGGCCAGCCAGGTAGCCTGGGAACTCAGGCATGGTTTCCCTGTGGCATTTTTTTTTTTTTTGAAGTCGGCTCCTTGCCCAGGATGGAGCCTAACATGGGGCTTGAACTCTTAACCCTGAGATCAAGACCTGAGCTGAGATCAAGGGACAGATGCTTAATCCACTGAACCCCTCAGATGCCCTGGCAGTTTTTTTTTTTTTTTTAACTGAAGTATGGCTGACCCACGATGTACATTGGTTTGAGGTATGCAATGTGGTGATTTGGTGAGACTAAATGTTACACTATGCTCATCACAAGTGTAGCTCCCATCTGTCACCAGGCAGCACTGTTACCATTGACTGCACCCATGTGGCAGATTTGAGGCTGAATTCCTTCATCTTTGAGAAGACCTTGGTTCTTAAGAACTTCAACTGATTGGACGAGGCCCACCCACATTACAGAAGATAATCTGCTATACTCAAGATCTACTGATTTAAAGCTTAGTCACATCTGAAAAATACCTTCACAGCAACATCTTGACGGGTGTTTGACCAAGCAACTGGGCACCATAGCCTAGCCAGGTTGACACCTAACATTAGCCACGACATATCCCTACACCTGTTTATGTCATAGGCTTGGATGCCTGAATCATGAATGTGTGGGCTCGGCTTTGAGCTTTCCTGGGAGTCCCCTAGATCACCTGTGAATACCAGTGCTAGCAGCTGGGTGTAGAGGCGGGTGCCTGACCCCTTTCCTTGGCTACTACTGAAGCTCATGCATCTAATATGTCTATTTCAAGAGGATAGAACCACGATGTCAGACACAGATAACTCTGGGTTATGGGAATACCAATGATGTCTTACTTTTTTCTTTGTGCTTTTCAGTATTTTGGAAAGGTATCTGTTATTTTGAATAGTAAGAAAAATATTTTAAAATGTAGGAATTGTCCTTTAGCAGGGGGAGATAGGTTATGGTTTGCTTTGAGGGTTGGGAAAGGCTTTCCTTCAGCCCTGGATTTGGGTGGGTTAGTCTGGGAATTTGAGCAATGGTACCATAAGGGAGACCACAGACCTCCTGCCCCCTGGGTCTAAGCTGTCCCTGCCTCACTGCACAGCCTCACAGTCCCCAGTTCCAGTTGGAGACTTGGAGGCTAGAGGCTGCAGAGAGTGAGGCCTCTGGGTTCGTTGAGGGCCTGGAGCCTGGAGACCTGGGGATCCCCCACATCCAAGCCTGCTGGGGGTGGTGGGAGATCTGCTTCTGGGTCAGACTGGGACAAAGCACAGAAATCAAACCCCAGCCAGGCTTTTGCAGAATCCTAGCAGGCATCAGGGAGGAGGTCATCCCTTTTAGGCTGGTAGAGGCCATACTCTGTAGTCAGCTTTGCAGATGAGCTGTGCTGGAGTCACCGAGGATGTTTTCACAGTGACCTTGTCACCTGTGGTCAGCTGGTATGAGTTTAGCCCTTCCCCCAATCCTTTCTGGGGGACCTGGCCCTGTGTCAGTTCTTCTCAGGGAGGATAAGAAGAGGTGACCCAGGCTGATCCAGGAGGATAAGAAGTGGGGGAAGAGAAGCAGAGGGAAAATCTAGGCCCCCTTCTCAGCCTGACTCCCCCACTGGGAGAGAACAGCAAACAAGGAGAGGCAAAATGAACCCATAGATGGGTATAGTTAGATGGTAGAGAGGAAAAGGGGAAAACTGGAGTTCCCATCACTTTGTAGTCAGGGAAGGCCATCACACTGTTCTCAGAAGGAAGCATATTTAATGAGAAAGTGGAATCCCACACTTAACCCCTTGACTTCTGTCTTTCCAAATAGCAGGCTTTGTGACTTACCTGGTTATTGAAATATTGACAGCTGATGGACTTACATATTTCTGGGAATATGTTACTGGGAATAAGGCAACTTACTGTTGCCTCTTCTGGGAATGAGGAAACTGAAGCCCAGAAAGATTAGGTAATGGGCCCAAGGTCACAGATCCAATAAGTGGTGGACCCAGGAGTTGAACCCAGGCAGTTTGGGTTAGGAGGCCCTGCTCTTAATACTGTACTCTCTGTCTGCAGGACCGGCTCCCTAAGGTCTGCATGTCCTTAGAAATAACACTCTTGTTTACAAAGGGTTTGCTATGAAATCTCCCACCCAGTTCTCCTGACAGAGTTCTGAGCCCACCAGGGCAGCAAGCACCTGTCTCTTCTGGCCAGTCTTACCCGGAAGCTGTTCATGAAGGAAGAATTGGAATTTCACTCAAAAGCTTTTTCTTCCCTTAAGAAACATAGTACTCTCGGGGTGCCTCGGTGGCTCAGTGGGTTAAAGCCTCTGCCTTTGGCTCAGGTCATGATCCCAGGGTCCTGGGATGGAGCCCGGCGTCGCGCTCTCTGCGCAGCAGGGAGCCTGCTTCCTCCTCTCTCTCTCTCTCTCTCTGCCTGCCTCTCTGCCTACTTGTGATCTCTGTCTGTCAAATAAATAAATAAAATCTAAAAAAAAAAAAAAAAGAAACATAGTGCTCTCCAGCTTAGTACTGGAGCCATGGATTTGGAGACGATAGGCTATATCTGTATGGAAAACTACATCTCTCCGCATGATCTGCTACTCTTCTCTTTGGCATGTATATAGAATATTGACAGAAGGAATTCACATTGTCCTGCATTTCCCCGGGCTGCTTGGGAAGAAGGAGCAATGGGTTTTTAAACATAGCATAATTACCATCACAGGGGACCCCAAATATGGCTTCTGTGAACAGTGTTGTATCGTATGCATACAGTAGGGGCTCAACAGGAGTTGACGGAGGCCGGACTGCCCGGTTAGAATTGTGTCTGCTGCATTCTAGCTGCATGACCTTGGACGATGACTTCTTTCAGTTCTCTGGGTCACAATTCCCCCATGTAAAGTGTTACAGTCCCTACCTCCTCTGAGGATAACAGGGGTTAAGGACAGTAGTATGGTTAGTTCAGTGATGGGACCATCACACACTCTTAGCCCGTCTAGTTGCCATGGTGACAGGCTTTCTATGGGAAAGTGAGGGGAGAAGGTGGCCAAGATGAAGATCACCCAGCCACCTCTTTCTGATGTTCAAGACTGGAAGTGACATCAATCTTTTACTGATGTTTGTGTTGTGATTAAAGTCTATCAATAACTGGCAAATTAATATAGAACTTTCAAGTGACTTTAGAGAGTGTCTGGTTTAATTCCTCACTTGTAGATGTGGAAATTGAGGCCCAGCGAGGGGAGGTCCCAGAGCCAGGACTTCAATCTCTCAAGATGAGAGGATGTGTTGCTTTCTAGATTTGTTTCTCTGTCCATGACTGTGACCTGATCCTGGCTTTGAATGTCAAAGAATCAACAACTCGCTTTTAGGGAAAGGCAAACACAGCTCAAGTTAGCATGTTTGGCACTGAGGGGCTTCCAGGATTCACCTATCGAGGGACAGTAGCCATCAGTTTAATACTCAGACCTCTCAGCTGTGTGACCACTGAATTGGAGAATTCTTTCTGAGAAGATCTCACCATGATTTCTGTCCCGATGACTGAATCGATGGGGCAATATGCATTTTCCAGGTCATTGGAACCACAGTGATGACATGGCTGGAGATGTCTGCCCAATTCATAGTAAGGAAAAATGACACCCAGGTTGGGGTGCCTGGGTGGCTCAGTAAGTTAAAGCCTCTCTCGGGCTCTCTGCTCGGCGGGGAGCCTGCTTCCTCCTCTCTCTCTCTGCCTGCCTCTCTGCCTACTTGTGGTCTCTGTCTGTCAAATAAATAAATAATAACCTTTTAAAAAAAATGATACCCAGGGAAATATTTGTCCCTTAGCTAGTTAGTGATAGGTTTAAAGCCAGAAAACAGAATTGATGACTTTACAACCTGGAATCTGACTGCAAGAAAATAGTATTTCTCTCCCTTTGCAAGCCTCCTCTTACTGATTTTCCCAGTAGTGATGTTTTTGAGAAGTATTTCAGAAAATCCCCCAACTCTGGCCGGTATTGGCATGGACCCTATGGGTAGGGGAAAGGGGAACTGATGTTCATCCAGATTTGAGAATTGTAGACTTGACTCTCAGGAGCAGGTTAGGCTGTTGGTCATCTCTGTCTGGCTTTGACTGACCCTGAGAGTTAGAGGTCTAGCCTAGGGCTGCTCACATCAGGTGTCCTAAGATGCCTCAGTTTGCAGACTTTTGGCTACCAGTCTGTGACTAGAAAAGAAACTGAGAGGAAGCCTAAGGAAACTTCTATGGCTATTGACAGAGTAGTATTATGCTTGCTAAATCTAATAATTAAAATGTGACTCTATATTTATGTAACTTTATGGCTTATTTCATTTTTTCTAGAACTCTATTTTATGGGTGCATATTTCTCCAAAGTGCTGTTCTACAACTGATTGACAATAATGAAGAAAAAATACCAGTCCACACCTTGGATGAAGTGTGAGGAGCTCTGCTGCCTGCGTTCTCTTCTCCAGAGATTCTGATGTAATTGGTTAAGGAAGCAGGCTGGGCCCTGGGTGGTTTCACAGCCTCCCAGGTGAGTCTGCCTAGCGGCCAGGACTGAGAAGAACTGCTGTTCTAGATCAACAACAGCAACAGGACCTGGGCACCTGTTAGAAATGCAGCCTTTCTGCTCTGCCTCACACCTACTGCACCAGGAAGTCTCCAGATGGGCGCGACAATCCTCAAGGTTATTCTGATGCAGGGCTCAAGTTTAGGAGCTATTGGCCTTGACTGAGTTCCTTAAGGTCAAGGTCTGTTCATCTCCCAGCAGTGCTCAGGGCCAGGCCCAATAGGCACAGATGTACACGTACTGATCTGGTGAGTATCTAATCCTGGAGCCCAGACATACCCCCAAAGGCCTGGAGCCTTTCCCCTCCCCTGCCCTGCTCATGCAGGTGCACCAAGAGGAGGGTGCAAATCTCTTTACAGCTGTGGAGTAGACAGTCTCTTTCAATCTCTCTCTCTCTCTCTCAATCCTTCTTCTTTTTCTCTGATGAGAAATCCAGCATTGCCTATTTTTAGCTTAGTCATCACTCATTTATTCATTTATTCCATCATTTGTTGAGCCAAGTGTTTTGATCTCTCTCTGCACGTAGGTGCAACGTGGGGGCTGGGAGAGTTGCAGGGAAGAGGCAGATGGAGGGGAGGGGTGGGGAGGGGAGGGGGGGTGGGGGGGGTGGGCCAGCACCTTCCTCCTCCTGGTTCTGACCTGCTTTGCTTCTCTGGGCAAGTCACCCTCCTCCTGGTATCTGTATGGGTGAAGTTTGGGCTAGATGAACTCTGAGGGCCATTTCAGCTCTAGTGACTTTGGCCACTAAAGGAGAGCAGGTGGCTGAGACAGAGTGCTGTGCCCATAGGCACATAGGTAGAAAATGGATGTGTGATTTAATAAAGAATATGCAAAATAACATGAACCAACAGGGAGCCATGGGGATGAATGTGAAGTCTTCTTGTGGGACAGGAGAGGCTGTGTGAGTGTGTGTGTGTGTGTGTGTGTGTGGTCCTGGGACTCGAGCAATGGGGACCTGTCAAGCCCCACATCTCTGCTCTCCTGCATCCTAGTCCCCAATATCACAGGCAGAACAACCAGGACTTTTCAGCAGCCAGAGAAATCACAGCACAGGAGAGGCTGGGGGCAGGACTGACTCTCCCAGCTTCCCCAGCCCCATTTCCTATTTGGGCCACAAGTTCCCTGAGCAGCTTCCCAGGGGCTGGGCCCCCAGCTTCTGCTGGGACAGGTCCTCCTCTTAACCCACTCAGGTCTCACCAGCCTTGGAGGGATCCCTCCTCTAGGCTGCCCTCCTTGACCATTCTGATGAAGTTTTAGAATATAAGTGAGGTTCAGGGACGTGGAGTCCAGAGCCGATGACCAAGAAAGAATTCTTGAGACATCTTTGGTGCAAAATGGTGGTTTATTAAAGCACGGGTTCAGGACCCATGGGCAGAAAAGTGCTGCTGCCCTCAGGTTGTGAGGGGTGACAGTTACGTGGGATGGGGTTGGGGGAGGTAAGGACAAAGGAGGTTTCAATAGAACTTTCCTATGCTGAAGAGGACCTACAAAGATACCAGATACCAGAGGGCTTGCCATTGTCAAGGTAGTTTTTCCCTTCTTAGCAAGGAATTAACATTAAGATAGTCGAGATTACTAAAGAATGTCACATATGTCCCACCCAGGAGTGACGGTGGGGGAAGGTTTCAGGGTGTCAGGTTTTTAAATTTTTAAAAAAATACTATTGATTTTTAAATTAACACATAATGTATTATTTGCCCCAGGGGTACAGGTCTGTGAATCGCCAGGTTTACACACTTCACAGCACTCACCATAGCACATACTTTCCCCAATGTCCATAACCCAACCACCCTCTCCGTACCTCCCTCCCCACAGCAACCTTCAGTTTGTTTTGTGAGATTTAGAGTCTCTTATGGTTTGTCTCCCTCCTGATCCCATCTTGTTTCATTTTTTCCCTTCCTACTCCCCAAACCCCCCACTTTGCCTCTCAAATTCCTCATATCAGGGAAATCATATGACAATTGTCTTTCTATGAATGACTTATTTAGCTCACCATAATATCCTCTAGTTCCATCCATGTCATGGCAAATGGCAAGATTTCATTTCTTTCGATGGCTGCATGGTATTCATTGTATATGTACACCATATCTTCTTTATCCATTCATCTGTTGATGGACATCTAGGATCTTTCCATAGTCTGGCTATTGTGGACATTGCTTCTATAAACATTCGGGTGCACATGCCCCTTCAGACCACTACATTTGTATCTTTGGGTAAATACCCAGTAGTGTGATTGCTGGGTTGTAGGGTAGCCTATTTTCAACTTTTTGAGGAACTTCCATGCTGTTTTCCAGAGTGGCTGCACCAGCTTGCATTCCCACCAACAGCATAGGAGGGTTCCCCTTTATCCATATCCTCTCCAACATCTGTCATTTCCTGACTTGTTAATTTTAGCCATTCTACTGGAGCGAGGTGGTATCTCATTGTGGTTTTGATTTGTATTTCCCTGATGCTGAGTGATGTGGAGCACTTTTTCATGTGTCTGTTGGCCATCTGGATGTCTTCTTTGCAGAAATGTCTGTTCATATCCTCTGCCCATTTCTTGATTGGATTATTTGTTCTTTGGGTGTTGAGTTTGATAAGTTCTTTATAGATTTTGGATACTAGCCCTTTATCTGATATGTCATTTGCAAATATCCTCTCCCATTCTGTCGGTTGTCTTTTGGTTTTGTTGACTGTTTCCTTTGCTGTGCAAAAGCTTTCGATCTTGATGAAGTCCCAATAGTTCATTTTTGCCCTTGCTTCCCTTGCCTTTGGTGATGTTTCTAGGAAGAAGTTGCTGCAGCTGAGGTCGAGGACGTTCCTGCCTGTGTTCTCTTCAAGGATTTTGATGGATTCCTGTCTGATATTGGGGTCGTTCATCCATTTGGAGTCTATTTTTGTGTGTGGCGTAAGGAAATGGTCCAGTTTCATTTTTGATGGACAGCATGTGGCTGTCCAATTTTCCCAAAACCGTTTGTTAAAGAGACTGTCTTTTTTCCATTGGACATTCTTTCCTGCTTTGTCAAAGATTAGTTGACCATAGAGTTGAGGGTCTATTTCTGGGCTCTCTATTCCATTCCATTGATCTATGTGTCTCTTTTGTGCCAGTACCATACTGTCTTGATGATGACAGCTTTGTAATAGAGCTTGAAGTCTGGAATTGTGATTCCACCAACTTTAGCTTTCTTTTTCAACATTCTTCAGGCTATTTGAGGTCTTTTTTTTTTTCATATAAATTTTAAGATTATTTGTTCCATTTCTTTGAAAAAATTGATGGTATTTTGATAGGGATTGCATTAAATCCTTTTATTAAATAAAAATTAAAGACTGCTTTAGGTAGCATAGACATTTTCACAGTATTTGTTCTTCCAGTACATGAGCATGGAACATTTTTCTATTTCTTTGTGTCTTCCTCAATTTCTTTCATGAGTACTTTATAGTTTTCTGAGTACAGATTCTTTGCCTCTTTGGTTAGGTTTATTCCTAGGTATCTTATGGTTTTGGGTGCAATTGCAAATGGGATTGACTCCTTAATTTCTCTTTCTTCTGTCTTGCTGTTGGTATATAAAAATGCAACTTATTTTTCTGCATCGATTTTATATCCTGACACTTTACTGAATTCCTGTACAAGTTCTAGCAGATTTGGAGTGGAGTCTTCTGTGTTTTCCACATAAAGTATCATATCATCTGCAAAGAGTGAGAGTTTGACTTCTTCTTTGCTGATTTGAATGCCTTTAATTTCCTTGTGTTGTCTGATGGCTGAGGCTAGGACTTCTAGTACTACACTGAATAGCAGCGGTGATAATGGACATCCCTGCTGTGTTCCTGACCTTAGCAGAAAAGCTCTCAGGTTTTCTCCATCGAGGATGATATTCACTGTGGGTTTTTCATGGATGGCTTTGATGATATTGATGTATGTACCCTCTATCCCTACACTTTGAAGAGTTTTGATCAAGAAAGGATGCTGTACTTTGTCAAATGCTTTTTCAGCATCTATTGAGAGTATCATATAGTTCTTGTTCTTTCTTTTATTAATGTATTGTATCACATTGATTGATTTGTGGATGTTGAACCAACCTTGCAGCCCTGGAATAAATCCCTCTTGGTTGTGGTGAATGATCCTTTTAATGTACTGTTGGGTCCTATTGGCTAGTATTTTGGTGAGAATTTTTGCATCCATGTTCATCAAGGATATTGGTAATTCTCTTTTTTGATGGGGTCTTTGTCTGGTTTTGGGATCAAGGTAATGCTGGCTTCATAAAATGAGTTTCGCAGTTTTCCTTCCATTTCTATTTTTTTAAAGATTTTATTTATTTATTTGACAGACAGAGATCACATGTAGGCAGAGAGGCAGGCATAAAGAAGAGAGAGAGAAGCAGGCTCCCCACTGAGCAGAGAGCCCGACGTGGGGCTCGATCCCAGGACCCTGAGATCATGACCTGAGCCAAAGGCAGAGGCTTAACCCACTGAGCCACGCAGGTACTCCCATTTCTATTTTTTTGAACAGTTTCAGGAGAATAGGTATTAATTCTTCTTTAAATGTTTGGTAGAATTCCTCTGGGAAGCCGTCTGGCCCTGGGCTCTTGTTCTTTTTTTTTTTTTTTTTTGGGGGGGGGGGGGAGGGAGGAGATTTCTGATGACTGCTTCAATCTCCTTACTGGTTATGGGTCTGTTCAGGTTTTCTATTTCTTCCTGGTTCAGTTTTGGTAGTTTATATGTCTCTAGGAATGTATCCATTTCTTCCAGATTGTCAAATTTGCTGACATACAGTTGCTCATAATATGTTCTTATAATTGTTTGTATTTCTTTGGTGTTGGTTATAATCTCTCCTCTTTCATTCATGATTTTATTCATTTGGGTCCTTTATCTTTTCTTTTTGATAAGTCTGGCCTGGGGTTTATCCATCTTATTAATTCTTTCAAAGAACCAGCTCCTAGTTTCATTGATTTTTTCTACTGTTTTTTTTTTTTTGGTTCCTATTTCATTGATTTCTGCTCTGATCTTTATTATTTCTCTCTCCTGCTGGGTTTAGGCTTTCTTTGCTGTTCATTCTCCAGCTCCTTTAGGTGTAGGGTTAGGTTGTGTACTTGAGACATTCTTGTTTCTTGAGAAAGGCTTGTATCGCTATATACTTTCCTCTCAGGACTGTCTTTGCTGTGTCCCACAGACTTTGAACAGTTGTGTTTTCATTATCATTTCTTTCCATGAATTTTTTCAGTTCTTCTTTAATTTCCTGGTTGACCCATTCATTCGTTAGAAGGATGCTCTTTAGCCTCCATGTATTTGGGTTCTTTCCAACTTTCCTCTTGTGATTGAGTTCTAGCTTTAGAGTATTGTGATCTGAAAATATGCAGGGAATGATCCCAGTCTTTTGGTGCTGGTTGATACCTGATTTGTGACCCAGGATGTGATCTATTCTGGAGAATGTGCCATGTGCATTAGAGAAGAATGTATATTCTGTTGCTTTGGGATGGAATGTTCTGAATATATCTGGTCCAGTGTGTCATTTAAGGCCTTTATTTCCTTTTTGATCTTTTGCTTGGATGATCTGTCCATTTCAGTGAGGGGGTGTTAAAGTCCCCTACTATTATTGTATTACTGTCAATGTGTTCCTTTGATTTTGTTGTTAATTGGTTTATATAGTTAGCTGCTCTCATGTTAGGGGCATAGATATTTAAAATTGTTAGATATTCTTGTTGGACAGACCCTTTGAGTATGATATAGTGTCCTTCCTCATCTCTTATTATAGTCTTTGGCTTTAAATCTAATTTATCTGATATAAGAATTGCCATCCCAGCTTTCTTTTGATGTCCATGAGCATGGTAAATTGTTTTCCACCCCCTCACGTTAAATCCGGAGGTGTCTTTGCATCTAAAATGAATTTCTTGTAGATAGCATATTGATGGGTTGTTTTTTTATCCATTATGATGCCCTGTGTTCTTTTGATTGGGGCATTTAGCCCATTCACATTCAGGGTAACTATTGAAAGACATGAATTTAGTGCCATTGTATGGCCTGTACAGTGACTGTTACTGTATATTTCTTTCTGGTCTACTACTTTTAGGCTCTCTCTTTGCTTTTATTTCAATATTTCCTGTAGGGCTGGTTTGGTGTTTACAAATTCTTTTAGTTTTTGTTTGTCCTGGAAGCTTTTTAATCTCTCATTCTATTTTTGATGATAGTCTAGCTGGATATAGTATTCTTGGCTGAATATTTTTCTCATTTAGTGCTATGAATATATCATGCCAGTTCTTTCTGGTCTGCCAGGTCTCTGTGGATAAGTCTGTTGCCAATATAATATTTTTACCATTGTATGTTACAGACTTCTTGTCTGAGCTGCTCTCAGGATTTTCTCTTTGTCACTAAGACTTGTAAGTTTTACTATTTGATGATGGGGTGTGATTTTGAGGGGGGGGGTTCTCTGTGCCTCCTGGATTTTGATACTTGTTCCCTTTGCCATATTAGGGAAATTCTCTACTATAATTCACTCCAATATACCTTCTGCCCCCCATCTTTCTTCTTCTTCTGGAATCCCAATTATTCTAATATTGTTTCATCTTATGGTATCACTTATCTCTCACATTTTGCCCTCATAGTCCAATAGTTGTTTGTCTCTTTTTTGCTCAGCTTCTATATTCTCCATCATTTGGTCTTCTATATCACTAATTCTTTCTTCTGCCTCATTTATCTTAGCAGTTAGAGCCTCTATTTTTTATTGTACCTCACTAATAGCTTTTTTGAGTTCAGCTTGGTTAGATTTTAGTTCTTTTATTTCTCCAGAAAGGGCTTTTATTTCTCCAGACAGGGTTTCTCTAATATCTTCCATGCCTTTTTTGAGCCCAGCTAGCACCTTGAGAATTGTCATTCTGAACTCTAGATCTGACATATTATCAATGTCTGTATTGATTAGGTCTCTAGCCTTTGGTACTGCCTCTTGTTCTTTTTTTTTTTTTTTTTTTTTTGTAGTGAGTTTTTCTGCCTCTTCATTTTATCCAGATAAGAATATATGAACAAGAGAATAAAATACTAAAAGCGTGGCAAAGACCCCAGAAAAATGTATGCTAACCAAATCAGAAGAGACCCCAAATCAGGGGGAGAAAAAAAGGGGGAAAAAGAAATTAAAAAAAATATATATATATCCATATATATCTATATCTGGTGAATAGAACAGAGCCACCCACTTGATTTTGGGAGTATTTTGGTCTCTTAGAAGAAACTACCTCCCAAAATTTTAAAGAAAGAAAAACTTATATATATACCAAAATAAGAGTAAACATAATGAAGGGGTGGAATATGACTGTAAATATGACAATTAAAAAAATCTAAAAAAGGAATTGATAAGATAAGTTGGTTAGAAAAATAAAGTGGAGAGAATTTGTTCAGGCTGGAGACTAGAACAAAGCCCTGTGCTAGATTTAGGGATATTTTGATCTATTGGAAGAAATTGTATCCCAAAATTTTTTATAGGAAAAAACCCTATATGTATACAAAAAATAAAGTTAGATACAATGAAGGATAAAATGTGACTATAATAATGAAGGTTTAAAATATATATATATATATATATATATATATGTGTATATATATATATATATATATATACTTTTTAGGAAGGTATTGTTAAGATAAACTAGTTAAAAAAGTTAAAAGAGGAAAGAGGAAAAGTTAAAAAAATTAGGATAAGAAAAAAATAAAATTAAAAAAAAATAATTAACTTTGCAAGACTAAAGAATCGTGAGGAGAAAGCCATGAATTCCATGCTTTGCTTTCTCCTCCTCTGGAATTCTGCTGTTTTTCTTGATCAGTGAGCTTGGTCTTGGCTGGATGTTATTGCTGACCTTCTGGGGGAGGGGTCTGTTGCAGTGATTCTCAAGTGTCTTTCCCCGAGGTGGAATTGCACTGCCCTTGCCAGGGGCCAGGCTAAGTAATCTGCTCAGGTTCACTCTTGGGAGCTTTTGTTCCCTGAACGCTTTCCATAGAGCTCTGGAGGACGGGAATGAAAATGGTGGCCTCCCAATCTCTGGCCCAGAGGAGCCGAGAGCTTGGGGCCCCCTCCTCAATGCAACCTCAGAGAAAAGCGGTCTATCACTCCAGTCTCCCTGGTCTCTGGCTGTGCTCCCTGCTCCGGCCTCACCGGGCCTGTAATCAAGTGTTTCTTTCTCTGGTGCATGGCACCACCTGGAGTCTCCAAACCCAGCAGATCCCTGGAGCTCTGCTTTTCTGGCGGGTGAAGGTAGGTCTCCCTGGATCTGCCACTTGTGGGGTCCCTGTTCAAAGAGCAGTGGCCCGACTATGCCATGGATCATGGTTTAAGGTAACCCTGAGCCGAGAGCTCACTCCTTGGCTCCATCTCTGTAGTTGGCCTTCCCACTCAGATACCTGAAAGCTCTGCTACACTCAGACACCCCTGATTCCTTCTGTGATTCTGTGGGACCTGAGACCACACTGTCCCCACAAGGGCTCCACTCCCACTTAGCCTCTGGAACAACGTCTATCAGTGGAGCAGACTTCTAAAAGTTGATTTTGTGCTCCATTTCTCCACCACTTGCTGGGAGCCGGCCCCTCCCCACTGCAGTCTATCCTCTCATTGTTTCGGATTCACTTCTCCACATTTCCTACCTTTCCGAAAGTGGTCGATTTTCTGTTTCTAGAATTGCTGATCTTCTTCTCTTCGATTTCCTGTTGGGTTTGTAGGTGTTCAGAATAGTTTGATAACTATCTAGCTGAACTCCTGCGACCTGATGTCATCTCAGTCTGCTACTCCTCCGCCATCTTGACTCCAAAATATAGGGCGTCAGCTTTTGCTTTGTCCTCAGCCAGCCTTCTGTTCCCTCATCAATTCCAGCTCAAAGTGATCTCCCCACTCCTGTGCTCCTCCAGACCCAGATCTGAGCCTCCTATTCCAGGTTTCTCTTCAGCCTGGACCCCAGCAGCTGCTCCCAACAACCTGGAAGCATCCGTGAGTATTCATAAGTGTTTACTTTAAAAATTATATTTAAAAGCATAAGAAATGCAAACACATTATTCAAAAAATAAGACAAACATTCCCAATACTATCCATGTCCCCACAGAATACTTCCTATGTTTCCTGAGTTCCTTTCTATACCATAAATTTTGCCTTTACAGTGAATTTTTCTATTTCATGAGTTGTTTACACAAATAAAATACTGGAAACATGCTCTTTCACTTGACAATACATCTTAGAGATCTTCTAGTGCCAGCACTTTGGTGCTGTGTGTCACTTACATACATTATCTATGTGTATTTCCTATATTATAGTGTGGTTTTGGCATAAAATACCACTTACAGTAATGGCGGCCTGGTGTAGCAGAGCAAGGACACACCACTCTTGCTAATGGGAGTGTGGTTCATTCCACAGTTTCACAGATACTGACAATGTTGCAGAGAACATTTTTGCACATGCTTCCTTCTCTAATGTGTAAATATTTCTCTGAGGTACACTCAGAAGTGGGATTACTAAATTGGAGGACACAGACATTTTGTATTTTTTTTTAAGATTTTACTTATTTATTTGACAGAGAGAGAAAGAAAGAGTGACCACAAACAGAGGGAGCAGCAGCAGGAGAGGGAGAAGCAGGCTTCCCACTGAGCAGGGAGCCCGATGTGGGGCTTGATCCCAGGACCCCAGGATCATGACCTGAGCCAAAGGCAGATGCTTAACCCACGAGCCAACAGGTGCCCCACAGGCATTTTGTATTTTAGTATATGCTCCTAAAATGCCTTGCAGATTGCTTGCTTCCCAGCACCCGAGACCTCTGATATGCCCTACCCCTCTGCGTAGCAGTTATGATCAATCTTCATTTTGCCAACCTTATAAACAGGAAGTTGAATCGCATTCCTGCTTTAATTTGCATTTCCCTGATTACTCATGAGGCTGAGCATATTTTCATACAGTTATTGGCCATTTGTAGAGAAAGTGCTCATTGAACCAATTAGGTGTTTGGTAAAGATCTGCTGGAGGAGGAGGAGAGTAGTGTGTATAGTTCAGGGAAGATTGTTCTGTGAGGTTCCAGATCACTGGGCGGGTCCAGGAGCAATGCTCATGGGACCTGGGTAGGGTGCGGGGTGAGGAAGGCCCTTCAGACACTTAGGACAATAGAGTCACACAGCCAATCAGAGATGAGGCTGAGATGGAAACCTAAGGCCTTCTGAGTGCGTGGGGTCTCACCCTAAATGGATGTCTCTCACTGTCAGAGCTGTTGCTATCAAGAACCCAGTGGATGGGAGTGGTGAGGATTATGGTTTTAGGTTGCAATGTTTCAGTGATTTGTTATTGCATAATAAAATACCCCAAAGTGTAATGGTTAAAACACTCACAGTCATTTGTTTGCTCAGGCTTTATATTTTGGGGAGGGTTCAATGGAGACAGCTCAGTTGTCAATGGTCCACTCCATGAGTTGTCTGCTGGGGCTAGAATATTCAAGAAGGCTTCTTCATTCACATGTCTGGAGACTGGGCTGAGCTGGGCATCTCTCTGGGGCCTCTCCAAGTGGTTTAGATCAGGCTTCTTTGCAGCATGGTGGCCTCTGTATAGTGACAGTTTTTATCTGACAGCTGGCTGCTTCCAGGATGTGAGAGTGGAAAGTTGTTAGGTCTTAATTCTGGTACCTAGAAGCCCCTGAGTTTCATTGATGTCTCATGCTATTGACTAAACCCATCATCCAGTTGACTAAACCATCCAGTTGCAGGGTCTGGAGGGGGAAACAGACATAACCCCTTGGATGGGAGGCAGAGCATGGCCAGGGCCCATTGCCAAAGAGTTTGTGGTCTGGGAGAGATTGTGGTCTCTGGAAACACAGTCTACCAGGAAATTGACATTGTCTCAAATCAGACTGAGGAAAGGAGAATGGATTATAAGGAGAGGTCTTACAGGGGTATCTCAGTGAACCCAGGGTCAGGAAATGCAGCAGAGGGAAGGTCTGGATTGGGGAACCACCCAAAACTTAGGCTGGCTCCCCCTGGCTTTCCTGGGGGGCACCATGGTTTCCCTAGTATGCCTGCTCCTTCTGTTTCTTTTTTTCTGTTCATGGACTCCATGCGGCTGTTCCAGGATGGCACCCTCAGCACCCCAACTTCAACTACCCCCGGTTTTTGTGAGTCCCAGTTGCAAACCCTGGGGTGTCAGTGTGGCCCAGTCTGGGACAGGTTCCCCCCACTCCCGGTGGAAAATGGGACTCAGAGACATTGAAGGTGTTGCCCAGCGCTGGGAAGTGGCAGAGCCAGGTTCTGATCCTGGAACCTCCATCTGACTCCAGAGCTGAAGCTCATTCTGGCTGCCCTTGAGTGCTCACTGCCTCTCCACCACTGGTGGCCATGCAATGTCCCCCCGTCCCATCAGTCCTTGTCAAACTCAGACCTGTGGGAGCCGAGTGGGGCTGGATGCAGCAGTCAAGCCGCCTTCTAATCAGCAGCTTCCTCTGGTTCCTGCTCAAAGGGGGTGGCATCATGCCAGGCAGGGTGGATGGGGGGCCACTTAGAGGTGTAATTCATCTAGAGCGAAGGGCTTCAATCACCCTAGTGGGTTTTTTGCCTTCCCACTCTTGTCCAGCATGGGCCGAGAATGTGTAGTTTCTGCAATGAGGTACAGAAGGGGGCTGGTGGTAATGTTCACTTCTGAGCCTCCTCAGGGAAGGCAGTCCATCCTTCCCGCAGCTCTGATGAGAAAGCTCATTCTGTCTCCCTGGGGTCTGGCTTCTTAGTTGGGATGGGACTCCTCAGGGCTGCCTCTGACCTACACCCTCTCCTACAGTCTGTGCAAAACCTTGGTTTGTGGCCCCACGGCCTACTGCACTTCTTTCCTGGCACTCCTCCAGGTTTGGCCTGGCTTGGGGGATCCCTGTGTTCCAGGCCCCTGAGCTTCTTCCTCTTCTCTGCAAGGCCTTGGTTGATGTCAACCCCAGCTTGGAATGCCCTCCTCCCCATCCTGGACCTAAGCATATCCTCCCCACCCCCCAAGGTATGGGGAAAAGGCCACATCGCCTTCATGATGCCTTCTTTAGGCTCCTGAAAACTGTTTCTCCATCCCTTTGGACATCTGTCTCCTTCCGACTTGGATCACTGGACTTTGGGGGCACAGGTTTTAAGGCTTAGCTCACCCTTGTACCACTTTATTTGTTTATTCAGCTACTGTTTATTGAGTGCCTACTATGTGCGAGGATCCGTTGTAGTTCCGGGGAAGAGAGGAGGTAGACATCACTACCCTCGTGGATTTGAGATTCTGTTGTGAGGGGGAGGGGAAAAACAGGTTGATTAATTCAAGTACACAGTAAGTCACAAGGAGGTAGGTGCTATGGGGTGAAATGGAGGATGGGGGGGGGGGGAGACTGGAAGTGCCCCAGATGGGGCAGGATGGTGCATTTTTCAAAGCAGTGAGGGCAGGTCTCACTGAGAAGGGGACATTGGAGCAGGCTTGAAGGAGGTGAGGGACTGAGCCATGGGCTCTTTTGGGGAAGAGCCTGGCAGATAACTGAGAACAGGAGACAAGGGTCTGGGGAAGGGCACATGTGGCATATCTGAGGCATAAAGGAGTGAGTGCATTTTGATCAAGGGGGAGACAGATGGGACCAGTGAAGATACCAAGTAAGGTCATACGAGGTCCTGTGGGCTACTATAAGGCCATCGGCTTTTACACTGAGAAGGGTTGTCACAGTTATCTTGCTATTACAAATAAAGAAAAGTGCATAAATAACCATGAAATTAATAATATGTAATAACTAGTGATATTGTTTTTTAGTTCTTCCTATATGACAAGCACTGTGCTAAGCATTTTATGCGAATACCCTCATTCAATCCTTGGGGCACCCGTAGGTTGGACTCTTATTATCCCCATTTTACAAATGAGGAAATTGAGACTCGGGAAGGTGTAATAACTTTCCCTACATGATACAGCAAGCAAATCAGAGTGTAGAAGTGTCTGTCCAGGCTGACTCCTGAGGCCATACTTGGGATGACTTCTTACACTGCCTTAAATTAATGAACAGGTATTCATGGACCCCCTCCCAGCTCTCATGCTGTTCTGGTCAATGTCAAGATGAGAGAATGTAGTCATGCACTGATCTTACCCTTTCAGATGAGAGTGCCCAGTCTCCCAACCATCTACCCATCCATCCGTCCACCCGTCCATCCATCCATCTGCCTGTCCGTCCATCCAACCGTCCATCCGTCCGTCCACCCGTCCATCTGTCCATCCATCCATCCGTCATCTGTCCACTCTTCCCTGCTTCCTTTCCTCCTTCCCTCCTGTCTATTGATGCATCCACCCATGCAGACATTCAGCCTCCAATGAGCCTTCCTGGGTGTCCAGGCCATGCTGGACCAGGGGTGCTCAGCTGTATCCTACTGACATTTTCTTACTCAGCAGAGAAAGGCAGTGGGACATCGAGAGGAAGCTCAGATTTCAGCCACCTCTGACCAGCCCCGTGACCTCTCTGGGATGGTTTCTCTGCCTGTTTCCCAAGGGCCTTAGCTGTGTGGCTGCCAGCCCACTCTGTGGCTCCCCGGCTGTTGTCCATGCTCCTTCCTGGCAGGTGAGCTGTCCCAGTGCTATTTTTTGCTGCCTGCAATGGAGGCATAGGGAACACCTGTGCTGTGTGCCTGGGGGCCCAGGTTGGGGCGGCCCTATGTTATGCTCAACAGTTTTTTGTCTTTTTGTTCTGCCTTTTACATGGGGAACCATGAGCCTGTTCCCTGCCACCTTCTCTTTGTGTGAGCCCTGAGTGGGGAGACCTATCCCAGGGACATAGAAACCAGGCCTCTTGCCATCCCCCACCCGGCCCCCATTCCAGTTGCAGGAGGTGGTCCCGTCCACCCAGGCAGAGATGTGCCCTGGGAGCAGTGAGGGGTTTCCTCTAACCTAAGTGGAGGGGTGCGCCCCCTGGGGACAGAATGATGGCTCTGTGGAGAAGGACAAGATACAGCAGGACCTCATTGCCCGTCAAAACTCTACTCACATTTAACTTCTGTGGAAACTCCTGTATGAGAGAGCCAGAGAGTAAGGAAAGATTGTGCACACACTGCTAGCAATGGACTCCTGTGTTTGTGCCCTCACCCACCCCCATTGATGGTATTAGGAGTGGGGCCTTTGGGAGGTGATCACGTTTAGAGGAGGTCACAAGCTTGGGACACACATCGTGGGGTTAGCATCCTGTGATGGCTGAGGGCAATACATTTGGGACTTCTGAGGTTTTCTTGGCTCTACAGAAGCATGGCTCAGCCTGGTGTCTGCTGATATTTTTAGGTTGCATAATGTAATTCTACCTTGAATTTGCATATCCATTTATTTTTCCTTTTTGAAGCCATGTCACATCAACCCCTTCAATGCCAGCATGTCTTCACTCCATGTAGATCAGTCATAGCCTTCTCTGTTCCCCTAAAACAAACTGAGGCTTCCCAAGGCTGCTCAGCCAGTCAGAGGAGCTCGAGAGCCCCTGAGCAGCCAGTGTGGACAATACCCACTCAGATGGAAACATGACTCAGTGATGAACGCGGGCCTCCGGACCCCGGTCCTCAATTGCGTGGAGGTGCCCCGTGCCCCAGCACAGAGCAGACAGAGCCTCTGCCCCCAGAAGAGCAGACACCCCAGCGGGGCTGCACCTGGAGCTGTGAATTCGAATCCCCGCACTCTGGTCCACATGGCATCTTCAAGGGACCTGCTTACTAGCAGCCCCAGAGCTGGAGTCATGCAAATCGCTGGATTTGGCTTTAATTTATTTGCAGATGAATATCCCTCTCCGGAGGCAGGAGGAGGGGGAGCAGACAGTCTCTTTTTAATTATTCGGGGCATTATTTATAAAGCCCTCTGAGCTGAGGCCCTGCCTGAGCGTGATTCTGCTCTCTGGTGAGGGCCTACTCGACCATTCTCCCACAGTAACACACCCAAGAAATGGTCAGAGGGCAGGGGGACCCCAACCGCTTCTTTCTCTGCTGCCACCCTAGCCCCATCTCTTTGCCACCCCACAGTCCTAGGACCTGTTGGGGGTGGTGCTGGGGCTGGAACCAGAGCCCAGAGGCTCCAAGTCCCTGGGGAGCTGCTTTCACTGTCGTCTCCTTGTGTGGGCCTTGAAGGTTACGTCCGATGGTGTTTCTCCCACGCCAAGTGCCTTGAATGACTTCCACCTCCCTCGGAGGAAGAGCCTGAGCCTTACAGTGGCCCACGAGGCTCACCCCACATGCAGGCACTCACTCACACACACCCGCAGTCACACACATACCCTGTGTGTGTGCATGCACACAGATCCTTGCACAAACAACACTCACACACACATGCCAAAGAAAAGCTTACACATCCCGTACGCATATGCACGCACAGATGCTTGCATGAACCACACACATACATACCTGTGCACGTTTACACACGATTCCTGGAATTTGCCAGGCACTCTCCCATCTCATGGTCTTTATGACTGGCTGTTCTCTCTACCTGCAAGGCACTCGTACAGACACCTGCCTGGTGTCTGGTGAGGGGAAATGATTTTATGATCACCTGCATTTTATAGACTCAGAAACCAACAGCTCACTTGCGATGCTTGCACAGCAGGGCTGGGATTCAAACCCGGGTCTGCCTGTCCGTCTGTGGAGCTATGCAGACTCTGGAAGCTGTCTTCCTGGCTGCTCCACCCTGGTGTACGGAACATGCTCAGGGCACCGAGCCCCTGAGTCACCTGCACTTACTGTCACCCTGTCCTGCTTTGAAGGTGTGATGGTGTGGCTGTAGGGTAGAATCCCAGCCTGCCACTTATTTACTGTGTGATCCTAGGAAGCTTCCTTAACTTCTCTGAGCCTCAGCTCTAACATCTGTAAAATGGAGATAGTTTGAATTGCCTGGCAGTTACTTGCCAAACACCTAGCATGTGCCAGGAGCTGGGGATAGACTAAGTCTTGTGGAGCATGTGGTCTAGTGGGAAGGGCTGGTGTGGAGCGGACAGTTCCAGATAGCTAAACGATCGCTGCGGCTTAGTAGAGCTCCCCACACAGCCTTGTTTGTAAATCCCATGGCTCAAAGCTGATGTGAGCCCACCTCTGCATTTGGACCTCCATGGGAATTGGGCACTTTCTCCTTCATAAATCTGCCCTCTTGAAACAGTGGGGATAAGAGGTAAGTGAAAGGAGCAGAGAGCCAGCCGCAGAATGAGGACCCCCAAAAGCAGCAAGTATAAGGGCAGCAAGGATCTTCAAGGGAACGGATGCTCCAGCCCAAGCGGACACTGGACAGGCTGCTTCCAACTCAGCACCCCATTTCTTACCAAATCCAGACTCTTTTGCTTTCCAGCTTCAGGCCTCTCCTTGCTGTTTTTGGGGTGAGTGGGGAAACTGAGGCAAGGAAAGAGCCTGAGACCTAATGAGCACATTGCTGGAGGCCTTTAGGACCTGTTCCTCCTATTCTCCTTTACATGCACCCCCTCTTCCACCCCAAGCCTTGGAAGAGGGTGAAGTCTTCCCCCATGTGGGAGAAGCACTGAGATGGGCTCCTTGCAGGAGAGCTGTGCAACACAGGCCTTATACCACCTGCTGGTCTGGGCAGGCTGACTCCGCCCAAGGCCACCCACTCCTGTGTGGTGCAGCCGGCCACCTCTGGGCTCCTAATCTCTGGCTGACATTACAGCACCCGGGGTTACCACTGAGCTCTGAGCCCTCTCTCGGACCCAGTTTTCCCATCAGTCATTCTGGGCAGGGGTAGACTCCATGGTCTTTAAGAGTCCCTTCTGCTGCTCTGGGGCTCCCTGTTCCTGCCAGCTCTTGGGGAGGGTGGGCACTGCACGGGCTCCATCCCTGATTCCCTTCTCCCAGGGCCTTTGGGATTTCTGGCATGCCCCTGCACCCTCCCCCCACCCCCCGCCAAGGGCCATGCAAGAGTCAGAGGCTTTATTTGGTTGTCTAAAAGCCAGCCGGTGGGCTCTCTTAATGGACTTCCAGACGAGTTCTGCCTTTGCTGCTGCGGTCTATTTCTTTCCTCTGTGGTATTGAAGGAAAAACAAGCAGTTATGCCTTTTGAGGTCTAAAATGGCACCGTCACTCCGTAGGGGTGGGTGGTGGCAGAGTGGCATTTTGCCAGTCAGCAGAAATGACAGCTGACACCTTCCTCAGATCCAAAAGTTATCATTACAAAGCAAACTGCTTTGCTTTCTTTCCAGTGTATCAGTCCTCGGACAATAGTGGGAAATGGCTTTCTCACTTAATTACAGATGTGCCCTCACTCTTCCTGTAGCCATGTGGTTCAGGTGGGGGCTCAGCTGGGCTGGCCTCTCTGGCAGGATCAGCATCTGCAGTTAGTTCCAGGCCCATGTTTCCTCCCGGAACGCCCCCATGTGCCCCTCTTCCTGCTGCACACAAGTCCTGGCCCGGGGCAATTGCTGCCATCTCTGCCAGGAAGTCCTCCATGCTCCCAATAACATGACCCACCCTTCTCCACAGCCACAGAGAAGCGTCTCACCCTCCTTGACTCCTGGTCCTCCCCTTCCCAAGGAAGAAGCATCAAAGGCCTGCAGGACCCCAGGTATTCAGACCCACAGTGCTAATCCAGTTCCCTATCTGCTGAGCCTGTGTGTCTCTGAGGCAGGCACCTCTCACCTCAGCCCACTTCCACCACCTTTGAATACAGCCGTTCCTCTGTGGGCACTAACAGTCCCTCCCTTGGGCCCTGCTCCCTGCCCCCAACCTCTTGCCTGACATCTCTGCCTAGGAAATCCCTCCAGGCCCACACAGCCACTGCAGGTGCCTTCACCGTCTGTCCCAGTGCACCCTGCTCCTTACCCTCTCCTGATTCTTGCCCTTGGCTGTGCCTCCTCCCATACGCCAACAGCCACACTCATGTCACGCCCCCGCCCTCGGTCTGGGACTAAAGGGGAGCCCAGGAGTGACCTCCTCTAGACCAACTTCTCTCTGTGTGTTGGGCTGCGGGAGCCCCTCTCTGCCGTCCTACAGGAGCTCTCAGCTTCTGCTTGCACACCCCACAGTGATGGAGAACTCACTCTTTCCCTTCCACACAGACACACACAATCACCCACCAGTCTCCCCCGTGGATGACTGCCATCCTTCTTGTGTCCTCATCACCCTCCCGCAGGGAAGACTCCTGCCCTCGGAGTCACTCCTGCCCCTGCAGCCATTCCAGCATCTGTGGGAGAGCGAGCTGTGCAGGAGGGCAAGGCCTTCACAGTGGGTTTTCATCAGCATGTCCTTCTCTTGTCCCGCGCTGTCCCTCTGAGGTGGAGCTCAGGGCCCCGCAGCAGAGGAGACCCACTTGGCATGTCTTGAAGAGCCCACCCACCATCATCCAGGTGTGCGGGGCCGGCGGGGCTTCTGAGCCATCCCCACCCAGGTTCTCACTTCCCTCAGAAGAATCTGAAAACCAGACCAGGTTCTTACCACACTGGCCACATCTGGGAAGGACCTGAGCCAGTCTTGAGGACCCGTCTTCTAGAAGTTCCCAGAATCCTCAGCTTCTGTGGATTTGCAAATTGGACTCTAAGGCTCTTGCCGTATTCCACAAGCACATTTGCCAACTCAGTAACTTCCAGAGCCAACACTGTTCTTTGATGTTTGGTGTGTGGGGCGGGAGCAGGACGCTGGGCTCTACCTTCCGAACACCGTGTGTGTCCTGAGAGAGGGTGATGGCCACTGCGGGGCACTCTGTGACCAGCAATGCTGCTGAAGAAGAGCCAGGAGCTGCCGGCATGGTGCTGGCCACTGCAGGGACATCCCCACCCTGCTGGGCCCATCTCGTCGCCTTCATTCCCACTAGGCTTCATCCCCACTCACGCCTCAGCTTTCTCTCTCACTGTCTTGCCAGGACCTCCTTGCCCCACTCCACGGCACTTTCCTCCTCCTTTGGGATTGTGCCATTCTGCAAATCTGACTCTTGCCTTATCTTCCTCTGTCAGGGTCAGGCTCTGTGCTCTCCCCTGGTCTGCAGAGGGGCTCCCCCAGCCCCCACTGACCTCCTCCAGGGCCTCACAGCTCTGAGAGCTGGAACCCGCACTCCAGCCCCACCGCAGAATGAGCCACTGTGTGGTCCCTGGATGCCCAGCGGAGCACCCGTGCACTGAATTAAAGACAAGAGGATCCTAGAAATGGCCAATGCCTTGTGGCACTCGCCTGGGGACAGATGCTGAATACCTAACAGATGTGAACTTCTTTTCTCTCCCTATCATCCTCATTTTATGCATAGGACATCCACTCTCTGCCTCCAGAGCCAGGAGCATGAGGAACAGAGCAGCCCTCAGGCAGCTGAGCATGGTCTGGGAGGCGGGGAGGGCTGTCCTTGAGGTTCTGGGTCCAGCTCAGGGTGAGATTTATCCCTAGATTGGAGGGGAAAGGGCCTGAGGTGGGGAGCAGAGACTGAGGATGGAGGGGGCGAGTCACTGGGTGAGAGAGGGTTTGGGAGAGAGACCTACAGAGACAAAGAGGAAGAGAGCAAGAGGCAGAGGGGAAAGAGTGGCCATGGAGAGATTGAGACAGCCATGGGAGGGAGAGACAGAGACAGAGGCATCGAGGGCAACAGACAGAGACATCAGAGAGACATGCAGCAGCAGAGTGAGGAGAAACCCAACTCCAGCAATCCTAGCTAACAGGTAATGAGCACTCAGCTGTGCTAGGCATTCAGCGATTTACACATGTGAACTCACTAAATAATGTGCGGGAGAAGGGGAGAAGATGAGGCAGGCAGACGGACTTAGAGGAAACTCTGCAAATATGTAAGGACCCGGAGAGACCCTGAGAGGACAGACCAGGGCAGAGACATGTGTGTGTGCACATGTGTGTGTGATGTATGTATTTACATGGAGGCAGGCATAGTATGTGCAGGTGTAGGTGTGTGTATGAGGTACGTGACCATGTTTATGCACATGGATATGTGCCTTCTGTCTCATTTGACACCTCTTCCAGAAGTAGGGGCCCACCACCTCCTGCAGCGCACTTGGCTTGGGTGGGCAGCGGGAAGCCCCTCTCCTCGGATCTCATGGTGTGCCTGGGGCGTGTGCCAGCTCCCTGCCTGCCTTTTCCTCCCTGCACAGGGCCCTGGAGCTGCCGAATCTTCCTCCGAGCCCCTCCATTCTCCAGATTTTGCACCTCCGTACGTTTGCAGTGCTGTTTTCTCCTGGTTCATGCAAAGAGACAGGAGGCTGAGGCGTTTATCCACAGGGTCTCTTCTCTTGTGATCTGAGAATTACCCCGGCGTGTTGATGCCCCCTTCCCTCCCACACTTGGACTGAGCCTGCATGGGACTGGGTTGGAGGAGAAGGCCCTGAGCCAGAAATCTGAGAGGCAGGGGTGGTCTCTGGCTTGAGGTGGGACCCAGTTGGGCTGTCAGTGGGCATGGGACTGCCTCCCCATCCCCCACTCCCCACCACCCCCCTCCCCACTGCAGCCAAGCGCTGTGTGTGCTCTTCTTGTTTTGCACATACAACATCTTCTATCTTTCAGGGGATATTGATGCTTTAAGAAGAATAGGGGATTGTTGCTTTTTTTCCCGTTGTTTTTTTTTTTTTTTTCATTTTCCACCTGTTAGGCTTTCCTCATATATATGCAGTTCTTAGCAGTCTGCTCATGGAGCCCACAAGTCTGTACTTACAGGGGGGCCATGCTAGCTGAACTATTCATTGAGGGGACAGTTGATGTCAATTCTTGGCCTGCCCAGATTGTCCACAGAAAACTCTCCTAGCCTCCTGCCAGAGGACGAAACCCCTAGTAACCGGTATTCTGGGTCTCAGGCCTCACTGGATCAGAATTCATAGTTTAACAAATTCCCAGGGTGACTCACATACAAGTAAGTTAGGAAAGCCCCAGTTTCCTGGGCCCTAGCTAAAATGCAGTGTCTAATACCCAAAAAGAGACAGGGGAGTTCTGGATTCATGGAGGCCCTGCCCATCTGAAGGTTTTCAGGTTACTCCAGGTGCCCTGGCTCATGGCTTCTTTGCTGGATGAGGCCTGGCAGGACACCAGTGGGCCTAAAGGGGGTCTTCTTTACTAAGGTATACTGTGACTTCCTCCCTGCATGTTTGTTGGCAGTTTTCTGCCCTGCAGTGCCCTCTAGTGGCCCTTGGGTGCCATTGCCATTCCACATTGCCTTGTCAGGTTCAGATCTTAACCACTCAGGACCTCGTGTCAGGCAGCACCCCTGAAGGCCTGAGCAGCTGGAAGGGAGTTCTCTGGGGACTTCCGGGCAACCGGGCAATTCCCACGTGCTTCCTGCCCAAATCGATTTCGATTTGGGCGGAAAACTGTTGAGAAGTGGCCGGAATTGTGCAGCAGTTCAGGCCACACTCGCACCCGCTGTTTAGAGTGCTTTCTGGCTAGGTGCAAGTTGCGACCATCAGCGAACTTGGGCCTGGGACATGCGGCTCCCGTGAGGGCCCCAGCTAAGGTGAGCTTTCCGGGGTCAGAGTTGAGGAAGGAGCTCAGGCTGATCAACAGTCTCCCTGTTGGTGGTCTGGTGGGGTGCCGAAGGTGGGGGTGAACTCGGGTGGGGGGGGACATGGAGGTTTCTCCCACACTGAGGGTTTTGTGCAGCTCCACACGGCATGGTTTCCTCCTGGGTGGCAGGCAGAGTCCTGGGGTGTGGCTCAGGGGTCCCCAGTCTGGAGGGCTTGGGAGCTAGGCCTCTTGGGATGGAAGCCTGAAAACCCAACCTGGAGTTAGTGTTAGGGCCTAGGGGCATGGCAGGCCCAATCTGCCGGTGCTAAAGTAGGATCCCTGGGGGTATGAGTTGAGGACAGTGTCTCCCGGTGCATGAGGCTCTGGGTTGGTGGTGAGGGGTGGCTGCCGAATTTGGGGGTGGCCTCAGAATTGGCCGACGTTGGGTGGCCATTCAGACCGCACTGTCCCCCATGGCCTAGAGCGATTTCTCACTCAGGGCATGTTGCTGCCATTCGGAAAACGCACCGAGATGACGCTGCCCACCTGAGGGGCCCAGCGCAGGGGAGCTTTCCCGAAGCAGAGTTGAGGGAGGGGTTGTGGCCGGGCATCCGCCTCTGACTTCTCAGGCCGCTTGGGCGCCAAAGGTTGGGAATGGCCTCAGTGGGGGCATGAAGGTTGCTCTCGCTCTGAGGGTTTCCCACAGCTCCAAAGGGCACCGTTTCCTCCTGGGTGGCAGGTGGACTCATGGAGTGTGACTCAGGGTTCCCCAGTTGGAGGGCTCGAGGGACAGGTCCCTGGGGAAGGAAGACTGAAAAACCAGGCAAAGGTTAGAGCCCGGACCTAGGGGCATAGCACGGCCGAACCGCCAGCACTGGGGTAGTAGCCCTAGAGGGTGAGAACCAAGAGGCCTTGTCCTGGTGCGTGCGTGACTCGTCAAGGGTGTTCTCGAAGGATTCGGGCCGCGAGCACTCGGGTCCCTGGGCCAGGCCCAGGAGAAGGCCCTGCAGACATGTGCCATAGGAAATGAATTCGCCTGGGATTTTCCAGCCAATTCGGAACCCAACGGAAGTTTAGGTACATCGCCTAGGTTCATAGCAGGCCTGATCTGAGGGCGCTGAGGCGGGCTCCCCTCAGGTCTGAGTTGAGGGCATTTGTCCAGCACTGAGACAGAATCCGGTTTTATTACTGGGGGCTGCTGATGGTTGGTGTGGCTATAAGGGGACATCCATGTTTCTCCTGCTCTGAGGGTTTTGCACAGCCCCTATGGGCATGGTTTCCTCCTTGGTGGGAGCCAGAGTCCTGGGGTGTGACTCAGGTGTCCCCAATCTGGAGGACTTGGGGGCCAGTTCTCTGGGGATGGAAACCTGAAAAGCCAATGTAGGGTTAGGGTTAGGGCCTAGGGGCATGGCAGACCCAATCTGCAAGTACCCACTCGAGTTTCCTGATTGGCTGAGTCGAGAATGGGGGTCTAAGCGGCACATCAAGCTCTGGGTTTCATTGTGGTGCAGAGCATCTGCGGTGAGGGTGGCCTCAGGAATGCATGTGGGTCTCTCGAGGTCTGAGGGTTCGGGGCAGCTCCGAAAGGAAGGATTTCCTCCTGGATGGCTGGCAGAGTCCTTAGATGTGGCTCACGGTTTCCCAGGCTGGAGGGGTTTTTGGCCAGGTCTCTGGGCACGGAAACCTGAAAACACAAACTAGGGTTAGGGGTAGGGCCTAGGGGCATTACAGGCCTGATCTGCTGACACTGAGGTGGGCTCCCCTCAGGGTGAATTGGGGGCATTTGTCCAGCACCGCAGCAGAATCTGGCTTTATGGTTGATGGGCCGCTGATGGTTGGGGTGGCTTTATGGGGAAGCAGTTTTCTCCCCATCTGAGGGTTTGGCAGAGCTCCAAACTGCACAGTTTCCTACCGCATGGCTGGTGAAGTCCTGGAGTGTCACTCAGGGGTCCTGTATCCAGGGGCTTGGGAGCCAGGCCCCTCAGAATGGAAGCCTGAAGACCCAAACTAGGGTTAGAGTTAGGGCCTAGGGGCATTACAGGCCTGATCTACCAGCGTTGAGGCGGGCTCCCCTCAGGGCTAAGTGGAGGGCATTTGTCCAGCACTGTGGCAGAATCCGGCTTTATGGCCAGTGGCCTCTGATGTTTGGGGTGGCTTTAGGGGGGCATGCAGCTTTCTCCTGCTCTGAGGGTTTTGCTCAGTTCTGATGGGCATGGTTTCCTCCTGGGTGGCAGCCAAGAGTTCTGGGGCATGGCTCAGGTATCCCCAATCTGGAGGGTTTGGGGGCCAGTTCTCTGGGGACAGAAGCCGGAAAAGCCAACATAGGGTTAGGGTTAGGGCCTAGGGGCATGGCAGACCCAATCTGCCGGTGCTGAGGTGGGTTCTCTGTCGGGCTGAGTAGAGAATGGGGGTCAAGCGGCATGTCAGGCTCTGGGTTTTGTTGTCATGTGGGCCGTCTCTGGTGAGGGTGGCCTCAGGAATGTATGTGGGTATCTCCTGGTCTGAGGGTTCTGGGCAGCTCCAAATGGAATGGTTTCCTCCTGGATGGCAGGTGGAGTCCTTAGGTGTGGCTCAGGGATTCCCAATCTGGAGGGCTTGTTGGCCAGGTCTCTGGGTACGGAAGCCTGAAAACACAAACTAGGGTTTGGGTGAGGGCGTGGGGTATCCAGGCCTGATCTGCCGGCGCTGAGGTGAGAATCCTGGGGGCTGAGTTGAGCACAGGGGTCAGGAAGCACGTCAGACTGTGAGTTTGCGACTGGGTGGAGTGTTGAGATTGGGGGTATCCTCAGGGAGGCATGCACGTTGTTCCATTCCTAGGGTTCTACATAGCTTTGAATGGCACGGTTTCCTCCTCTGGTTCTCCAGGCTCAAGAGTGGTGTTAACAACCGCTGGAGCCAGGCCCCCACTCAGCATTGTGCTCCGTTGCCCCAGGTTTGATGGTAATGTGCTGTCATGATGGTTCAGGAGGATCCTCCTGGTGGGGATCTGGAGCTGGGGGGAACCAAACCTGACACATGGTGACTTTGGAACCGAGGAGTTGTTTGGAAGAGTCTATTTGCTTCTCCAAAAAGGACAAGGGCCTTGACCGGCTTTAGAAGGAAGTTAATGACCACTTAAGAAACAAGCTTGTGTCTCTCCTTCTCCCAGGAATCGGAGCAGGTGTGTAGGCTTTAGGTGGGAGGTGCCTGCTTATCCCCACCTGACAACCCTTCTTCACTCTGGCTCCACGAGACCTGAAGTTTGGAAATCAGTGTCTGTGTCAGTCATGCCGCTTGTCCCAGGACATCAGCATTCAGAGAAAACAGCAGGACCGTGGGGGCACAATGTCACATTCAACGCTAGGGCGGGAGGTAAAACTTATCTTTCACCCTGAACATCCTGGGTTTTCTCTCCAGTGGAGCCAAGAAATCACACTAACGCAGCTGTCAGCAATGCGGAGTGGGTGCTAGAGTTCCTGAGTTTCCCTGCAGGGAGCACCTGGCAGGGATCTCATTTTCTCTGTTTATGTCTGGGTTACAAAGGTATTTGGAAGATCTTTCCTAGGAAACCCTGTGGATTCGAAAAGGAAGATGAGATGGACTCGGTGTGTGTTTGGAACATAGAATGCGTTCCTTCATCTAAGGTGTTTATTCTATTTGTCCTATGCTGTGGTGGAATGGTGGGCTTCTAGAGTGAGGTGGCTGTTTGTGATCTGATAGAGGCTTGGATGATGGCTTCTCCTTTGTCCAAGGTGATATATCCTAATGGATTCATCTTTTCATCCAAAGAGTTCCGATGAGGGCAGAGGGAACATTCAAAAGGATTCCAAGGTGCCTTGGATGAATGAAAAGGGAAGCTTGACTTTCTAGTTTCACTCGGTGGACCATCTAGAGAGTTGGCCATGGCATCCTTTCTCTGCAGCTTCATGGGTGGTGAAGTCAGAAGGAGAATCTTTGGGAATTCCCCTGGATAGAGGCATTCTGATGGCTTCCCAGGGCATGGCATCAGGAACCCTGGGGTGAATTTCTGGGGCTGCTTGCTGGATGCTCTCTGAGTCATGTTATCCCCCAGGTTTTCTGTTTCCTCCTTAGGAAATTGCTGGCAGGGAATGTTCTGCTTCAAGCAGAACCCTCTTGCACTGTCGGTGGGCATGCGGGTTGTTGCAGCCACTCTGGAAAAGAGCATGGTGGTTCCTCCGAAAGCTAAGAACTGAACAACCCTAGGATCCAGCAGTTGCCCTCCTAGGTATTTCCCTAAAGGGCACAAAAATCACATTCAATGGGATACAAGCACTGTGATGTTGACACCAGCATTATCAACCAGAGCAAAAAGATGGAGGGAGTCCCAATGTCCATTCACTGAAGACTGAGATATATATATATATATATCTCCCACATATTCTTAATTGAATAGGAGCCAGGTTCAGACAGAATGAAATCTTACCATTTGCAAGGAGTAGAGTAGATTTAGCTAAGCAATATCAGTAAGAAAAGACCCAATAGCCTATAATTTGACTTCTATGGAATTTCAGAAAGAAAACAGATGAACATAGTGAGGGGAGAAAGATAGGTCAGTGAGGACACGGACTCAGACTTAGAGCACAAACCGAGGGTGGCTACAGAGCAGGGGTACGGAGGGGAAGGGTTCAATGGGTGATGGCTATTAGTGAGGGTACGTGTTGTGATGAGCTCTGGGTGTTCTGTGCAGGCGAGGAATCATGAAATCCTACCCCTGAAGCAAAGGAACGAACACTGCATGGAAACAAATTGGAATTGAAGTCAAGGAAGGAAAGAAGACGACCATGTTCTACTTCATGAAGAGTGAGGTGAAAATGGAGTGATTTTCGCTCTCCTGTTCTGTCGATGATCATTTGCAAACACACTGTGGTAGGATACACTAGTATCTGACTGCATAAGGAGCCCTCAGAAAGCTGCCAGGAAAGATTCAGATCTCAGAGCATGTCCATGTTCCATGGATATGTTCCTCTCAGTTTGCCCAGGTACAAAGGTAAGGGGAGAGAAATAAGGCAGAAGAGGAAAAGGAGGTGTTAAGCATTCAGGAGGTAGCCTTCCCCCTTTCTCATGAAAGCCTTGGGCCAGTGTCAATTGAGAAGAAGGAGAGGGGGTCCCAGAGATTTGCGGCAGGCAGGGGAGTTCCAGGTCTGCCTAGAGCTGACAGGGGTCCCTGAGGAGAGCTGAGCTAGGGGCGTGGCAGGCCCAAACTGCTGGTCTGGAGGTGGGTTCCCCGAGGAGCTGAGTTGAGGATTGGGGTCAGGCGGTGCATCAAGCTCTGACGGGCTGCAGAACTTGGGGGAGTACTCATGGGGACATGCAGGTTTCTCCAGCTCTGAGGGTTCCATGCAGCTCCAAATGGACTGGTTTCCTGCTGGATGGCAGGTGGACTCCTGTGGTGTGACTCCAGGGTTCCCAACACAGAGGGCTTGCGGGACAGGCCCCTGTAAGAAGGAAGCCTGAAAACACAACTTACGGTTAGGGTGTGGCTTTGGGGAATGGCAGCTCCGATCTGCTGGCGCTCATGTGGGCTCCCCTTAGGGTTTAGTTGAGGGAATGTGTCCTGCAGTGTGGTAGAATCAGGGTTTCTGGCCAGGGGGACTGCTGATGGTGGGGGTGGTTTAAAAGGGTGTGCAGGTTTCTTCCTCTCTGAGGGCACTTTGGAGCTCCAAATGGCACGGTTTCCCCCCTGCATGGCAGTCAGATTCTTGGGTTGTCACAGAGGGGTCCTTAATCTGGGGAGTTCGGGGACCAGACCTCTTGGGATGGGAGCCTGAAAACAGAAACTAGAGTTATGGTAAGTGCCTCGGAGCATGGCAGGGTCTATCTGCTGGTGCTGAGGTGGGCTCCCCAGGGGGCTGACATCAGATTGAGTGTCAGGCAGCATGTCAGACTCCAAGTTTGTGTCCAGGGAGGCTACAGAAGCTGGGGGTGTCCTCAGAGTGGCATGCAGGTTTCTCCCAGTCTGTGGGTTCTGCAGAGCTCCAAAGGGCATGGTTTCCTCATGTGTGGGGGGGTACAGTCCTGGGGTGTCACTGAGGTGTCCGTGTCCTTAATCTATGCTGGTGTGAGTCTCAGAGGTGCCCATCAGCAGGCTTGGGGAACAGGCCTCTGGGCATGGAAGCCTGTTTACCCCACCTAGGGTTAGTGTTAGGCCTAAGGGCATGGCAGACCCAAGGTACCAGTGCTAATGCAGGCTCCCCTCAGGGCTGAGTCCAGGCCATGTGTCCGGCGGCACAGCAGAATCTGGTTTTATGGCCATGGGGGCCTCTCATGGTGGGGGTGGCTTTAAGGGAGCTTGCAGGTTTCTCCCCATCTGAGGGTTCGGCGCAGCCCCAAACCACAAGAGATCCTCCCACGTAGTGGGTGGAGTCCTGTGGTGTCGCTCAGTAGTCCTTAATCTGGGGGTTGTGGGGCTGGATCTCTTTGGATGGAAGCCTGAAAACACAAACTAGGGTTATGGTAAGGGCCTAGGGGCATGGCAGGCCTGATCTGCTGGTGGTGAGGGCTCCCTGGTGGGCTGAATTGAGGGCGGATGCCAGGCGGGTGGTCGGATTCCAGGTTTGAGTTTAGGGGGTCAAAGATGCTGGGGTTGGCCTCAGGGGGCATGCAGGTTTCCCCGCTCTGAGGAATCTGTGCAGCTCCCAATGGCACCACTTCACCCTAGGAGGCTGGGGTGTGCCAATGTGAGTATCAAGCATCCCTAATCTGGTGGGTGTGGGGGCCAGACCTCAGGGCATGGAAGCCTGTATACCCCACCTAGGGTTAGGGTTAGGGCCTAGGGACATGGCTGACCTGATTTGACAGCACTGAAGTTGGCTCCCCTCACGGCTGAGTTTAGGACATTTGTCTGGCCACCCTGAAGAATCCAGGTTTGTCCCTGGGGGGCTGCTGATGGTAGGGGTGGCTTTAGAGGGACATGCAGGTTTCTCCCCCTCTGAGGGTTCAGTGCAGCTCCAAATGGCACGGTTTCCATCCATGTGGAGGGCGGATTCCTGGGGTGTCACTCAGGGGTCCTTAATCCGGGGGGCCTGGAGGCCAGGCCCCTCGAAATGGAAGCCTGCAGACCCAAACTATAGTTAGGGTTAGGGCCTTAGGTCATTGCAGGCCATATCTGCCAGATCTGAGGCAGGCTGCCCTCAGGGCTGAATTGGGGGCATACCATCAGCGTCGCAAGTATATGGCTTTATGGCCAAGGGGGCTGCGATGGTCAGGATAGCTTCATGGGTGCATGCAGGTTTCACCCCCTTTGAGGGCTCGACACAGCTCCAATCAGCATGAATTCCTACCACGTGGCATGTGGAGTCATGGAGTATCACTCAGACCTCTTTTTTCCAGGGAGATTTGGGGACAGGAGCCTTGGAATGGAAGCCTGAAAACTGAAACTAGGGATAATTTAGAACCTAGGAGCATGGTAGAGCAGAACTGCTGGGACTGAGGCAGTGACCCAGGGACTCAGTAGCAGCAGGCATTGGACTCACGTCACCTGGCTCGTAGAGGGCTTTCTCCCAGAGTTCCTACCGTAACAACTCGGGACCGGACTCTATATAATGGCAATATCAATGCAGATATGTGCTGCAGGAGGTGAATTTGTCAGGGGATTTCATGAAAATTCTCATGAGCTTTCTGTACAAATCAATATGTTGAGAATTGGCTAGCGTTGGGTGGCGATTCGGACCACACTGTCCCCCGTGGGCTAGAGCAATTTCTTGCTTGGTGCATGTCATGGCCATACAGAAAACAGGACAAGATGACACTGCCCACCCGAGGGCCCCAGTGCAGAGGAGCTTTCCCAGAGCAGAGTTGAAGGAGGGGTTGTGGCTGGGCGTCTGCCTCTGACTTTTCTGCACAGTGTGGTGCTGAATGTTGGGGATGGCCTGATGGGGGCAAGAAGGTTTCTCCTGCTCTGAGAGGCACTGTTTCCTCCTGGGTGGCAGGTGAACTCATGGAGTGTGACTCAGGCTTCCCCAGTTGGAGGGCTGGAGGGACAGGCCCCTGGGGAAGGAACACTGAAAACACAACCAAAGGTTAGGTACAGCGCCTAAGGACATAGCACATCCAAACCACTAGCACTGGGGTGGGAACCCTAGAAGGTGAGAAGCAAGAGCCCTTGTCCAAGCGCGTGCATGACTGGTTGAGGGCGTTCTCGCAGGAAATAGGCCGCGACCACTAGGGTCCCTTGGCAGGCCTTTTGGAGATGCAGAAAAGCCTTAGGATGAAAGAAACGTCCGTGACCCCACTGAGGCTATCCCCAAACTCTGGCGCCACGGCGGGCCAAAAACTCAGAAGCTGACATACAGGAGTGACCCCATCCTCAACTCTGCTCCCAAAAAGCTCCCCTGCGCCAGGGGCCCCCGGGGGGGGGCCGCATCGTCTTGGCGCATTTTCCAGGTGGCCGCAACATGCCCCGATCGAGAAAGGGCCCTTGGCCACAGGGGACAGTGCAGTCTGCAGGGCTGCCCCACGCCGGCCAATTCTCAGGAGCGTTCTGCCCAAATTGATGCTGATTTGGGCAGAACGCTCCTGAGAATTGGCCAAAAATGCCTGGCAAACTTGCTTCGGGTGCCGCACAGCTGCAGGGCCGCCCCCTGGGCCTGGGCCTGGCCTGGGATGCCGAGTGGTCGCATGCGAACCCCGCCAGAAAGCCCGCTGTGAGTCAGGTGCAGGCGGGGCCAAACCCTCCTGCTCCTTGGCCTCCGGGGGTCCCCTCCCTGGTGCTGGCAGATGGGGCCCGGACAGCCCTGAGGCCCAGGCACGAACACTCGCCTGCTTTCTCAGCCTTCTGTTTCTAGGGTCCTGTCCCTCAGGGCTTCCAACTGGGGAACCTGGAGTGCCGCATCACAAGTCCCCCTACCACCCCGGTGTAAACGGTGCCATTTGGAGCTGCGGACAAGCCTCCGAGCGAGAGATACATTCGTGCCCCCATGGAGGCCAGCCCCCTCCTGGGGCGCCCCCGCCGCCCAAAAAGCATGATGCGCCGCCTGACCACCATCCTCAACTCGGCTCCTCGGGGATCCAACCTCCAGAACAGCAGATCGGGCATGCCACACCCCTATCTCAGCTCTCCTCAGGGACCCCTGTCATCTCTAGGCAGACCTGGAACTCCCCTGCCTGCCGAAAAGCTCTGGGATCCCCTCTCCTTCTCGATTGACATTGTCCCAAGGCTTTCTTGACAAAGGGGGAAGGCTACCTCCTGACTGCTTAACACCTCCTTTCCTCTTCTGCCTTATTTCTCTCCACTTACCTTTGTACCTGGGCAAACTGAGAGGAACATATCCATGGAACATGGACATGCTCTGACACCTGAATCTGAATCTTCCTGGCAGCTTTCTGAGGGCTCCTTATGCAAACAGAATCTAGTGTATCGTAACACACTGTGTTTGCAAATGATCATCGACAGAACAGGAGAGTGAAAATCACTCCATTTTTACCTCACTCCTCATGAAGTAGAACATGGTCTTCTTCTTTCCTTCCTTGACTTCAATTCCAATTTGTTTCCATGCAGTGTTCATTCCTTTGCTTCAGGGATAGGATTTCATGATTCCTTGCCTGCACAGAACACCCAGAGCTCATCACAACGAGTGCCCTCCCTAAGAGCCATCACCCATTGAACCCTTCCCCTCCACACCCCTGCTCTCTAGCCGCCCTCTGTTGGTGCTCTATGTTTGAGTCTCTTTCCTCATTGACCTATCTTTCTCCCCTCACTATGTTCATGTTTTCTTTCTGAAATTCCATAGAAGTCAAATTATAGGCTATTGGTCATTTCTTACTGATATTGCTTAGCTAAATCCACTCTAGATCCATCCACTTCCTTGCAAATGGCAAGATTTCATTCTTTCTGTACCTGGCTCCTATTCCATTGAGAATATGTGGGAGATTAGATATCTACATTCATATATATACATGATATATATATATATATATATATATATATATATCTACATTCATATATATATATGTATATATGTATATATCTCGCTCATTAGCAAATGGACATTGGGAGTCCCTCCATCTTTTCGCTCTGGTTGATAATGCTGGTGTCCATATCACAGTGCTTGTACCCTAATGTGAATTTTTGTGCCCTTTAGGGAAATACCTAGGAGGGCAACTGCTGGATCCTAGGGTTGTTCAGTTCTTAGCTTTCGGAGGAACCACCATGCTCTTTTCCAGAGTGGCTGCAACAACCCGCATGCCCACCGACAGTGCAAGAGGGTTCTGCTTGAAGCAGAACATTCCCTGCCAGCAATTTCCTAAGGAGGAAACAGAAAACCTGGGGGATAACATGACTCAGAGAGCATCCAGCAAGCAGCCCCAGAAATTCACCCCAGGGTTCCTGATGCCATGCCCTGGGAAGCCATCAGAATGCCTCTATCCAGGGGAATTCCCAAAGATTCTCCTTCTGACTTCACCACCCATGAAGCTGCAGAGAAAGGATGCCATGGCCAACTCTCTAGATGGTCCACCGAGTGAAACTAGAAAGTCAAGCTTCCCTTTTCATTCATCCAAGGCACCTTGGAATCCTTTTGAATGTTCCCTCTGCCCTCATGGGAACTCTTTGGATGAAAAGATGAATCCATTAGGATATACCACCTTGGACAAAGGAGAAGCCATCCTCCAAGCCTCTCTCTGACCACAAACAGCCACCTCACTCTAGATGCCAGCCATTTCACCACAGCTTAGGACCCATGGAATCAACACTGTTCGATGAAGGAATGCATTCTAGGTCCCAAACACACACTGAGTCCATCTCATCTAGCCTTTTTGAATCCAAGGGATTGCCTAGGAAAGAGATGTTCCAAATACCTCTGTGAGCCAGAAATAGGCAGAGAACATGAGATCCCCTGCCAGGTGCTCCATTCAAGGAAACTCAGGAACCCTAGCATCCACTCTGCATTGCTGACAGCTGCGTTCGTGTGACTTTTTGGCTCCACTGGAGATGAGAGAAAACCCAGGATGTTTGCAGTGAAAGAGAAGCTTTACCTCCCATGCTGGCGTGGATGTGCCACTGTGCCCCACAGGCCTGCTGTTTTCTCTGAATGCCAACGTCCTGGGACAAGCTGCATGATGGATTCAGACGCTGATTTCCAAACTTCAGGTCTTATGGAGCCAGAGCAAAGAAGGGTTGTCAGGTGGGTATATGTAGGCGCCTCCCACCCATAGCCTACACACCTGCTCCGATTCCTGGGCGAAGGAGAGACACACGCTTGTTTCTTAAGTGGTCATTCACTTCCTTCTCAAGCTGGCCAATGCCCTTGTCCTTTTTGGAGAAGCAAATAGACTCTTCCAAACCGACACTCAGCAACTCGGTTCCAAAGGCACCATGGGTTGAATTTGGTTCCATCGGCTCCAGACTCCCACTGGGAGGACCCTCTTGAACCATCCTGACAGCACATTCCCATCCAACCCGGGGCAACGGGGCACAGTGCTGACTGAGTGGGGGCCTGGCTCCAGAAATTCTTACCACCATTCTTAAGCCTGGGGAAACAGAGTCTTCAGCTCAACACTCTGTCCTGGAAAAACAAGCTGCAGTACCTCACGTTTCCGGGTCTCTCACCCAGCACCTCACCACTGCTCTCAGAACCAGCAGGTTGCACAGGCACCTCTTCTGGTGTGTTTCCCACGGCAGCTCGCCGCTGCCCCCAGTGGTGGCAAGCAGCATTGCACCCTACCACACTCTCGGGCACCACAGCTCACGACGCCCACCAGTGGCATGAATCTGCACTGCCGGGCCTTCCACAGACTCCTAATGAGCTCCGGAAACCCTCCACAGGTCTAAAGCCGCGATGACACTGTCCCTCCAGATTGGGACTTCTAGGCCAATGCCACGAGTCCACAGGCCACCCAGCGGAAGCGGTGCCTTTCAGAACTGCGGAAAAGCCTCAGAACAAGAGAAACCTTCATGATCCAACTGAAGCCAGCCCATACTATCGGCGCCCCAGCGGCCCAAAAAGTCGGAGGCGGACTCCCGGCCACGACCCCTCCCTCAACTCTGCTCTGGGAAAGCTCCCCTGCCCTGGGGCCCCGGGGTGGGCCACGTCATCTCGGCGCGTTTTCCAGGTGGCCGAGACATGCCCCGAGCGAGAAAGGGCCCTCAGCCACGGGGGACAGGGCGGTCCTCAGGGCAGCCCAACGCGGGCCAATTCTCACGAGTGTTCTGCCCAAATGGATCCCGGTTTGGGCAGAACGCTCGTGAGAATTGGCCAAAAACGCCTGGCGAACTCGCTTCGGGTGCCGCACGTCTGCAGGGCTGCCCCCTGGGCCTGGCCCGGGATGCCGAGTGGTTTCGTCCGAACCCAGCCAGAAAGCCCTCCGTTAGTCCGGCTCCAGCGAGGCTGAAGCCTCCTGTTCCTCAGCCTCCGGGGGTCCCCTCGCTGGAGCTGGCAGATGGGGCTGGGACAGTCCCGAGGCCCGGGCACGAACCCTCGCCTGCTTTCTCAGCCTTCCGTTTCCAGGGTCCTGTCCCTCGGGGCCTCCAACTGGGGAACCCGGAGTCCCGGGCCACGAGTCCCCCTACCACGCCGGCATAAACGATGCCTTTCGGAGCTGAGCACAAGCCTCCGAGCGAGAGATACATTCGTGCCCCCACGGAGGCCAGCCCCATCCTGGGGCGCCCCCCGCAGCCCGAAAAGTTGGAGGCGGATGCCCATCTACGACCCCTCCCTGAACTCTGCTCCGGGACAGCTCCCCTGCGCCGGGGCCCCCATGTGGACCGCGCCATCTCGGCATGTTTTCCACGTCGCCGCCAGATGCCCCAGCCAGAAACGGCCCTTGGCTGTGGGGGTAGGGTGGTTCAGAGGGCTGCCGAACCCCGACCAATTCCCAGGAGCATTCTGCCCAAATCGATACCGATTTTGGCAGAACCCTCGTGTAATGTGCCGGGAAAACCCCCTGCGAACTCGCTGGGCCCCGCAAATCTGGAGGGCCATCCTCTGGGCCTTGCCCGGGATCCTGAGTGGTCACAGCTTGAACCCCTCCAGAAAGCCCTCCGAGAGTCAGGCGCAGGTGAGGCCGACGCCTCCTGCTCATCAACCTCTAGGGTTGACGCTGGCAGATGGGGCCGGGCCTGCCCCTTGGTGTGGGCCCTAACCTTCTGCTGCTTTTACAGCCTCCTGTTTCCAGGGTCCTTTCCCTCGGGCCCTTCTGTTGGGGAACCCCGAATACCATGCCACGAGTCCACTGGCCACCCAGGCAGATAGGGAGGCTTCTGGAGCTGTGGAAAAGCCTCGGAGCAAGAGAAACCTTCGTGCCCCCACCGAGGCCAGCCTCAACCTTCCGCGTCTGAGACTAGAGGCGGACGCCCGGCCATAACGCCTCCCTCAACTCTGCTCCGGGAAAGTTCCCTTGCGCTGGGTCCCCTGGGTGGGCCACGCCATCTTAGCATGTTTTCTGGTTGGCCGTCCCATGCCCCGAGGGAGAAAGGGCCCTCTTCCACGGGGGACAGGGCATTCAGCAGGTCTGCCCAACGCCGGCCATTTCTAACATGCATTCTGCCCAAATTGGTGCTGATTTGGGCAGAACGCTCGTGAGAATTGGTCAGAATATGCCAGGCGAATTTGCTTTGTAGGCCACATGTCTGCAGGGCCGCCCCCTAGGCCTGGCCCTGGATCCCGAGTGGTTGTGGCTCCATGGCTGCCAGAAAGCCCTCCGTGAGTCAGGTGCAGGCGAGGCTGACGCCTCCCGCTCCTCAGCCTCTGTGGGTCCCTCCTTGGGGCTGGCTGATGGGGTCTGCACTCCCCCAGGCCTGGACCCGATCTCTCTCCTGCTTTCTCAGCCTTCTGTTTTCAGGGTCCTGTCCCTCGGACCCTCCAACTGGAGAACCCCGAGTCCCACGCCACGAGTCCACCTGCCACCCAGGCAGAAACAGTGCCTTTCGAGCTGTGGAAAAGCTCGCAGCAAGAGAAACCTTCCCCCATGGAGGCCATCCCCAACCTTCAGCACCCCAGCAGCCTGATATGTCGGAGGCGGACGCCCGGCCACAACCCCTCCCTCAACTCTGCTCCAGGAAAGCTCCTTTGCGCCGGGGCCCCCGGGTGTGCCGTGTCATCTCCGTGTGTTTTCCAGGTGGCCGCGACATGCCCCGAGCGAGAAAGGGCCCTTGGCCGCAGAGGACATGGTGGTCCACAGAATCGCCCAACGCCGGCTAATTCTCACGAGCATTCTGCCCAAATCAATGCCTATTTGGGCAGAATGCTCGTGAGAATTGGCCGGTAAACACCGGGCAAACTCGATTTGTGTGCTGCACATCTGCAGTGTTGCCCCCTTGGCCTAGCCCAGGATCCAGAGTGATCGCGGCTCGAACGCAGCCAGAAAGCCCTCCATGAGTCAGGCACAGGAGAGGCTTTTGCCTCCTGCTCCTCATCCTCCAGGGGTCCCCTCCCTGGTGCTGGCAGATGAGACCTGCCCTGCCCCTAGACCCGGGCCCTAACCAGGCGACTTTGGCAGCCTTCATTTTCCAGCGTCCTGACCCTCGGACCCTCCAACTGGGGAACCCTGAGTCTCGCACCACCAGTCCACCTGCCACCCAGGCAGATATGGTGACTTTCAGAGCTGCGGAAAAGTCTCGGAGCGAGAGAAACCTTTGTGCCCCCACGGAGGCCATCCCCAACCTCCGGCGCCTCGGCCGGCCAGAAAGTCAGAGGCTGATGCCCAGGTGCCACCCCTCCCTCAACTCTGCTCCTGGAAAGCCCCCCTCGCTGGGGCTCCTGGGTGGGCGGCGTCATCTCGACACAATTTCTGGATGTATGCGACATGCCCTGGGCGAGAAAGCGCTTTAGCTCACGGGGGCAGGGTGGTCCTAAGGATCTCCCACGCCGGCCAATTCTCTTCAGCCTTCTGCCCATATTGATTTCGCCCGATCATTCGTGAGAATTGGTTGGAACATCCCAGTGAATTGACTTCCTGCATCAGATGTCTATAGAGCCTCCATCTGGGCCTTGCCTGTGAACACGATTGGTGGAGGCCCGAATCCTGTGAGAATGCACTCTATGAGTCATGCACGCTCATAGACAAAACCTCTTCCTTCTCACTCTGTAGGGTTCCCACCCCAGTACTGAGGGTTTTTGTCTGCTATGCCCCTCGGTGTTGGACCTATCCTTCATATCTGTTTTCAGCGTTTTTCCCCAGGGGCCTGTCCCTCGAGCCCTCCAATTGAGGAACCCTGAGTCACACCCATGAATCCACCTGCCTCCCAGGAGGAAATACTGCCTTTTGGAGCTGCAGAAAACCCTCAGAAGTAGAGAAACTCTCATACCCCCACGGTGCCCATCCCCAACCTTCGGACCCATAACCTTGCTATAAGTCGGAGGTTTTCACCCAGCCACAACCACTCCCCCAACTCTGCCCCAGGAAAGCTCCCCTGCGCAGAGGCCCTCGGGTGGGCAGTGTTCCATTTTCCGGATGGCTGAGACACTCACCGATCAAGAAAGCCCTCTAGGCCCCAGGTGACAATGAGGTTGGATTTGGCACCCAACGCCAGCCAATTCTGACGATATCGATTTGGGCAGATAGCTCATGAGAATTGCCCAGAAATCCCCCTGCGAACTCGCTTCCTATCCCACATGTCTGCAGTGACACTACTGTAAGGGCCTGGTTGGCCAGAGGGAATCATTTTGTGTTTATGTAGTGAACTTGGATTGACCCTGCCCCTCCCAAAGGAACTTACTTGCAAAGCCTAGATACAAGGGCAGGTCAGGCCAGGTGAAGACATCCAATCAGTGAGGCACGAATATATCTACTAGGGTAAATTGAAATTCAATTGGCCGCCCGTGTGTAACCTAGCAGTTTTTTGTGTGTGTGGCAGACCTAGCATGACTGTGCAGTTTTCTCTGTGTATTGCAATCTCATTGGCTACCTGTGGATAGCCCAGCTAAAGTGCCTCTATAAAAGTACGTCTGTGAGGCTGGGAGGGGTTGCCTCTTTGCAAGAGATGGCCCTGACCGGTCAGTTTGATTCTCGATGCTTGGCGCGAAATTAAGCTTTGCTTGACCTTCGCTTTGTATCAGTCTCGCTCCTTTGATTATGGACCCTAACACTACCTTTTTCTAGAGTTGGGTCCTGAGTGCTCGCAGCTCGAACTCTGTGAGAAAGCCCTCTAGAAGCCAGGTGATGTGAGTCCAACACCTCTGGCTATTGAGCCGCTGGGTGACGGCCTCAGTGCCAGTAGATCTGAATTGTCACACCCCTAGTCTCACAATAAAATCTAGTTTCAGTTTTCAGGCTTCCATTCCAAGGCCCCTTGTCCCAAAGACCCCAGATAAAGGAGGTCTGAGTGACACCCCACCACTCCACATGCCACGTGGCAGGAAATTCGTGCCAATTGGAGCTGTGCCGTGCCCTCACAGTGGGTGAAAGCTGAATGCACCCATAAAGCTATCCTGACCATCTCGGACCCCTGGCCTTAAAGCCATGTACTTGTGAAGCTGGAGGCATGCTCCCAATTCAGCCCTGAGGACAGCCCGTCTCCATTTGGGCAGATAAGGCCAGCAATGGCCCAAGGCCCTAACCCTAACCCTAGTTTAGGTTTTCAGGCTTCCATTCCATGGGGCCTGGCTGCCAAGCCCCCCAGATTAAGGACTCCTGAGTGACACACCAGGAATTTGCCCTCCACACAGATGGAAACCGTGCCATTTGGAGCTGTGCTGAACCCTCAGAGGGGGAGAAACCTGCATGTCCCCCTAAAACCACTCCTATCATCGGTGGACCCCCAGGGACAAACCCTGATTCTTCAGGGTGGCCAGATGAATGTCCTAAACTCAGCCCTGAGGAAAGCCCACCTCAGTGCAGTCAAATCGGGCCTGCCATGTCTCTGGGCCCTAGCCCTAACCCTAGGTGGGGTATACAGCTTCCATTCCCTGAGGCCTGGCCCCCAAACCCACCAGACTGGGGATGCCTGAGACTCACGCCCACACACCCCAGCCTCCTAGGGCTAAGTGGTGCCATTAGGAGCTGCACAGATTCCTCAGAGGGGGGAAACCTGCATTCCACCCAGGGCCATCCCCAGTATCTGTGACCCCTGGACTCAAACCCGGAATCCGACCCCCTGCCTGGCACCCGCCCTCAGCTCAGCCCACCAGGGAGCCCACCTCAGCACTGGCAGATCGGGTCTGCCATGCCCCTAGGCCCTTATCATAACCGTAGTTTGGGTTTTCAGGCTTCCATCCAAAGAGACCTGGGCCCACATCCCCCAGATTAAGGACTACTGAGCGACACCACAGGACTCCACCCACCACGTGGGAGGATCTCTTGTGGTTTGGGGCTGCGCCAAACCCTCAGACGGGGAGAAACCTGCAAGCTCCCTTAAAGCCACCCCCACCATGAGAGGCCCCCATGGCCATAAAACCAGATTCTGCTGTGCCGCTGGACGCATGCCCTGGACTCAGCCCTAAGGGGAGCCCACATCTGCGCCAGCACATTGGGTCTGCCATGCCCTTAGGCCCTAACACTAAACCTAGGTGGGGGTATATAGGCTTCCATGCCCAGAGGCCTGTTCCCCAAGCCTGCTGATGGGCACCTCTGAGACTCACGCCGGCATAGATTAAAGACGCTTCAGTGATGCCCCAGGACTGTGCCCCCCACACATGAGGAAACCGTGCCCTTTGGAGCTCTGCAGAACCCTCAGAGTGGGAGAAACCTGCATGCCACTCTGAGGACACCCCCAGCTTCTGTAGCCTCCCTGGACACAAACTCGGAGTCTGACGTGCTGCCTGACACCCAACCTGACATCAGCCCACTGGGATTTTGCGTCAGTACCAGCAGATAGAGCCTGCCTCTCCCCAAGGCCCTTACCATAACTCTAGTTTCTGTTTTCAGGCTCCCATCCCAAGAGGTCTGGCCCCCACACTCCCCAGATTAAGGACCCCTCTGTGACAACCCAAGAATCCAACTGCCATGCCCGTGGCAAGAGTGGGGGTAGGTGGAATACCATGCCGTTTGGAGCTCCGAAGTGCTCGCAGAGAGGGAGAAACCTGCATGCCCTTCTAAAGCCACCCCCACCATCAGCTGGCCAGAAACCCTGATTCTGCCACACTGCAGGATGCATTCCTCAACTCAACCCTGAGGGGAGCCTGCATCAGTGCTGGCAGATCAGGCCTGCCATCCCCCAATGCCATAACCCTAACCCTAAGTTGCGTTTTCAGCTTCCTTCCAAAGGGGGTCTGTCCCGCAAGCCCTCTGGATTCAGAACCCCGAGTCACACCGTAGGAGTCCGGCTGCCACCCAGCAGGAAACCTGTTCATTTGGAGCTGCACAGAACCCTCAGAGCCAGAGAAACCTGTGTGTCCCCATGAGTACTCCCCCACGTTCTGCAGCCCCCTGGAGCCTGATGCACCGCCTGACCGCCATCTTCAATTCAGCTTTGAGGAACCCACCTCAGGCCCAGCAGTTCAGGCCTACCACACCACCCCTAGCTCAGCTCTCCTCAGGGACCCCTGTCAGCTCTGGGCAGACCTGGAACTCCCCTGCCTGCCGCAAAGCTCTGGGATCCCCTCTCCTTCTTCTCAATTCACACCGGTACAAGGCTTTCATGAGAAAGGGGGAAGGCTACCTCCTCAATGCTTAACACCTTCTTTCCTCTTCTGCCATATTTCTCTCCACTTACCTTTGTACCTGGGCAAACTGGAAGGAACATATCCATGGAACATGGACATGCTCTGACATCTGAATCTTCCTGGCAGCTTTCTGAGGGCTCCTTATGCAATCAGAAACTAGTGTATCCTACCACATTGTGTTTGAAAATGATCGACAGAACAGGAGATCAAAAATCACTCCATTTTTACCTCACTCTTCATGAAGAAGACCGTGGTCTTCTTCATTCCTTACTTGATTTCAATTCCAATTTGTTTCCATGCAGTGTTCATTCCTTTGCTTCAGGGGTAGGATTTTGTGATTCCTTGCCTGCATAGAACACCCAGAGCTCATCACAACGAGTACCATCCTAATAGCCATCACCCATTGAACCCTTCCCTCCACACCCCTGCTCTCTAGCCACTCTCGGTTGGTGCTCTAAGTTTGAGTCTGTTTTCTCATTGACCTATCTTTCTCCCCTCACTATGTTCATCTGTTTTCTTTCTGAAATTCTGTAGAAGTCAAATTAGAGGCTATTGGTCTTTTCTTACTGGTTTTTGCTTAGCTAAATCCACTCTAGATCCATCCACATCCTTGCAAATGGTAAGATTTCATTCTTTCTGAACCTGGTTCCTATTCCATTAAGATGTGGGAGATTATATATCTACGTTCATATATATCTATATCTATATCTATATCTATATCTATATCTATATATCTCACTCATCAGTGAATAGACATTGGGACTCCCTCCATCTTTTCGTTCTGGTTGATAATGCTGGTGTCAATATCACGGTGCTTGTATCCCACTGAATGTGCATTTTTGTGCCCTTTAGGGAAATACCTAGGAGGTATTGCTAGTTCTTAGGGTTGTTCAGTTCTTAGCTTTCGGAGGAACCACCATACTCTTTTCCAGAGTGGCTACAACAACCTGCATGCCCACCGACAGTGCAGGAGGGTTCCGCTGGAAGCAGAACATTCCCTGCCAGCAAGTTCCTAAGGAGGAAACAGAAAACCTGGGGGATAACATGACTCAGAGAGCATCCAGCAAGCAGCCCCAGAAATTCACCCCAGGGTTCCTGATGCCATGCCCTGTGAAGCTGCCAGAATGCCTCTATCCAAGGGAATTCCCAAAGACTCTTCTTCTGACATCATCACCCATGAAACTGCAGAGAAAGATGGCATATCCAACTCTCTAGATGGTCCACTGAGGGAAACTAGAAAGTCAAGCTTCCCTTTTCAATTGTCCAAGGCACCTTGGAATCCTTTTGAATGTTCCCTCTGCCCTCATCAGAACTCTTTAGATAAAAAAGATGAATCCATTAGGATACATCACCTTGGACAAAGGAGAAGCCATCATCCAAGCCTCTATCAGACCACAAACAGCCACCTCACTCTAGATGCCCACCGTTCCACCACAGCCTAGGACAAATGGAATAAACACTGTTAGATGAAGGAACGCATTCTATGTTCCAAACACACACCGAGTCCATCTCATCTTCCCTTTCAAATCCACGGGATTTGCTAGGAAAGAGATCTTCCAAATACCTTTGTAACCCAGACATAAACAGGGAAAATGAAATCCCTGCCAGGTGCTCCCTGCAGGGAAATTCAGGAACTCTAGTACTCACTCCACATTGCTGACAGCTGCATTAGTGTGATTTCTTGGCTCCACTGGAGATGAGAGAAAACCCAGGATGTTTGGGGTGAAACAGAAGTTTTACCTCCTGTCCTGGCATGGATGTGACATTGCCCCACAGTCCTGCTGTTTTCTCTGAAGGCTGATGTCCTAGGACAAGCAGCATGACTGACTCAGACACTGATTTCCAAACTTCAGGTCTCATGGAGCCAGAGTGAAGAAGGGTTGTCAGGTGGGGATAAGCAGGTGCCTCCCACCTAAAGCCTGCACACCTGCTCCGATTCCTGGGAGAAGGAGAGACACAAGCTTTTTTCTTAAGTGGTCATTAACTTCCTTCTAAAGCCGGCCAAGGCTCTTGTCCTTTTTGGAGAAGCAAATATGCTCTTCCAAACAAACACTCAACAACTCAATTCCAAAGGCACCATGTGTTGGGTATGGATTCCCCACAGCTCCAGACCGCCACTGGGAGGACCCTCCTGAATCATCCTGACAGCACATTACCATCAAACCTGTGGCAATGGGGCACAATGCTGAGTGGGGGCCTGGCTCCAGCAGTTGTTACCACCACTCTTGAGCCTGGGGAAACAGAGTCTTCAGCTCATCACTCCATCCTGTAAAACAAGCTGCACTGGCTCAGGTTTCAGGGTCTCTCACCACTGCCCTCAGAACCAGCAGGTTGCACGTACTCCTCTTCTGGTGTGTTTCCCAAGGCAGCTCGCCACTGCCTCCAGTGGTGGCAAGCAGCATTGCCACGCCTACCATGGTCTTTCCCACCACAGCTCACCACTCCCTCAAGTGGCGTGAATCGGCACTGCCGGGCCTTCCACAGACTCTTAATGCGGCTCACAAACCCTCCCAGGTCTAAAGCCACACCGGCACTGTTCCTCTAGATTGGGGACCTCTGGGCTATACCCCACGAGTCTGCCTGCCACCCAGAAGGAAACCATGCCATTCGAAGCTATGCAGAACCCTAGGAATGGAACAACCCGCATGCCTCCCTGAAGATACCCGGAACCTCAACGCCCCCTCCCCAGTCACAAACTCACAGCCTGACGTGCTTCCTGACCCCTGTGCTCAACTCAGCCCCCAAGGTTCTCGCCTCAGCGCTGGCAGATCGGACCTGGATACCCCTAAGCCCTAACCCAAACCCTAGTTTGTGTTTCAGGCTTCCGTGCCCAGAGACCTAGCCAACAAACCCTCCAGATTGGGAACCCCTGAGCCACACCTACGGACTTTGCCTGCCATCCAGGAGGAATCCCTTCCATTTGGAGCTGCCCAGAATCCTCAGACCGCAAGATACCCGCATACATTCCTGAGGCCACCCTCACCACAGACGTCCCACATGACAACAAAACCCAGAGCCTGACATGTCACTTGACCCCCATTCTCTACTCAATCCATCAGGGAACCCACCTCAACACTGGCAGATTGGGTCTGCCATGCCCCTAGGCCCTAACCCTAACCCTACGTTGGCTTTTCCAGCTTCTGTCCCCAGAGAACTGGCCCCCAAACCCTCCAGACTGGGGACACCTGAGCCACACCCCAGGACTCTGGCTGTCACCTGGGAGGGAAGTGTGCCCATCAGAGCTGGGCAAAACCCTCGGAGCAGGAGAAACATGCATGCCCTCCTAAAGCCACTCCAACCATCAGCGGCCCCTGGCCATAAAGCTGGATTCTGCTGCAGTGCTGGGCAGATGCCCTCCACTCAGCCCTGAGGGGACCCCATCTCAGCGCCGGCAGATCAGGCCTGCTATGCCCCTACACACTGGACCTAACCCTTGGTTGTGCTTTCAGTCTTCCTTCCCCAGGGGCCTGTCCCTCAAGCCCTCTAATGGGGGAACCCTGAGTCACACCCCATGAGTCCACCTGCCACCCAGGAGGGAAAGGTGCCTTTCAGAGCTGTGGAAAAGCCTCAGAGAAAGAGAAACCTTCATGCCCCCACTGAGGCCATCCCCAACCTTCAGAGCCACACCAGGCCAAAAAGTTGGAGGCTGATGCCCAGTCACAACCCATTCCTCAACTCTGCCCCGGGAAAGCTCCCCTGTGCAGGGGTCCTTGGGTGGGTAGCATAGTCTCGGCCCGTTTTCCAGATGGCTGTGACATGCACCGATTGAGAAATGGCTCTAGTCCATGGGGGACAGGGCGGTCCTAATCGCCGCCCAATACTGGCCAATTCTCACGAGCTTCCTGCCCAAATCAATAAACGATTTGGGCAGGAAGCTCGTGAAAATTGGCTGGAAAACTGGCAAACTGGCTTGCTGCAGCGGATGTCTGCAGGGTCTCCCCCTGGGCCTGGCCCAGGATCACGAGTTGTCCTAGAAATAGATTTGGGCAGAAAGCTCATGAGAATTGGCCAGCATTGGGCAGTGAATTGGGCCACGCTGGTGCCCGTGGTCTAGAGTGCTTTCTGCTAGGTGTGTGTGTGGCCATCTGGGAACATGGGCCTGGCCCATGCGGCTGCCCAAGGGCCCCTGCCCAGGGGATCTTTCCAGGGCGAATGGAGGGAGGGAGCCCAGCTGAATGTCAGCCTCCGTGTTTGTGGCCCGGTGGGATGCCGAAGGTGGGGGGTGGCCTCAGGGGTGGCATGAAGGTTTCTCCCATTCTGAGGGTTTTGCATAGCTCCAAATGGCACAGTTTCCTCCTGGGTGACAGGTGGAGTTTTGGGGTGTTGCTCAGGTGTCCCCAATATGGAGGGCTTGGGGGCCAGTCTCTGGGGATGGAAGCTTGAAAATCCAACTTAGGGTTTGGGTTAGGACCTACGGGCATGGCAGGCCTGATCTGCCGGAGCTGAGATGGGATGCCCTGGGGGCTGAGTGAAGGAGGGGGTCAGGCGGTGAGTCAGGCTCTGGGTTTTGTGGTGTGTGGTTGGCTGCCAGAGGTGGGTGTGGCCTCAGGGAAGCTTGTGGGTTTCTCCTGGTCTGAGGGTTCTGTGCAGCTCCCAATGGTACTGAAAGCCTGAAAATTCATCCTAGCATTAGGGTTAGGGTTTAGGGGCATTGCAGACTCGATCTGCCAGCGCTGAGGTAGGATCCCCAGAGTACTGAGTCGAGGACGGGAGACAGGCGTCACGTCAGGCTTCGGATTTGTGGCCAGGGGGCCGGCAACCAGAAGGGTGGCCTCAGGGATGCATGCGGGCTTCTCCTGGTTTGAGGTTTCTGCGCAGCTCCGAATGGCATGGTTTCCTCCTGGGTGACAGGCAGGTCCTGGAGTGTGGCTCAGAGGTCCCCAATCTTGAAGGACAGTGCCATGTGGCTTGAGACCTGTGGAAGGTTTGTGAGCTGCATTAGGAGACACTGGATGACCCGGTAGTGCAGGTTCACGCCCCTGGAGGGATGGGTGAGCTGCCCAGCGAGAGTCGCTGGAAGGTGTGGCAATGTTGCTTGCCACCACTCGAGGTAGTGTTGAGCTGCAGTGGAGAAGACGGCCAGAAGAGTAGTCAGCGCAGCCTGTTGGCATTGAGGGCAGTGGCAAGGTGCTGGGTGAGAGACCCTGAAAGATGAGGCACTGCAGCTTGTTTCTACAGGAGGGAGTGGTGAGCTGTATAGTGTCTGTTTCCCCAGGCTCAAGAGTGGTGGAAACAACCCTTGGAACTCGGCCCCCACACAGCATTGTGCCCTGTTGCCCCAGGTTTGGTGGTAATGTGCTCTCAGGATGATGCAGAAGGGTCCTCCTGGGGGCTGTCTGGAGCTGGGGGAAACCAAACCCAACTCATGTTGCATTTGAAGCCGAGAAGTTGAGTGTTTGTTTGGAAGAGTACATTTGCTTCTCCAAAAAGGACAATGGCCTCGTTTGGCTTTAGAAGTGAATGACCACTTAAGAAACAAACACGTGTCTCTCCTTCTCTTAGGAATTGGAGCAGGTGTGCAGGCTTTAGGTGGGAGGCGCCTGCTTATCCCCACCTGTCAACCCTTCTTCACTCTGGCTCCACGAGACCTGAAGTTTGGAAATCAGCATCTGAGTCAGTCATGCAGCTTGTCCCAGGATGTCGGCATTCAGAGAAAAGAGCGGGCCCATTGGGCGCAATGTCACATCCATGCCAGGATGGGAGGAAAAACTTCTCTTTCACCCCAAACCTCCTGGGCTTTTCTCTTGTCTCCAGTGGAGCCACAAAGTCATACTAACGCAGCTGTCAGCAATCCAGAGTGGGTGCCAGAGTTTCCGAGTTTCCCTGCAGGGAGCACCTCGCAGGTGATCCCATTTTCTCTGTTTATTTCTGGCTTACAAAGGTAATTGGAACATCTCTTTCCTAGGCAGTCCCTTGGATTTGAAAGGGAAGATGAGATGGACTTGGTGTGTGTTTGGAACATAGAATGTGTTCCTTCATCTACCAGTGTTGATTCCATGGGTCCTAGCCTGTGGTGGAATGGCCAGCATCTAGAGTTAGGTGGCTCTTTGTGGTCAGATAGAGACTTGAATGATGGCTTCTCCTTTGTCCAAGGGGATGGATCCTAATGGATTCATCTTTTCATCCAAGGAGTTCCAAGGAGGGCAGAGGGAAAATTTAAAATGATTCCAAGGAGCCTTGGATGATTTAAAAGGGAAGCTTGACTTTCTAGTTTCACTCAATGGACCATCTAGATAGTTGGGCATGCCATATCTTCTCTGCACTTTCATGGGTGATGAAGTCAGAAGGAGAGTCTTTGGGAATTTCCCTGGATAGAGGCATTCTGGTGGTTTCAGGGGGCTTGGTGTCAGGAACCCTGGGGCGAATTTCTGTAGCTGCTTGCCTGATGCTGGGTGAGTCAGGTTATCCCACAGGTTTTTTGTTTCCTCCTTAGGAAATTGCTGGCAGGGAATGTTCTGCTTCCAGCGGAACCCTCCTGCACTGTCAGTGGGCATGCAGGCTATTGCAGCCACTCTGGAAAAGAGTATGGTGGTTCCACCAAAAGCTAAAAACTGAACAATCCTAGGATCCAGCAGTTGCCCTCCTAGGTATTTCCCCAAAGGGCACAGAAATACACATTCAGTGGGTTACAAGCACTGTGATATTTACAGCAGCATTATCAGCAATAGCGAAACTATGGAAAGAGTCCCAATGTCCATTCACTGAAGAATGGAGAAAGATGTGGGAGATCTGTATCTATATTTATATCTGTATCTACTCACAATGGAATAGGGCCCAGCTTCAAAAAGAATGAAATCTTACCATCTGCAAGGATGTGGTTGGATATAGAGCAGATTAAGCTCAGCAAAATCAGTAGGATAAGACCAATCCCCTAGGACTTGATGCCTACGGAATTTTCAGAAAGAAAACAGATGAATATAGTGAGGGGATAAAGGCCAATAAGGAAACAGACTCCCCCTTAGAGCACAAACCGAGGGTTGCTAGAGGGCAGGGGTATTGGGGGAAGGGTTCAATGGGTGACAGCTATTAGGGAGGACACTTGTTGTGATGAGCTCTGGGTGTTCTATGCAGGTGAGGAATCATGAAATCCTATCCCCGAAGCAAAGGAATTATCGCTGCATGGAAACAAATTGGAATTGAAGTCAATGAAGAAAAGAAGTAGACCATGTCCTGCTTCGTGAAGAGTGAGGTAAAAAGGGTGTGATTTTCACTCTCCTATTCTGTAGATGATCATTTTCAAACACACTGTGGTAGGACACACTAGTTTCTTATTGCATAAGGAGCCCTCAGAAAACTTCAGTGAAAGATTCAGATCTCAGAGCACGTACATGTTCCGTTCATAGGTTCCTGACAGTTTGCCCAGGTACAAAGGTAAGTAGAGAGAAATAGGACAGAAGAGGAAAGGAGGTGTTAAGCATTGAGTAGGTAGCCTTTTCCCTTTCTCCTGAAAGACTTGGGCCAGAGTAATTTTGGAAGGAGAGGGGATCCCAGAGCTTTGCGGCAGATGGGAGTTCCAGAGACGCCTAGAGCTGACAGAGGTCCCTGAGGTGAGCTGAGCTAAGGGCATGGCAGGCCTGATCTGCCAGGGCTGAGATGAGATGGGGTGGTGGAGGGCTGAGTTGAGGCCCTGGGGGCGTCAGGCAGCGCCTCAGGCTCCAGGTTTTGTGGCAGGAGGTAGACGCGTTGGCTACATTTGCTTTGGGAGGTTGGTCGGTGGAGGCCGGGCTGGGCTGGGACACTTGCAGCTGAAAGCCTGGTGAGGAGCCCATGCTATGGTTCAGAGAATGTTAGGATCTCTACGTGAGCCAGGCTTGGGTGGAGAAGAGTTCCCACCCCTCCTACAACCCAGACAGGACATCAGTCCAAGGTGGGCAGCTCACTGGAATGTGGGCAAAGAGCATCCTGAGAGATGGAGGGCCTTTCCCTAGAAAGGGACACGGCCTTAGGCCTTCCCAAAGGTCTGAGAGGCCCTGTTCTTGGCCTTATAGATGGAGCCTCTTGACTCCCTGGGCCACCTGACCTGGTTCTGCTGACCCCTCACTGAGGCTCTATTGTCATCATGTCCACAGTAACCTGGACTCACAGGTACTCTGGGGGAGCTTAGCAACTTCTGGTTCCCTTCCTAAGCCCAGGGTGGCTGGGCTCTTGGGTGTGCTCAGCAAGGAAGAATAAAGGATATGGAGTCTGTAGGTTGGGTGCAGGCCCCTTTCAGGCCCCACCTTGTACCCTACACTCTGGCAGCTCCGAATCCCTCTGGTCCATCATAACCTGGACCCAGGGTCCAATTCAAGTTTTGCAGCTAACTCACCGAACCACCAGGAACCAGACACCAACCCTTCTAGACTGCAGGTTCCTCACCAGAAGGGGAACAGGAATTTGGCCTAGAAATCATCTCGTTCTTAACAGACGCCTTTGGGCTTTGAGAACCTGTTCCCCTGGCAGAAGAAGCAGGCTGCCCAGAATGGACACACACTCCAGCCAGTGGAGCATTTGTATCTGCTGCTGGTTCTCTTGGAACCTACAGATCCCAATCCCATGGCCTACTGGCCCATCTCCCAGTGGCCAGCACCTGCAAGCCTTTGCCTGGGGTTCTTTCCCCTGCTGTCCACTCACCAGCAGACTGAAGCTGCTGGCCAATGACTGCCCCAGGAGCAGCCCTCAGCCATGACAGTGGTTGCTGGACTAATGCACCAGCATCCTTGGGTGGGGTAACTCTGAGGCCTGTGCTTGTCCCCTGAGGCCCCAGCACCATGCAGAGCTCCAGCTGCCCGCAGGGTAGTGGGCTTGACGACACCCGCCCCCCCTTTAATTGCCTGCCTGCCTCACATTCCTTCCCATGCTCCTATTGGTGTCTCCTGGGATCCCCTCTCAAATAAACTATTTGCTCTCAAATCCTTGTCTTGGAGTCAGCTTCTGGGGGAACCTGAATCAAGACAGTACCCAGCTGAGCTACTTTATTTCCTGATCTTTGATGTAGGACAAGTATGAAAAGGGTGTTGGGGGCAGATCCTTGGGCTGGTGCAGGGCTGAAGGGGGAAAAAAAGAACTGTGCTTTTCACCCCTGACCTTAGGGTGAAGTAATAGGAGTGAAGGGGTCGAGCTCAGGCTCCATCTGTTTAGGGGACTGTAGAGAGAGATCCTAGAAATGCCGGTCCTGGCTTCCCCTCTGGGGCAGGCCCTCTGCCAGGCAGGCCTCCAGCACTGGGGGCGTTGTGGGGGGCCACAAAGCAGACACCCTCAGTGGTGCTGTGGGCCTCTGAGTGGCTGATGGGGCTAGCCCACCACCTTAGCACCTGGTAGTCAGGCTCCTGCCTGGTCTTCTCTACTGTCTCCTTCTCCAGGAACAGCCCAAGGAAGTTCTTGAAGTCCTTCATGTGGTGTAGGTACAGAGAGCCACAGCAGTGACTGGGTGCCTGTCTGGCTTCAGCAGGCTAGCCAGGCCCTGCACAGGCACCTGGAAGGCTTCCATGTCCACATGGCAGGTACCCTCTGGGGCCAGGGGCACCTGGGCTGGCCCCAGGGCTTGGTTACATCACATTTCAGCGACCACATGACTGTCCTTCAGAACCAGATTCCTTCTCCTGTCACCTGCTCCTTTGGGGAGGGATGCAGAGGAACGATGACATTATGACAGCAGTCTCCCCATCCTACCATCGTGGTAGGCTGCTTCTTCCCAGCGAGGCCTGTGCTTTAATCTTTTCAGCAACTCTTTGAGTGAGAGCTCATATCTCCTGTGACACAGATTAAGAAACTGAGGCACAGAGAGCTTGTGTGACCTGCTCCAGGCTACGTGACCATGGATTTGAGGTTTGATTCCTCCTTCCTTCTCTTCTTCCTCCTCCTTTTTCATAATTCAATATAATTCAAATTTTAGTATATTATTAGTTTTTAAGTTGTTAAATATGTAACAATTTGCCATAGAGATCATTTTTAAGTATACAATTCAGTGGCGTTGATTGCCTTCACAGTGTTGTGCAATCATCAGCACTGTCTATCCCCAACATTGTTTATCACTTCGTATAGCAACCTGTACCCATTAAGCAATAACTCCCAATCCCCCACTTCAGCAGCCCTGGCTCTTTAAACATGCAGGTCCTCTCATATCACTTCCTCCTCTGATGGCCATGAGACTAACAACTCAGTCATTAGTGCTCCCCGTGGCCTCCCATGGAGGATGTCTTGGCCACTGTCCCCAACACCACGCTGTCCTGCTCATGCTGCTCCATGCACTTTGACCTTCTTCCTGGTCCTCAGACACCAACCAGCTCATGCCCCTGCTAGGCCTTCATCCTTGCCATCCCCTCTGTCTCACACTCTCCTTCCCTAGATCATCGTGTTGTTTCCCTCTTGCTTCACCCTGGAAGCTGCCCTGTGGGCTCCTCTGTGGAGAGCCCATCTCTTCTTGTCTGCTGTGGATGGAGTATGTTCCCTAGGACTCCCATGGTGGAGCCCTAAGCCCCAGCGTGATGGTATTGGGAGACATGTCACGGGAGGTGATTGGGGTTTGATGAGGTCTCGGGGTTGGGACCCTCTTGATGGGATTTGTGCCTTTTTAAAAGAAGAGACACCGGGGCACCTGGGTGGTGCAGTCGATTAGACAAATGACCCTCAGTTTCCCTTCAGGTCATGATCTCAGGATTGTGGGATTGAGCCCCGAGCCAGGCTGCATGCTCCATGCCGAGTCTGCTTAAGACCCTTTCTCTCTCTCCCTCTGCCCCTCTCCCCACTCTGTCTCTCTCTAAAACAAATAAATAAATTCTTTAAAAAAATAAAAGAAGAGACAACAGAGGGCTCACTCTTTCCTTTTCCTCTACATAGGGACACAGAGAGAAGGTGGCCCTCGGCAGGCCGGGAGGAGGGTCCTCCGCAGCCCCTGACCATGCTGGCACCCTGGTCTCAGACTTCCAGCCTCTAGAATTGTGAGAAGTAAATGTCACTGAAGCTGTGCAGCCGGTGACACTTCGTGATGGCAGCCAAAGCCGACTGAGATGCGGAGGACTTGCATGGTACACCCGTTTCTCTTGAGGCCCCTTCCCAGCTGAAGCTTTTTCTCTGTGCCACTTACTGTCATCTGAATCTCCATCTAGTTTGGTGGTTGGTGTGTTCCCCACTAGAATATGAGCTCCGTGAGGACAAGATTTTCTCTTGTTCCCTGCAAATGCCCCGTACCAAGGAGAGGGCCTGCTCCTCCATCCACACTGCAGGAAGGATGGCAGGAATGAGGGAAGTCAGGCTGGCTTGTTGCTGAGGCCCCTGTGCTCAGAGACCCCACCCGCCTAGCCCTGTCCCATTGCAGGCTGCCCCCACTTATAGCTGGGGCAGGCACTTATGGCCCAATGTCAGAGCAGGGATCTGAAACTCTGGGCCTCAGTTTGCTCAGCTGTAATGCAGACTAGAGTTCTGCCTGTGCCCTAAAGTCTCTGATAGGTGCATTCCCTCTGTGTACTGGGTGAGGAGGGTGCCTGAAGGGGCCCGTGCTTTTGGTTTGGGTGGTGGGACAACAGTGCTGAGTCCCGCCAGCTCTCTGCTTGGCAACCCTTGGGGTAGCAAAGGGGCTCAAAACACCCAAGCTGTGACCCACTCTTCTGTGCCTCAACCCCAGGAGCCCCAGCTGTGTGAGTCTAGTAGTTTCACACAGCCTGGGGCCATCTGAAAGTAGAGTGGAGAGGAGGGACTCACTCAAAGGGAGGAGGATGTGCACACCAAGTGGGTCAGGACAAACGTGCAGGGAGATGGCACACGACACAGGTGGGTAGGCTCACACTCAGAAGGACCCCATCTGAGAAGCATGATGGTCTGTAGGTACCTACCTCACTCCAGCTCACACGTGTACTAGATGACGGGGGACCAGCTCCTTCCTGAGGTTCTGCTCCGCAGAGTCTGTGGTGATGATCTCCTGAAGTCTCTGGGCCCAGAGCAGCTGGTGGATGGTGGGGCCTGTGCGAGGGTTGATTGGGCTGTGGCCTCTCACTCCTCCTGCAGGAGACAGTGTCCGCCAGGTCTGTGATGGGGGGACACCCCAACTCCATGCCCAGCTAAGGGAAGAGAAGAACTGCAGGCTCTGCCCTTCCCTGGGACTTGTCATCTGGGGAAGGTGACACTAGGAGACCTGGCCCTGCCTTTGCATGGTCCCCAGTCTGAGTGGGGATCCCAGACTCACACAGCTGGGACTCAGATCACACCTCCCTGCTGCCCCCAGGATTGCTGCCAGGGGCCAGGTAAGACAAATTCTGTACTTCTGGCGGGTTTCAGAATAGCTTCTCAGTAGGAACGGGTTTATTTCCAACAGGGCCTGACTCTGGATTTAAAATGCTGGGGACAGTGACATACTTCCTTCCTGCAGCAGAGGACTGAGCCTCTGATAAGGGCTGAAATCTGAGCCAGCGGGTTCATATGTGGCTCAGTCTGATCAGGGAAGGCTAGATGATGTGGTGATGAGTTAGTGGGGGAAGGGAACTGCGCCTCAGAGTAAGTTACATGAAGTGCACTGCCTTCTTTTCCCAGCTCTCCCTCTTCCATGCAAACCTACTTGTCCATGTTTCAAGGCCTAGTGCCAGCGTCCTTGCTCTAGGAAGTCTCCTCAGATTTCTCTCTCAGTGTTAAGATTTCTTTCCTCTGTATTCCTGTGATGTTGCCTGATGTACCTTTGTTGGCACTGTTACATAATAGGAAAGTTTTGTTAAGTGACTAAGTATCCCCTAGAGTTGTGCAGTACACTCCCTGTTCAACAGTGAATGGCAGTCCTGAATTAACTGACCTTTAGTCTTACTGTTGCCCCTGACTGCCTGTTTGACCACAGGTGGGCCACCCCTCTCCCTTCTACCTCAGTTTCCCTTCGTGTGCTCTGAGGAACTTGGACGATAATCTCGGCGCATTTACCCAGTTCTGATGGCCCAGAGCTAAGCCTATGGTTTGGCTTTGGATAGCCATGAACTCCCTCAGTTTTGTGTAAAAACTTATGAGTGTGTGTGTATATGTATGTGTGTGCACAAGAGCTCTTGTCAGATTTTCAGGGGGATTTTGGAGCCTAGAGAAGTTCCACAGCCCAACTTTAAGGTCACTGTGGGGGATGTAGGAGGAGATGGTCAGGGATAGGTAGTGTGCTCCTGCGTGTTCTCTCATTTCCTCCTCCAGGGTCAGCCTGTGAGCCACACCTTTGAGAAAACCTTCCCACTTTCCAGGTGAGGAAACTGAGGCTGACTGTCACAGATTCAGAGCCCAGCTCTTCAGCCTCCACAGTCAGGGCTCTGACCCCCACACCCTGCCCCCTTTGCAGAGGTCCTCGTGCATTCACAGGCTGGGTGTCTTTGCAGCCTCCTTGGTGAGCAGCGGCCCAGAGGACCGGTACCCTGGCACCAGCCAGCTGCTCTTTGTCAGGTGCAGCCCTGGATTCCGCCACTCGTGGAGACCCACCACTCCCCCAGAGCGGAGGTCTGGAAGAGGTTTCCACATTACATTTTAGGATGCGTTTTTGGCAAGGGTCCCCAACTCAGAGGCATAGTAGGTCTTTCTAGCCCTGGGGGTTGCCCTCTTTCTCGTAGCCCTCTGCGCCTGCTCACAGCTTGCCCTCCGTTCTGGGGTGGGGGGTACTCCTGCTGTGTCCCCCTGCTCCTGGGGTTCTGTTCCATCTGCCCTTGCTCTCCCAGCCTCTTTCCAGAAGGAGTTTCTGGATCTCAGAACAAGCCCTACCTCTTCAGGAGGAGCAGAGCCCACACGCAGGGACCTGGACCACAGTTAGCTTCTCTGGCTGGAATTTATCTGGCTGGTAAGCATCAAGAGCATGGGAATGTTCCTGAGTGTTCTTGGTTCTTGGTTTCTGAGAGGTGATGTTTTGAGTGTAGGAGCTGCTGTGTAGTAGGGGAGAGGGAGAAGGTCACAGAGGGACAGGGACAGAGAGAATCAGAGACAGGTAGCAAAGGGAGAGAGGAGACAAAGACACAGGGAGACCAGGTGTCTCCAACAGGTCAGGGATGGTTCCTTCTTTGGGTTTGGAGGGAAAATGAGAACCAGAGTGGAAAGACTCCTAAGAGGCTGGGAATAGGAATCAGAGATGGCTAAGGTTTCTCTGGCTGAGGACAGTGAGCTTGCCCTTGGAAACGGTTTGTCCTGGGGGCGCCTGGACAGCTTACTTGGTTAAGCACCAGACTCTCGATTTCAGTCAGGTCATGATCTCAGGGTTGGGAGATGGAGGACTGCCCCTGGTTCCATGCTCTGCATGGAACCTGGTTGAGATTCTCTCTCTTCTTCTCCCTCTGCCCCTCCCCAACCTCTCATTCTGCTAAAAAAGAGAGAGAGAGAGAGAGAGAGAAAAGAGTTCGTCCTGAATGTGGTTACATATTCCTTCCTATCTTCAGTCCTGTTTACTTAACTTGCTTAGTCAATACTTTCTTTTTGCTTAGGGCAGAAGTAAACAGCTGGGGCTTCTGAAAAGCCTGGGAAGCTTATGTTTAGATAAACCATTTAAAAAGTGTGGCCATGTTGGGGCACCTAGGTGGCTCAGTCAGTTAAGTGTTCAACTCTCGATTTCCTCTCAGGGTCATGAGACGGAGCCCCGGGTTGGGCTCGGTGCTCAGCCAGGAGTCAACTTATCCCTCTCCATCTGCTTCTGCCCTCCCTCAAATAAATAAATAAATAGAATCTTTAAAGAAAGTGTTGCCATGTAAAAACAGAACATGTGATAAAATTGCGTAAAATTTAACACACCAGTGAGACTATGGAAATCCGAATGAGATCATTAGATTATATCAATAACAATATCCCATGGATGTTATTGCACTATTGTTTTGAAAGATGTTACTGTTGGGGCAAATTGGATCAAGTGTACCTGGGACCTCTCTGTTTCCTACAATTGCACAGGAATCTAATCTCAAAGCAAAAAGTATTAAGTAAAAAAGAGTGTTGCCAGATCTCTTTCAAACATCCACTGAAGAGCCAAGATTTCAGGTGGTAAAACTTAGCATGTTTTGCAAATGTGCAAGCCTGGGGCCTTGGCGTGTCATGAGCTGCCCCTCCCACGGAAGCTGGAGGAGCAGGACCAAGGAGAATACTTGGTACCTACTATGTGCCAGGCGTCCCCTGGTTTCTGCCATCTTCACAGCAACCTATCAAGTAGATATTGGTACCCCTCTCCTCGCCATTCCACCCCTTCCTTATCTAAAGATTTGAAAGCTGTTCAATTGTGACAGCTTCTGCGACTGATGTTTAAAAAGGAGCTTTAGCCTTTATTTCAGTGTTTGGTGTGAGATGAGGCTCTGTGTGGCTATGTACAGCTCACCAGTGAGAAGTCTGGTTTATACTGGTAAGTTCCTCTCTGCACCTTCTTCCCTCGATGAGGTCAGGTGGCAAGAACAAGAGTGGGGGGTCAGAGAGTGAGGAATGTAGACAGCAGTTTTCCTAATCTTGGGAGTGAGATCACTCCTTTTCTCATCTCATTGACTCTCAAGCAGTTGTATTTTCTTGATGGGCCCCTGGAAATGTGCTCCTTTTCTTGAAAGCAAGGCAGAAGTTCCCTTGAATGGAACTTCTGTGGAGCTATCCAAAAGTCCCGATACAGAAAGATGCTTAAGACAATGCAGACATTCTTAAAAAGAGGGACTGAAATGTCCCTGGTGTGAAGGAAGGGTTTTCAGGTTGATACAAGACAAACCTTAGGACAGTGCTTCTCAACTGGGGGTGATTTTGCCTCCCAAGAGACATCTGGCTGCATCTGGAGACATGGTTGGCCATCACAGACAGGGATGGAGTGCTGCTGGCGTTTCAGGGGCAGAGACCTGGGAAGCTGCTGCATATTCAGCCCCCACTACAGTAGAGAATATTTGGCCTGAAATGTCAATGGTGCTGAAGTTGAAAAAGGCTTCCTTAGAATCTATTCCTAAAAGACTTGACTTCGAGTGGATGACCCTAGTGCTCTGAAGCCTCCTGGCCAGGCCAAAGTCAGGATATGTGCTGGGATGGAGGAGGGTAGAATCTGTGGAGATATTTGAGGCCTGAGGATAGACGTTCTGGAATGCCAGGGGCATTTGGATTCATTTCTCTGGGCAGTGGGAGGCCCTGGAAACCCTGAGATGGGGCAGGCCTCCTCTGTCATCCAACTATAGCATAGTAGATGGTTCTGGGAAGGGTGATCTCCCCCCACCCCCAGATGCCCCCATCCCACTGCAGGGGCTTGGGGTATCCCCTAGGATGTACATAGATATCCATGGTTCAATTCCATAATTGTTAGTGGGATGCCATGTTGGGCATCTCCCATGTATCCCTCAATACCATTCTCCATCCTTCTGCATCACCTTGTGAGCCCCAGGAGGTTTGCCTACATGGACTCTGTTAGCAGCTCCCTTGCCCTCCAGATTTCTGGGGTTGGTAGGATATAGGAGGCAAAGGGGAGACTGAGATCTGGTATCTTTTTCTTTAGCTCCTTTGCTCCTGGCTGCTTCAGGAGGCCTTCTCCTTATGGCTGTCTCAGGTCTAAGACAGATAATGTCTTCAATCTGCTCCTCATCCTGGAGTCCTCTGAGGATGATTCTGTGTGTCAATTAGCTGGGCCCAGATATGTGGTCAGACATTATCCTGAATGTTACTGTGTTTTGGACGACATTAGCATTTAAATTGTTAGACTTTCAGTACACAGACTGCCCTCCATAATGTGGGTGGGCCTCATCCCATCAGTTGAATTTTTTTTTTAAACTGATTTTAAAAAATATTTTATTTATTTGACAGAGAGAGAGAGAGAGAGATCACAAGTAGGCAGAGAGGCAGGCAGAGAGAGAGGGGGAAGCAGGCTCCCCGCCCAGCAGAGAGCCTGACGCGGGGCTCGATCCCAGGACCCGGGGATCATGACCTGAGCTGAAGGCAGAGGCTTAACCCACTGAACCACCCAGGTGCCCCCACCTCAGTTGAACTCTTGAATAAAACAAATGCCCCAAGTAAGACAGAGTTCTGACAGCAGATGATCTTTAGACTTTAATTGGCACTTGAACTGGCTTTTTCTGGTTTTCCAGCCTGATAGCCTTCATATATGAATTGTGGCATCGGGTTCTTCCAGGTCTCCAGCCCACTGGTCTATCCTTCAGACTGTGGGCTTGCTGGCCTCCATAATTGCTTGAACAATTCCTTAAGACAAATCTCTTATATACATATATATGTTAATCATCCTGTTGGTTCTGTTTTTCTGGGAAACACTGATTAATATACCTACCTGTGGCTTCCCTTCACCCTGCCCACACCTTTGCTAATGCCATCCCTTTATTATATGCTCCCAAATTACACAACAGGAGAGCTTCAGCCTCCTGCCTGCTCTGAATACCTTCTGTGGGCTGGCATCATGGTTCCAGGCCTCCCTGGAAACTGCCCAGGTACCCCACCCTTGGGAATCAGGCACTGAATGACTGCTGGGTTTTCTTGCCACTGTGGAGGAAAGAGTCTGTTGGGCCCTATGGGGTTAGAATTGTTGGTTTATTTAAAACCAGAACAAGACATTTGTTTGTTTGGTTGTTTTTTTGAGAGAGACAGAAGGGGGGGCGCAGTGCAGGGAGGAGGGGCAGAAGGAGAGGGAGAGAGAATTTCAATCAATGTGGAGTCCAACGCGAGGCTCGATCTCATGACTCAGATCATGACCTGAGCCAAAATCAAGAGTCGGACACTTAACTGACCAAATCATGCAGGTACCCAGAACAAGCCATTCTTGTCCTTTCAGCTTCCAGAACAGGAGACCTGACCTCCAGTGCAGCAGATTCCTGTCTACCTGGTTTGTGGCCAAGTTAGTCACTCCGTGGTGCCAGAAAAGGGGGCAAGCTTCTCTCTGTCTGTGGGAGGTATCACAACCCATTCCCATCTTGAGGGAGAAGAACACTGAGCCCTGAGCACTGGCTTACCTGTGGTCTCAAGGAAAGTCAGCAGCCAAGAAGCCAAGCCCTCCTCTGACCTTTTCTGCTTTAAGACAGGGCACCCTTGTTGCATTCACAGAAGACCGTGGCTTTTTTCTGATATCAGCGTGGCTTGCACAGTGATGCAGTCCGCCATCTTGTCCTGTACCCCAGGGTCTGAATGATTACCTCCAGATAAGCCGGGTGTGTGGAGCCTGGCCTGCTGCCTAGGGAGAGCCACAGGGCCCCACTAACCATGAGGGGACCAATGGGGACTTCACTGGGCCATCAGGCTCATGCTACCTGTGACCTAGGGGAACAACTTTGGTTCTCACAGCCAGAGAAGTAGGTACACAATTGGGGAAACTGAAGTCTGTTAGCTGTCCTAAGTTGCATGGCAGTCCATGGCTGGCAGATTTGAGAGGAGGCTTGGGACTGGGCACCCCTAGTCACCCCTGATGGACCAGAGTCCATCCCTCGAGGAAGCAGGGCAGGGGAGCGGCAGCCTTGGCTGTCATGGCCCTGGGTTTATATGAGTTTGTGTTAAGGTATGTCAGTGTTCTGGGGTGGGGTGAAGTCCCTAGATCTCCTTCTGCATCTCCCCAGGACAGGCAGACCAAGGAGAGGCATGGGAGGAGCCAGGGGATGGGGACAGAATTCTGAGGGTGGAGTCTGGAGTAACTGGAGTCCTTATAAGACCCAGGCAGGCAGGAGGGGCACCCCTGGAGGAAGAGAGCAGGGGGCACGAGTAACCAGAACCACTTCCTGCTATGGCTTTCACAGCAGCCCAAGCCCTGGCTCTGGGCACCATGTTGGAAGTCATACTTCATTTCAGCCTCCAGGGGACCCTCCACTGACTGCAGGGTCATCTTCCCCAGTCATCTCCTCAGCCCCAGCTTCTTGTTCTTACCCATCCCCTTCCCCAGCCCCAGACAGCCATCCAGGTGGTGCTGACCTGCCAAGGGATGCTCACAGTCAGCCTTGAACCTCAATGACCCTGTCCTTAGAAGGGGTCCTCTGAACACTGTAGCCTAGAATCGGCTCCAGAGCACAGCCTAGTGCTCCTGGAAAGGCAGTGGTTATGCTCTTGGTTGACAGATATCGGGCTCATTGTTTATCCTGGCTTAGACTCAGTTTTCTATTCTTGAGAATGGAATTAGAAGTTGTAGTCACTACACAGTGTAGTCCTGAAGTGTAAATGGGAATTAATACGTACAGAGTATGACGCATGGGGCTTGGATCATGGGAACCATGGTAACAGTCATGGTCGGTGCTGTTACCTCGTGGGTAGGCCCAGGGTGTCTGTCTGTCTCAGGTCTTATTCCTTTCACCTGCCCTTTACCATTCTCAGTCACCTCTCTGGTCCCGCAGGGAACATGCTCATTGACTTCAGTCCCGGCCAGCCATATGAACCACCCGGTGCCTGTGAGTCCTACAGAGATAATCACTCCCTCCTGCTCTACTGCCCAGTGAGATGGGCTTGTGAGCTGGAAGGGAACATGTAGGACACATGGCTAGGGGAGGGGCCTCTTGGGGGGGCTGGGCTTCAAACCCCACTCTCCGAGGCTTCTCTGCCTTCACTGTTGTCTCTGACATTTTCAGGACAGTAGGTCTGTCCAGGACGGGACCAGTCCTTTGGGTGGGATAGTAGATGGGTCCCCAAGTTGCAGAATTATATCCCTTTTGAGGGCACGTTTCTCATCACAGGACTGTACTGAGATGTGATATAGCGAGATATGATCATTGAAGACCAACTGGAAGGATCCTTCCTTCCTTCCCTTCCTTCTTCCCTCCTTCCCTTTCTTCCATCCTCTCTCTGTCATCTTTCCTTTTCCCCTCTATTGTCTTTACCTGTTGTGACGATATTATCTATCTATCCATCCATCCACCTGTCTGTCCATACCTCTCCTTCTTCCCTTCATTGTCTACATTTGTTGTGACTATATTACATGTAGGAGTGTGAACCGCCACCCAAACTGAGTACTCAGATGTGATGCTTAATGGGCTTCCCCCCCACTCCTTGTCCCCTCCGTTCACCACCTGAGATCACTAGTGTGAATTTTATATTTATTATTCTCTTTAAAACTAAATTTTATCACATATTTATGAACATCTAAACTATCAAAGCATGTCCCCAAGTTGCGTGGGACATACTTATTCTAAACAATTATTTACTGCTTATGAAATTTCAAATTTAACTGAACATTCTGTATTTCATGTGGCAGCCCTGATTCAGATCTGGCCCTTCAGCCTAGAGGGAAAGAGCACAGTCTGGGAGTCAGGGCTGTTTGTGTGAATTAGGAAAAGGGGCTCCCTAGGGATGGACAAATTATAAAAAGGGGCCCTCTGGGATGATCAATTGGGGAAATGTATTTCTCTCCCTTTGGAAGGACTCTGAGAACAAGGTGCCCCTTCTGAATGGACCAACTAGAGAATGGTACCCTTTCCTTAAGGCTTACTTGGTCCCTTCCCCCCCTTTCCTCCAAGCATTTTTCAGCTTCCTTTCTCCCACAACCCCTACCTTTGTGTGGGGTGTACTCTGCACAGCTGGACATAACATCCCCTTGTAAGAGTCAAGAAACCTAGATTCTAGGATTCTAGTCTCAGCCCCGCCACTAATTGGCTGGATGACCTTGGGTGAGTCTTTTCCCTTGTTTGGGCCTCCTGTTTCCCTTCTGTGAAGTAGGGGAGATGGAATCCAATCCAATAATCTACAAGAGAATTCTAGGAGCCGGAAACCACTGATGGGAAAGTGCTTTGGCAAGTAAAAGATTTTTGCACAAAAGACCGTTGACATTATTTCCCTGTAGGAGATCTGGAACAGCCCCTTGAAATGATCTAGTCCAATCTCTTTGTTCAATAATTCAGGAAGCTGAGGTCTGGGAGAGGGTGCGTGACTTGTCCAGAGAAAAAGCAAGGTGGTGAGAGATTGGAGTGAAAACGTCAATGTACCCTCTTTTCCACTAGGTGTCTCCACAAGCTTGGAAGTGTGCAGAAGCCCCTCCTCTCCTTGGGACTCTCCCTGCATGGGGCGTAGTCAGCCCTAGTAGCTCCAGCCCTTCCCTCAGTGTGTATCTATTAGAGTGGACCCTTCTCTGGACTGGGCCGGAAAGGCATTGCATTTGGGCAGGTTTTAGAAATGCTTGTGGTGGAAAGATCAACAGGCAGAAGGAAGTGGGGTGCTCCCGGTATGAGACCCTTGGCTTGGAGGCAGTATCCTCAGACACAACATATGCGTGACCAACTGGGTGTGTCCTGGACATGAGAGCGGTCACCCTGCACCCACCCTCATACCTCAGACCCCTTCCACACGTTCCTCTGGGGGACCTGCAGGGGGCTGCGTGACGGCCTGTCCTTAGAGGTCAGCACCTCAACCTCCATTTCCAGTAGGCACTGGCCTCCACGTGACAGCTGCCTCCGACACCCTTGTGGGCAGACTGGGGGACCACATGTCCAGCATGATGGTGGCAGGCACCCTACCCCCACAAGGCCTGAGGAGGAAGAGCTCCCAGCTCTCCTTGGTGGCCCTCCCCAGTGCTGTGAACTCCGTTTCAGGTCGGGCTCTCCAGGTTGTCCTGGGCCAGTTTTCTTCCCTGCTGCCGCTCCTTGGGGACTAGTTTCCATTTGGGATTTTCCTTGCCTTGTCCTGTACCCTTCTCTCTCTGTAACAATTCCATGTCTCCCTGCATGAGTTCTGCAGCTTCAGCCTTCCTCCTGCTGTTTCTGGAGTGTTCCTTATGCCAGTGGCGAACTCCTTCAGTGGCCACCCTGGAGGACAGGGACAGACGACAAACACACAGATCACGTGCTAAATGCGTAGCTGGCACCCTCCTGGCATTTATTACGTGCGAGCCCCTTTAAAAAAATACTTTAACATTGTGGTTAAATACACATAACGTAAAATTTACTGTCTTAACCATTCTAAGTGTGCAGGTCAGTGACATTAAATGTAATCACGTTGTTGTACAAACTGCACCACCATCCATCTCCAGAACACTTGTAACTTCCAAAGCTGTGTCCATTGAAAAACAACTCTGTGTCCACTGAAAAACTACTCCCCATTTCCCTCTCTCCCCAGCCCCTGGCAACCACCATTCTCTTTCCCACCTGTATGAACTTGACTACTCTGAGCACTGGGCACTAGTGGAGTCATGCTGTGTTTGTCTGTCTGTGGCTGGTTTGTTTCACCGAGCATGATGTTTTCAAGGTTCATCCATGCTGTAGCCTATTGCAGAATTTCCTTCCTTTTTAAGCCTGGATAATATTCCATCGTAGAGAATGCCTACCCCACTGTGTTTATGCCTACACCCATCAGTGGGCACTTAGATCATTTCCACCTTTGGCTGTTGTGACTAACATTGCTATGAGGCCAACCACTTTAAAAAGCATGTAAAACTCATTTAATTCTCCCAAAGGCCCCATGTGGAAGGTATTGCTTTTATTCTTCATTTTACAGTTGGGGAAACTGAGGCATAGGTGTTAAAAGTCTTGCTCAAACCACACAGCTACAAAGAAGCTGAGCCAGGCCGTGTAGCTCAAGAGCCTAAGAGCTTCACCTGTTGCCCCCATTGTCATCTCACAGAGTGCCAGGAGAGCGTGGAGCTGGTGCTGGGGAAATTCCAGGAAGGCTTCCTGGAAGTGACCTTTGAGCTGGGTTTTAAGAGTGAGTTGTTCACTAATGTCTAATGGGGAGGAGAAGGGCTAGCCATTTCTGGCAGAGGGAAAACCTTGTGTGATGTGACTAATAATACAGGACCCATGCCTACTTCACTCTGCCTGCAGCGGCACAAATAAGAAAAGAGAAGACACAGGTTGCTGGTTATAGAGTCTCAGGAGATTCCCAACTCCCCACGCTGCCACTCTACCATATTATGGGAATCAGGTTCCGTCCTTGGCTGTGTCAACTTGGGGAAAAGCGTCCACAAAGACTCTGCAGGTTCCAAAAGCATATCAACTTCCCAATCTCCTCCCACCCCAAGACTGTAACACCCCACGTGATTGTGGGGGTGCAGCTGGAGGTGGTGGGTGGAGTTGGGGGCCAGGAAGCAAAGACACAATGATGAGAGATTGGTGGCTGTTGCCATTTTTGCCCTTAAACGCAGACCTTTCTTGCCCTAGTGCATTCTGGGTGAGTGGTGATCCTCAGGCTCCATCAGAAACACTGACCAGTCCTGCCATCTTGCTACTCCATGCAAATTTCAAAAACCCCGAATATCCCTTTTTCCGCCCCCGGCAGAGCTCTGAAAAAGCCCAAGGTCAAGAGAAACAGTTGTTTACCACAGGCATTTTAATTTGCTTATCTAGGAAGGAAGGAACAAAAGTTGGACATTCTGGTTATCTCCGTTTAAATCAGCTTAAATGTTAGCATAGAGGCTATGGGACAGTTCCCGTAGGCTACTGTCTCTCCTAATAGGAAATGGTGTGGAGATTTGAAGTCATGCACAGGCAAGGAAGCGTGACTGGCCCAGGCATGTTTGGGGATCCAGGTCTGCAGGATATGGGGTCTGAGCAACAGGCACATCCAGGCACACGACTGGGTGTGTGTGTTGTGTGTACAGTAAGTATTTGAGGTGGAAAGGGTACCATGATCTGAGATCCAAATAGGAAGGACCAAGTGGGGTGCCTGGGTGGCTCAGTGGGTTAAAGCCTCTGCCTTCGGCTCAGGTCATGATCCCGGGGTCCTGGGATCAAGCCCCTAGTCGGGCTCTCTGCTCAGCGGGGAGTCTGCTTCTCCCTCTCTCTTCCTGCCTCTCTGCCTACTTGTGATCTCTGTCTGTCAAATAAATAAATAAAATCTTAAGAAAAAAAAAAAAAAGGACCAAGGGTGTAGAAATAGGCCATTTTGAAACAAAATGATATCAGTGTGCCAAAGATTGTTAGTTGACCTCCTGTGTCCATTGTACCCATCATTCTTTTCATAGTAATAGAATTTTTTGGCTGGGCACATGGCTGCCAATCAAAGACTACATTTCCCACGCTCCTTTGCAGCTAGGTGTGCCCAAGCAAGTGAGTTCTGACAAAGAGATGTATGCAGAGTATTCTGTGCCAGCTTCTGGAAACCTTTTCTAAAATGGGGTACACACAAACTATTTGCTTTTTATTCTTCATCCTTTACTCCATCCTGCTACCTCGAACATGGATGCTGGCATCTTGGGCTCTAAGGTCAAGGCCACATGTCGGGGAGAAAGAATAGAAAAAGAAACAGAGAACGTGATGTGTAGCTCTGTATAAGCCCTGGACTTCCATGAGAGACAAACAAATTTGATTTTAAGGCATGTTGTTGTTCTTCTTATTGTTATCATTTTGGCAAGCATATCTGTTCTGGGGTAACGTCTCTTTCAGGGCATGAGGAGGGACGTGATGTTAATCTGTCCCATTGCTGATGATGGTGACTCTGACCACTTGGTTGATGTCATGTTGGCCAACTTGTTTACTGGAGAGTGACAGTTTTTCACCTTGTAATTCACAAATATCTCACAGAGAGGTACTTTGAGATTATGTAAATGTCCTGTTCTGCTTTTACCCACTAGTTTTAGCATTCATTGATGATTCTTGTCTGAATGAATTATTATTATGCTGGTTGTCAAATGGTGATTTGCTAATTCCATCATTCTTCATTTACTAGTTGACATTCAAATGTGAGGAGGAACTAAATTCCTTCCTTTCCTCTCTCCCTTCCTTTCCCCCCTCCTTCCTTTCTCCTTCCTTCTTTCTTTCTTTCCTTCCTTCTTTCCTTCCTTCCACCCTCTCTCCGGATGGCCCTCCTGCACAGACCTGCACAGTCAGCAAGACTGATCACCCCTGGCATCCAGGAGGTCTTGTGTGCTTTGGGCAGAGTGGAAGGCCAAATCTCACCAGGACTGCAGCTGTCCCACTTCATGTTGCTAGGGCCTGGCTGAGGCTTGGTCTTGCTTCCATCACCAGTCTCATGTTGGTGGCCATGTAAAGTAGAGATTGGGAGGTGACCAATGAGGTGGGGCTGTGTGGAGAGCATACTCTTTCATGTTGCCAAGAGCAACCTGGAATAGACTCCTTGTCCTGACCTCTGGGAATGGCGGCCAGATGCCTCAGAAGGACTGAGGGTCACATTGTTAGAAGGACTTTCACAGTGTCCTTCCAAAACAGCTGGTCCAGACATGTTGTACCTGGTCAGATCCATGCTCCCACCTCTGTTCTCTGGAGCCCTCTAACCCAGGTAAATGCCCAGTCCTGTCCTGTTCTCAAGGAACTTGAGGTTGGAGGAGGATCCATTCAGTCAGTCTCTATTCTGGAGCATCTTGGAGGAAGCAGCCCATGAACTCAACCCTCACAACACAGGCCTGTTCCAAGCTCCATACTGCGCCTGCTGGACCCTGCTGCCAGAGCCCCACTGGGCACCAGGCAGAAGCCAGGGACCCCATAAACTCTTGTGGTCAGACCCACACAAATTCAAGAGCTCAGAGACTCAGATGCCTAGAACCACTGCTGTATAGTGATGTGTAGAACTTTACCCATGCCCATGTATGTGTGCACACACACATCATGGAACCCTTTCAGTGTTATGAGACAAAGCCATCTAAAGTGTCCCTACATTCCCCTTTCCTCCTTCCCTTCCTCTGGACCTCTGGGGCATAGAATTAATTAATCATCTGCTTTGGTTCATGACATCCTCTCAACATCGGTCCCCACAAGGTCATCTTTTATTAAACTAATGAATTAATAGAAACACTATAACAAATGCTTAAGAAACAAATGCCCTAATGACACCCAGAACGTTGACAATTACTTAAATGTACCCATGTGGTTCTCCCTCACACTGTGCCCCTTCCTCCCCCTCTGGAAGCAACCACTGTTCTGAGTCATGTGGTCTTCATTCCCTTGCTCTTTTTACAAAAGGCTTTACTGAAGCATTATATCCCCACAAATTATGATTTTCTGGTTTAAGTTGTTTCACATTTACACAAAGATATGCTGTATGCAGTCTTTGGGGAGTTAACTTTTCCACTCAATTCCATTGCTAAGCTCTGTAAGTAAGTAGTCTCTTGAATCTCTGAGCAGGTGAAGAAATTACAGCTGATCCCAGTGAGGCCAATGCTCTTCTTGGCTAATGCTGGTTTTACGTTAGTCTGTGGCATGGAGAAATTCCATTTGATGGGGACTGGGGTCATGCTCTGTAACTCTGCTTTGTTTAGCAGCTCCATTTTATGGCCCTCGGAAAGCATATTTTTCTTTGTAAATTGTAGATATAATGATTGGGTCCTTATTTCGATGACACCTGTATAGAATGCTTGGTGCTCAATTACTGGCAGTCTCATTATGGGACAGCAGGCACTAAATGCATGAGAAACTGGTCCTTTTATTTCAGCACCGAGTTCACAGAGTCCTGGGCCTCCTTGCCCCACGCAGTCCAGGCCAGCCAAGGTCCCGAGCCCAGGAGCCAGCTGTGGTGCTGTGGGTGGCCCTCTTTGGGCCACTTCACTGTGCATTTACTTCTCCAGGAACAGGGAGTCAGGCATTCTCCGCATTTCCCATTTTGGGCAATCAGGACTCAGCGTGGAGCAGTGGCTGGTTTTAGGCCACCCAGGGGGCAGGCCAGAGCCATGACAAAGCCAGGACCGAGCTGGGAGCCCACGCCTGGGCCCTGGGAGGCCTTGTGCTCCAAAGCCAGTTTGAAGGACGCTCCTCCCCTTCTCCCCGCCCTCCCAGCCGGCGGGCTGCGAGGAAGGGGAGGAGCTCTCCCGGCTCCGGTGACACCGTCACCAAGGCAACGCGGCCATACTGGCCCCAACGGACCTGGGGCCTGGGCTGCGGCGGCGCGGCCTCGTGGGCAGAGCCGGCGGCATGGACAGCCTCTTCGTGGAGGAGGTGGCAGCCTCCCTGGTCCGGGAGTTCCTCAGCAGAAAGGTAGGTCGCGCCGCCTCCACCGCTCGGGGCCGCTGCCCCAGGGTGAGGGCGCAGTCTAGGGGTACCCCCGCCAGCTCCACGCCTTCGGGGAGGGAGAGTTCCCCCCTGCCGCCCCCTGCCCCGGGGATACCCGACCGGAGCAGCGCCCCTTTCCCGGGCCTGCCGAAACTACATTTCCCAGGAGTCATCGCAGCCCCGCGCAGCGCCCACTGGCCACGCCGGCCCGCGGCCGCAGTCCAGAGCTGGCATCCAGCCCCTCCGGCAGAGGAAGTGGCACGGGGACCCGCACGGGGAACGGCACGGGGTGGGGGCGGCGGCCAGGGGCGGCTTCCTCCCGGCCTCTTAAACCATGGTCGCCTTGTCGCGGCCGGTCGGGAGCGCAGCGCTCAGGCCTGGCAGCCCGGCCCCGTTGCCCGTTCCACCACCTCCACCCTACCGGGAAAGAAGGTTCCCCAGTGGGAACCCAAGGAGCCAAAACACGTTCCCGATAGTTGAACCCTTCAGTCGTGCTCCTCGGCAGTGGGGAGCTTGAGGTTGCAGCCTTGGTTGTTTTAAACTTCCGTTGTGTTGCACCGGGAGAGTTTTCGGAGTGCTCAAAAGTTGGGGAGGTCCTTTGCAAGCCATCTGCAGTGGAGATGGGGACACTGTGGGAAAGAGGTTGGAGGTTACCGCGTAAGCCAGTGTAGGGACAGCAACTATTCCATATTCTAACTCAATCTGTGCAGAGTGACCGAGGGCTTGGCACTCACGGTGTTGGCGTCGTGTTGAGCAGGGGCCATGGGCAGCTGTCTAGGTTAAACATACAAAGAAAATCTTTTTTTTTTTTTTTTTGAAGATTTTATTTATTTATTTGAGACAGAGGTAGTGAGAAAGAGCGTGAGCGAGGAGAAGGTCAGAGGGAGGAGCAGACTCCCCGTGGAGCTGGGAGCCCGATGCCGGACTCGATCCCGGGACTCCGGGATCATGACCTGAGCCGAAGGCAGTCGTCCAACCAACTGAGCCACCCAGGCGTCCCAGAAATCGTTTTTTTTGAAGGGAAAATTGGAAGGGCTTTGGAATCATGTGGGGCAGTTCAAATACCGGCAACTGGTTAGCGGTGAGAGCTTGGATCCGTTACTCACTGTCTCAGTTTCCTTTTCTGTAAAACAGAAAGACCCACTCTTTGCAGATTTATGATGGGGATTAATAAGAATATATGGTCAGTCCCCAAGCATCGTATGCACATAGTAGGTACCTGCATTCAGCGTTGTCTTCACCACCTCCATCTCTCATCTGCATCTGTTTTGAAAGTGTCTTTCTTTGCTTTTTAAAAGCTTTTTTTTTTTTTCCATTTAAAAATGTTTACATGCACTGTGGCTTCATTGTATCTGCTCTGTTTTATGGCTAGTTGACCTTTTGTCACCAAGTCCTGGCTGTACGTTGGATGTCAATGACACATCCTGTGAGGCTGCCCACTATTACCATTTCTTTTCGGTCTGGACCACCAAGCAAAACTCTCAGCTTTCCTCATGTCTTGCCTTCCTTGAGTTCAAAGGAAATCCACAGTCCTTACCTGCTCTCTAAGGCTCCCCCATATCTTGACCCCAGTGTACCACCCCAACATGGGTTCCAGCTTCTCCCACATGCTTTCCCCGGTTCCATCCATGGCCCACCCCAAGTCTGTTTCCTCCAGGTGGTCTTCTTGGATAACTCCAGTTGGAATACCTGACTTACCTCGTCTGTGACTTGCTCTTTGGCACTCACGTTACACTTTATATGTCTGCCTGTCTTGCCCACTAGAACAGTCCACAGAGCTGACACCTGATCCGGGTGGAGTCTTGGCAGTGTGTGGCTCATGGGGCCTCCTCTCCCTCCCATTTTTCATCCAGGCACACTGAAGCTCTGACCTGACAAAGGAGTTGCCCACAGTCACTCAGAAAGTTGTAGAGAGCTGGGACTGCAGTCCAGTTCAGCTGTTGTCCTGGTCACCTTCTGCTCCAGTGCCGAGACCATGTACTCCCTTCAGGGCTTGGCACAAGGCAGGTATAACCTGGAGAGTTCCCATCATGGTGTGAGGTACCTTCTAGTTGCCTGTTTGTTTTCTCAGATCCTCGTAACAGTCCTGAAAGACAGGAATTCTTACTCCCTTTCCTGCAAGATGCCCACGGTGAGCAAGGGAGAGCTTGTCACTCCTCTCCTCAAAACCTTCCATGGGCTTTTTACTACAACCAGAATGAAATCCAAGGGAAGGCTTCACCCAAGCCTCAAGGCACTCTATGACCCTGCTACAGGCTGGGCTTCTGGCCTCACCTTCCCCTACCACGTCCTCTGCCCTCTACCCTACATCACACCCAGCTATGCTGGCCCCCGTCCAAGCATGGTCTGCCCTCAGGGAGAGTCATGCTAAATACCTGCAGTGTCGGGGTCCTCCAAGGTGACTCCTCGTGCCCCAGCCTCCCCTTCCTGCAGCAACTTGACCCCATCCTACCTCTGCCACCCATTCCACGCGGTCATGTCCCAGGCCTATTGCTACCAGCACCGTACCCTTTCTGGAATCTGTGTAATCTGTCATCCTCACTGGCAGCTCACCTCCCTTAGCAGCCCGCCTGTCATAAACTAGTCTTCAGTCTCACTCACATCTGCATTCCACAGTTCCTGCCAATTGCTCCCAGGCCCCTGGCTCTGTTATGATCTCTCCCTACTTCTTACCCACCCATCGTTATAATCACACCCTCAACAACATGCGGTGTCACCTCCCTTGCCCTTCTCTTTTTTCCTCATGCTCCCCCCACCTTGAGTTTTCAAATTCACCTTGCCACCCCTGCCACACTTGCCCTGAAGCCCTGAACGGGGCTGGAGGTAAACACACCACCATGTGGTCAGTCCCCTGAGGCTTATAGCCCTCCAGCCCGCTCCCTCTCCACTCTGTTGGCCGTGTCACACCTCCCCTCACCTCCAACTGCACAGCTCCTTCCCCATTCTCGTTTCACGGTGAAAGCTCCCAACAGGCTGCACCACCACAGTTGTAAACCCTTCTGGGCCCGGACCCTCACTCTGCCTCCCTCCCTGCTCCTGCGAGTGAATTCTCCATACTCCTGGGAAAGCCACCCCCTTCCTGAGTATCTGTCCCCTCTTGCCTGCGTGAGGGCACTGCTGCAGTTCTCTCTCTCTGTTGCACATGCATTTTGTCTTCTCTCCTTTCGCTCCTGCAGAATGCCATCTTGACCCCCAAGTCTCTCCAGCCAATTTTTCTTCTCCCTCTTATAGCCAAATCCCATGAAATAACTGGGTGTGCTCTGACTCTAATCCTTTTTCCTGCTTGCTCAGACCCACTCTAATCCAGCTTCTGTCCCCACTGATCCACGGAACTAACTCTTGTCAAGTGTGTCAATGACCTTTAACTTTCAGTCCTCACACTTCTTGGTCTAACCATGTGTTTGACACAGCCGATTGTGTCCTGCTTCCCGGAAACTCATTCCGCTTGTCTTCTGGAGACCCCTTTCTTCATTGCCTCCTCTAACCTCTCTGGTTCTTTGCTGGTCCCCCTCATTTCCTGGAGCTGTGTGTGTTGGGGGTCTCCAAGACTCAGTCTTCTCTTCTCTTCTTCACTTGCTATTTTGCAGGTGCCTCTGCTAGTCTACTGGATTCCAGGGCCATCAATGTGATGACAGTTCCCAAATGCCTATCTCTGGCCCAGGTTTCTCCCAGAACTCTTACATTCTTTCCAACAGCTGAGTTTACATTTCCTCTTGGGCATCCAATAAATATCTCAACACGTCCAAAATCCAATTCCCAATTCTCTCTATGCCTTGTAAGTTTCCCATTTTGGTAGGCAGTATCACCATCTTTCTAGTTGCTTGGGCCAAAACCTTTGTGATCATTCCTGGCTTTTTTCCTTCGTTTATACCACATCCAGGCCATTGGTACATCTGTTGGCTTTACCAGCAGAGCACACAGAGCATGTAGCCACTTCTTTCTACTTCTGCTGCCACCACTTAATCCAAGCCACTCCATCTCTCATATGAGTTGTTCAATAGCATCTTAACTAGTTTCTGCTTAATCCCTTACCTCCAAAAACCTGTTCCCAGCCTAGCAGCCAGTGATTCTTTACAAACACAAGTCAGTTCATGCTCCTTTTTAAACCCTGCTTCCACCCCACCATTTCACAAAAGCCAACAAGGCCTTTCCTTTCCAGGATCTGGGCAGCCTCTCTGACCTTATTTCCTTCCCCTGGTGATGCAGCTATAGCTGCACTGGCCTCCTGTGACTGCCACATGGCTTTTGCCCTTGCTATTCCTTGTTGAGAATACACTTCTCCCAAGTGTCTTCATGGCTTGCTTTCCTACTGCCTAATGTCACCTAATTGTGAAACCTTTCCTGCTTCCCCTACAGAATGTCAGCTCTGTGAAGGAGTGAGGTGTGTTTTATTCTCTTGGTATCTCTTGCACCAAGAACAGCCCACCATATATATAGTAGGTGCCTAGGAAATGTTTGTTGAATGATGAAGATTAAGTGGACCGGGTGGAACTGAGGACTGGCTGCTTCCTGAGGGCATCCTTGTCCACTACCCCAGTAGTTCTCACATGTCGGTGTACACTGCAGTTCCAGGGAGTTTGTGAAGTGTGCCAAGACTTGCTTGGTAAGATCTGAACTGGTGATAGATGTAAGGGGTTGTCCAGCAGTGAGGGACTCTCATAGTTTCTGCCTCACTCTGATTGGCAGGAATGCCATGGGGAAACCCAGATGAAACAGGGGTGCTTGCTATTATCCCCACTTCCAGTTCATTCTCCCTAGAGCACCCAACCATGCTCCTGCCTTTCCCCCAACATGCACACCCATTTCTTTCTGACCCCCCTCCTCAACACTTCCTTTTTATTCCCTTTGGTTCTGGGTTATGTTCATACCTCTTTCTTCACAAATTCTTCTTCCCTCACTTCATGGCAAGCAGCAGGTTTTGTCCTGTTCTCCCATCAGTGGGAGCCTCTGTGAGATTGTGAACACAAAGCCTGGGGGAGAAGTTAAGGCCTGGCAGCTGTGAGTGTCCTGATCCGTGAAGAGTCAGGGGCTCCCTTAATGGCAGGCTGAGCTGTTTGTGAGCTGTCTCTTCCTTCTCCATGTTCGGTGATCACCCTGGCCCAGCGAGGTGGGCAGGGAGCTGCATCTGTGGTTATTTTTCGAACAAAGAAGCCAGGCTCACAGGGAGAATAGCTCTCACCTTTGCCAGAGTGTGTCTCAGTTGGGCCTTCTGGACGGTCAGGGCTGGATGTTGGCAATGGTCGCCCTGGGAACTCAGCAGACGTTTACCACGTGCTTCCAGTGAGCCTCAGTCCTGGCGTTGCTGACTCACAGGCTGGGATGGTCAGGACCCCCTGCTATGGGCTTCTCTTGTGTTACCCGGGCAGATCAACCCTTGCTCTCACCCGAGAAAAGAAAGGAATCATTATTGGTCTTTTGCTCATTTTTTGCCTTCAGTTTATTTTTAAAGCTTCCTATTCCGTGGCTCCAAATCTCATGTCAAACCCAGGGCTCTGGCCTTGGATGAGTCAGTGACCTGAACCTCACTTTCCTTTTCTGTAAAATGGGTCAGCAACTCCAACCTCAGCTCAGCCCATGCAGTTCTTGTAAGATTCAGAATAATAATTATGAAGATGTCAAGTGTAAAGGTTATATAAAAATAAATTAAGTCAGTTTTTGGTCCTTGCAAGATCCTTGCAAGGAAGGCAGGATAGGCAGAGTAGGAATGATCATAAGGACACCAACAGTCTTTTATTTATAACCCCCATCAGAGACTGGAAGGTTTTGATTTAAAATGAAAATAACGATTCAGGTTTCTTCCCGCAGGGCTTAAAGAAGACATGTGTGACCATGGACCAGGAACGCCCACGCTCTGACCTCAGCATAAACAGCAGAAATGATCTCCGCAAGGTTTTGCATCTTGAATTTCTCTACAAGGAGAACAAGGTACGTGTTTTGAAGGTGTGGTGTAATGTTCTGGAACCGAGCTTGACAATGTCAGAGCCCCTGTGGACCCTGCCAGGCTGTCGGAGATGGGTGGCAGGAGGCTCGCCATGCCTGCGGCCAAGGAGAAACAGGCCCAGCCATGTTCTGACAAATCCCAAGTGCGAGCTAGGTTTCCAGGCTCAGTTGGGCCCCAGCCGCCAGCCCCCCAAGAGCGTTTTTTGCATGTGTGGCTGCGAAGCTCCCTTTGAACCTGGGCCCTTAATGGTTATTCCCTGTGCTCCCTCCTCCCCTAGGAGGCTGTTTTTAGTCAGACTGTACTTAAGAGTATAATATTCGGTTCTACTAAAATTTTCCATTCCCAGCCTGTGTAAGATTTTCCTTCTCCAATTCTGAGTAATAGCTTATTTTTAAGTCTGCTGTGACATTTAATTTAGGTAGAAATGGGGCTTGGGTTCAGTTAAGCCTGGGGCATTGGAGTTGAGATAGCAAACGGTTGGGGGGTGAGGGTGGGGCTTCCCTGATCCCTCCCCCTCATCCACCCTGACCTGCGCTCCCCTCACCCAGTTATAAGCTTCCACGGCATCCTGTGGTTCTCCTCTGTTGTGCTCTCGCACACTTATAATAGAGGATGTGTGTGTGGTTGTTTAATTAGCACCTGCCTCCCCACTCACTACCTTGGATGCAGCAGGAGGCCAGAGATTGGCGTCTCTTGGTTCACTGTTGTATCCTCATACTTCATGTGTTGCCCGAGGACATAGTAAATAATCTCTATGTGTTTGTGGATGATTCGGTTGGCTGCCTGACTGACTGAATGAAGCTTCAATTCTGGCCTCATTGGTTTTTTCTGCTATGAAGACAGAATCTTCTAATTTGATCGAAGAATGGGCTCTCCAGCAGAGGTTGCCTTGTGGTAGGGCATAGCGTCAGGGTTAGAAAGAACCTCATGTTCTTATAGTTCAGCATTTATCATAATTTTTTAAAGAGGCAGTAAGATGATATTTCCTGGAGTCCAAATATGGAAAACAAAGAAGGGGAGCCCCATGGTTGAATTGGGGGTGAAGAAGACTTGCCTTCTTGGCCTTTGGGGCCACCCCTCAGGACTGGTCTAAGCAGCTTTTAAACTACCCATAGAATGGGGGCCCTCACCTGGGGGAGCTGTGAGCCAGAGAAAGGGGGCTTGTCAAGGTCTCACAGTGAATTACAAGGGAGGGGGAAGGCTAGAACCAGAACTTCCGATTCTCAGTCCTACTGTAGTAATGGTGGTCAAACCTCCTGCAATTGTAACGCTTTACTTAATTGAAATCTTAGCAGATTGGGTTGGAATGCGGGGCGGGTGACATCCCACCCTCCCGTGCCCTCCAAGGCTGTTTCTGAGACACCTGGAGGAACCTCAGAAAACCACCCTCATGCATGTCCTAGACCAGGGGGGAGCTCAGGCTGAGTTCCCCTCAATAAAATGAAGGATGCCATCAACCTAGGGGAACATTCAGGTTGCTCGAAGTTCCTCTGCCTGACTTTGATGAGAAAAAGGCAGTGGCAGCCAGGTGCAGTCCTAGCATCAAGTCAGTAAAGACATCAGATCGATGCCTGTCATCCTTGGTCCAGGGGTGGCACCAGGGCCCCTCCGCCTCCTCTAAGTGTCCAGCTGGAGTCCTACAGACCCAGGCAGCAGCCATCCAACCCATCTCCTTTTGCTGCATTGTATGTAAGGCAGGAGTGTGGACTGTACATTTTAGAAAGATTTTTTTTTTTCCATAATAAGTTAGACAGGTAACAAGAAAATCAATTAAGCATGCTGGTACAGTGGGGATTTTCTGTGAATGCAACTTTACCTAATTTCCTGGAATCATCTTTGCCATTCAAGTGACTTTGACTTCTCCACTCTAATATAGTCTCCCTAAGGTAGTAATTATCTGAAGATGCTGAAGGGTTTTTCGTTAAGTCTTGGTAAGTGCCCTGATTATTTGATTTATACAGTAGTTTTTAGTAGTTATTAGATAATGAGTTGACCTTATATATTACAGAAAAATAGATTTATTAATCTACCTATTACATAATGATTTTAACATTCACACAAAGCTAGTCTGATTCTAGGAAATCCCTGTAATTTAATGTTAATTCCAGTAAATTGTTTTTCCCTGTTAAGGATACGATATATAAAAATGCCTGTGTAAAACTGAGGTTTTGAAAAAGGGTGTCCAGATTCATATAAAGGCTGTGACTGTTCTGAGCAGAGTGTTATGAAAAGCCATAAAGTATAATTCAGGTCATCTAGGGCTATAAATCTCTCGTATAGAAAGAAAAAGCAAGAAGGTCGAAATGAATTACATAACATCTCTCCCCTGACTCTTTTCCTCGTGAGTTTCATTTAGACTTAGACAAAATAGGTTTTTTTTGGGTCCCATACTAAAAAAATAAAGCTGTCCCCTGATTTTGACTGCCTGATAAATCTGTTGCTGTTGGTCAGAACCCATCTGGCTGTGGGTGTTGGTGGCTGAGTTCTGCTGCACAGATCGGGGGTAGAAAGGGGAAGGCCTGGATGTGCCTGAGGGTCCTCTCTGCGCCAGGTCCTTTGTTAGGCCTTTTACTGCTCTGACTGAAGACTCACCAAATGCCTCGCATCTGACCACACTTCCCGGCAGCTTGGTGTTCCTGAGCAAGTGGGCTGGGGACTGACACAATTACATGGCCTAAGGCCAGCCTGTGGATTGCTGCTTGGACATCTATGTTTGTCCGAATTACTTAGAGGAATTTTAAGAGAAATCAGGACTCTGATCTTTGCAATTCTGGCTTAATAAGACACAATAGGGCCTGGGAATATATATATTTAAAAACCTCCAAAGGTGATATTTGGCATAGTCAAGGTTGGGAAAACCTGATGTCATTTCTTTCTTTCTTTCTTTTTTTTTTTTTAGAGAGAGAAAGAGTGCATGAGTACAAGTGGAGGGGGCAAGGGGCAGAGGGAGAAGGAGAGAGAGAATCCTAAGCAGGCTTCACACTCAGCATGGAGCCTGACTTGGAGCTCGATCTCATGATCCTAAGATCATGATTTGATCTGAAATCAAGAGTCACGCTTAACTGACTGAGCCCTCCAGGTGCCCCTGATGTCATTTATTTCTAAAACCAACTACTAAAGAGTTTCAGTTTTTTTTTTTGAGATTCGGTGTAGATTGAGTTAGTCCTAATGGCCTCCCTATGTTCTTTGCAATAACCTTCTGCAGCACTGCCCCTGCAGTCCCCAGTGTCCAGTGTTAAATGCAGAGTACACAGCCTAAGAGAATACTCAGGTCCCAGATGTTTATTATCTTGCACAGTTAACAATCCCTAAAGATTTATTTATTTTTTTTTTAATGAACCGATATATATTTTCTAAAGTTATTCCTAGGAGAAAAACCAAGAGGAAATTTGCTTGGTTATTTTCCTATTCATGTCATATTTTGTTACAGTTGTTCATTAAATCTCCTGGCTCATGCATTGGACGTTAGTTCTTTCAGGGTAGAGATTTTTGTCTTCATCTCTGTTGTAACACAGGACAATTGCTGAAAGAATGTACAGATGAATGAGAAGCTGATAAAGTATGTCAAAGAATTGGACTAGCCATCTTTTCCACCCTCCCTGTGAATCTGTACACATGGTTAATGATTTTTGTTTTCTTCCAACAATAGGCCAAGGACAATCCTCTAAAAACAAACCTTGAACTCATTACCAGATACTTTCTGGATCACTTTGGAAATACTACTAACAATTTCACTCCAGAAGCACCAATCCCTGCACTCGCAATTCCAAAGAAAAATAACAGATTATCATCAAGATGCCCAGAGACCACACTGGTCAATATATATGACCTTGCGGATGAAGATGCGACGTGGAGAACGTCACTGTCAGAAACCAGCAAAGCCAGGTAGCTCTTCTTCTGTTTACAGGGTGGATTAGTTTCCTGTTGCTGCTGTGACCAGTGCCTATAAACCGAGTGGCTGGAACTGTCAGGGTTTTCCAGAAAAACAGAACCAATAAGAAGTGTGTATATGTGTGAATATATGTAAATATATATATGCAAGTATTATATGTATTTATACACATATATCTTTTTGGATTTATATTTTCTATATAGAGATTTATTAATTTTTTTTAAACTTTATTTTTTTAAGTCGGCTCTTTGCCCAGTGTGAAGCTCAACACGCGGCTCGATCTCACGACCCTGAGATCAAGACCTGACCTGAAATCAAGAGTCAGATGCTTAACTGACTGAACCACCCAGGCAGGTGCCCCTATAAAGAGATTTATTTTAAGGAATTGGCTCACATGATTGCGGGAGCTGGCAAGTTTCAAATCTGTAGGGCAGACTGGCATGCAGGAAACTCAGGCAGTATTCTGTGTTATAGCTTTTGAAGCCGAGTTCTCTGGAAAACCTCAGTTGTTGCTCTTAAGGCCTTCCACTGATTGGACAAGGCACCCATATTACCTAGGGTAAACTCTTTAGTTGAAGTCAACTGATTGTAGATGTTAATCATATCTAAAGAATACCTTCAGGAAGCATCTCGGCTAGTATTCAACCAAACAACTAGGCAACGTAGTCTAGCAAAGCTGACACATAAAATTTAAGCATCACTGTGTCTTAAAGCAATACGAATTTATTATCTTCCAGTTCCAAGGTCAGAAGTTCAAGATAGGTCCCACTGGGTTGACAGCAAGGTGTCAGTAGGGCTTATTCCTTCTAGAGACTTTTGGGAAAGAATCTGTTTCCTTTCTTTCTTTGGCTTCTCACAGTCACCTACATTCCTTGGCTTGTGGCTGCTTCCTCCATCTTCAGAGCACATCCCTCCAGCCTCTGTTTCCATCCTGGCATCTCCTACTCCTGACTCTGACCTCCTGCCTCTTTGTAACAGGGAGACTTGTGACTCTAATGCCTGCCCCCCAGATGATCGAGGGTCATCTCCCCATCCCAAAACCTTAACACATATGCAAAGTCCCTTTCCACATAAGGGAACATTCCCAGGTCCTGGGATCTGGACGTCTTCAGGGAGTCAGTATTCAGCCCCCACATTGTATGCTTTCAAATTCCCTGTTGAGGAGCACTGTTCCTTTCCTCCAGAGGTCGTGGGAATGGAGGAGGATGCTTATGATTCAAATGTTTAATGTTTGTCAGCATCAGGGACTTGCTTTGTTTGCATTTTCTTAAAAAAACGGGTATGGAATTCTAAAAGCAATGCGATAGACATGGAAACATCTGAAAAATAAGGCCTTTTGAAACTCATAGGAAGAAAATGAACTGCTGTTCTTGACTGAACCTCCATTATTTGGAAAGCAGTTATGTTAATTATGTTAAATTACAACCTTAATGTACCGCCTGCAGTCACTCGGAGTCTGATTCCCTGGGGCTGGTGTCTCCTTCCAGCTCTGTTGAGAAGCCTTTTCTTTCATGGGGGTAGTCAGGGTGTAGGGTCTGGGCTTCCAGCTGCCGAAGGATGAGCACCATTAAAAACATTAACTCAGGGCTTAAGATGTGAAGGTGAATCAGGGTGGTGTGGAAGAAGATGGTTCTTCCTTCAAAGGCACGTAACTGCCTGGTTGGGAAAAATGAATATTTCTGAGGTGATAAAGAACCAGGAGAAGAAGTAGTAGAGGCTCCCGAGTTCCACCCAGTTGCCCAAGCTACAAACTTGGGTGTTATCCTTGACCTCTCCTGCTCTATCATTTTTGCCTCTGTGAGTCCTTAATGACACTAGACCCTTTCCTGCTTTCTCTGCCCTGGGAGCAGTGCCTCAGTTCCATACCCTCCCCTCTTGCCCGGGCTAGCTCCCGTGGGCTCTCCCTTGCTTTCCAGGCCTCTGATCACCTGCTCCAATCCCCCCTCCACCCAAGATAGTGGCTGCTTCCCACAAACAAGTCTGGCTATGCTGCTCCCCTGTGGAAAGGCCTTCAGACCCTTCCTAGGGCTTCCAGGGTAAAATAGAAACTCCTAAGGTTAACCTGCAAAACTCTTTCCTTCATCAGCTGCCTGGCTCACCTGGGCCTAACCTGCTTTTACAGGGCTCTGTGCTAACGCCTGGGGCATTCTGGTTATCTCCTGCCCACTAATTCCTCTCTCTCTTACTCTCTTTCAATGCCAAGCAACCCAAGAAGAGAGGCCATCGGCACGCTCACCTTAACTGAACCTTAACCAAATAGCTGGGAACATCAAGTTTGCCACATGTCTTCATCTACTAATGTCAATGATGTGCAGTAAGGCTTGTCTCCACGTAGCTCAGGACTGTACTGAAAGGCTATGGTTTTCTGTAATCACTTGGGTCTGGGACAAGGATGCTCTTTATATTTGAGGATATTAAATATTTAAGGATATTTGAGGAATGCTATCATGGGTCATCAGTTCTGATTTTGTTTCTTGCTTCCTGGTCTTATTTTATAGGTCAGACTTGCCCTAAAATAAAGTATTTTCTGTTCTTTTTTTAAAAAAAATTTTTTTAAATTTTTTAAAGATTGTATTTATTTATTTGACAAGGACAGTGAGATCACAAGTAGACAAAGAGGCAGGCAGAGAGAGGGGGAGGCAGGCTCCCTGCCCAGCAGAGAGCCCGATGCGGGGCTTGATCCCAGGACCCTGAGATCATGACCTGAGCCGAAGGCAGAGGCTTAACCCACTGAGCCACCCAGGCGCCCCTGTTCTTTATTTTTAATGATAAGGCACTGCCTGGTTAGAATCCTTGCAGATTTATGAATGGGCTTGCTATGAGTGCCTGTTGAATGTGGGATTTATTATCATTGTTAGCTATTGGGGACTCTGTTTTAATGGAAATATCCCTTTTTTGCAGGCACGATAATCTTGATGGGGATTTACTTGGTAATTTTGTATCATCCAAAAGGCCTCCCCACAAAAGTAAGCCCACGCAGGCTATCCCAGGTGAAAGCCCTGCCGTGGCCCCTGCGTGGGAGAGGATGGACAAGCTTCAGTCGTCAGAGCCTTCCTTGGACACGAAGAGGATGGGCGAGAAGATCAGGCCGAAGTCTGGCCTTATCGTCCGAGGCATGATGGCAGGGCCCATCGCCAGTTCCCCGCAGGTAGGTTCCTGCTCTCACTGCTATGGTGAGAGTGGAAAGTGAAAACCCAGCAGGGCTTAAGGGGTTTATCTGAGGGTATCCCACAGACAGTCCAAGAAGGGGTGATCTGTGTGTTAGGATGGGAGGAACTCTGCCTCTGTTTTCTCTGGCTGTACTGTCAGCTCCCTGTGAGAACCTCATCTCCTTCCTGCCCTCAGTTTACCCAGCAGTTCAATGAGGTGGATGCTGTGGTTTTATCTTTCTTTGCTGAGTGAGAACACATCCATTTTTCCCTTTGCCATTCAGGAGTTGGGGCAAGCCATCCAAGTGTAGAGAACATCTTTTAAATTTTTTTTTCATCTTTTTTATTTTTAGTATTTTTAAAAATATTCCTTATTTTTTGGAACATAGTAGTTAAAAGGGAAAAAGAAATCCTGATCTTTATGGTTTCATTTGCTTTGCTTTAAAGAGAAAGTATAATAATGTCCCATCATCGTTTCATACTCTTCCTTAAGGAGGGGTTCCGGGAGGGTTCCATCAGATGGGGAAACTGAACCAAATGAGAGAATGAATGTAAAAGGCATTTGTAAAACCGCAAAGAAACAGAAAAACAGAGGAAATCCAAATTTCAGATTTCAAATTTTTGTGATATTAGTCCAGTAAGAGAGCCTGTGCAAATCCGCATAGGTCATGTGTGTCCTCCTCTCCCACGCTGCATGGCCAGGTGTGGGCCATGACTGGAGGCCAGCACTGCTCTCCCAGCTCACTTGGAGTCAGGACAGAAAGAAGCCAACTGTCTCCTTGCCACTACCTCCATCTTGTGGGGGTGGTTTTTGGTCATTTGGAAACCACTGGTTTACTGAGTTATCTGTGTTACTGACATCTTCTGAATGTTGACCTTTCACTACTAACCAATAAACCCACATCAAAAAAGTCACATTTCTTGACGTTACCATCCACTCATCAGAAAAGTTTTCAGGGGTTGAGAAGCCATCGGCTCCCAGTGGCTGAGGCAAGTCTCCCCAGATTTTAATTTTTAAACCTGACAATTGTATTTTATCACTGACAGTCCATCAGTTGTTTCCCTTGAAGTGACAGGCTCAACTTCTTTTCAGGGAAACGCCTGCGAAATACCCGTGTCTGAATAACTGCAGTTAGTCTGTCAGTTGTTCCGTGGAAAAAACAAGCAAGTTCAATTCCCAACTCCATGGTTGTGCAAGTGCTTTTCCTTGAGACAGCTGTCCTCCTCGGCAATGGGCAGAGTCCTTGCATATGCCTCCCATTTTGCTTCATAGAATATTAAAGAGATGTGTACCATAGGGTTGAGATTGAATATAATTCTTTTTATGCTTCAGCATGGACAGTCTTTTTTTTTTTTTTTTTAAGATTTTATTTATTTATTGGTGGGGAGGGAGAACTTGGAGCGGGGGCGAGGGGCAGAGAGAAGGAGGGCAGCTTGGAACCGACCTCACACCCCTGAGACCAGACCCGAGCTAAAATCAAGAGTCAGGCCCTTAACTGACTGAGCCACCCAGGCAGCCCAGCATGGATATTCTGAGGTGAAATTAGTATTTTACTGATTTTTTTTTTTAATACCTCCAGCACTAATTAGGAAAGTTTGGTCCCACTGTCTTGATCTGTGCTACAGGCCAGCAATTTTTCCCACCAGTTCATTTGCATCATTCCTGTAAATGTCAACACAGTGAAAAAGGCACATCATGTCTTCATTCTTCATATTATGAAGAAAATAGGTTTGAGCTCCCTAAAGGGATCTGCGGACCCTTAAGGCCAATGGACTACACTTTGCGAACTGGTGGACGGGATGAATGCCAGGATCCTGTCCTGTAATGACATCCAGTCAATCACATCTGTGTAGTTGAGACTCCCTTTACAACTGAGGTGTGAGGCAGATGACTTGGAGATTGTCCCAAACTTCTAGAAGGAGGAGTGATTGCCTTGGGAAGTGTGTTTTTCCCCTGGGGTATCCGAATCCTGTGAAGGACATTGAAAGATAGAGTAGATTGTCGTAGAATTTCCCCAGGTTTTCTAGAAAGTGTTTTGTGGGTCTTTGAGTACTTTGGCCATACTTACTTGTTTGCTCAAGAGAAAAAAAAGCAAGCTTTGCTAGGTATTTCATCATTTTTTTTTTCTACTAGATCAGCTCTGCCCTTTTAAAGGATGAGTAAGAGGCTGGGTTCCCTGCATTTGGCCCAGAAGTTTAGGTCTCCTTGGGAATGGTGACTAATATTTTCTTCACTGTGTGGCAGGGGAGGCCCTGGTGGCTTTGGGAGGTTTGTAGTGCCTAGTAATTTCCACTAGGCAAGAATACTACAGAATTAGCTGTTTCTACTCCAGCTTGGGCTTTACCATTTGGTTCAGGATTATTTCTGGAAATGCTGAGAGATCCCAAAGTTTAAACCGAGGAAAAGCTTCACAGGTTTATTTTTGTCCCCTTTACCTCCATCCCCCGACCCTAGGTTGGTAAACAACTTGAGTTCCCATTTTATCAGTTAATCATTGATAGTAAGAGAGGACATTTCAGTTGACTCCTTTGGAATTCCTTCATTTCAAACACCAAGCACAAGCCTTGAGTACTTACTCGGGGTAAGTCACTGAGCTGGATGCTCGGCAGGCACCAGAGATGAATGAAGACTGGCCTCAACCATTCCTGGTCCGTTAGCAGGAGGGGTTAAGGCCCTGTGTGAGCAGGAACTGGGGAGAGGCCGTAGAGTGGTGGCCTATGCATCAGGGTGGTTGACTGCCCTGATGGGCCTGGCTCTGTGCCAGTCCCTTCTACTGGCCTCTCTGTTAATGCCACCATCTTGTGCAAGATAGATGCTACAGGTCCCCAAGCCCTCATCCAACCTTGGGGCCAAATGTGTTTTGGGATTCAGAATTTCTTCATTATCAGAAAAGCAACCCTGTGCACAAGCCACATACCACCTAATGCCTGCGGTCGGGTTTGGGGTAGCACCCTGTAAGCAAAAATGTTATCATTTCTGCAACTTAAGCTATGAATAGCTACACTTAAGAAAGGACTGTGAGCAAACTCATGGCAGTTAAAAAGAAATCAGCACAGGATTCCAAAAGAAACTTGTTTTGGGAGGTTTCAGAAATTACAGATAGTGGATTGTGGGCTGGTTACATTACAGGTGAGGGTAGGGAGGGACAGAGAAGCTAGTAACTTGGCACAGGAGACGTGGCTGTGTGGTGGTGTGGGAATTAGAAGGTAGGCCTGAGCCTGGAGCTACAGCTTCACTGGCGGCTGGGACATGCTCTCTGTAAGGGGTGTGGGAGAAGGGCTGAGCATGCTCCTGGGCTCATGAAGGTGGAGCCCAGAAAGTGTTACAGAGCTGGGAGCCTGTGAGTACCTCCCCAGACCATAGGTAGAATTTTAAGAGGAGCTGGGGATGGATGAGAACTACATCCGGGGGGAGAGACCACCGTAGGCAAATGCTTATAGTGGCTGGAGTATTTCCCCACCTCCCTTGAAGAGGATCCTTACTGCTCTTGTGCTCGCCCCTTTCAGGATGCCCTCCGCAGACGCTCCCTGAGGCGGTCCCCGGCCTTGAGCAGCACGAAGCAGGCCTCCGAGGAAGAGAGCCGGAAAATGCCTGAGCTCTCTGCCCATGCCCCAGCCTGTCCCACGGCTCAGGAGGGCCCGGCTTCCAGCGCTGGCTCCATTTCCAGGAGCCCCCTGGGCCCGCTCAGTGAGCTGACCTCAGAAAAGTGGAGAACCACGCCCAGCAGCCCCCCTCACTTGTCTGGCAAAGGGCTGCTGCGGAGGGGGAGCAGCAGGTGGCGAGATCTCGAGGAGGATAGCCTGGCTGTGGACAGTGGCCCAGAGGCTGACGGGATGCCCTTGAAGTTCTCCTTGCCAGGTGGGAGTGCCAGGCCAACCCAGGAGAGGCTGGAAAGAACATTCACCAGGCAGGGGAGCCAGCCCCTGCCCCTCAGGTGAGCACACTGTGCTGAGGTGATGGCCTTGTCCCTGGTGGCTCCTCAGCCTCTCAGAACAAGCCTGTGAAGTGGAGAAGGTGGGTATAGTCCCTCCACCAGGGAGCCAGTAGCCCAGAGTGCACCCACACAGGAGGCTTCAGGGAAGGTTTCCTAAAGGCAAGAAGGCTTTAGCAGATGGTTCCCAGTCTGGTCTGCAGCAAGGTGGCCAGTCCGGTGTGGTGGGAGAGGAGTATCCTCTGGGGGTTCCCGCCCAAGATGGGATGACGCATCAGGGCACACAAGTCTCTTCCGGGACATTCCCCCTCCCCCATCTTTCTTCTGTGCTTTCACAACAGATCTTGATGATTCCTATATTGATTGATTTTTCAATGGTAAACCAACCTTACATTCCTGGTGTAAATCTTACTTGGGTATGATATATTATCTTTTTATATATTGTTTGATTTTATTTATTCATATTTTTATGTAAGGGTTTGTATGTAAATACAATGGTCTCTAAATTCGTGAAGGAGATTGGCTGGCAAATTTCCTTTCTTGCAACAGTCTTGTGAGATTGTGGTGTCTGGGATATGCTAGCAGGGCCCACCTTTTCTCTATCTCTTAAAGAGTTAGGCACTTGGGCGGTGGTGGTACACCGCAAGTTAAGTAGATAGAGTCCATGAACTCCCTTTGTGATGTTAGGGAGCTGGGCCTACTCTGCGGAATACATCTCATGGCTACGCCATCTGATGCAGAAGTTTTATCTCTTTGGGATGGATAGACTTTTTTATCATTATGCAACCTTTCTTTATCTCTAGTAATGCTTACCGCCTTTGTGTCTATTTAGGTAGAGTGACCGCGGCCTTCCTTTGATTATAGTGTATCTATGGGATGTCTTTTTCCATGATTTTACTTTTAACCATCCTGTAGCCTTTTACTTCGGGGTTCCAACCAAAATCCTGTGGGGTTTGCCAGGATCCTTCCCTCTTTTTAAGAAAATTATAATTTATTCAAACCGAAAACACACACACACACACACATACACACACACACCAGCTCACCCATTTCTCCTGCCCCCACCACTCCCCTCAGTCTTTTTTTGTAATCCCTCTTATGGCCACAGATTTCCTTCTGAGCAATGCTTTGTTTGTATCCCATGCGTTCATATGTCACACATTCATACAATTTAGTTTAAATATTTTCTAAGCCCTGTTGTGATTTCTTCTTTTGGCACGCAAGTTATTTAGACCTGTGTTTTTCTGATTTCTGTTTTGAGTCCTGGCTTGTTTTCCCTTCAGCCATTACACACTGTTTATGATTTCAACCTTTTGATATTTGTTGATATTTCTTTATGGTCCAGTATATGTTTAAAGCTTATCTCTTATAAGCAGCATAAATTTGGAATTTTTAATCCTCTCAGATAATTTTTCTTTTAGTGGGGATAATTTCTACATTTACATTTTCCTTTTGCATTTGTGAGGATGAAAAGATCCGCGTCTGTTTTCGTTCATAGAGTAAGATGGTTTTCCCAGCACTGTCTACAGTCTGTTCTTTACCCCAGTGATTTATGAAGCCTCCTTTATTCTTTCCTAAGTTCCCATTTCACCATGGGTCTGTCTTTGAGCTTTCTGTTGTGTTTATTGTCTTCTGTCCTTTTTTAAAAACTAAAACCACATTACCACAGGTTTTATGACTCTGGCTTTGTACTTGTAGCTTACTATCTTGGTAGGGCCAGCCCCCATTCCTTTCCTTTGTTTTAGCATTGATGTCGCTCCTTATAGATCTTTATTCTTTCTAGAGGCCTTTTTCCCATTCCCCAACACGTGTAACTTATTCCCACAAGAGGGAGACCTGGCTTGTTCCCTTGGCGTAAGGGCCTGGCTTCCACATCATCCCGTGACTGTATTTCTTGTCACTCAGGAGTTCTGGACTCAGAGTGGTTTTCTTTGACCAACTTCCCCTCCAGCCCCACATCTCCAGCCTGTTTGGTTGTCCTCACAGCACCTATCATCACGTGAAATTATTTTGCTTACTTATCCATTATTTGTCTCCCTCACAATAGACAAGAAATTCCCCGAGAGCAGGGACCTTTATATTCCCTGCTCCTAGACTAGTATTTGGTACATAGAGGGCATTCAATGAATATTTGTTTAATACTATTACTCCTACCACCAACAGCATTAACAAGATCAATAAACTTCTGATACTGATCTATTTTGTGCAAGATACTCTTCTAAGTGTTTTAGGTAGATTCACTCATATAGTCGTGTGAGAGATATGCCACTCAAATTCCCATTTTACAGTTGAGGAAACTCAGAGAAGTTGCTCTACTTGTCCACGTATTATTTATACACATAGTAAGAGGCAGAGCAGGGGTTTGAACCTGGGCAGTGAGCTCCAGAGTCTGGTGAATGCATGAATGAATGGTTTCACCTCTGTCCCTGAATAGAAATCCTTTCCACAGTCTTTAGATGGTGACTGGTATCTGCTTGAACACCTCCAGCAATGGGGAACTCCCCACTTCCCACAGCAGTTTTGCATAGTTCTGACTGCTAGAAAATTCTTCCTCACACTGAGTTAAAATCTACTTGCTATTGTTTTGCCCTCCTATGCCAGAACCTGTGTGGGCTGGAGAGGGAATAGTGCCTCAGACATAATGGGTTGGGAGCACTCTCAGGCTGTGGTGATCGAGGGAAGATGGTGGGTTGGGGAGCAAGGGAAGTGGCTGGAATATCAGGAGGCCCGGGTTCTAGTCCTCACTTTGCCCTGGGCTAGTCATTTGTTTTGGGCCCTCATTGTCTCTGACTGTAAAATGTGGACACTGGGTAGTTGATTTCCAGGTTTCCTTCAAGCTTGTGCATTTTGCTGGCCTAGGATTCTCACCTCCAGAGTCATTCTGGGCCCTCTGCTTCAGTTGCCAGCTATTTATTGAGTACCTACTGTTTACAGCCTCTTAGGAGGTATGGAACCTGGGCTCTAGTCTGATGAGCTGGCCTGGCAAACCCATTCTGCCCCTTAGAACCACTGTGGCCTTGGACTAGTTATTAAACCCTTGAAAAATGGTACGAACTTTGTCTTACAGGAAGTAGGTAAAAGTGCATTCATAGCCGCTCCCCCCAGTACCAGGCAAAGTGTAATTAGGGGTGTTTAACACATGTTTAATAGTGTTGACCCTTATCCTGATCACTCAACAAACATTCTGGGGCCTTTGCGGTTGCCCACCACTTACTTTCTATTTGCTGGGCACTATGCTAAGTCCTGGTGTATATTGTCCCGTTGGCTCTTTATAATCTATCAGCGTGAATATTATTGTTGGTTTTCCTTTCCTTTGTGTTCTCACTAAAAAGTATTCTTCTCCTGAATTCTGAACAAGCTGACAAGTAAAACAAAGGGTATGAGTTAGGCTGGAGTAACACACACATCATTTCTGGATCAATAAGGAGAAGAGGGAAGACACAGCAAATCATGATCATGAGGCCCAGTGGGCCCGGAGCACCAGACTTCCTCTCCTCATGTCAGGCCTAGGGCAGATCAGCTCACAAGGCCACATGGTGGGAAGGGCTGTCCCCCTCATCCCCGGCAAAGCAGCTTTCTCTCAAGAATAATAGGGTGCAGCTGAGCTTCATGTCCCCCCTTTCTTTCCCAAATTAACTAGTCAGATGAGTCCCACTTCCTGCCTTTGGGTGCAGCACACAGTGGGGAGGAGAGTCAAGGCCTGCAGGAGGGTGGACTAGCAGAGCTCCCTCCAAGCTCCCAGAAGGCCCTGGGAGTTGAGAATGAGCCTCCTCCCAGCACTTATTATCCCTGTGTTACAGATGAGGAAACTGAGGCCAGAGAGTTTAAGGAAACTGTCAAGGTTCTGGGTGGAAGCAGGTCCCAGGGCTTATAGGTTGGTGGATGGAATATGGGTTGGATTTCCGCTGCCTCTTGTCCCCTCGCCCGGGCATCTTTGTGCTGTGCACGTCCTACATAATTGTAGGACACCTTTGATTTAAAACCAGGCCAGAGTCACCTCCCTGTCCTTCTCAGCCTCCCTCCACCTGCCCACCTGCACCCCCTCCCCATTTATGTCATTCAGTTCAGTAAATGGGGATGTGAGTCCTAGTGTGTATCAGATCCTGGGAGGGTCTGATCTTCAAGGTGAGGGAGACGTGTGCCTATGTTGTCATTTTAAAGCATGGCAAAAGACAGTGAGGTGATAGCTGAGCAGGCTTGTATGTGCAGCGTTGCCCCATCACCCAGGCCTAATGGAGCAGAGGGAAGGTGCCGTGCAGAGCTGTCTCTGGGCCTTGCAACATCAGGCTCAGGGAAGGCCCCGGAAGTCCCAGCTGGGGCCCAGGCAGGGGGAGGAGTGGGCAGCATGTGTCCTAGGTTAGAGGACACAGGCTCGCCATGTGACCTGCTGAGATGTCAGGGGGCGTGAATAGCTGTGCCTCCGGGCTCCATGGGTCTGACTCAGTTGCCCAGGGGACAAGCTCCTGCTTTGATCTTTGTTTCTTTCCTGTGTCCTTTGATCTCAGAAGATCCTTGGGAATCTTGTTGTCTGGGCTCCCCTCTGGGGGGTTGTGGATGTTTGGGTCCATCTGTCATTCATCCCTGGCTCATCAGGGCTGCCCTTGTGGGGTTTCTGTGATGATCAGTTGGAAGTGCTGGGTCTCTGGCTCTGACCTGGGGGGGAACGGCAACCCTTGCCTCGCTCTGCTTCCTGCCTTTGCTGCATTTCACGGGCAGGTCCTTCCTCTGCCCCTTTACAGACCTTTCCATCACCCACATTCTAGATGCCAGAGCAGGCACTCGGGAAACCCTAGGTGTGGGACTAAGGACTGGGAGAGGGGTTCTGTATTTATCAGTACCCAGAGCTAGGCGTCCCAAGTCTGGTGGCTCCCCACGTGGCCCTTTGTGAAACTCAATGGTCTGGTTGGGGATGACTTCACCTGTGGTACTTACAGACGTCTCTGGAGGAATGCTGGCCCGTCATTTCTGTGAGAATCCCTCAGGGACTGCCTTGGTGGTTTTTCTGCAGATTAGCTCAAAACCTGTCCCGCTGGGGATCTTGCCAGAGGAAGTGGCTTCACCTTCCGTGTTCCAGGTGTGTGGGGGCCACACAAGCTCCGGCACTTACTGTTTGCCCAGCCTCCTTTGGAAACACGGTGTGTCATCATGGTCATGAGATTGAGAGGAATTGTTGGCCTCTCTTGAGGATTCAACCCACAGCAGTGGCCGCAGCGGCAGTCTCGAGGGGCCAGAGCCCCTGAGCAAATGTGCGTCTCCTCAGGCAGCTTGAACCATGGGGCCTTGGAACTTTGGGGATGAAGCCTAGCAGTGCTTTTTTTGTTTTGTTTTTTAAGATTGATTTATTTATTTTAGGGGGAGAGAGAGAGAGAATGAGTGAGCACTCAGGGAAGGGGAGAGGGAGAGGGAAAGAGAAACTTCAGCAGACTCCTCGCTGAGTTCAGAGCCCGACACAGGCCTTGATCTCATGACCCTGAGATCACAACCTGAGCTGAAACCAACGGCCAGTTGCATAACTGACTGTGCCACCCAGAGGCCCACAGGAGTGTGTTTCAACAAGTCCGCCAGGTGATGTGCTCCAGGCTGAGGTTGGGGAACCAGTGCCCTAGACGCCAAGCCTGGAGGACGCCTAGACGCCAAGATGGAGGGTTAGTTGCTTGGAATTACTGGGGGTTCTCTTAGGAGAAAGGCAATGGGGGAAGCAGGATAGGGCAGGGGATGGTCTCCACCGGGGTGTGGGGCCTCAGTCAGATCCCACAGGGAGATGAGAGGGTGAAATGACCCAGAGCTGCCCCACCATTAAGCTGGGAAGGAGGGCTTTTTTCTCATGTCAGCCATGGGCCAAGAGCTGCTCATCCTGGGCTGGGGTGGGCAGTGTGCCACCTCCTGGGTGAGTCTGGGGGAGGGTGACTCTGGAGATGGACGCCATCTTGAGCCATTAGTAGCCAACACAGATGGATGGCAGTTGAGGGGGGCACACTGAGGTTAGGGCAGCTGAGGGGGGCCCCAGCGCCCTCTCCATCATTCTCGTGGCTCCTTGTACACTCGCCCAGCCCCTGCTGCTGTGATGGACAAGCCTGTTTGTGGACACCACCTCTGGTGCCTGGGACGCTGTGCTGAGGCAGGCCAGGCAGACAGACCATGAAGGGGAGGCCAGTGCAAGTCCCAATTCAGGCACATCAGCAGCCCTCCCATCCCGACACTGCAGCCTCCGTGGCAGGAGTGCCGGCTGAACGGTCACTGGCTTTGTGGCTCCGTGGCTCCTAATGTCCCATAGTATCAGTCAGACAGGAGGAGCCTCTTGAGCCTTCCTTGGTGTCCAGCTCCCCGCCAGGGATGCAAAAGGGGAGAGGGATCCCTGCCTCCGAAGCCCAGGGCTTGCCGTGAAGCTCTCCACGCTTGGATGCTGGACTGTGGCCCTCTCAGAGGATGGCCGAGCCAAGGATTAGGGAATGCTGTTGACAGGGGAAGGGGGCCTTGGGCTCCCAGAGGCCATGCATCAGGCCAACACTTCATGGTAAGGCAGTAACATTGGGTGAGGAATGCGACTTAGCTGCCTTGTTCTGCGGCATAGACACCACCATGGCCCCAAAGTGTCAGTGACCCTGTCTCTGGGTCCATTCAGGGACTTGGTGACTAACAGGCGGTGAGGCGGTTGGCTGGCAGAGTTTTCAGCATTTGTAGAATGGACAGTAGGTGGCGGCAGATCTTCATGAATCTTCAGGACTCCAGAGACCCTGGCTGGTGACTGCATTCTTCAGGTGCTCACCAGACCCTTCTCAGGGCAGGCAACTCTGAGGAGAGTGCACTGGGTCCCTCCTGGGTCCCCAAGCCCCTCCCAGGCTCCCGATCCTGAGCAGGGGACCGGCAGGCACCCAGATGCCTGGCTGCATCCTGATCGGGAATAAATAATGCCATCTGGGGCTTGGTGGGGGCTCAGCCGAGGATGTGGTATTTGTGGTTTATTGACTATTCCCCATACCCGAGCATCCCGAGTCTGACAACATCTGCACCGCATGGGATGAGTAATAGGTGGAATTTCCATTTTAATTTATCTCTGCATGTTGTTTGGACATGATGTCAGACTATAAAGGTTAGGAATTAGCTGACTCTTAAAACATACACACGACAGAGCGGCTTGCTGTATGCCAGTGGCCCCGTGTGAACAGGTGGCCTGCCCGGGGCTCCCGTGCTGGTCCAGCTTCCCCTTCATAGCTGACTCCTCAGGGACCTCTCTTCTGCAGTGGGTATGGCTGCCCGGTGCTCAGCTGGTTCTTCCCCCATCCGCCCTGAGTGTGTGTCCCCTGTCCATGCTAGAATACCAGTTCTCTCATCTGAATGCGGGCCTCTTCCCAGCATGCGCAGGAGAGTAAACATGAGACACTGCTCCTATGCATGTCACAGGCCCCTTGGAGCCACACGGGATAGGGCTAGATGACCTTACCCTGTGTGGTAACTGGAGCTGCTAGGTACCTTCGGCTCCAGAGCGCCCGGCTCTTCTGTCCGGTGCTTCTCCCGGGGCAGAGGGACTTCTCATGACCCAGATTCCCTTTGAGATCCTCTTAGTGTGGCTAAAGAGGTGAGAGCACGTCCATGCCTCTTCTAGGAAGGGTGAGTGGTCTCATTTTGTCAATCTCTGGACATCAGAGTGACAGAGATCCTCCTCTGATCACATCTGGGCCTTACCAGCTCTTCCCAAGGCACACAGACTGGGAAGCCACTGCTGCTGGACGGAAGGAGGCTGTTAGGGCTCAGGGATAATTTTTGGGAGACGACTGTCAGCAGAGGGGGAAGTATGTGGACGTTGCTTTTTCCTAGGTGCTTTCTTTCCCCCTCACTCTGTTGCTGCTCTGCCAGTGAGCTCACTAGACCCTGACTACCAGAACTGCAGAGAGAGGCCTGTCTAGAGGTCAGCGACAGGGCCATGATGAGAGCAAAGCAAGCGAGTCATTTAGGGTATGGAATTTAAGGAGCATGTGTTTTCAGCTTGGGGGCCCATCTGCAGTGTGGACACCTGCATGAACCTGGGAGTGGGTGCCTTCTTATGTTTTGTACCTCAGGTGCCGTGCCTGGCTCACCCCAATCCTGGCCTCGTCCGCAGAGTCTACATGCTTCTCTTCTGCTCAGTATCATGGATAATCCTCAGTATCGCATAGTGACCTGATAATTCACCTTTACTTCCATGAAGTCCTTGAGGACTGGAGTGGGCTTCCTCCCTCCCTCCCTCCCTTCCTTCCTCCATCTTTCTCTCTGCCGTCTCCTTCCCTCCCCTACTTCCTTCCCTCCCTTCCTCGCTTCTTCCCTTCCTTCTATCCTCCTGTCCTCCCTTCCTCCCTTACTACCTTCCTTCCTTCCTTGTTTTTCCAGCCGTATCCTTGGATCTGGCAATAAACATTGATCCAATGAGAGACTGTACATAGCAAAGACATAGGAAGGGAAAATTATACTGATCTGCTTGGGACAGTGTCATAAAACTTAAACTGATCATTTTAAGCAGAGTTGGAACAATTCAAAAATTTATTCTTATTTGGTATTGTTGGTATTCATTCATTCACTCACTCATTTTTTCATTCATACATTCATTTAACCAACCATCCACCTAACCAATGCACCAACCCACCAACTCCACCCATTACAACTGTGATGTCCTGCATTTAAGTCATTTTGAGTGCTCCCTTCTTTAGGAAGCTTCTTCAGATCTCTTCCCTGTTCCGAACCCTGGACATGGCCCCCTTCTCATACTTCTCACAGTGCCTGCCACATTGCAGAGAGCTGATAGGTCACCTTGTTTCCCCTGCTGGACTGTCAGCTACCTGAGCATGGTGGTGAGTTCTCTGTGGTCTGTCCTCTCTCAACTTTGCTCAGAGTTGTTCCACACTTACTGGATGGAGCTGAATTATTGGCTTTGCCTTGAGGAAGAAGTGAAGTGTGAGGTCTTCCCTTCACTCAAGGAACGTGAGTAAGAGTGGGATGAGTGATCTTGCAGATAGAAAAAGACCTATAAGTACCAGGCAACATCTGTTCCAGGCTGGATGGATGGTGCCCATTCAGATGCAACAGGGTCTTAGAGGAGGGGATGCTCCTGGGCTGGGCCTTGAAGGATGAGTCCATTTGGGGAATAGCCAAGGGCCTCACTTCTGTGCCTAGACATACTCATGGCCCTTCTCTGCTTTCCTCCAAACTTGAGATTTCTTGAGAAATGTCTTGCTGGTGTTCTGGGAAATCTCATTCCTCAGAGCTAAAGCAGCTCTTTTACTTTTCCTCAGCCCTTTGTTTCTGGAGGCTGTCTTGGGTCTTATTGCATTTGCAGCCAGTTTTGGATGATGTGCACATGTGGGGGCTTATGGAGAAAAGAGCCTAAGCTCATAGCTTTCCCTGAAGATTGGGAAGACACTGATTTAGGGAAAAACTGGGCATCCTTCTTAGCACCTTGAGTAGAACTCTGATAGGCTGACTGCCAGGGAGCCGGGGACAGAATGCCTTTCTGTTCTGATGGAGCGGACCTTCCCTCGTGACCCCCCAGCTGGTTTTCCCAAACAGCAGCCATGGGATAGAACCCTGCTGTGACTCACTGGGGCTGGTGCCTCTACTGAAGAAAGATGGTCTTTGATCCTGAGTTCTGTCAGGGGCGTTTTGGTCAGAGGTCTTCAAATCACAAAGATGACCTGCCAGAGCAGTTTCCTGTATAGCTGGATTCCATGTGTGTGCCTCATTCCAGAAAATTCTACTTTGTTTTCTCTGCTCATTCCGCAAGAAGTTACTAAAGCCATAGGATTCCTTCCATTTCCTGTTGAGGCCATTTTTGTAACCTTGGGCCCCTCAGAAGTGGAGCCTTTTCCTAATAGAGTAAACAGTTTTTGATCTCAATCTAAATACGTGTTATTTTAATTTTATTCAACAAAGCATTTACGAAGTGTGCCTTGCTTGCTTGGATAGTGTTGGCGAGAGAGGTGATGGATAGGTTCCTGCCCCACAGAGGCTGAGACATCCATGCAAATGACTCTCCTACAGGAATAAAAAGGCAATAAAAAGGCAAGTGACAAGGGGACAAGGACGGAAAGCTGTGGAGCTAAGGTGTGGATTGTTTCAGGGATAACTAAGCTCTTGATATTTAGTGAGTACTCCTATTTGACAAGCCCTGTGGCAAGAGCCTTAGATGGGTTACCTTATTTAATCCTGACAGCCACACTGGGAGAGTTATTGGCTTCATTTAATAGGTGGGGAACCTGAGGCACAGAGTGACTGACCAGTTTGAGTTCATGCAGACAGTCTGGCTCTAGGAGCCTCACTCCTAACAACTGTCTTTAGGCACCTGTATTGGGAAGAAGCAGTGTTGGGATGCTGACATTGGTGAGGAGTTAGAGAGTGGGTCTGGCAGTTCAGGGAGAAGACCCATCCTAAGCTGAGGGGACAGAGTAAACAAAGGCAAAGAGGTGGATGTGTTGGTGTAGCTAGAACACAGGGCATGTGTGGGGGACCAGGAGAGGAGACTAGAGAACGGGACCGTGCTTTGAGAGCCGGCTCACAGAGCAATAGAGGGATAGAAAAGTGTCTTGAGTTTTCAGTTATGTGGGTGTTGTTTTTTTAAAAATCAGTTAGAGCTATGCTTCAGAAGATCACTCCAGGGGCGCTGCAGGCCTAAGCAGGACCGGTGGCAAGAGCCAGACCTAGAAGGCGGGGTGGGCTCTGAGCTGACCATGCCAGAGGGTCGAAGAGCAGGGCACCTGGGAAGAGAACCCATAGGAGGAGGGCTGGGAGGCTGGGCGTGCAGGGAACAGAGGTGGGGATCCAAAGGGGAGGCACTGGCAGGGTCACGAAGCAATGAGGAGTCGGATCCTGGGCATGTCCTGCTGACCTTTTGTTTCCACAGAGTGGGGCAGAAATGCAGATCCTGGGGAAATGTTGGATGAGAAGTGTCTGGGAGGGACTGGCATGGGACGAAAAGCTGATGTCCTTGGAGGGATGGACACCGCCAAGGGTGCATGATAAAGGCAACTGGGTCCGAATTCTGCAGGGAAGAGCCATGTGTTTGTTGTGATAAGGCAAAGCAGCAATCAGAGCAAGAGGAGGACTAGGGAGGTGAAAGAAGAGAGGGTCAGGAACTTGACAGCTTTAGACCCTTAGGGGAAGTTGGGCAGGTCACCAAGTTGGGTGACAGAAGTAGCTTTGGAGATAGCTCTTTCAGTAGGATACTGGGGGCAGCAGGTAAACTGCAGCAGGGTGAGGAATGGTGTGGGTGAGGTCAGATACAGGGAACACAGAGCTTTGTAAAAGTGTAGAGGGGAAGGGAAGCATAGGGACACGATGGCAGCTCAAGAAGGGGGAGTGTTATAGCCAAACTATGGAAAGAGCCTAGATATCCATCAACAGATGAATGGATAAAGAAGATATGGTATATAAATACAATGGAATACTATGCAGCCATCAAAAGAAATGAAATCTTGCCATTTGCAACGACATGGATGGAACTAGAGGGTATTATGCTGAACTAAATAAGTCAATCAGAGAAAGATAATTATCATGATCTCTCTGATATGAGGAATTTGAGAGGCAGGGCAGGGGGTTTGAGGGGTAGGGAAGGAAAAATGAAACAAGATGGGATTGGGAGGGAAACAAACCATAAGAGACTCTTAATCTCATGAAACAAACTGAGGGTTGTTGGGGGTTGGGGGGCAGGGATAGGGTGGCTGAGTTATGGACGTTGGGAAGGGTATGTGCTATGGTGAGTGCTGTGAAATGTGTAAGCCTGACGATTCATAGACCTGTACCCCTGGGGCAAATAAAACATTATATGTTAATTTTTTAAAAGGCCAGGGTGGGATGGGGGGGCGTTGTTAGGGATCAGGGTCCTTTTTCCAGGACGGAGAGAAGTGAGCATGTTTGTAAGCCCAGGGCTAGGCGCCAACAGCAGAGGAGAAACTGGCCATTCACAGAGACTCTGAGAGGCAGGAAGTGTGTTGCTTGGGTGGGGTCTGGGAAGGGTTGCATGGACAGTATCAAGATTCATTTTCTGCCATGCTCCGTAATGGTAACTGATGTTGTGATGATGGGCCTGGGGCATTGCAAGTTCTCAAAGGAACTTTTCAATCCCGAGTGAAAGAGCTGATTCTGCTCAGGAGAGTTTTGGGGTTATTTGACATTTCTTCCAATTACATATAGCTTTGTTAAGTTATTGAGAACTGCCGTTTGGAATACATGACATTTTACTGACTTTTGAGACCTCGAAACATGGCTCCCCATCTTTAACACATTTAGCGACTCTCAGAAAGAACCTAAGATTTAGAATTGGACAGATTTTTCACTTACTAACAGAGTGACCTTGGGCACAATGTTTTTGTTCATCTCTTTGTTGGCTTAGTTTATTTGTCTAAGAAATGGGATGATACACTTGTCTTTATGGGTTTGTTATGAGGAACAGAAGAAATAATGTATATAAAATATTTAGCCCACAGTAGTTATAAATACTAGCTTTCTTTTCTACTATTTGGTTATCCAAAAACACCCTGTTTCTTAAGGGGATATATGTATATTCCTGAGTAAACGGAGAATTTTGTAAGAAAAGGATGGAAAAGTAAGATTAGAGCTGGATTATGGGGGATTGTGATTGTCAGAGAGAAATGTTTAGATCTGTTTTACGGGCCACAGCCAGAGGCAGTGAAGACAAGAGCATGGCCTAGTTCCTGTGCCTCAGGACCCGTGTCTCTCATGGGGCCAGACACATAGTAGGTCTTCAGGGAGCATTGTGGATTACATTTGCCTTCATTAAGACATTTCTTCTCCTTTGCACTGAAGGCCAAGATGAGGCTGGGCCTTCATTTGAAAGCTCTGAAGGTTGACATAGATGTGCGCTTCTGCCTTTTTCTTTTCTAGAAGTTCTTGCTAGGCCACGTGTGGACAGTGGGGGACATGGTAAGCTGCCTTTGGCTAGGCTCCTGTAGCTGTGGTCCTCCATGTAGAGGCTTCCGTATGGGGCCCCGGGGCTTCATTTGATTCTGAAGGAGGAGGAAAGAGAAATGGGAAGTCCATGAGAGGAGGATGGCATTCCTGTCACTGACAGTGGTGCTTCCTTTGGTCTAGTGTCACTTTGTTCAGCTTTTCTGCCTTCAGATAAAGTTTCCTTTGAATGAGGAGGAAAAAAAAATCAACCAACCAGAAAAGTCTTTGAATGGAAACCATGACCATGTTCTCTGCTATCCTCTGAGACTGGAGGCTCTTTTTCAGGGCTTACAAGCACCTTCATAATTTCATGTTCATCTCCTCATGGAGCAATGGTGTACTGAGCACTCATGTTCCAGAAGCTACTCTATAGAGGGTAGCTGAATTTAGGAGGCCATTTTGACAAGGGGCTAGTAACCAGTGCCCACAGAAGTCAAGGAAATCCATCTGGGTTCTACAACCCAGAGTCTCTCCCACACCCCCGACCCCCTCCCAGCTTCCTGACGAATCCCAGGTGCCTTTCTAGCCTAGATGTGGATGTCCAGGCACCCTTTAAGACCCACTACGCTCCTGGAAGTATTTTAAAAGAAGAAAAAAGAAGTTGAATGTATCCATTTTAGATAAAAAACCAAAAAGAGTGCTGGCCCACTTAATAAAGACATTATGATGGATTTATCCATCTTTTTAAAGAAAATAACTCCAAAAGGTACACTTACCAGATGCTGGGATGTGGGAGAGCCTAAACGAGGATCCTTGTTTGAAAAAGTGTCCTCATGCAAATAAACCCCATGGGTTTTGTAGGAGACTGTCCTTGTTCTTAGGAGATTCAGGCTGGACTCTTTAGGGATGACGTTCTAATATCTTCAACTTATTTTCAGATGGTTCAGCAGAAAAAAAAAATTGTGTGTGTTTCTGTGTGTATGCATGTGTTTAGAGGGAGGAGGAAGGGAGAGAGGGAGGGGGAAAAGCAAATATGGTGAATGTTAATTTGTCTCTATTAAGTGAATGGTCTACTGATGTTCATTGTGCTACTTCAGTTTTCCTGTAGGGTCAATATTTTTCAGAATAAAAATGGAAAATGCACATAGGAAAATTAGGAAAAATGAATAGTCAATAGAATCTGTCATTTGTCTCTCAGTAAAGATCCTAAAGAAGTGTAACCAGGTCATAGTATGTCACTAGGGTTGGCATCTGGGGAAGGTGATGATATAAAACACAAGGCCAGCCCAAGAAGCAGCTAGGGAGCACTCCGGCATGCCTGGTGAGTGGTGTGGTGGCCCTTTCCCTGTCACCTGTGGGCCTCCTCAGGCCCTTTGACTTCCAAGGAACCTCCCAGTGGCTATGACAGAAACAGTAGTTCATGGTTACAGTCCAGATGCCCAGAAGGCAGGCTGTTCCATCGTTGTCCTGGTGGTGATTCCTCCCCTGTCTCCCCAGATCCACCCTCCCCTTCTCATACTACTCGGACAGGAATCCGTACACCCCCAGCCTGGCAGTACAAGCCGGCTGTGTCTTCCCTCTGCCGACCCTCTGGATGTTTTCTTGGAACCTCCAATCCTTTGATTACACCCACATCGTGAGGCTCAACGTGACATTTCCAACAGGAGACTGCCTGACGTGGGTCCAGCCGCTTCACATGGTTTTTATATTTGTTCTGGAAAAAGCTTCAGATACCTTTGGTCAAAGCTCTTCCTGTTGGCTGCGTTGCTGGGGCCATTTCTCGCCCACACAATCCCGAAGGGGCTGCCATCTGTTGGCCCCTGCACACCCACCCCACCAGGGACAGGTGACGGTGGCAGAGGGGTGCAGCCTGGAGCAGCGGGGACTCTGGGGGGTTTCGGAGGGCCTGTGCTTTCGGTCTCATTTTGTGTTATTTGGATTCAGATCCTCAGAAACCAGAGAAGCCAGAGCCTTGCCAAAGGGCTTCATTCCGCTTCTGCAAAAGTTTCTCTATTAAGTAGAAAAGAGAGTGTGCTTACACACTCACATTAATTCGTTACCTCTTAAGGAACTGGGAAGGAATACTTGCCCTGTGCTAAAATTCTAAGTCCCCATTTCCTGACTTCTGTGTGAGGTGGGCCCTGTGCTCCCCTGCTTTAGGACTTGTAGAAAGTTCCTGCGTGGATTCCCTACCTTTGAGCAGCATCCTAGCTCCCCACTAAATACCCCGACCTGCTGGGCTCCCTGCTAAGGAGCCATCTGTGCTGAATAGCTGGGAACTCTCATTAGATGCAGAGGGGGTAACTCCAGGGGGCGCGAACGGAGGGGACCCACACGGGTTGGTACCCAGAGACCCTCACACCTCATTTTAAGTGAAAACGGCTGGCTGCCAGAAGAGGCACAGGGAGGCTGCCTAACTGGCTCAGGGACACATCTAATTTTAGCTCAGGGTGTGCTTGTCCAGAGTTGGGGCTGGCCCACCCATGGAAATTCCTCAGCTCTCTGGTCTTATGTGTGTGAGTGGTGTAATGCTCAAAGTTAGCAACGCTAACTTGGTTTTAAAGCAACAGTTTCTTTCTCTTTTTTTCTAAGAAATTTCCAGACAACGACCTGTTCTCTCTGCTTTGGGAGTAGGTCAAAATTTCCTGAAGATTCCTTTCTCGTAATAGGGCAACATGGGGTGGAAGAAAAAGATGTTGCAAGAACTAGTCTTGGCCCGGCCTCTCTCTGTATCCTCTGGGCAAGACAGTGACAGGGTCTCTGGGCCCAAGGAGACTTTGTGTCAGGCATCTGGCACAGTGGGTTACTGGGAGTTCATAGGTCAGAAAAAAAAAAATCACACAAAAACAAAAAACAAAACTCTGGGGGACCAACTTGGTTCAGTTCCAGAGGGGGAAGGCCTGAAACCTACACAGTTTTAGCGGCCTCTTTAAGACAAAGGATATAAAAGTATCACATTTTTGCAAATTTTACAAAAACAGAAGACCATGCCAACACATTGCTTGGGCCTCTTGGAAGGGGCCTGTCCAAGTGAGGGCCCCTGATGCTTGGGCCCTGTTAACTCCACCGTGAATCCCATGCTGTTCAGCTTGTTGCTGCTGCTGTTGATTTTCTGGCTAAGTAAGAACATTAAGACCCAATTTCATAAAATTTAAATACAGATATAATCTTGAAATAAAATTCCAGTGTTTAAAATGAACACATCAGTCCATGTGAATGATGCACTGTATTTTCCTCACTTCACCATGGGCCTATGTGTTGTGGACTGGTTTGTTTTGGACCATTTCCAAGTTGCTAAGCCTCTCTGTCCACATTTGTAAAAATGCTTGCTTCCCATATAGGCCTTTAGTGAGACTTAAGCTGAGAACGATGGTTTGCAAGTGCTAGGTGAAGTAGAAATAGGTACCCAGATAAATAATTATTACCCTAAGGACAAGACCAGAGAACATTTAGAACCCTTAGAATGTTACAGGAAGGAAAATGGATATTTAGCAGGGAAGGTGACTGTCCAACTAGGACCACTGTGGGGCAAGACATGAGCTACAAAAGTAAGTGTTATTGAAGTATAGACCTTGTCATCTTTTCTAAAAGTAAATGAATCCAAATTTCTCTATTTTAAGATTGATAAGAAGTTAACGCACCCAGACAGTGTTGTCTCAGCCTGATGGCTCATGGTTCTTTTATCACTGCTTATGCAGGGGAGAGTGTTGTGTGTGCAAAATGGACATATTTCATCCGAGAATTTGTTTTAAGCCACATTTTGGTGTATTTAAACAAACAGAACCCAGGTGGATTTCACTGCTTAATGGGACTCCGAGAAAGTTGACCTCTCTCGTTGGGACAGCTCCTTCCCTGGATGTGTTGGCTTTTATTAGGATAGTAACAGAGCAGGATAGTGCCCCAAAGCAGCTTCTCCTAGCAGCTAAGTAAACATCTGCACACAGCTTTCCAGTCCACCGTGGAAACCGGTGGCAACTCTTATGTAATGTCTTTCAGACGGCATGTCAGAACCTTCCCTTTTATAACTCCAAGTGTGACTTTAGCAATCCTTTCCATCCTGGGTTCTCATACCAGCCTCAGGGAGGGCAGGGCCACAGCTACTCTTTGTCTCTGGGAGAGCCATGCTGTTGGGTCCTCACTCCAATGCCAGGAGCCCTAGTGAGAGGCGGGCTTGTGATTCCACTTGCTGGGGGTGTAGCCTGGGGCTCAAACCGGGAGGCCCCCGTGACATGGGCCAGGCATCATGTCTTGTCTCTCGCTCTGGCCCTAGACTTTGGGCTCAGCCAGTGTCTCATGGTGCTTGGGCTCGGCTGAGCTGTGCAGCCACGTGCTGGTGGGCAGAGGGGAGGAGGCAAGGCCAAGGAGATCATGAGCTAGCAACATTCTGCTTGGTGAACTGCAGAGCTCAGGTGAATGAATGGTTCAGTGGATATGGCCACGCTCCCGAGATCTACTCCACGGATGACACTTTCCTTCAAGAGGATGTTTTTCTTTCCCTGCAGAAACATCAGCTCTATGCACCTTTTCCCTGACTGTTGAGCAACACCTCCCTCTCCGCACCAGTCTCCTTGTGGAACAGAGCTCAGCCACACCCGGGGAAGTGGAGTCTGTGGAAAGGGCAGGGAGATAGGAACTGGGAGAGCTGCAGAACCTGTTAGCGGCTTGAAGGAAAGAGCAGCCAACCCGTCCTAATGCTTCGGGTCAGAAGGAAGTGCAATCCGTGCTTCCCACATCCAGTAGATGAAAATGAACGGAGATGAGAGTCTGGAGCCTAACATTCTGTTTCTGGCTTTGCCCATTCCCCGGGGGGCCTTGGCAAAATCTCCACATCCACCCTGCCCTTACCCCCCTGACAGGGCTGTGGGATTATGGTCTAGATGGTCTAGATGGGGCTTTCTAGCCCTTCCAGATGGATGAGCCACATCTAGGTGAACTCAGAACTTCTCAGCTTTCAGAGAGAGCATCCATTAAATACCAGTTGTATGCTAAGACCTTGTGCCAACCAAGAGAAGGGGAGAATAATGCAAGGGAAGGTCACACCTAGTACAGTTTTGTTTTGTGAATTGTGTGCCCTTGAAGGAACCCTCCCAGTCTGATGTCTTGGTAACTGGGTAAATTTCTTCTCTGTTCCTGGAATGTGCCAGAATCCGGCCTGACTCAAGGAAAGAGAAATGTTGGACTTGGTTTCAGATCTTGCTCTGGCTCCACACACTTCTCCTCAAGGGTGCGTGCCAAAGCCTGTGGGGAAGGGCGCATACGGAAAGATAGTTAAGCTGAGAAATCATCAGCCCAAAAGAACAATGGTCCGGGAGGTGGGAGTACGTGTGTTCTCTCCAGCTAGACAGGCTGAGCCGATGACTTTTCCAGGAGGATACAGGGCCATCGGTGCCCCCTCCCCTTCCCCCAAATCTGTCCTCACCGAGCGATCCCTATCTTGGTCCAACCTTCGTCATCATGGACCCGGATGAGAGAGACTTGGGTGTGCAGCCCAGTTCCCAATTAGGTGTTTTCACTGGGTTCAGGAAGATAATTTATTTGGATTGAATTGTTAAGGCAGATTGCTTTCACAGTATTCCAAGCAGAATGCTTTCTCACAGGAAATGTCAGACCAGGCAATTCTAGTCAAGTTTTCCACATCCTTAAGAAAAAAGAAAAGAAAGAGGAAAAAGAAAAAAAAAAAGAAAGGATTGCTATTATATATTGAAGGTCAACCGTTCGAGCACTGGTAGCTGCTGGGTATGAAACTGAGATTTGGTTAAATGTTGTGATAGTGCACGAGATGACTTCCTAACAGCCCGACCTTGAACAAGGCCTTGTGTTCTCTAGGCTTCACTTTAAAAATGCCTGTCGATTGGGCTGCCCAGGGATATAGAGTGCTTCCCTGGGGTTGGGACATGGATCCCACAGGGCCAAGCAGCTGGGAGGTGAGGACACCCAAGGTGCCCCTTCCCCTCTCCAGACTCAGTTTCCTCATCTGTCAAACCGAGGTTATGCCTGATGACTCCCAAGCCTCTTCCCAGCCTAAGTCGCCACAATTCCCTTTCTGTACCTTTATCTGGGGGCGCTTGCTGAGCCACTGTAGGAAGCTGAAGAGAAACAGCAGGAAAGTGAAAAGAATCTTTTCTTCTGTGGAGAGCTAGACTTTTTAGAAAGGTTCTTTTAAAATCAGCTTGCCCTTAGGGATCTGCCTTATCAAGCCTTACTTCTCCCGAAGTTCAGTCCTTAAGGAGAGCCTTTAAGCACGGGGCTATGGGACGTCCCCCTGAGGAAAAGAACGGGACACAGCTGCTCCTGTGAGGGTGCCTCCTAAGGACTCGCTACCCACTCCCCACCCCTGCGTGTCCAGGAAGTACCTGCGGTGCGGGGAAGGGCTGAAGCCTTGAATCACGCCCTGTTCTGACCCTCCTAAGACACTTCTGGTGAAAGAGAAGCTGAGACTCAGGGCCGTTAGAACTCAAAGCAATGCCAGACTAATTCGGCGTGAGCTAGCCCTGTGGCTTGTCTGTCCAGTTCCTCTGTGTCCCCTGACAATGGAGCAACTCTCTGCTTCGTTGCCATCCAGCCCTGTTGTTCATTCCAAAAGGAGGTTCTGTTAGAGGCCAGGAAGTAGCAAGAGTGCAGACCCTGCACTGGGAAACCTGGCCCCCGCTTGTCAGTTTCACCTGTCTTGGAGCATTGCCTCTAGTGTGTTTCCAGAAGAGTCCGAGTCTCGTCGGCTAGGACAGCCTCCTGGGCTCCTGCCTCTGACTGGGAGGCTCCCTTCAGCGCGGGCGTGTTCCGTCGGGTTGAAGTATGTATATATCAAGTAGAGCAAAAACCCTTCTTGTCTCTTGAACTTGCTAAAGTTTTCATTTTTAAAGTGCACCTGAGTATTTTTTATCCAATGTTTTTGCTGTATCTATTGAGATTATCTTCCATTTGTCCCTCTGCTGGTGTGAATTCCATTATCAGAGTCTCTAGTGTTAAACTATTCTTGCACCACTGCTCGGCCATGATTGTCTTCACACTCATGGCCGACGCATTTGTTTGTTATTTTATTTCATATTTTTGGACTTGTATTGATAAGTTCAGCTGTTTGGATCACGGTGCCACTAAGTCTCGTAACCACTGTCATCCTTACATCAGCGAACGCGGAGCAATTCTGTTCGGGCGCCATTCTTAGCACTTGTTGGACTGACCTGTGTAATGCTCACCACAGGCTTTTGAGGTAGGACTGTTAGGAACCCCATTTTACAAAGGTTCGATATGGACAAATTCTCCTTTTGTTGTTCTGTGACAAGTAGGTTTACCACTGATAATGCTTTTTATTCCAAAGTCTATTTTTAATCTGATGATACAATATTAACTACATTGACTTTTAAGTGGTTAGGCCACAAGAGATCTCTTTTCTCCCATGTGGTACAGTTCATCTTTTGTGTCACATGCCTTATGAAACTTCATATTGCGAATTAAGAAAAATCAGTGTGGGTTTCTTGTCTTTTAACTGGCAAGATGAATTTGTTTGCTTTTATTATAATTACTGATGTACTTGAATTCATCTGTATTCTACACTTTTTTTTTTTTTTTTGAGATTTTATTTATTTGATAGAGAGAGACACCATGAGAGAGGGAACACAAGCAGGGGGAGTGGGAGAGGAGAAGCAGGCTTCCCGCTGAGCAGGGAGCCCGACATGGGGCTCCATCCCAGGACCCTGGGATCATGACCTGAGCCGAAGGCAGACGCTTAATGACTAAGCCATCCAGGCGCCCCTGTGTTTGGTACTTTCATTTTGCCATATGCTTTTTCTTTATTTCCTCTCACCTCTTCTTTTCCTTCCTTTTTTTTTTTAATTAACCATTTTCAAGTGAGTGATCCAGTGTCATTTAAGCACATTCACAGGGTTGCATAACCACCACTGTGTACTTCCAAAGCATTTCCTTCTCTTCAGAGTAAAATCTCTTCCTACCAAGCAGTTTCTCCCCATTCCTCCCATCCCCTCATCCCTAGAAACCCACAATCTGTGGTGTTTCACATAAAAGGAATCATACCGTACGTGACCTTTGTCTCTGGCTTCTTTCCCTCCATGTCATGGTTTTGTGGTTCATCACATCGTAGCACATGTCAACACTTCATTCCATTTTATGATGGAATAATATCCCACTGCACGAATATACCGTGTTTTGTGTATCCTCTCATTCGCTGGTGGACACGTGAGTTGTTTTTACCTTTCGTCTCTCAGGAAGAGTGCTGCTATGAACTCGTGTCCCTGTGTTCACTTCTTTGGGGTACATACCCAGGAGTGGAATTGCAGGGTGGTGTGGTGATTCGATAGTCCACGTTTTTGAGGAAGCGCCAAACTGTTTTCCACAGCAGCACTTTCTTGTGAATCGTGTGGGTGTTTATTTTTTCTTCTAGGGCTTTCTGATTTGGACATTATAGTTGATGCTTTGACTATTTTAACAGTTACTCTTAAAATTTTTTTTTTTGATCATAATTGACTTAAAGTTTCAGTTTCATCAGTCTCTCTGCCCCCTCAAAAAATACAAGGATTTTAGAAAGCTTCAGCTGCTCATTTCCCGTTCCCATATTTCCTGTGTATAATCACCATCTAGTATTATCCTTGTGTTTTGAACTACCCCCTAATTAGTTGCTATTGTTATTTTTTCTATCATCAGCTCTCATTTAGGTTTATCTACATGTTTATAGATTTCTTTTCTCGTCATTGCCTCAGTCCTCCTCTTTTCTCCTGGGTTCACTTCTTCTTGCTAAAGTAAGTCCGTGAGTGGTTTCTTCAGTGAAGGTCTGTGATGGTGATCTTTTTCAGTCTTTGTCTAAAAATGTCTTCATTTTGACCTTTACTAGTTTGAATATTAAAGATGTCTTTTGTTAAAGTAATTTTCGTTTATAGATACTCTTCCTTTCTGCTAAGATTTTTCTCCTTGTCATTAATGCTCTCTCATTAATGTGTCATTTCAAGATGACATGTCTAGGTGTGCATTGATTTCCACATGTGCCATTTGAAGCTTCTTAGGTTTCTGTGAGGGTTCATGTCTGCTGAGTTGTTGGCCGTTATCTTTTCTATAATCTCCTTTCTCACACCCTCTTTATTTTTCCTTCTAGAACTTCTTTTCGATAGGCATTGGAATGAAAGATTTCCCCTCCACATCTCTTCTTTGCCCTTTCACGTATTTTCTCACTTGGGGTTGAGTTGCATTCCAGGTCATGTCATCTGATAGCTCCTAGTAATTTATTAGCTCTTCATTGTATCCCATCTCCTGTTAAAGCTTACCCCAAGTCTCCCCCCTCCCCCCACAATGTTAAAGCAGAGGTAACCTATAGAAAAGTTGGAAGAACAGAAAAATGAATGCCCGTGCCATCTTTACGTACGCTCAGCAGTTCTAGGATTTTGTCACACTTTATTTTTTCATTCTTGCTTCTCTTCTCTCCTCCCCACATATAGTATATATATTTGTAACACACACACATTTTTAAAAGATTTTATTTATTTATTTGAGAGAGAGAGAAAGAGATCAAGGGGAGGGGCAGAGGGAGAGGGACAAGCAGATGCCCCACTGAACAGGGAGCCTGAGGCAGGGCTCGATCCTAGGACCCTGGGATCATGACCTGAGCCGAAGGCGGATGCTTGGTCAACCGAGCCACCCAGGCACCCTCTGTCCATTGTTATAAAGGGAACTTCGCCTATTGCCATTAATAAGAAATTGGTAACTTTTAGACTACATGAATATTCTGTTCCTCAAGAATGTTTTAGCCGCTGGTTTTAACATCTATTAATAATCTTTTCCTGTATTAGGAGTTTATAAAATGATGGTTATCTAATTTTTACAATTTTCTCATTCCTTTTACATTTATGATTCAATCGATGGTGTTCTACAGAGAACTTTCCATGACCCATCCCTGTCCACCCCAAACCCCCAGCAGCAGGCTCATGGGGTTTAACATATGTTTCATATGTTAGAATCACCATCCTTCTATGTCCATAAATTTCTATGACTGTATGTACTTTTCAAAACTGCCCATTCTTTTTTTTTATAACATCTGTTTATTTTCTAATGATGTCCATTCCTATTAAAAAAGTTTCCCTACTCTAATTACAGCCTCTCTTAGATTGTTGTTCTATTATCGCAAGTTCCTGGGAGTCCTTTTGGTTGTGTCACCTGGCTTTCACCTGTGGTGCGTGATTTTCTCATATACTTACTAGCTCTTTGTTTTGAGTAGATTTTCAGTGGCACTTCAAAAAATCTCTCTCTCTCTCTCTCTCTCTTTCTCTCTCACTCCTGGGGAATCTTGTGCGACTTGCTTCGTCGAAGTGCCGCTCTGGATAATTTTACATTGCTTTAGTTAGGTATGCTGGGCTCTCCCTGTCTTGGGAAAATTTTGTGTCATAGTCTGGATTCTTGTGCCACATGAGTGGGGTCAGTTTGGACTCCATTCACACTGGGTTCTGAGTTGCCATCAAATAGAATATATAGTAAGTGGTTGATATCTTTATTCCTGTGGGACACCTTTCTTTTATACTCTGCAACTAATTCAGTCAAGTATCTAGTGCCAAACATCGAAGAAGGAGCATCTCCTTGTCTTTTTGTGTTAAGAGCTAGTGAACCATTTGGAGTGTGGGGCTATATAAGCAGGAAAGCGTCTTCAAAACTAGTGTGGCCCAGGCACACAGCGATGAGCGTGCCCAGGCTTACCCCAAGGTACAGATGAGGCACCTGGGGCCCACAAACGGGGGCTGACTTGCCCAAGGGCATGCAGGGGTTGGGAGAAAAGGGACAAGAACTTAGGTCTCTGATTAGCCCTTCCCCCCCACCCCAGCCAAGATTTGGTTATCCGGGATTGAGTCCTGACCCCATGGAGCCCCAGATATCCACAGTGCCCTGGCTCTGGCTTCTCCCTTGAGACCACAAAAGGGAGTATGGGTGGGAACTGGTGACCTCAGACATGGCAGGCAAACTGGGTGTCTACGGCCCAGGTCCCATGGATTTACTGGATGTCCACTATGACACATGTCTCTGCGTTATCTGCACCATCAAAAGTGTTTTGAATCCTTAATTTATCTTGTTGTCATTGTTTTCCATAATAGTTTTCACTCAAAGGCAAGAACATGCTTTTAAACTGACCTTTTAAACTTTGTAATGCTCATGCCACAAAGGGACACATGAAAGGAACAATAAGCACATTCCCTAAGTGTGAGCATAATTGAAGTCTCCTCCAGTGATGAGATCTATGGGAAACCGGCACAAAGCATCTGAGCTGGGCTTCTACAGCTGATGGATGGCGCTCTGGGTGGAAGTCCCATGACCCGGGACAGGCCCTGCTGTACCCTATGAGGCAGGAACATCATCTCCACCCTCTCGCTGTGGCTCTTGGCCACCCACGTGCCCTGAGGCTTTGCTGTCAGGAGCCAAGAGGACCACTGGGAGTTTTGGATTTTGTCCCGTGGGCCACAGGAAGCCATGGAGGGTTCTGGGTAGGGGAAGGAAGCATAAAATAGAAGAAGAAGGAATGTAATAGAGCCATTGGAACCAGCAGCCCAGGTTTGAGTTCTGGCTCGGGCCCTTCTAAGTTATGGGACCTTGCGTGAGTCACCTAGCTTCTATAAGGGTCACTCTGGTACTCAGCATCTGTTTATGGAGCACTGGCCGGGTGCTGGGCACGCAGGGTACAGAGGTGACCAAGAGAATTCTGTGATCCTTCGTCCCTCCTTGTGATTTCTCTCACCGTATGTAGAATCCCACGGCTGATGTCACGAATTCCCACAGACTTAGTGACTCAAAACATCATGAATGTATTCTCTCACTGTTCTGGACGATTGGGGTCTGAAGTCAGTTCCACTGGACTAAAGTCAAGGTGTCAGCAGGGTTCATTCTTTCTGGAGGCCCCAGGGGAGTATCTGAACTTCTCGTGGCCACCCCACTCCTTGACTTGTGGTCCTTCCTCCACCTTCAGAGTGCATCCCTCCAACCTCTACTCCCAGCACCACACACCTCTCCTCTTCTGTGTCTAGTCTCCCTGGGCTTCCCTTCTCAAAAACACTTGCAATTACATTGCTCCCCCTTGGGTAATCCAGGATACCCTCTTTCATCCTAAGATCCTTTCCTTAGTCCCATCTATAGAGTCTTTTCTGCAATATACGGTACCATTCACAGGATACCTTTGGAGGCCATCATTCAGCCAACCGTACCACGTCAAATTACAATTTATGTCTGTTCATTTTGTATGCCTGGGTCTCCCTTGGGCAGGGAGGTGGACCTGCCAGATTATAGCCACATGTTTGCTGGATGAGTGGGGGAGGAAATGAATGAATGCATGTGTGGAGGTAAGATGGAAGTGGCATACCTGTAGAGGATGAGTGTGAGTTTGCTGAAGGACATTCTACCCCAGTTGAAGGACTTAGGAAAAGGTATAGAGGCTGAGGTTGGGGAGCTCAGCATGCAGGGAATGTGCGTGCAGCGTGAGGGTGCAGAGAGAGTGAGGGCTGGGGCAGTAGGTGGCCAGCTCGGGGAAGGACCATAGGGCACCCTAATGGGGCTGGATTTTCTCTTATTTTGCTTATTTATTTTTTATTTTTAAGTAATCTCTATACCCAACATGGGGCTTGAACTCACAACCCTGAGATCAAGAGTTGCATGCCGCACTGACTAAGCCAGCCAGGTGCCCCATCCTGGATTTTAGTTTTCAAGGAAGCCGTATATATGGTGGTTACCACCTTTGTCTCTGGGGTCATTGCCTGGCTTCAGATTCCTGTGCCACCACTCACTTACTATGTCCTGGGAGAAATCCTGGATCTCCATGAGGCTCAGAGTAACAGCTCCTTCCTAAGGCTGCCCCAAGAAGCAGATGGCTTTTGTTGCCTACAAGGCACTCAGCACAGAGCCTGGAGCAGCCAAAGGAGTCAGCGAGTATTTGCTGTTACTACTGCTGTCGTTTTTATAAATATTATTGTTGGGGGTGGTGATGATGGCAAACCCTTGAAGAACTTCAGCCAGGTTGTGGCACAGTCAGTTTTGTTTTTTAGAAAGATGGTTTTGACATCCCTGTGAGGATGTGGGGGGCCGGCATGGGGTGGGTCATCACACTGGGGTCAGGAAACCAGCGAGGAGGCTATTCCAGTGATCTGGGTGAGAGACCAAGAGGCAGAGAGCGGAGACAGTTGCAAGAGAGATGCTCTTTCCTTTGGGATATTCCAGAGATGTCTTTGCTCCTGCTGTTCCCTGCGTGGATGTTTCAAAGCAGATGTTAGAGGCCTTTAGCACCATGCTTCAATACTCACTGTTCAGAAACAGGGAGGCATCTGGCCTTCGTCTCTGGATGGAATAGTGACAGAAGGGACAGATAGAAGTGGGACTCAGGTCCTCAGCCTTTAGAGGCAGAGCCAGTGGTGGTGGGAGGTGTACAGGGACAGAAACTTCTGGTGAAGGTATAGCTTCTCATTGCCTTGTCTGTGACCCAGCATCTGTACTGCCTTCTCCTTCACCTCCTTCTCATGCACCCCCCAGGCCTTAGATCTGCTTTCCAGCTTGTTCTTTTACCAGTCCCCAAGAGAACGCTTGTCTAACCCTGGTAGCATAGAGATGTAGGAATTTTGTGGCTTTGAATTGAAGAACATGGGCTTGAACCCGGTGAGGGGGGGATTAGGCCTGCCTGGGAGGGTAGAGGAAGGCGCTCTGTGTTCCAGCACTCTGGGCCAGAGCAAGAAACTCAGAGTCCGAAGCAGTATGTGTGCCCAGATCTGGTACTGTGCATCCTCCGTGATCCTCCACTCACACCCCTTCATACATCTTTAGGAGGAAGCCAATTCAATAGAAGGTAGCACGGCAAGATTACGATTGTTACTTCAATCATATCTTACCCTGCAATGATGTTGGAGGAAAATATATTTCAATGCCATGTTCAAAAGGGCTGTCATTTTTTAACATAGTAAATGGGTTTTCAGAGAGTGATGTAATATTGTTATTCTTAATACATTCTTTAAAAAAAAAAAGATTTTCCAGATTGATGCATGCTGGAGGGGAAAAAAATATCTAAAGAGAGCTGAAATACAGGTGGGTCGTGTTAGGAAAGCTCCACATGTACATACCTGAACTTACAAATCAGACTCCCAGGACAGGTTTTTGGTACATTTTAGAGGTTTCTTAGACATGGCTGCTGATGGCTTTATAAGAAAGCTGGGAGAAGAGAAACAAATGAAAAAGAAAACAGAGATGTGCTGAAAAAAAAATCTGCATAGTGACGACATACACTTGATTTGCACATGCATGTCCCTGCGTGCGTGCGTGTGTGCGTGTATGTTTTCTAGCTGTATCACAGTGACATCAGCAAGATACACTTGCATTTGGTTCTTGGCAAGCATCAGACCATGGGGTTTATCTACCTGCATTGGCTGGTGTGCATCTCTGTGTATGTCTGTGAGGACACAGAATTGCAAGGTACCTTGCAATTTGGCCATTTGGTTCCATCCGGTGAAGGCACCCATGACGCAGAGAGGGAGAGTGACTGTGTGAGGCAGGCCTGAATGGCAGGGTGGGGCTGGAGAGAACCATCTCCTGAACCCCCATCCAGTGCTCCCCGCATTCTTCTCTGCTGCTTGTATCTCGGCGTCGTTTTCCTCTGGTACATTGACATTTTCTTTTGTTCTAGGAAAAATCAGTTGCCAGCGTCCAACACGGCTGATGGTGAACTGAGTGTCCTCCAACTTGGTAGGTGTCGCCGCTGTCTCTCTGTTCTGCCTGGCAGGGTCCTCAGGGCTCTGTTTGCTCCGTCTGGAAGGTGATGGGGGTCTGGGGGCTCCTTTCCTCCCACCTGACCTTAGGAAGGAGAGACTGGCCCAGGGAGTAGAGAAGGCTTCTCTCTTTGTGGTTGCTCTCTTCTTCTGCCTTGTGTCTTTCTGTCTTTGAGAAATCTTATAAAAAGTCTGGGCATTTCTGGACCCACAGGGCGGGGGTTGGGGGAGTGCAGAGGAGCCTCTGGTGCATTTGGAGACTCTTTTAGGGCTATTCCGAACCTACAAAGGTCTCCAGAAGACAGCTCTGCCTGGGGTAGATCATCCTTTTAAAAAACCCAATCAATGTATTATGGAGGCACAAGATAGCACGAAGTGTGTAAGTGTACACTGTAAGTGCTCAGCTCCATGCAGTTTCACACGCATGTACATCCATGTCACTGCTCTCCCTCATCAAGACAGAGAACATGTCCATCTGGAACTCTTTAGTTTTGGAGCTGTCTTTTGTCTCCCCTTTCTGTGATTCTCTCGGCCCCGAAGACGGCTGTGTTTGCGGGGCTTGGCAAAGTAGTAGTAGAACAGATAACGGTGACCCAGCGCCCAGACTTGAAAGGATGAGGCCTGAGGGCCGTTGACATTTGCTCTTCTTCCGGAAGCCAGCAATCTACCTGCCAGGCTGTTCACACACTTTTCCTCTCCTTTCAAGCACCCCTTTTAAATGGAAGGAAAAAAAGCTACGTGATCTTTAGAAGTTACTCATGTGAGACGTACAGCCCGACGGTTTGCTTTGATGGAGTGGAAAGGCTGGGGCCTCTGTCTGAATGAGGCAGGGGTTGGTTTGTTGTGCTCAGCTCACTTCAGAGGGAACGGTTCCATAGAGCTGGAATGGTGGCCGGTCAGGATGGCCCGGCCAGCACAGGAAGGGACAGTCCCACATACGGCAACACAGAAGTCCAGAGCCAGCACGTACCGGCCTCTGAAACCTTTCTGTAAAGCACTGCACTTCGAGATTTTCCAGTGAGAGCCACTCCTGTCTGGACAGAAAACGAAGCACTTCCTGGCCTTCAGAACCCAGAGGGCTTCTGTTGGAAGGAAGGCTTTTAGCAATTCTCTCAGAACCCAGTTGTTTGAAGTGTGTGTTTTCCAGAGGGAGGCAGCTGCTCTTGGCTAATGACTCAGCTAATCATTTAGAAAAGGGGAAGGAAATAAAAGGTAGAAGATCACAGAAACCAGTCATCAAGAGAAAGGAAGGAGAAGCTTTGGGGTAAGGCAGAGACAGGGAATAAAATTTGGTTAGAGGACCAGCATTTTCTTCCCTACCCCAATTCATTTTCCTTTGGTTCAGCTCAGCAAACTTTCATTAGCAATTACTTTCCAGGGCATAGATGAGGCTGTTGAAAGTATATCAAGGTGAATTAAAAGAGGCCTTGCTTTTTTGAAGGGCTGGGCTGGGTGGGACAGAGGAAGAGAGGTGTCCGCTGATAGAACACATAAATTTAGAGGATGGTTCTCAGTGCATCACTGCTTCAGGAGATGTATAAGCCGAGTTCTATGGTGGGTTCCAGAAGTTTCCATAGTGAGGAGGTATTTAGCCTGGGCTCTGAAGGTTGAGGAGGTCTTGTCGGGTAGAGATGGGCAACAAGCCTTGTGGGGGCAAGGCATAGAGTGTGAGAAAGAGTGATTCGCTTGAGGCGACTAGCCCAGAGGGGAAGGTGTGGGGTTGGGGGAGCCGAGGCTGGGAACGAAGGTGTGGCAGGGCCAGGATGACCTTGAGTGCTGCACTAACGAGCTTGACTGTAAATCATTAGCCAGTAAAGAGCCCTTGAAGATTCTGTGCTGGTGAGTAATATGTGCAGTTCTGTGGGTTTAGGGCTCCCTCTAGGTATGTGTGGAGGATAGATTGTAGAGGTAAGGGCCTGGAAGTTGGAAGACCAGTAAGGGGGCTCTTGGAATAATCTAGGAGAGTGTGATTGGTTCCCTGTTCTGTCTGGCAAAATCCTCTGGGTGTTTTAAGACCCTGCTCCAACAGTTAGCTCTGATGGAAACAGTTAGCTCTGACCCTCTAAGGCAGAACTATTTGCCTCTTCTCCTCTGCTCTTAAAACCCCCACACAATCTCTGTTTTAGTACTCGTGTTATATTCTTTGCTTGGGGCTCTGTGTCTCCCTCTAGGCAGTGAGATCCTTGAAGGCAAGGGTGGTGTTTTACGCATCTTTGGACCTCCACTCTCCCACTGTCCCACACAACCCTGGGCCCATCATGGATGCCCAATGAAGTGCTCAGTGAACAGAAAAAGAATGACATATTCCTGGAATAGTGGTGGGAGTGAGGCTGGGCAAGGTGTAAGACATCCTAGGGGTAGAATGATCTGGAGGCTGGATCCCCGTGGTGTGTGAGACAGGGCAGAGGTCTCAGCCTGGGTCCCTGGAGGAGGGCTGGGGAGATTCTGAGAATACGTTATTGGAACTGAAGACTGGAGGAGTGCTCTGCTGAGATTCCTGAGTCTGGGGTGTTGAGGGCACTTGCGGGGAAGATATCTGCAGTCAGTGGGAAGGACATGTACGGACCTCTATGATGTATTACTGTATGTTTTCCTCCAAAGGGTGAATAAAATGGTATGGGAGACAAACTCCTTTGCTTTTTTTCAACCAGACACTTATACCAGGGCCTTAAAAATAGCATCCTCAAACCACTGGCATTTGCAGATGGTTTTGTCTGCTTGGCCAACATGTCATTCTGGAGTGCTTTGTTTTTCCTTCACATGGCGGTCCCACCACATCTGGGCCCAAGGCCTGCTATGTGGTCCTGAACCAGATCCCTGCGCAGGGGCCAGCTTCCTCCTGGCAGCAGTCAAGGATGGCAGTTTCCTCTTGGGGGGCTCCACCCGGTCTGCTTCCCCGGGGCCCCCAGCTTCCATTCTTAGATTGACTTCATGGAGCCCCGAGCCCAGCACGTTTTGGCCCCGGTTCCCTCCCCGACAAGCTCAGACTAAACAGAAGCCTCCAAATAGGCCTAAATATTGCCCCTTGGGTTCCTCCAGGAAACAGTCTGGACTGGAGCATTGCAGGGAGCCCTCAGGGCCTGGTAGAGTCTCTCAGGTTACTCTTCCCTTCTGTTCTGGGCCTCAGCTGCCCCCGGGGTTGAATTAATCACACATCTCTGTTCCTCTCAGGGAACATTCTCAGTATTGATCTTTGCAAAGCCTGCCCACTGGCCTCCTTCTCTTTACCTCCCTTCTTGCTCCCTTTCCTTCTCCACCTTCCTCCTTCTCTTTCTCCTCCTCCCTCCTCTTGCCTCTCTTTCATTTCCCTTTAGCCCCACCCTCACACACCCAGGACCTTCCTCTCCTCAAGCCACCATTCCTGAGCATTTAGTCCATATGTTTGCTTGTGTGTGTTCTTGCAAAATGTGTCGTGGGTTTTGTGTGTATGTATTTGCCATGGTTGTCGATTGTGTTGCCTTCTGTTACCTCATTTGCATTCTTGCTTTCTCTGCCCAGCACCATGTTTTTAAGACCCATTGCACGTTGCTGAGGGAACTTCTATCAGGTTGTTTCTTCAGGGTACTTTTTTTTATAAGGTCATGGTCACAGGGTGACTTTTTCAGAGGTCCTAACTAAGATTTCTCATTTAAATTCAGATTCTCATTTCAATTCCAGATTTACTTTTAAATTTTGTTCAGCCTAAAGGTGGAATGGTTTTCTTTTCAGTGGACTGGTACTCTGGGAGTTGGCCTCATCCTGTGCCTGGTCTTCCCCCAGGGGAAAAAAGGAGACTATAGAATAGGATATAAGGAATGTGTCCTGGGGGTGTTGGCTTTTGGATAGCATCTCCAGAAGGTGTGGGGCAGGGACAATAACATGTCCCAGATGTACAGAATTATGGGAGGCAATGTTGATTTCTATGCAGTATAGCGTACTTTTTAAATAATTGTTTAATCTTAGGAAAATGAGGAAAAAACAGATTCAACAGGCTCTCCGGAGACTCATCTGCTCAGCTTTGTCAGAGTAATTACCTCGGATTGTTTTCACTTGGGTCCTTCCTGAGTGTTCTGATAAATGCTGTGGCCGTGGGTACAGTGGGGGGAGGGAGGCTCAGCCATTTGGGAAGGCACAGGCTGGGGCTGCCAACACCATGCTGTGACCCTCTCCGGGCCTCCGTTGCTCCAGCTGTAGAAAGACTGTATGTGACATTTGACTCAGTGTCCCTTCTGGCTGGCGGTCCAGGGAGGTCTGGCTGGCAGGATGGCAGAACGATTAGGCGTTGGCCTGGGTTTTGTCCTGTCTCTGCCACTTTTCCGTCTGCGTGATGTCAGGCCGGTCCTTTTACTTCTCTAAGCTCAGTTCTCATCTGTAGATGGGGCTGTTGTGGGACTTAGATGCTAAAACACGAGTGGTTGGTAAGTGAAAGCCACGACAGCGATAATCTGTTACTATTGTTTTATCAGGAATGGTGGCATTTTCTTTCCTAATCCCGCCCTCTTCATGTTTGCCTGGGGTATAGGTTTGTGCGGAATGCCCACGTTTTGTAAGAAAGCTGTCTGACTGAGGCTTTCCTGGGCCTGATTCCATGGCTTCAGCCCTAGGCTCTTGTTTCACTGCATGTCCACAGGCAGAACTTTCTAGTGGACCAGGAGCCAGACCACACCCACCGGAATCCTTGTGCTGTGGACCAGCATCAGGCTGTGACAAGGAGCAAAGGCCCTCACTCTGCCCTTTTTCCCTCTGGTGAAAACCTGGGAGCCCCAAAGGGGACAGGCAGGTGGAAGATAGGGAAGCCCTCCTTTCATTCAAATGCATCCATGTCCTTGGTGTTAAATGATTCTTTTTTTTTTTAATATTTTATTTATTTATTTATTTAGAGAGCTGGGGGAGGCAGAGGGGGAGACAAGCAGACTCCTGCTGAGTGTGGAGCCTGATGTGGGGCTTGAGCCCATGACCTCAAAATCATGACCTGAGCTGAAACCAAGAGTCAGACACTTAGCCGACTGAGCTGCCCAGGCACCCGAAATGATTTCTTATTCTGTTCTCCGTGGGTCATAACAAGGGGCTCACATGCCCTGGTGTTCTTTCAGAGGATGTGGAGGATGAATTGATAAAGGAAGAAGTCATCCTGTCTCCAGTCCCATCGACGCTCAAGCTGCAAATAGTGTCAAAGCCAATCGACCTCTCAGTGGCCAAGGTAGGCGTCCTCTTAAAAGTGTGTACTGATACATCTTGATTTGAATTGGTGTGAATTGGTGCAGTGTGAATTGATGCTCTCTTGGTGTGAATTGGTATGGGTGAGATGGCTTCGATCCCTCTGGCCCCATCCATCTTGCGTCTCAGTCATGGTTAAAGTGGAAATTCGGGTGTGATAGAGAAGAGCCTGAACTGAGAGTCAGGGGCCTCCTGGTCTTCTTCCGGAAGGGGTGAGGGTACAGTCTCCTCCCATTCAGAAATTGCAGGGTCTTGTTCTTCTTTGGGCCCAGAGCTGCTTCCGTACACATGCAACGGGTGCCTCCAGAGCTGCGATGGCAACTGAGAACCGTCCTCATTAGACCCACTCTTTAACACTCATCTCCCAAGCTGGGCTCAGGCCGGACTGCAGTAAGGGAGGACAGGTGGGTGTTAATAATTCCTCAGCACTGTTGGGTTCACACCAGTGGCCTCCTGGAGGGACTTGAGGTCATAGGACTTAGGGAGCAGGTTCCTGGCCTTGTCAACCTCCTCTGCAGGGATGCCCTGGATTCCTTACCATATCAGCTGCCAGATGGCCTCACCCCTCCCCTTGGCCAGCAGTTCCTGATGGAATGCCACTCCCGCTGTCTTCCACTGGCTCTTGAGCCAGGATGCAGGAAGAAAAACTAAAACGCTCAGTGACACTATTGACCCTCTTTTCTTCCCACCTATAAATATTTACTCAGCACACAGATTAAAAAAGTCAGATATTTCTAGAAGTTTTATGCCTTCCCCTTCCTCCCTTCCCATTTTTTCCTTCTTTTCAAACCATGGAGGGTAGGGGGACTGGAGAGGGGTCAGATACTTTTACGTGGCCTCAAGCCTGGGAATAAGTGCTCAGTCTCTCTGTATCCACAGGGCTGTGATTCTTTGCAGTGAACACGCCTGTTTTGGGAAGGGCCCTTTGAGACCCCTAAATTTAGACCACCCAGCAGCAGCAGCATCTCTAAAAGCAGCTGAAAAAATTGAGGCCCATCCAGAGAAATGGAGGGCCCAGGGCACACAGCCTGCACAGCACCCAGGCTTCTAGGCTTGCCACTCTGTGACCTGGTGACCCCACTGTGCCTAGCTGGCAGCTGTTCTATGATTAAGAGAACAGACATGGGCTTTGGCCAGAAAAATCCAGTCCCTATGGTTTCTAGGCTCTTGAAAAACTCAGTTCAAATACATGGATTGTTGTTGATGTAAGAAGGGAAACAAAGCCCTGACAGATGATTTCATCCAGCTTTCTCTCCTGTGTGCCACCAACCCACGTTTGATGACATGTAGACAAATGCGTCTGTCACCAAGACTTTCTTGTACTAAATGAAAAATAAAAAAGAACTGATTCTGAAAGGAAGCAATCTGAATCTGTAGGAAAGATCTGACCTGGAGATGTTGCAACAGAGGCCATGTGTTGGCCTTCTGAGACCTTGGATGTAAAGTTATGGTGGGAGAGAGGAGGTAGTTGGCATAACGAGGGGGCATCCAGGGGGAGGCTCTGCCTTCCCCGGCTGGTCAGGGGGAGTGGTGGGCACTTTCTGGGGCTCTGGAGGGTGGGGCTTGGGCTTATGAGATATGAACAGTGAAATCAGTATCAGCCAGAAGCTTAGAGAAGACAGAGCTGTGAAGAAATGGAGGTGCTGCCTTGATAGGCAGTGGGAACCCCCCCTTCCCTGGGTAGTTGGGGTTCAAGCTGAGTTCATGGGAGACCACTTGTAGGTGATGGCATAGAGGAGATTCTTACATGTAGTAAGGGATGGTACTAGAGCAGGGACTGGCAAACTTTCTATAAAGGGCCACATCGTCTATTTTAGGCTCTCTGTTGCAACCGCTCAGCTCTGCCATTGCAATGTGAAAGCCAACACAGAGAAAATATAAGCCAATAAGTGTTGTTATGTTTCAGTAAAACTTTATTTACAAAACATGTTGGGGGCCAAATTTGGCCGTGGGTTATAGGTTGCTAATCCTGCCTCAAGGCACCAGTTTTCCAATGTAGCTGCACATTGGTATCGCCTGGAGAGCTTTTAAAATTACAGCCCCTGGGGTCTGCGACTGAGAGGTTCTAATCTAGCTGGGCTGGCACGTGGCCTGAACCTCAGGATTGTTACGCCCTTACAGGTGATTGTAGTGCACAGTTGAGGACCTCCAAGGTCCCTTCTGAAACTACAGTTTTAGGTTTCAGGTTTCCTCTAAGGAGCCTGCAAAGCCTTGGGCCTATGGGTCAGCACAGGATGGTTTGGTTTATGGATGTTTCAGAGGTAAGCCCCTCAGGGTCATGTTTTTCTCTTCGCAAATACTAGAAGAATGAGTCTGCAAAATGAAAAGAAAAATCGATGAGCCTGCTGGAAAACGGGCTGCTTAGCTAGAACGCGGGAGAGGCTCCCGAGGGAGTCCGGACACTGGGCGGCGCATTACTGTTTGCCTTTAAGACATCTCATGAGACTCTCTCTTCTTTTGACAGGACATAAAGGCCCTTCTGTTCGGCTCCAGCCTTTGCTGTTTCAACGAGGAATGGAAACTTCAGAGTTTTTCCTTTAGTGACAAAGCCTCCTTAAGATATGGCATCGTGCAGAACAAGGCAGGTCGCTTCTAGGTTCCCCAGGGACATCGCTGCGGGGGGTGGGGGGGGGCCTGCTGCAGGGAGGGCCATGTGTCCTGCAGTTCACTGAGCTAGCCCGTGCTGACCAGCCCCATGTTTGCCACGTGCTCACCCAGGCCTGGAGCTGGCAGGGCAAGAGCTGGGGAATGTGACCTGTCCCCTACCAAGGCTTCTCCTCAGTGTCCAGAATCCTCTCGGAGAGGGGCAGAAGGAGGCTCGGTATTCAGTTGGGGACCTCAGAGGGGGTCCTCAGGCAGAGTCCTGGGAAGTGGTTTTGCAGGTAGGACTGGAGAGAGGCCACTTGAGGCAGGAGGCATCACAAATAAAGGGAAGGCTTTGAGAAGAAGTGAGCAAAGAGGAGGCGTGTTCTAAGACGGGGAAATGTAGGTGCACGAGGGCAGGATTTGGGACGGTGTATGCGCATTTCCTGAGTCATACACTTTAAGGCCCAGAGGATACTCTAAATCCAGCAGTCCAATGAGGTTCCGTTACTCAAGCCCCAGGAGCCTCCCCTTGGCCCTCACTGCCTGAGGGAGAGCCCCAAGACTGTTACGTTAGTCTCTGTCCCTAGTGTGGCCAAGCTCACCACATCTTCCTCCACCCCCAGTTTAAGGGTACCCATGCCTGCTACTCGGATAATCCGAGGTAAGCCCCTCAAGGAGACTTGAGGAGACTTCTTCCTCTAACGTGGGGGGCCGGGGGACAAAGATATACCTAATGGGTGCCTAGGCAGGCCACAGCTGGGCAAAGATTGCTCCCATGAGCAGGAGCTGTTGAAGGGGCTTTTGAGATGTCAGGGAAGGCTTCCTGGTGGAAGAGGCCTTTAGGATGGGTCTTAAGGGCTGAGTAAACCACTGACACCCTCAGCCCGTGGACTTGGAAACATTACCTTGAATGACTGGGGACCTATGGTGATGTACTTGATTTTACAGCCCACTGGTTGTGAAGGCCTGCTTTCCTCCTGTGAGACATGCGGACTTGCTCCTTCCTTCAGTGCTCGGTACCGGGGTCTTTGTTAGCCCTTCTCTGTGAGCAGCCTCAGTGCTCTGTAGAAGGACTCGGCATATCAAAGGCCTGCGTCTGAGAGGCAGTGGCTTGGTGGCCCTGTGTCTTAACCTGTGGCCAGAGGCTGGTTCTGGGGGAACAGACAACTTGGCCTTGGGTCAGTCCTCACTGGCACTAATATGTGTCCTTCTTTGCAGGGGGGTCCCTGCGGTGTTCTGGCAGCTGTCCAGGGCTGTGTCCTACAAAAACTCCTGTTTGAAGGAGATAGTGAAGCTGACTGCGTTCGGTAAGTCAGCGCTCATTCTGGCAATATCTTCCTTTCCCAAGGCTTCTCCTCAGTGTCCAGAAAAAACAAGCGAGGAAGCGTGTGTGTTCCCTGATACTTCCTGTCTTCTGGAAAGGGAAATACGGACTGGCTTACAGGGCCAGCACTGCCCTGTTTAAATGACCTGCGTGCATTTGTCTCTAAGTCCCGTTCCACGTGCCAGTCACCGCGGGAATGGCATCGAAACTAAGGCTGCCCCTTCCTCAGCATTTGAGCGCAGCAGCTGCCCAAGTCCCATCCACACCCACATCAACCCACTGACCCTTCGACTGAGGCCAGGTCTCCCCTCCCTCCCCATGTTACCTCACCTCTGCCAACAGCCACGACCACACATTCCAGCCGGCCCCACAGTGCATTGCTTCCACTCCCTTCAGCCATTTGTTTTCCACCTCACGCATTAAGTAATTGCACATGGGCACCTCCTTCTCCTTCTCACTCACTCCGCAGACTTTTCTGGAACATCTCCATGCAGGCAGAATGCTCTGTGTGGTTGAGGGACTGTGGTTGGGGCTAAGATAGAAGGATTGGCCAGGTGCTGGCCAGGGCGGGGGCTAGATGGCCAATTTGAGGATGGCCTTCTTTCATCTCCCTGTGTGTCCAGTGACTAGCTTGTGCTCACTTACCCCAGAGCTACAGAACTGTCATGTGTTCTTTTCTCTCTTTCTCTTTCTTAGTTGAAAAATAACATGCACACAGAAAAGTACACGTCTCAGAAAAGTACACGACTCCTGTGTGTTCTGCTCAATGAGTTATTATAAAATCCCACACCCCTCAACCTATCGGCCAGATCAAGAAAGAGAAATGTTTCGAGCACCCCAGAAGAGTCCTCCTGCCTAGTAAAGACCTCCATTCTCCTCCCAAAAGTTGTGATTAAACAGATTCTAAAATCACAGCTGAGCTTTGCCAGTTCCTGAATTTTAATGAAAGGGACTTCTTCTTTGGCGTAGGCATTTCAGTGCCAGAAAAAGAAAAAGAAAAAGAAAAAGAAAAAGAAAGCTTAGGTGTTCTAAGGCAACAAGGCCCATTCCCCATTTGTCCATGTTCAGATTCCTAGGAGGGATGCTGAGTACCCAGCTATCCTGCCAAGCTCAGGAAAAATAAAACACCTTTTACCAGCTTAGAGGATTTTGCCTTAGGTAGCTTTTCATGCTTGGCATTTTAGAATTTCTCTAATAATACAACTAATTACAAAGTAATCATCAAGGTGTTTTGTCTCAAGCTCAAAGATGCTAATTACCAGCATAACCCAGCTATAACCAGAGCAGAGTGACCTAACATTTCCACAGCAGGACCTCACCTCATCCTTATTCTCCTCCATACCCGCCCACCCCCTACCAGTCCAAACATAACTGCTCCTGTCCGGGCAGGGCCGCTGAAAGGCCAGCCAGCAAGTGCTGCCCACAGTGTGGGTGGAGACCCCGCTGTCGATTCTCCTGGAGAGGCAGCACAGTGCCTGATGTTCTGGAATGCTCCTAACTGAGTGGAACTTGCTAAATGAGGGACCTCTGTCTGCCCTCAGAGGGTGCAGGGACTGTCCCTGAGTGCATGTGCACCTGCCTGCCCATGTGCCTTCCTTGCACTGGATAGAAGCATGCCGGGAGGGCTTGGCAGGTGCTGGGAGGGAATACAGGGCTCCAGAGGATAGCCATGGCCTTACCTTCATGGCAGCTACAATTGAGCATGGGAGCCAGGCAAATAGGAGTCTCTAGGGGTTGTGCCAGATGCTCAGTGCTCCCCCAGACCTGAAGGCGGAGAGGCAGGCCTATTGGAGGGGTGATATTTGGATTCTGCTGAGGTCTGGAGATCATCAGGGCTCCCAATTGGCTTCACATACATGCTCGTTCCTCCCTCAATTTCCCCCTCCCAGCACACTCCTCAGACTTCTTCCAGGGCTTCTCACCGCACAGAGACCTTAATGTCAGGGAGGCCTTCTCTAGTGGAGACGAACCCCAGGCCTGCTCCCAGGCCTCCCCTTGGTGCCCTTGTTCCCTGATATCGTTACCTGTCCATGGTCACACCCCTACTGCCCCACCTCCTGGGAACACCAGCCCCATGAGAACAGGGGCCTTCCTGGGCCGCCTGGTTCACAGCCTGCCCTGGCATCTAGCCCAGGGCCTAGGCCACAGAAGAGGCCCTCGGAATTTTTGTTGAATGAACGCATACACAAATGCATGAGTTATCCAGACTCACAGGGAGGGGAGGGAATGGTGTTCCAGTAAGGAGAACAGCATGTGCAGAGAGAGGCCCGAGGGCAGTGAGAACAGGGTGGGGAGGGGAGCAGAGAGTTGCCTGGGGTGGCCGGGGCCGGGTTTGCGGGGGAGCAGGATGAGACCTGGGGGTGGCCGATGGGTCAGGGCCCTGCTGCCAGAGGGACCTCGGGGCCTTACCAGATGCTTGGGTCAAGCCTTGGCCTTGGCCCTCGAGGGAGATGTCTCAAAATTCATTTCAGCCCTCTTCTCATTCAGAGCTGCTTTTGAACTTGGTCTTTGTATTTGGGAGGAAGTTGTGGATTGTTTCCCATTGGTTGGGATGGGGTGTTTAAGTTGGTTCCAGGAAGGGCTGTTTCTACCTGGGGCACACATAAGGCAGGCTTGATTCTTGTCACCCACCCTACACATGACTGAGGGGACGTTCCAGCCTCTGGATCCACAGGTACATTCTCCAGGGAGTGCTCTGCTCTCCACACCAGAGAGGGGAGCCAGGGCTTGGATGGCAGAAAGCCATCCTGGTTGGGGGTGCAACTCAGGCTCTGGGTAGAAAGAACACCGGGTCAGCAGTGGGAAGTGAGGTCCTCTCCACCTCCCACCATCTGGGAGCCAACCACTGGCCAAGTGTGGCCTCAGGCCCCAGTTTACACTGACAGATGTCTATTTAAGCACCGACTAGATGAAGAGTTCCATCAGGTCTTTGCTGGGAAGGATGGGGAGGGAATGCAGCCTTGGCTCCCATGGGCTGCCCATCAGCTGGGACTCTGAGAGACAAGTCAGGACCAGCCTAGATCGAAGGCCCTTGGTGGTTGGCTGCTGGGTCTGAGCTGGGTCCTAGGGGCAGTGGTGGGTAGGCAGAGGGAGAAGGGGGAAGAAGGAGCTGCTTGGGGGGGTATATGTAGGGGTGTGCCAGGAGGGAAGGAGCCCAAGTCTGGCTGCCTGGCTCAGCCAGAAGAGGTCCGTGTGGAGTAAACAGGGAACTTGGCCTGCTGGCCAGGACCCACTCCTCCTGGAAGCATGGAAGGACTCCTGCTGCAGAAGAGCTACCTCAGTTTTCTTGGGAGCCCCACAACTATGGGTGTTCCTTGTAAGTCCTGCCCCTCTCTACCAGGGCTCATCTCCACACAGGCTGAGTGGGCAGGCTTTTTGCTTCCATCCACTGGGGCTCTGGCAGGGGCTAGGGAAGAGGTAGCTCAGAGGGGAACAAGCTGGGGGAGGTCTCAGTGGTGATGGGCTACAGGCAACAGGCACCAGATGCCTATACACACACACACACACACACACAGAGAGAGAGAGAGAGAGAGAGAGAGAGAAAGAGAGAGAGTCCTGTGTTTCTTTCTCCCACTTCCCCTGCCATGGGGCTGGGTTTGCTGAGGTTACAGCCTGCCTCAGGGGCTGGAGAACAATTGGGGCTGGGAGGAGAGACTGCTTCTGGCTTCAAGCTAGGACTTGGGTCAAACAAAGCCCAGGGGAGCAAGGGGCTGTTGCCCAGGGCTGACTGCAGAGGAGGGAAGGGAGCGCTGAGTCTGGGTTGCTGCTTTGCTGCTTGGTGGTGGTGAGGCCTTGCAGTTCTGGGTCTAGAGACCCGGGTTGCTGGGCTTCACCTTCTCCACTGGGGAATCTCTGTCTTGCCTAAGTTAGACCCAACAAGGAAATGCAGACACAGTCCTTCATAAGTCATCAAGGGCTCTGCAAGCTGGTGGGACCATGTGGGGAAACCGAGGCTCAGAGAGGCATGGTGCTCACTCAGGGTCACTCCTGGCATCTGCAGTGGAGCTCTGTTTGCCATCCCATTCAGCTGTGCCCCAGAGGAGACTCTGAGCAACAGGAGAGCCAGAGAGGTCAGAAGGGGCTGGGCCCACAAGGCTGCTGGCGTGTGTCTAAAACACTCGAGTGCCGGATCCCCAGACGGACTCTCAGTGACCAAGGTGCGGCTCTGTGTTTTACAGGGGCCTTCCAGGGCACAACCCGCCCCCTTCCCCGCCATCCCCTAATTTGGAAGATCTCCATACAGAAGTACGAAGAGTAATACAGCAAACAGCTCTTGTGAGCAATGGGTGACAGCTCCGTAGGAGCCCCTCTTCGTGCCCATTGATTTGTTCATACGATTTGAATACTGGTGGGCGGGCCGTTGACCTTTCTGCCTGGGCGCTGGGTGCTGAGCTGGGTTCGAGGCTTTAGTACTTCCTTTTGACTCTGAAATTCCAGGATTTCAGAAATGACCCAATTAAAAAAAAAAAAAAAAGTCAGGTAACTCCCCTTTCCTCTTCAGGAACACCATGGTGGCCTGGGCCCCCACACCACGCAGCATGTGCTGCTGCCCAACTCTGGGCCCCACGGGGGCCCCTGAAGGACCTGTGGGCCTTCCCACACTGGGGCTGGCGGTGGGGCCCCTCCTCACGCCTTCTGCCCACCACCGATGGGGAGCGATTCTGTGAAAACAGTGTGGGGGATTGACTGCGCCCTCCAGGGAAGTCATGCCGAAATAAAGGCCTCTTGGCCGGGATGGTGTTTTTTTCTGTGGGCCTGTCTGGCTTCATCAGGACCCACTCCGTCAGGCCAGCAGCTGGCCTCTCCTCCGTCAGGGAGGACAGAGCCAGGCGTCAAGACTCCGTGTTTTTCCCCACGAAGAGGGGTTGTGCTGGTTTGGGAAGGGACAACGAGTCTTACTCCCCTGCAGGCCTAGAAGAGCCATAGACCTCCGATGAAGGCAACACAGGAGCCACCCTTGTCATTGAGGTTCTGTAGGTGAAAGCAGGGAGTTGCTTGGTGAGGCTGGACTCTAGGTGACTCACCCCAGCGCCCCCTTCCTCTCCTCATCTGCAAGGACAGCCCTGTCTACCCTGCGGCCAGTGAAATGGCAGAAAGGACAATGCTGGAATGATGCTTGGGGATACGTGGGCCATTGTCCACATCTGTGTGGGAAGGCGAAGGCCACTGAGGGCAAGGGGCTTCCCCAAGGCCTGGGAGCCAGGAACCAAACGCAGCCCCGACTGCTGCACTTTTCCATTGTGTCTTCCGGAAAGATGACAAACTGGGGCCCAGGGAAGGATGGAGACGCTGGAAGTTTTTCTAAATGGAAGCCAGTGAAAAGAATGAGGACTATGCGTAGAAATGCAGAGGTTCAAAGGGTCTCTAACCAGTCTGTGAGATCAGAAAGACAGGGGCCGGACCTAAGAGCCAGGTCTCTTAATAGTGTTGGACGGCGCCTAAGAGACGGGCTTGAAGACAGAGGGTTGCTGGGTCCTACAGCCAAGAGCGCCAGACAGTTGGTTCCAGTTCCCTAAGTCCTCCTTCCTCCCTCAATGCTGTTTTAATTTTTCTAACTTTACTGTGTGACCTTGGGTGAATCTCTTAGGCTCCGTGCCTCAGTTTCCCCATTTAAAAGCAACAATACTGCCGCCTTTCTAGGGTAGCTTTAATGGCTGATGAAATAATACATGTGAAGTATTTCTAACAGTGCCTGGCCCATGATAGACACTCAGTATATGTCGGCTTTTCAGATCTTATTTGTGGCTCCGTTGGGAAGATTTCAGTAAGGCACATGACTTGCTTAGCGTAGAACACAGTGGCTGTGTGAAGGGTGACCTCTTAGGTCCATGTCTGCAGGTTTCCCAGCACAGATGTTCTAGGCAGAGATTACAGTCCAGACACAAGTTTGCACAACTCCTGGCCACAGCAAGGTTTCTACTCGGGGAGTACCCTGGTCACCCCTGTGTTGTAGGAAGAGCCCACAAGACAGAAAAGAAATGCTGGTCAAGCCCTGGCTGGAACAACTCAGCTGGGGAGCAGGGCACACCGGTCCCGGGCAGGGGGCAGGAAGGGGATGGGCAAGGAGATGTGTTTGACAGGATGTGACGGTCACCTGGGTGGGGGCAGGGCAGGAAACAGGAGCTCTGGGGATGATGAAGTCAACTTTCATAGGTTCTGAATCCAAGGGGATAAATGTCCAATCCTTTCTCCTTTGTGTGACAAGCCCTGCTTTGCAGGCCCCTCTCTGTCCTTGGCATCACTTCTCCGGAAACCCAGCACAACATTTCCTCACCTTTGTTTTCATAGTTGATGGTGACCCTGACCAGTGATCTCCCCACAGCCCAGGCTGCCCAGTTTAGTGATGGTGTGGTAACCATTTCCTCGGGGGGCATGGCGGGCTTCCAGAAGCTGTACAAGTAGCAGGCAGGCTGCCATTTCATTTTTCAAGTGGTTGAGGACTTGCTGTTTGTCTCATTATGTTTGAAGGATGACCTGGTGTCAGGGGCTTGCTGTCACTTTCACACCAGATGGTTGGAGTTCACCTTCCCGTCACCACAGCCAACGTGGGGACGTGATGTTTCCATAAAAACAATAGTGATAGGTATCCATTATTGATCATTCATCCTGTGACCACAGCCCTTACACACATCACCTTGTTTAAAGCTCCCAATGCTATGGGGGAGGTACTAGTGTCGTCTCCAGTTTATGGAAGGGGAAACTGAGGAATGGCTCTGCCATTTGCCTCCCATTTTAAGGGCACTGGTCAGCCTGGATATAGACCACTGGCTGTGTGTCTTAGGCACTGGGGAATGACCTGTGTCCCTGGTCTCCTGGTCCCCATTTCTCCAGTTTTCTTTCTCCCCTGCACAGCTCAGCATGGAACTCAGGTGTTAGTGGGCCACTAAAAACATAAAATCCCCACCCCCACCCCTTGCCGTGTATTCCTTTGAGCCCCAGCAGAGTCTTCCTCATGGCATCATGGCTAGGAAGATTCTAACACTCAGACTGCTTTTGTAAGAGTTTAATTTTCTCAAGAACATAGAACAAATTCAGACTGCAGCGGTGGACAAGAACTACAGCTTTCGGAGCCCCGGAAAGGTGAAACTGAAGGGAGCATCTCTATCAGGCTGTTGCCTGTTCTAGCCTGTTGCTCATTTCATGCACCAGGGCTTCTGTGTTACCATTTTTATCATAACGCATCTCTCTGCTGTTTTTGACATTGCTGACTGCCTGTTTTGCTCAAAGTTCATTTGCTCCTAGGATTATGTAATAGCACCATCTCCCTACTGCCATGCCCCTTCCTGCCTTCCTCTGTGTCCCTGGTATACCAGAGTCCTACGGGGTTTCATCCTTGGCTGCCACCTCTGCCCTTCCTCAAACTCCATTTGGGAAATCTCAACCCCCAAAGGGCCAAGGGCTCCTCACATGCTGGTGAGGCATAACCCTGTCCTCAGCCCCAATGTTCTCCTGGGCTTTCCATGTGTCAGATAGCTTCAGCTAGAGGGTCCCGCCTGTACCTCCAGTTGCTCCCCCAGTCCTCCTCTCTGCTCTGTGTTTCTCATTTCAGTGGGCAGCCCCACTGTGCACCCACTAAAACCCCTAGAGATCACGCTGGATCCTCCCTCTCCCGCATCCCACAACCTATATCTAAGTAACCAGCAAGGCAGGGTGCTTTCCCATCATTTCCTGTGGCTGGTGGGAGTTAAAGGCACCTGCTTGGCCAGCCGCTGTCTCCAGGGGCCTGGTTGCTGGGAGTGGCCAAGGCTGGGTCAGGGCTACCAGACATTTGGCTGGGATGGCTCACTTTCCTTGGGGTGGCAGGAGCTCCCGAGCACATTCAGCATGGCCTCCTGCGCTCTGTTAGCGCTTACGGCCCTGCCAAGCCTCCAGGATTCCCTCTGCTTGCCCGGGGCCAGTTCTTTGACCTGCTTCTCCTCCAGCCCCACCCAGGGCCTGTCCATCAGGGCTCTTCCTTGGCTTTCATCGGAGGAGGCCCTGCTGGATGGAGTCCCTGGGCTGCAGAGCCCTCTCTGCGTGGCAGAGGAAAGAATGGGCCATCTGCTACAGGGCTGCCTCATCCCTTGTGGCTTGTGTCCCCACAGGCATAAACATACTCTCCTTTTCCTCCTCAGGCAGCTGCAGCCTTCCAATGCCCGCAGGAGTCACTGCCTTGCCCTGGCCATCGCGGACATCGTGTGGCGGGCCGGGGGCCGGGAAAGAGCCGTGGTCACACTGTGAGTGCTTCCCAGGGCAGTGTACGGCGCTGCACTCATGCAGTGGCTCAGCTACAGGCAAGCCGGCTGTGTGCTTTCCTGCCCTTGGAATCATCTGCCCACCCAGCTTGTCTGTGTGTCCTCCTGGACGCCAGCCAGCACGAGCCCAGGGAGGCCTCCCCGCACATAGAGAGGCCTGGAGGGGACTCCGTGCAGCTCCAGTTTCCTTTCTACCTGGCGGGGGGGGGGCTTGTCTGCCTGACCTTCTTCCCTGGGGAAACTTGGGAGACACATCCCATCTGAGAAAACCACAGACCTCTCAGGAACCAGTCGCCCTCTGCTTCCTACCTCTCTCTTGGTCTCCAAAGCATGCTCCCTTTCCCTTTGTCGCTTGGAACCCCGTTCCTTGGAGGAAGAGATGTCCCCTGCCACCTCTATGTGACTGCAGGTGGAGGACGCCATCCATGTAATCCATGTGGGTGGTTTGCCAGCTCTTCAGTCCAGCCCTTCCGAGTGGAGGCATCACTTCATCCCAGGCCCGTGGCTAAGCTTTAGTAAAAGGGGTGCCTTTTGGGACCAAAGACTACACTCTGCTGGGGTAGAATGGTCAGTAGAGCATAGTGCTTAAGAGAAGGGGCTCCAGAGGCTATTGTTTATTAGCTGTGTTTATTAGCTGTGTGATCTTGGGCAGTTGACTCAACCTCTCTGTGCTTCATGTTTACTCATCTGGAAAATACCAGATAAGTAAGGATTATCTGGTAGAGTGACTGTGAGAATTAAATGAGTCACTATAAGTAAATGATGTACAATAAATGATGATATTATCTATCCATTTAAATCATTTGTTCATATAAGTAAACCATAAGTAATGATAAACGTGAAGGACTTAGGACTCTGTCGGCACATACTAAAGTGTCGGTGTTGGGTACTATTGTTACTGTTCCCATGGAGTGCTTATCCTCGTTACCTGTGTTCCAGCGAATACGTTACTACGCATTAACCCCGGCCCTTAGGATCCGCATGGCAGCCCTGAAAGCAGATGGAGCAAAAATTCTGTTTCCCTCCGTTTGACAGATAAGCAGACAGAAGGCCCGAGAGAGGCAGCAGCTGGTCCCAGCCTACGCGGCAGGCTGATGGTCCCGCGGGCCCCACACCCAAACCCCGCTTCTCGTGCCTGCCTCACCGGGCATGTATGGTGTAAACAGACGCTGATGGGGTCAGGGTGGGGAGCCTTAGGCTGGAGGCTGGAATTCCTCAGGGCCCTGAAAGCGAAGGGCAAGTCAGCATTCCTCCGTCTGGAAGTCTGTCGGTTGTGGGTGAGAGGCAGGCTCGCTAGTGCCAGGACGTGGGTTTGGTTACCCTGAGCTCTCCTTCTGCCATCTTTTTTCCATTCCTTTTCCCACCCCCACTCGCGGCATCCTCTGGGCCCACCCCCGTGGGTGAATTCTAAGCGGGGGAGAAATGAGAAACCCTTGGTCCTGTTCTTTCCTCTGGATCCCCCTTCTGATTTGTCCTCAGTTAATGGCACATGTGGTTTCCCCCTGGCTCAAGGGCACGTCTTCTTTCCACACAGAGGACTCATGCATCTCCCTTTCCTTTTTAGGGCTTCGGGAACACAGCAGTTCAGTCCAACAGGGAAATACAAAGCAGATGGAGTCTTAGAAACAGTACGGCTTTCTGGAAAATTATCACGCAACCTTTGGCTTTGTTTGGGGACGGTCTCCTTTCATATATAAGTAAATCCTCCCTCAGCTGGGGACGGGCCAGCCCTCCCTGCAGCCCAGACTAGCAGATCCTCCACCTGGGATTGGGGTGGGCGTCGGGCGTTGGGTAGGGGGACGCTCACCAGAACTGCCCTTGGGGAGACTGTACAGAGACGAGTGGGTCATGCCTGATGCCTTCTGGCCAAACCACAGCCGTCTCTGTCCCTCTGTGTCCCCTTGGCACCCTCGCTGGGGTTGTGAGAGGGCGGAGGGTGGCATAGAGTTAGAGAGTGGGGAACAGAGCACCAGCCATGCTACCAGACCTGGTATGACCAAGTAAGGGAAAGAAATAGGAGACATGAGGATACAGACACTGTGGCATTTTCCACAGACGCTCCCCCTCTTCACAGAGGACTTTTGTTGGACCTGGTTTGTTTCCTTTGACCTAAGTTTGGGTACATGTGGCCCTGGGATCCTAAATAGGGGCCTTACCTGCTTGGGTGTTTTGTCTACAAGTGGTTTTTTCCTGAGTTGCCTGAGAAAGCAAAGGAGACTGAGACCCACGGCTTCCCACTGAACTCAGGACACTGCCTGCTGGGCTCAGAGTGGGTCCGGCAGTGGCCAGTCGAATGGGATGCCCGCCCCAAACCCCCTGCACCCCCAGGTGCTTCTCAGATATCTGTGACTGGCCCGCAGGGGTGCAGCCAAGCTTGAGCTCCCCAGTGTCTCCGCTCCTGGGCTCCATAGGCCTGGTGCAGCTGGCAGGGCGGACTTGACCTGGAGACCCCAGCTGGGCCCTGTCCGCCTTTTGAGTCGCATGCAGGCATGGGGACGCCTCCTTGCCCTGATTCTTCAGGACGCCACTGTGACCTCAGGGACATTTCCACTTGGGGTCTTGTAGCTACTGAAGCCAGGGCAGGACCCAGAACTGTCTGTGGGGCTTGGGCAGCTCACGCCATGTGTTTGTGTCTCCTCAGCTCACGCTGCACGGTTTGACCTGCTATGAGGAGTTGGTGACTTTTCTTCAACAAAGCATCCATCAGGTATGGATGATGGTTTATTTGTGGGGGTGGGGCGGGGTGTGTTGTTAAGCCGTCTGCTTTCTTTGATGGGGACCCTGCTGGGTATAGGACCTTGTTTGGTGCTCTGGGTGGCTGACTGGGTCCTCCAGCACCCTGTCTGCTGGAGGGGATCTGTGTCCCCATTGCTTGCTGTGAGATGGGGTGGGATGCGTCCAGGGCCTGAACAGCACAGAGTGCCGTGGGGGTTCAGAGAAGGGCTGTAGCCTGACTGGCTTGTGGAGGAGGGAGTTGAAGTCTCCATGGTAAAGGACATGATCTCTGGAGCCTTCCACCTGGGTTTGAATCTAGGTTTCACCCCTTACATACTAGCTCTGTAACCTGGGGCAACTTCTTTAGCCCCCATGCCTCAGTTTCCTCATCTGTAAAATGGGGCTGATAACAACAGTACTTGGAACTAGTGCACCAGGCTCGATGTTGTCACTGATTTTAGCTTCCGTTGTTGATGTTATGATCACCATTATTATTATTCTAGGCCCCCTTGAGACTGGTTAGCTGTGGACACGTGGAAATGAGGGGGACGCACTGCAGAGGCAGGGTGCTGCCTGAGCCAAGGCCAAGAGATGACCTCTGAGGTCCCCAACCACAGGGTCTCATTTTCTTTTCTTTTCTTTTTTTTTTTTTGAGATTTTATTTATTTGACAGAGAGATATCACAAGTAGGCAGAGAGGCAGGCAGAGAGACAAGAGGAAACAGGCTCCCCGATGAGCACAGAGCCCGATGCGAGGCTCGATCCCAGGATCCTGGGATCATGACCTGAGCTGAAAGCAGAGGCTTAACCCACTGAGCCACCCAGGTGCCCCTAGGGGTCTCATTTTCTGATGTCTGTGTGTCAGGATGGAAGGAAACCAAGCATTGAGCCCTTCTCCAGTGTGCAAGCAAATGCTCCGTGCCTCTTCTCTGCCTTTCCTTCAGCCTCCTGAGCTGTGGGACCAGCTCTTTTAGGCTCCAGAGAAGGCGACGGAGGATTTGCTGGTGAGCCGGGAGGGTGGGAGAACTTGCCAGATAAGGAACCAATCTAGACACTCCTGTCAGAATACTTTCCTCCTGTTCCCCGAAGGCACTGGGGCCTGCTTGGAGACCCCTGGGAGGCAGGGGTGCAGTCACTAAGGCGCTTATGCACCCCTGATTTTCTGCCCCAGAGCTATTGGCTAGGGGTAATTCAGCCCCAAGAGCCAGGCCCATGTCCTCAGCTTAGGACGCTGCCTTTTGGCACAGACTGTTCTGTCTGGACTTTCTGGGAGGTGCGAGGGAGGGGCTCTGACATGGGTGGGGTCCTGGCCTCAGCTGGCTGTCACTTGCTCCATCCCTGGCTCCCTTTGGTTCTTCATGGGCGTAACCCAGTGGGCTCTCTAATGATGCGGCTCATCCGGAGCTGCTGTAGGGGGCCTGGAGCAGGGGCCTGGGAGCTCCTCTGGCTTCTAACTCAGCCCCATGGGGCCTCAGGCACGACACTGGGGCCTCAGTTGCCTCGCCTAGGAAACGGAAGATGGCGCAGTTAGCAGACACTTCCAGCTCTTTATTGTCCAATAGAGGTTTTTGAAGAAGAAACTTAAATGCCCGGAAGAGAATGTCTTCTAAATTAAGCAGCAGGTGGGATCAAAACAAGCAGGAAGGATCCTACTCTTTCCTGCACTCAGAGCATTGTGGAAATGCAGCGATGCGTCTGAGAGCTGAGCAGGGCCTCAGGCCTCGGTGCGTGTGTTTGGACCAGGGGGGCAGGCCCCTGGGTACCTGTGGTCGCACCTGGGAGAGGAAGGCGCCCTGGGAGGCTTCTAGGGGGCAAAGGAGAGCCCTGGGGCAATTGCTCACAGGCTCCAAGGGTCTGTCACCATGCATGGATGGCCCCAGCTAGGGGGATGCCTCTGCACCAAGGCTTTCTACATCCTCATCTCAGAAATGGGGCCTCCCTCCTCCCTTGGTCCATACCCCAGGGTTTCGGTGAAGCCCAAGCAAGACAGCGACTGTGGAAGCAGTTCAGAGAGTGGGGCCGCGGCTGGGAGAGGGGTCGCCCTCTTCCTGTCATTCCTCGGGTCCCAAAGCGGGGAACCATGTGCCTGCGGTCAGTCTTTGGCCCTCCTCCCCCGGAAGGTAGTGTTTTCCCCCAGTGTCTAATTTTGTTTTTGCTGGAAGCCGTTGAGCTGCCTCAGCATTACCCTCACCGAATTCATTTTTCATGGCCTGGGCCTAAGAGGGGCGCCTTGTGCCAGGCCTGGAAGCGGACACTGAACCATCTCTGCCCAAAACAAATCGCGTCCTTGCCGTGTTTTCGTTGCCGTCCGCCCTCTGGCCGGGATGTCTTGCCCCCCGCCCCCCCCCACCGGGAGCTGGTGAGGCCCCCGCCCCTGCCTCCAGCTGAGGTTCCAGGGTAGGCTTTGGTCCCTCCAGGGCCTGAGCCGGGCTAGAGAATGGCTCCTTCTTCCCAGGCCGTACCAGACACTTTCCCCGCCGACCCTCACGGCAGTTTCCAGCCCAACTGCCTGTCTGGGGAGCTCTCCTTCCCGTGCAGGCACCTTGCCCTGCGGCCTCCCATGTCTTGGCAGCTTGAGTTTGATGAGATAATTTTAATAAATTTTTTTTTTTAACAAAATGGAATATTGGTGCCATTCAGTCGTGTTCAGCAGGGGCCAGTAGCCCCAGGCAGCGTCCTTTCTCCCCACACACTCCGTCATCTCACTAACCCGTCTACACGGAGGGGCTCGTGCACGGCTCCTGGGAAGCTGTCCTTGAGGGAGTCCCAAGGGCTGTGGACAGTGCTGGCCTGTGTAGTAGCAGTAGTCCTCCGCGTTTACACAGACGGAGGGCGTGCAGCGGGCTCCTGTGTTCCCTGCTTCATGCCGGTCCTGCAGCAGCACGCGTGGCAGAGGGAACAGACTGAGAAAGCTCTGTGGCTCCCCCAAGACAAAGTGCGAGTCCGTGGCAGCAGTTAGGTGGCGGGGAAATGGAGACCGAGAGCTCTGTCACTCCCCAAGGCAACGTGGAAGTCTGCAGGAGAGGTGCGACAAGAGTTCTGGTCCTCCCAGGCCCATGTTCCCCTGGGCAAGGATATCAGCAGGACTCTTTGCAATGACCAGAACACTTCCACGGACTTGGTCTTATAGAATGTGCACCAGAACCCAAGGGAAAATGCAAGGATGGGATTTGTCATCCTCGTTGTGCAAATGGGGAAACTGAGGGCAACAGAAGCGAAGTGACTGGCCTGAGATCAGAGAATAATGATGAAGTTGATTTAAGATAGTTGTTGATTCATTTATTCCATTTTTAATCCCCCCAAAGATTCTGTTATTGATAAATTTATAAAAATAAGAAGTTAATTCTATAAAAATGATGTCTTCAGGGCTCTTCTGTGGTCCAACCATAGTAAACCTGCCCCCTCTTGCCTCTGGGCCTTTGCACATGCTTTTCATCTTATCTGGAACAGCATTTCCTTCTCTTGTGATTCTTTCTTGTCCTTTGGGTTGAGATATTACTTCCTCCAAAAAGCCTTCCTTTACATTCCTTTCTTCCCTAAACCCTAAGTCTGCTCCCGTGCCCTCTCTGTGTGTTTCCAGAACACCTTGCTTTTCCTGTCAGAGCAGAGCCCCTCCCCCGCTCCTTTGTAGGTGCTTCTTGTTCTTTCTTCCCTGAGTTACTTCCCATGAAGGAGATCCATGTCCACCTTGTTCACAAACATAGCGTCAGAAGGAAGCATCCTCTTGGCATGAAAGTTCACACAGAAATTTTTTTTTGAATGACTAATCAAATTACGGTGTGAAAATAAAGACTATGTTTTGAAGGAAAGAAAAGATAATTTTATTAGAAGCTTGAGTCGAAATAATTACCACAGACGAGGACCATGTCTGGCTTGGAGCTTCCTGGCAACCCAGGCAAAATGGAAATATGATAAATTATATCATTCTTACGGTTTCAGGAAAACAAGCTTCTTTAGGTCTGGTTCCAAGTCCACAAAAAAAAAAAAAACAAACTGACCACACATAAGGAACGCTGACTCTAGTCAGGCAGCGTCTGCCATCACCAGATCATAGATGGGGATAGGGTGGGATGACACTGAATGGCAGCGGGGAGGGCTGACATTTGTCTAGGGAGCCTGAGTGACCTAGCCTGTCCTGGAGGCTGTGGCCTTCTGGGCCCACTGGACAAAGGGCCATGCAGAGCTGGCATTGTACCCATGGCTCCCCTGGGGGTCAGGCCCTGTGCTACATGCGTTACAGGGGTTATCTCACTGACTCTTCACAACAGCCTCATGAAAGTTGGGCCCATTATCATCATCCCCATTTTACAGATGAGAAGACTGGGGCACAGGGAAGTTAGGGAAGGTCTCTGTGCTCACCTAGCTAGGAGTGGCACAACCAGGATTGAAACCCATGCAGACGGGCTCCAGGCTGTGGGCTCTAACCCAGAGTTGGGACTGGGGGGAGATGAATAAGGTGCTCTCCTTGGGTGCAGAATTTAAGGGGGTACCAAAATCCTCAGTAATCAACAAAAATAATATTTTCATAGCAGAATTAATCCAAAAAATCCACAATGAATGAAATACCAAAAATGTTTGGCAGATGGGATCTATCCTTGCACTTGCACGGCTCCCCTCACTCACCCCTCCTGACCCTGACTCTGTCCCCCACCTGCTCTCTGCTGCTCTTAATGCAGTGCATGTGTAAGGGATTTGGAATCCAATGGAGCCTGCTGGCATCCCAGCAGACCACTTACCAGTGGTGTGACCTCAGGCCAGGTGCTCGGTGTCTGAGCCTGTTTCCTTCTGGGGCAGAGGGCAGTGTTAACAGTACTGTCACACCAGCCTGTGACAGTTTTCAGTGTGACGGTGCCCGTAAGTTACCTGCAGGGCAAAGGAGGCTGGCCCGGCTGCTGTATAACAAGGGTCCAGGACTCGGACATTATGGGCGTGCTCCTTGATGGACTGTGTGTCCAGTCCCATTGTCACCTGGGCTGATGTGCTTCCCGTCAGCGAGGGGGCCTGCTGTGGAGCCCCCTGGCAACCTCTGGGACTGGGCTGGCGGCAGCTGGCTCCGGCTCAGGCTGCTCCCTGGATGTGCCTGCCTTCCCCACCGAGGAGGTGAGAGGGAAGAGGGTGCAGCCCCAGTGGGTGCTCACTGCTTTCTCTTCTTCCCAGTTCGAAGTGGGTCCCTATGGATGCATCCTCCTCACGCTGTCTGCCATCCTGTCCAGGTCCACGGAGCTGTGAGTGTCTTCCTCCCTCGATTCCTGGGCTGGGCTTATCTGTCTGGTTCACTGCTGCCCCAGGCAGAGCCCAGGGCCATGCTTGGTGCGCAGTGGGCGTGTAGTGAGTATGGTTGAGAGGGTGAAGGAAGTGGCAGAGTGGGGGAGCGGTGTAGGCCAGGGCAGTTGGAGAGCTGCAACGCTTGTGTCCAGGGCCAGCCCCAAGGACAACAGGTGGGCGGGTGCCCAGGGGCCTTGGAAGCAAGACGACTTCAATGACTTGCATTTTTATCAAAGGCAGCCTCCCAAGCTGCCTGAGAGCTGGACTTTCTCCATCATACTCATCCTCCATGGGCTTTCTAGGCTTCTCCCTTTTTGTCGCCTGGGCATTATGTCACCAGGGAGGGTAGTAGCTTAACAGCTCATTAACGGTTTTATAAAGTACAATTGATTACTCCTTCCCTTTCCAAATAGAGCACAGACTCCAGAGGGCATGGGGGATCTGGGGAATGAATTTTCACTTTGGGGGGGGTGCTTGCTGTGGGGGATGATTTGGGAACAACCCCAAGCAAGTAGGCCCTGAGGAGTGGGGAGTCAGAAGGAATCGCTGTGTGGTGCCCAGGCTGGGGAGGCCCCAGCAGGAGGAGACAATTGCTCCCCATGGCTGGGCCTAGCCAGGGCCTGTCGCATCCCCTGCAGGCTCCGGCTCGGGTGGGAGGAGGACAAGGGGGCTCTGTGGCCTCGTGCCGCCAGCCTGCCTGCTGCTTGCTGCTACTGACCTTATTAAATGCGGTGCATGCACAGATTTTCTAATGGCATTTTTCTTCTAATCCTGCCATAATGATATGATTCATTCCTGGCCCGGGCTCACATGCATGGAGACCGTAAGCCGCACCGCCTTCTCCCCAGGCCTGGGTTTGCTAATCCCTGGCGGCCCAGGTTGGGTGGGGATTTCTGGGTGTGTGGGTGAGACCCCTGAGCTACAGAGAGGAAGCTAGGCTCTCAGAAGGGCCAGGCTTGGTGACATCTGGCTATGTGATCTCCCGGGCCTGTTTCCCCATCTGTACAAGAGGCCCTCTGGCTCTGGGGGTCTAGGACTCTGACCAGAGTGTCTCTATTCTGGCGGTCACCGGGGTAGCTACGGCAGGTCCCACTCACCAGCCCGGGAGCTGTTTACATGTGTGCCCCCATAGGGAGCAGCTCTGGCGGCCCTCTCTATCCACAGGGGCCTTCAGCCCCATATCCAGGCTACTTTCCATGTTGTCCAGAGCTGGAGGACTTGGGCTGCTTCTGTCCCCTCCCTGCCCCATCCAACCAAGACAGGTAAGGGTCATTCCCTGCCCAGGGTGTGGTACCCGTGGGGCATCTATCAGGGGAAGGCTGCCCTACTGGGCCTGCACAGCCTCATGCTAATAGGCCTGAGGTCTTAGCCCTGCCACCGTCCTCCCCTCACTACACACACGCAGAAGTACAGACACACACACACACACACACACACACACACACACACACAGAGATACACACAGACACATACAAACATACAGATACACAGGTACAACATACACAGTTATGCAGATAGATACACAGGCACACACACAGAGACACAAATGTACAGACACAGACATGCAGACACACACATGCACACGGAGGCAGACCTATACATATAAATGCACAGACACACCAAGGTATACATACAGACATACATAGAGAGACACAAGCACACGGACTCACCAAGAGATCTGGCTGGTGTCACCTCATTCCCCTTGTTCTCAGGACAGAGGAGTGAAAGTGCACCAAGATGATCTCCCTCCTGCTCAGGGCTCCTGAGGACCTTCCTGGGTCCTGGAGGCCGATGTGTCGGAGCCCCCAGGGACAGCTTTGGCCAGCCCATCCCCTGCCTTCCAGAAGGACTGACACTGAGCCCTGCTTTAGCACTGGACCCAGCAGGGTACCAGCTGGGCTCATCTTACTCCTAGGCCTCCCCTTGCCTTCTAAGAAAGCAACATAGAGGACACTCTCGTCAGCAGTAGGAACGGGAATAAGCACCATCTGGCAAGCTTCCTTCGAACCCGGTCTGATGCTGCAACTCTTACACCAGAAACTTGCCTTGTCCCCACACAACCCTGTTAGGTGGCACTGGTGATGCCTACCAGCCTCCTGTCTCTCAGATGAAGAAACCAGGCTGGCCCCGGGCTCACACAGCTCAGCCCAGACAGCCAGGCCCCAGACTAGTTTTGCCACTTGGTTTCAGGTCTGAGTTTCTACTCCTTTAAGCCCGAGTTTCTAGCTCTGTGAAAGCGGGATGATAATTCCTGCTTTACAAGAGTGAATGAAGATTTGTAGGTCGAGGGCTTGTCTAGGTTTCCAGTGGGTAACACGTTTTAGGTGATGGCCGCTACTGGTCCGACCCTGTCCCAGCTGTGCTCAGAGGCACCTGGTGTCCCATCCTGTTGTGTCTTGCCCTCATGCTCAGCTTGGTGCCTGGTGGTAGAGACATGGCCACGGCGGTGTCCCACAAGAGGGGATGGGTCCCGTGGTGGCGGTGCTCACCCCAGCAGGCATGTCCTCAGCAGCCCAGGGGTCTCCTAGGGGGCTGTGCACTGTTTCTTGGAGGGCGCAAGAGAGGGGGAGGTGGGAGAACCAGTCCCTGCCCTGGGAAGTGTGCCCCCCAAAGATGGGCTTGAGAAAGACACTCACCCTGTCTTGTTTGTTCAAGTTCAAAACCATTTCTAGACAGACTGAAGGCTTCTGGTGGAGCATGGGGCAGGTTTTGGGCCCAGGGCTGCTGGGGCGACATGGAGTGGAGCCAGTCACTCCTCCCTGTGGTCTGGGGGGACTCCTGAAAGGGGTGGCAGCATGAGGGGAGAGACAGAACCATGTCGAGGAGGAGAATGATCCATTGAAATGGTGCCTGGATGCCGTGAGAGATTCACGCTGACATTATTTACAATAACACATTAGACTTCCTGGCATTTCCAGGGCTCCTCCAAAGGAGCTGTTCTATGGCTTAGAAGGGGAGCCCTTGGAACGGCCTACACCTCCTCTGTGCCCATCGCATACTACAGAGGTGCTTCCCTCCGCTCTCCAGAGCCTCCAGTCTCCCATCTCAGGACGGATGCCAGACCTGGAGGTGGCTTTGCTGCGATTCCCTTGGCAGGGGTAACAGTCCTGGGATGGTGAAAGGCCACTTCCTCCTGGCCTGCCACAGGGGCTGGCAGCTTGCAAAGGGCCCCTGGGGGCAGAGGCCATCCAGCACAGGCTCCATTTGTCAGGCTGAGCTAATAGGCTTGCCCAGGATGGCCCCCGTGGGTGACATGTCACACCAGAACATCCCACTCATTGGCTGGGTTGCGGCTTTCGGATACCTGGGTCCCCATCTCTGCTCTGCCAGCACAGCCTATGCCTTAGGTCCTTTACCTCTAAGAGGAGGGAGGCAAACTTAAACTGCTGCTTAAACCGTGTAGTGAATCTGACTTTTTTTTCTAAATAAACCGTATTCCAAAACTCACTGTAAAAAGCAGATGTGACAGGACTGGTGTGGGGACAGGGGGAGGCAGAGACCCCTGCATGCCCCTCCCCATCTCCCAGCCTGGCCCCAGGAGAACCCTGTTTGGAGAAGGCCCAGCCCTGCATACATAGCTTACCAGCCGTAGGACCGGACGAACCCCGAGGGCCTTCCTGCTCTGGAGTTCAGATTAAGCCTCGCCAAAGCCTTTGTTGCCATTTCAGGGCGATCTGTTACTACTTTGGGCAGTTGAAAACATGTCCTGGTAGCCCAAAGAGAGCAGTTTCTCCAATCATGGGCCATGCAGTGGAGGGCTCGGAATCTACCCCCCCCAACCCAGCTCTTTACAAGTACAGCACGTACGGGTACGCTCGCGGAGGTGTGTGCATGGGTGAGGGATCCGTGACGCTTCAGGACTGTGTGTGAAATGATGTGGCTGTTGGTGGTGACCTTTGAGATTGTGGGAAGGTGACTTGATTGTGTGAGTGTGTATGTGTGTCTGAGGGCATGGCCATCCCTCCCTCTGAGCAAGGGCTCTCAGACTCCTGCCTGAGGCCCAGGGGCAAGCCTTGCACCCAAGTCCATGCCTCCTGTCCGTCGGCTGTTCCCAGCTCTGGGGGGAGCCAGGGTGAGGGTGCCAAGGGAAGATGTGAACATAGCCCAGCCCAGCCTGGCCACTTTGCCCTCAGAGGCCGGAAGAACAGTAGTGAAGCTGGCCTTTGAGTTTTGTTTACCGGGGCTGACTGCAAATCCTCTATTTTTTTCCACTTGATTTCCAGCCATCTATTTTCCTGCCTAAGATCTTGAGTTGCTTACAGTAAATCTCATACAGGCTTTCATGCTTACCTAGCTCCACTGCTTTCCAAACCACACGGCCTAGAACTTTCCCCGGCAGGCTCTCACAAGTCCCAAAGATGTTTGGGGCCCCAGGGTCGGGGGCCAGCTCAGAGCCAGACCTGCACAGTCTCCTGGGAAGCCAGCAGTGATTTGGGGCCTGGCACAAGGAGGTGCTCCGGAGATGCCCACTGAGTGGCTGAGGCCCAGCTGGTGGGGGAACAGCTTGTGAAGAGACCTTTTTCAGGCCTCACACCCATGGCACTCAGGTCAGTGGCATTGTGGGCCATCCAAAAGCAATCTTGAAAGTCCAAAATAGGCAGTAGTTTGTCATCTGCTGAAGTAATTTCTGAAGATCACAAGCTGGGCCCTGAGCATGAGGGGCAGCACCCACACCGGGGTGGCTTTGTGGCTCTCTCGGTAACTTTCTCCAGGAGAGGAAAAATAACAGCACTGTTTAGTTCTTTGTGGAAATAGCCCTGAGAGAAAGCCAACCGTGAGTGTTGGTGATACAGAGGCAAGTGACAGAAACTTGAATCCTAGCCAGTGTAAGCAGAAAACAGCAGTATTAATTGATTCGTATCAAAGCCCAGGGCTTTAGGAGCGGCTGGATCCAGGAACCAGGCAGCGTCTTTGGGACATGGCATCCCTCCTTCTGTCCCGTCATGCTTCTTTCCTCCATCACAGCTGTGTTCTCAGGAGGGCCCTGCTGCATGGAGGGTTTGGTGAGACCTGTGGAGAGGAAGCATGCCTGCTTTTTTTTTTTTTTTTTTTTTTTAAGATTTTATTTATTTCAGAAAGAGAAAGAGGGAGAGGAAGAAGCTGACTCCCCACTGAGCAGGGAGCCCAACATGGGGCTCCATCCCAGGACCCCGGGATCACAACCTGAGCCAGAGCCAGACACTTAACCCACCAAGCCACCAGGTGCCCTAAGGAAGCCCTTTCTCCAGTGCCCCTCAGCCTGCTGGCAGCCGTGACCCCATTTGTGATACCTCATGGTGGCCAGGCTTAGGCTCCCCGCATCATGGGGCATGTGAACACAGAGGGCCCAGAAGGCAGGCAGAACCCACAGAGGCGGGACCACTCTGACTGGGAAAGGAGTGGGCTGTCTAGTCAGGAACTGGGAGCTTGGAATTTATCAAGGAACAAGAGACCAGGTATGAGTTTGGGAGTGGGTCAGATCTGGGCCTTAATTGAGGCCCCCACAGGATTTCCTCAGAAACAAGGGTGGGGTATGCCTGAGGGCAACAGGTCCACCCGGGAACACTGAGTCTCCTGTGGCTGAGGGGGGCAGCTAAGCCCAGGCCACAGTCGGGCAGAGCTAGGAGGGTCTCCTGACTCTTGGTCCCTCTAGCACTTACCACTTACCCAAGGGCTAGACTTCCAGGTTCCTCAAAGGGCTTGGGCGTCCAAAGAAAGAGGATGGGCCTTGGGAGGAGGGAGAGGCAATTAACTTTACAGAAGAATCTTCTGTTCCAGGCCAACCTCAGTCGCTTGGGTGGGAAGCTTCCTTCTGGCTTACTCCACACCCCTCCTGGGATTCAGCTTCTGGAGGCTGTTCCATCTGGGCCTTCCTTGTAGCTTCTTCTGGGGTGGGTGTGGGCCAGGCTTACATAATTTAGGGCCCGTTTGCTGTGCATCTGCAAAATAAGAGCCCAGTTCTGGGGGCTGGGGGCCCAAGGGACACAACATACCCCTGGCCGTCAAAGTCCTTGCTGCCTGGAGGGAGAAGGGTGGCATGGGCGGGAGCTCTGAGGAAGGGGCCGGCTGAGGAGAGATGGGGCACATCTGTCCCGGGGTGAGGGAGGTGTCTTTATAGAAGAGGCAACATTTAGCAGGGCTCTGAGGGGTATGTGGGAAGGGTTGGGAAGGAGTGGGAAGGAAGGTGCCGGCACGTGGGGAGAGGTCTAGCGCGTGGTGAGTTGGAAGGCAGCTTGGGAAGGGCTGGGGCACCTCTCTATACCCTCCCTTCCTCCAGGCTGGCTCCTTTCTCTCCATTCTGCACCTTGCCCTCCCTCCTGGGGTCCCCACCTTGCCCCTTCCTGTCCCGACCCCTGCCTGGAGAGTGGCAGTCACAGCCAGCCCCTCCACAGAGGAGCTCTGTGCTGTTTGTGGGGCCCTCACAGCAATAGCTCTTTGAGGTGCCTGTTGTTATACCCATCAGGAGATGACACCCCGAAGGCTCAGAGATGGAAAGCAATTTGCAGAAGGTCACACAGGGCAGGTGGCAGCAGGGGCCTGCCACACAGGTGTCCTGACCCATCGTCCACTCCCTACAGGCTTTCCTGGGAAAACAGTCCATATCCGCTCTACCCAAGTCCTTTTTAGATATTCATAGTTCCATTTCAGCCACTTGCAGGCCTCCTCCTTATTCTGGGTTCTTGGCTGCGACACGAGCAGTTGAGGTTGCGGGAATTGTGACCTCTTGGTCATTGTGTTTGTAGTTGTTATTATTGTTGTTATCGTAGGAAAAAGGAAGTGACATTTACCAAATGCCAGATGCTTTATATAGTTCACCTTGCTCTTCTAGCAGTCTATAGTAGAGGGAGGCACTGTCCCACCTCCCCACTGCAGGGGGGAGGCAGCCTCAGAGAGGGAGACAGCCAGTAAGTAACAGGAACTGGATTCAAATCCAGGGGCCCCTGCCCAGGAGCCCAGGTCCTCCTTGTTATTCCACCACCACCCTTCTCACTACTGATTGGTCCTCAAAAGTCAGTAGAATTCCCAAGGGAGGGGGCAGCAGGGAGGCCCGGCCAGAGCGGGGTGTGGTGGTGCTCCTGGGGCCTGGGGCCTTGGGGTCAGGTGGAGGGGAGGTGGCTGGCCAGATCCTCCCGGGTTAATTACCACCTATTTTAGGCATGATGTTTTAAACATCAGAGTCACAAACCAGGCACACTTGTTCACATCCCAGAAGGTCCCTGGAGACCCCTGGCTCCTGTCCTCTGGTTTTCTAAATGAAGACATAGGCTGGGAGAGAGAGAGAGGGACTTACCTGAGGTTAACCCAGCCCATCTGAGGCCGAGCTGGCTGCTGACCCCACCTCGTGGACATTGATTTTAGGTGAGTGGCTTTGACGATGGACTGGAACCATGTCTCTAGGCCACTTAGACCAACTTTGTTCTTATTCAGAAACTTCTGTACCAGATGCCCAGATTCACATGTTCAGATGGACGTTGGGGAGGCTTAGGGTAAAGGAACAAGCTGTGCCCCAGCCAGGGAGGTGGGGACCAGGAGTGGAGTTTCAGGGCTCCCTGACCTGCTTGGGGGCTGACCGGCCAGGCTGAACATCCCATGTTTCAGGCCACAGTGGACACTGTGATGTTGGCACTGGGGACGCTGTCCTGGCTGGCCAACTGACTCTATGATCACAGGACCACATGTCTCTTCTCCTTTCTGGGCCTCAGTAGCCCCCTTGGTGAGATGGAGATGGCGGGTCGTGCTCTTCTGGCCTCATGAGGCTTCAGAGAGGACGGTGGATCTGAAAGTGAGCTTCTAGGTTCTGCAGAGTCGAGGCTCAAGCCCTGTACGCTGCTCAGTGGCAGAACGTCTTTCTTGGAGGCGTGTGACAAGGGGTGACTGGAGGGAGCAGCGGCGCTCTAGCCCAGCTTCCCATGCTCAGTCTGGCCTGACACCTGTCCCTTGCCCTGGCCTGCTTGTGTTCATGTGCTAGGCATCTGTTTTCCCTGCTGCAAACAGCTCAGCCCCAAGGTCTCTGCCAAGCCCCCGCATCCTCTTCGTTCCATTTCTTGGTGCGGTGTGGGGTCTCTGGGAACTCTCCATGGGGCCCAGCTGGGAGAAGCAGGCGTTGCTGGCATCCTGGGCAGAGGTCTCTGTTCCTCTAACTCTGGATACTTCTGCAGCAAGCTGTCACTCCGACCATGGTCCACGTTCTGGCCCTTGGTTCCCAGAATGCTGAGGGGGAGGAGTGGTGGCAGGAGGAGTGGTGGCAGGACAGCCAAGGGCCAAGCCACTCCTTGTAAGTTTCCCTTATGGCAAGTCTGCTCAGGCTCCTCCCACCCTGTGTTTGTCAGAATCCAAAATCCAGGCAAAACTCCTGCTCCCTGAAGGGGTCCCCTGTGTGCATAATAGTCTCAGGGCGCAGGCTTCATCAGTCTCAGGCTGCCCCTGGCTCCTGTCACCCAGCCTGGTAGCTGGCCCCAGGCTGTGTGGAAATTTTTTAGGGCCCAGCATTGTCCAGTCCCCAGGTAGCCCAGGGAAGGGACAGCCTGCCCTTTGGACTGAACGACGTCAGTCCCAGGGAAGTCCTCAAAGCTGGTGGCTCAGAAGCCCAGTGAGTATGGGGACCTCAGAGCCCAGGCAACCCTATCTCTGATTCAGCCCCTGCTCCTAGGATGCTGCATGACCTTGGAGACCTGGGGGTTCCCCAGAGGGGCTACAGGAGCTGGAAGAGGGAAAAGGATGGGATGCCTTCAGTCAGAGCAGCTCTGCCTTAATGTCTTATCCATCTGGCTTCTGCCTAGAAGATGACATTTGAAGAAAGAGCTCTGAGTCTAAACAGACGGGGGAGGCTGCCTGGTATGTGTTTGCTAGGGCAGCCGTCACAAGCACCCACAGCCTGAGTCGCTTTAACAGCAGAAACTGCCAGGTCTGGGGGCTGGAAGTCCAAGATCAAGGTGTCGGCAGGGTTGGTTTCCCCTGAGGCCTCTCTCCTGGGCCTGTGGGTGGCTGCCTGCTTCTGTGGCCTCACTTGGTCTTTCCTCTGCCAGCTCTCATCCCTGCCATCCTTTTCCTGCAGGGACCCATTCAGGTTGGATTAGGGCCACCCGAATGGGCTCGGGGAACTTAAATCACTCCTTGAAAGGCCCTCAGAGCAGAGCCACATTCTGAGGTACTGGGGTCAGGGCTTCAGCATACAAATTTGGGGGTGACACAGTTCAGCCCCAAACACCATGCATCTTGTACAAGGCCCTCATGTCACAAAAGGGGAGACTGAGGCCCAGAAAGGAGAGTATGGCTGCCCCAGGGCTGGCTGGGGCTGGAGCTCCAACCTACTTACAGCCCTGCCCTTTGAACTGCCCTCTCTCTGGGCAGGGCAGAGGCCGTTTTTCCTTTGCTCAAGGACTCCTCACACTCCGCTCTCCAGGGAATTCCCCTAAAGGGAGGTCTGGGCATCTAGATTTGCCAAAGTTGTAAATCTCTTAAGCCGTAAGCTGCTCCCTGGCGTCTGGCGAATGCCCTAATATGAAACACAGATGTTCCTCCCTTTCAAGCTCTGTGCTCACTCCTGAACTTCCCATCGTGTTTGCACCTAAGGATGCAATTACCATTTCCTGCCATTGTCCTCTTTGCTTGTCCCTCCGCTCTCGGCTGACGCAGGCTCTCAAACCCGCTGGGTGAGCACGAGGCTGTGAGATTATGGACATCGGACTGCTTCTGAAAGCTTTGGGCTGGCTTGGGACCAGCGATGCTTATCAGTCCACCCAGGACTCCTTTGAGGTTATTTTATTCTCTTCAGAAGATGCCCGTATATGTGGCAGAAAGCGTTTCCATCAATTCTTCTGCCTGAGCTAGCGCCAGTCGAGCGCTGCCTTGGGCCATTTGTCGCCCCAGCCGGCTCCTTCTCAGGCCCGCTGGGCTGTCTCTGGTGGGTGAGCCCCCTAGGCCCTCCCCAGGCCCCCCAGACCCCCGTGCTTCTCCACCAGGTCCCCGCAGTGCCAACGCGGCCCATTTTCCCATGTGGGCCACAGACCGTCCCCATTTGTCCACGGTTACTAAAAACCACAAGAAAGCATTTCTCCAGCAAAGGTCACGGAGCTTGAGTTTCTAAACTTGTTTGGGAAGGATACGGGGACCAGGGTGTTTTAGGTTTGTGGACTTATGGCAGATCTTAGATTTAAAGCATAAAATTGAGACCAGGTTTCTCTTCTCTTCCACTAAAAGGGAAAACAAACATCGTGATTGCTGAGCCCTTTCCTCTGGGTTGTCTGTCTGTGGTCTCTTTGGAGTGGGGCCAGAGGGGGCAGGCCAGGCCGCTGGGCATGAGCTGCAGCCTCCCGTCTCCCCCAGCGATGCCCTTCTGAGTCTTTCCATGTCTATAAAATATAGTAACCCTTATTCTGCCAGGGGTGGGACTGTATTCCATGGATGCCGGCTCCTTTCCTGTTCACTTTGTCCACGGTTCCGTGGCCGACAAGAACACTTGGTCTCCCGAAGGATTTACATGGGGGTAGGGAAAAGGAGTTGTGTCCTGGTGGGGGACTTTCTAGATTGTCAGAGAGTGTTGAGATTCATGGAGGGCTGGGCTTGCCTCCTTTTGCCAGGCTCCCCAACAACAGAGCCACACCGATGTTGACTTCTGGCCCCCAGCTCTGTACAGCCCTAATGAAATCGGCTCCTTCTGGTTTGAGGGATATGTTTTGGCCAAGGAGCTTTTCACCTCATGCCTTCTAGGGGGCTCCCTTCTGAGGGTAGAGCCGTTGTGGTGACCTGGGGTCAGGAGAGCACAGGCCTCCAAGACGGGCCGCGGGGTCCTCCATTGACTCCATAGGCCAAAAGCCCTGTGCCCTGGGCAAGTCAGTGCTGCTCCGAGCCTTGGTTTTCTCTCGATGTCTGGGGAACCGTGTGTGTCCAGGGCCTGGTACACGGTCTGTGCCCAGGTGGCACGGCTATTATTATAGGACTCCCATTGCTCCTATTGAATAGACTTGCAGGCTGAGGCCTAGAGACGGATGGGGATGTCCCAGTGCCCATGCTGGTAAGCAGCAGTTGGGCTGTGAATGCAGGAAGCTGGACTGCAAACGCAGGAGCCTGTCTGCTGTTTCACGTGTCCGTCACCTCCCTGTGTGTTGGTAGTGGCCCCAGGGAGGCCAGAGTGGAGGTCACAGCCCAGAACAGAGTGAGCGTGGGCTAAGGAGCCCTGGGTTGGCCCACATCCAGAATTCCGGGCCTCAGCCTGGACCCCGAGAAGAGCCTCTGGTCACCTAGTGAGGTTTGCCCGGAGGCCTGAGTCAGGCAAAGGTGTGCTGATACAACTTCTCCTCTATCTTCTAGTGTCCGCCAGGACTTTGATGTCCCCACCAGCCACCTGATTGGAGCACATGGATACTGCACCCAGGTCGTGGTTGCCGAGGGTCACCGGGCATTGGGCGCTTCTTTTCCTTCCTCCCCTCTTCTTTCCTTGCCACCCTCCCCCCACCCCAGCCCTCTCCCAGTGGTTTTCATGTGCCAGCCTCCGTCATGGAGACCTAGAAAGGCCACTCAGTTCAGCTTCCGCTCCAGGGGGGCTTGCTGTGCCCGATCTGTGTGCTTGGCACTGCAGGGGAGGGGGGATACCAGGGATAGAGCCAGGCGCCGCACAGCCCAGAGCCCCAGTCTGAGCCCTGGGGCTCTGGGCCAGCTGGGGCCATGAGGGCCGCGAGGGCCATGGCATCCTTTGTATTTGCACAGGGCACCATCTTGGCAATCACCCTCCCTGAGCTGTGTGGATCTTCGTCCCCTCCCCAAGCCTCAGCTCCCTTGTTTCTAGAATGAGGAATTTAGGCTAGACCAATGCTTCTTAAACTTTGATGGGCACATGAACCCCCTGAGAGTCCTGTTGAAAAGCAGGCTCAGATCCAGTGGGTCCGGCCTGGGGCCTGATGTTCTGAATTGCTCACAGGCTTCCCAGAGAAGATGATGCTGCCGGTCCATGGAGCACACTTTGAGTAGCAAGGGGCTGTGTGTTCACTGAGCTTTGCCACTGCGTTGATTTTGAGTCTTGCAGCAGCAACAGCCTATTTCCCCTTTCTCCCCCATTTCAAGAGGGCTTCCTGTGCCAAGGAAGGTTTGAGACAGATGGGGAGCAGGAGCCTTCTCCCCCTTGAAAACCAGATGGGAAAACTTGAACCTATCTGAAAGGGGCCGCGCCTTTCTTAGACGCCACTGCCCCTGAGGTGCAGTATCTCAGAGCAGACATTTCCTCCAAATCCTTTCTCATTTCCTCTGCAAGGACACAATGGGGCCCCTTCGCTATCTCCCTCCAATGGGGTTCCCTCCGTGGCCATCACAGGGGGCCTCTTTTACTGTCACGAGGGCAGGGGTTTTGGTGTTGACGGAGGGCTTTTATAATTCAGGGGGAAACACTTCTGTGAACTCTTCCCTCCAGAGCTGATGTTGGGAAAGGCCTCTCCTGGCCATTCCCACATACTGTGGGGCCGTTGCTGCCTGCTGGCCGGCCACGCACGCTGCCCTATCAGGGTGGGTCCAATGGGGCGTGCTGCCTGCCCAGGTGGGCTCACTTGGTTCCCTCCCCAGTGGCACAGCGGGCACTTAGCGGCCAGCATTCCTCTGGAATCTCTGCGGCCAGGTGGTCCCCTGCGGGTAACAAATGCAGGGAGAGGGAAGGACACCAGGGAGGATGCTGGAAAGTGTGGGTGGAAATCCCCTCCCATCGGGGGGGCCCCGGGGTCCCCATTCCTCACAGGAGGGTGGACCCCTCAATGCCCTGCTGAAGGAAGGGCCCTTCCTGCCATGTTGATGCAGGAGGCGCTGGCTAAAGGAGGCAGCCAGAGGAACAGGACTCCCCATGTCACTGATCTCTGGGTTCTGGAGTCAGCAGGCTTGTCGGCCTGTGGCACAAGTTACAGGGCCCCTAGATACATGACGCCACTTGGCCGACAAGGCGGGGACAGATCTAGAACCCAGCCTGGGGCTTCCTCGCCTCTGCCTGTCTGCCTCTGCAGGCCTCCTCTCTCCCTCCCTGCTCAAAGACCCCACCATTGCCCATGAAATCCAAATAAGCCCTAGAGCTGCCTTCTTGGTGTTCACACCATTGTCTGCTTCCTGGCGTTGATAATGGATGCTGGTTGTGTAAGATGTTATCATTGGGGGAAGCTGGGTGAAGGGTGCACAGGAACTCTCTGTACTATTTTTACAAATTCTTTTGAGTCTATAATTATTTCATAATAAAAAAGTTTATGAAAAAAATGCCATCCTTCAAGACCCACCCCAATGTGGCTTCTCCACAGAGTGGCTCTGACTCAGCCACGGAGTCCCGTGCCTGCCTGGCCCAGAGGGCTCCAAGCTCGTAATTTTGTATTCCCAGTCATATCCTACATTGTGCCTCAGCCGCGCAGGGACGCACCTGATCCCTGCCCTCGGCATGGAGCCCGAGGTCAGGAGCCATTCTTACCCTCCAACAGTCTCCTCCTGCCACCCAGGCTCAGTGAGTGTCTGTGGGATCAAGATCACACTGAGTTCCTAGAGTCGCTCGACTGGGAACCGCTGGCAGCTTTCCCTGATGGCTGTGGGAACTCCAAATCCCAGCCCTCTTGTGATCTGGGGCTCTCTCCCTCCTTGCTTTCCTTCCTTTCCACCCTTTTTTTTTTTTTTTTTTTTTTTGTCCCCAATCTCCCTTGGACAAGCCTTTCCCCTTTCTTTCATCTACAGGAACTCGTCAATCTGCTCCTGACCGGGAAAGCCGTGTCCAATGTTTTCAACGACGTCGTAGAGCTGGATTCTGGGAACGGGAACATCACTCTGCTCAAGGGCATTGGTGCGCGCAGTGACATCGGGTTCTTATCTCTCTTCGAGCACTACAATGTGTGCCAGGTACTGGGGCGCAGGGCTCCGGAGACAGAGGGGCCCGGCTCCCTGGGACTGGAGAGAAGGAGGGAGGGGAAAGGGAAGCTCCACTCCGGTTTCCAGAGCTGGTCAGAATTTGGTCCAGTCTCAATCACGGAGGGTTTAGGAAGAAATAGCACTTGGCTGCCATCGAGTTCTAGCATGAAATTCCCGCCCAAAGCCAGCCGGTGCCATGTTCTGGGAAAGGTTGTTTCAAAGGGACTCCTAGGGATTTATAGGGGAACCGAGGGTCAGAGCAGATGCAGTTGGGGTATGTATGTGTGTGTTGCCCACTCTACTCCACTAATCCCATCTTAACTAGTTATGTCTACAACCACCCAAATTGCAAGTAAGGTCACATTCTAGGGGCTAGGATCTCCACGTATCTTTTTGGAGGGCCAGTTCCACCCTAACAGGCCACTCGATCTGTTTGCTAGTGTACCGCCCCCTCTCCTTCCTCTCTCCCTGCAGCCAGGGTCTTGGGAAGGGCTGGGCCCCTGGCAAAGTCAGGCAGGGTAAGGTGACAGCATGTCTCTGCAGGGCGGGTGGTTGTTCCTGTCTAGCCTGCTGTTAGACCCTCTATGAGCCTCCGTTTTCATGTCTTCAGAGAAGACATTGTTCTCTCCCTAGTTTCATGGTGCCCTTCTGGCACGATCATGAGTTCAGGCTGCTGTTCCGTTGATAATGGGCCATGTGGTGCGGCCTCTGCCCCAGGTCCTGCCCCTGGGGACAGGAAGCCAACTGCTGGGCTCCACAGACTTGGGGAGAACAGAATGGTAGTGGCTCTCTGATTTGCTGATGTCAGAAGGGAGCCCAGGAATGTGGTCACGTGGGCCTGGAGAAGTACCAGGGCCCCTGAGCGCCCGGCCCTAGGTGGTCTCTGGAATCATTTGGCCCGAAATTCCATGGTCTGAGAGAGGTTACCTTGGCCAGGCTCATGGAATCCCTGGGCTTACCGTGAGCCCTGGTTTTACTCTTGTGTTGAGGGTGTGGGTTGAAAAGTAAACTATTTTCCTTTGGTCTGCGGAGGGTAGTTGATGGGAACATCAGTTGGGGGTCATCCTTCCCTTGGAATAAAATGCCGATTGAAGAAATTCAGGCCCTACAATGATCCAAATTCTTGAATCCACACAGGAACCCACCCCCCACCCCCAACACACACACACACCATTATACGGTTGACTGAAGACTGAAGCTTGTATCTTTCTTGCAGCTAGAGGATGTATGCTTCTCTGCTTTGGCGCTGCGGGATCTCTGAGGAAGGACCCTCAGGCCTTCTCTCCTCCCTAGAGCTCACTGAGGACTGGGCCTCTGAAGGAAAAAGCAGAGGTCTGGCAGTAGAGACAAAGCCTGTCCTCCCCCTTACCTCCGCCTTCCATCTCCTCTGTCACTGAACTCCTTTGGGCCTACATGGTTGGCCATGTTGGCTGTGGAGGGAATCCAGGAAGGGTTAGCACCCACACTCAGAGCTGGGCCCCCTCCACTGGGCAACAGCAGTGTGGCCCCGGGGAAGGTCTGGCATTTAGGACAGCTTGTGGCATGGCACCCAAGATGGGACTGTTCCTATAAGGCTTAGGCTTTCTTTCACAGATGGCAGAAGCGGGCCCGCCTGTCATTCACCCTGTCCGGGGCTTCTTACAGCAGCCTCTGGCTGGGAGCCTGGTTCTAGGGCCCTCACTGAGTATGTGGGGGCTGGGGTTGAGGGAGGTCCCATCTGTCAGTGAGCTTATTAGATGATCCACACTCTGGATGTGCCGGCGGGGGAAGAAGAGGAAGCTCTGGGCCAAGAAGTGCATCCTCTACTGAACTAGCCGGCCTCCAGCCCCAGCCTGGCTGTGTGTTCTGGTCCTCCATGGGCTCGCCATGGTCTTGCCCATTAGAACGGCACCTCAATCTCACAACCCCAGAGCTCACTAAGGAGCTTACCACCCCCTTCCAGTCCTTTACTGAAGCCACTCTGACCTCTAACATTAGAGTAGACTGAGTCACATCATTCTTTTGCTTCACACCTGTCAGTGGTTTCCCCATCCTCTAAGGCCATTAGGGGCTGAATTATGTCCCCTCACAGATTCACATGTTGAAGTCCTAATATGCAGTACCTCAGAATGTGGCTGTATTTGGAAACAGGGCCTGTAAGAAGTGATTACGTTAAAATGAGGTCCTTATGTGGCCCTTAATCCAGTTGAGTAGTGTCCTTATGAGAAGGGGGAATTCGGAACCAGACAGGTTCAGACGGAAGACCACATGAAGATACAGGGAGGAGAAGGCTATCGGCAGCCAAGGAGAGAGGCCGCAGGAGAAACCTGCCCACACCTTGATCTTGGACTTCCAGCCTCCAGGCCTGTGAGGAAACAAATTTTTGTTGTTTAAGCCACCTGGTCTGTGGAACTTTGTTCTGCTGGCCTCAGCTAACTAATGCAGGGACTGAGAGCCCAAACTTAGCATAGCCTACGAGGCCCGATGAGACCTGTTCCCTCCCTTCACATTTTGACTTAAATGTCACCTCCTAAGGGAAGCCTCTCCTGACTTCATCAGTCCATCCGAATAGGGACTGCTCTCATGGTCCCCTGCCACCTGGTCCCTCTCCAATACAGAATCTTAATGCTTTCTTTCACAGGCCTCCTCTTGGTTTCAAGTGTCACGGTTTATTGCTTTTGAGATGCAAACTTTGTGTGCGTTTGAACGCCTCTGGGATTTTGAGGCATTCTTGGAATCACTGACGGTGTCAGACTTTAACTGCCAGCTTGCTTTCTTCATGAGAAAAAAAAAAACAATTATTGTGACTCTGATGGCATCTTAGATTCGGGGCAGGGCAGTGCAAATGTGTCTGTATGATTATTTGATTACTATCTGCCTTCCCCATTAATCTAGGGAGCCCCCCCCACCAAGGACAAGACTGGTCCTGTTTCCTTCCTTGCTGTACCCCCATCACTGAGCGTAATGTCCGGGACTGAAACACAAGTCATGTTGAAGGACAGTTACCCTCAGAGATGACAGATGGCAACTCTGCTGGCAATCAAATGTTCATTCTTTTTAAATTAGGGCTTCTAAGCTGGCAGTCCGCAGCGAGGTGTGGGGGCATTCACTGGTCTCACGCCTGCAAAAGATTTAAGAATCCCCCTTTAAAAGTGACTCCTCATGGTGCCCTCTGTTCCCCAGTCAGGAGAAAGCCTCACACTGTCCCGAAGGAAATGTGCCCCCACCCTCCCTCCTCGCCACAGGCCGTTGGTCAGCTACCTCCGAACCCAGAGGAAGTGAATTTCATCTTGAATGTCACCCACTTGGAGGGGGCTCCTGAATGAGAAAACTCATTTATAAAATCTCTGGGCAGCTTTTTTTTTTTTCCCCCATAATCTTTTGACCGTTTAATAAATGGCAGGCTGCCCTTTTGTCCCCTCTCTGGAAAATTCAGGGTGGCTGATTATGCAGACGCCTGCCCTCTGGCAGGTTGCTCGGCTCTTTTTCCTGCAGTGAGTGAGCCCTGGGTCCCCGAGAAGGCTCCCTATTCGAGGTGAGGCCCTCACCAGAAAAGTTTGAGCCCGGAATGGGAGCCAAGTTTGCACTGGGGTTTAGGCACGTCTGGCCACGTCCTCTGAGGTATCTATTTCCCCCACATCCACCAAGGAGAGGGCTCTGGAGTCACGTTTTAATGTCACGAGGGGTTGGGGTGAGGGCCCTACTGGCCAGGTGGGGGCAGGGCGGGGCAGGACGAAAATGGACACCTTGTAAAGATCGCCATCCTACCCCCTGGAGGAGGCCACTGTTTGTGGGCAAGTCTTTCCCTAGGGACCTAAGCACAGATCCCCTGTCTGAGATACCCCAGTCCAGAGTCCGCTCCCAGGAGGGGCTCCGGGGGGCCCCAGGAAGACCGCTCGGCCACTCTCCTGTGACAGGCCGGAGAAAGTATGCCCTTCTCCCCACTGGAAAAATAATTCCCATTCTTTCCTTAATCCGCAGGCTGTGGCTGTAAATACCTGAGCATGCAAACATCTCCCTGGGGCTGGTGGGGATTAGGCCAAAATCAGCCTGGTCCATGGCACGCACGGAGCTGAATAAACCAGGGCCTGGGGTTGGGAGAGGAGCAGCCTCAGGGAGTCACAGGTGATGGGGAGAGATCTCAGAGAGCTTGATGGGCAGAGCCAGCCAGACCTCTGAGCAGGACTTTGCAGAGGGCCCCCACCGCTCCTCTGCCCTAAACACTCCCCTGCCCTAAGCAGCAGCAATGAGGGTCCTGGGGCATGTTCCGTGGCATCTGCCTTCCCTGAACACCCCTCTGCGGGGAGCTTTTCAAGGGAGTCTCTCATCAGAAAGTCCCAGCTCCTCATCCTCCTCTTCCCCCACGCTCTTTCCCGAATGCCCTGCTAGTCCCTGGATGGATGATTCTGGGCATTCCTTCCTGGCACCCCCACAACAGACTGCTCACCCCTCTCCCGTCTCCCTGTGGCTCCAAGCCCACCTATCTTCAAGGTACAGTCCTACCTAGTTCAAGTTCCTCTTCATGCATGAGGACCCTCACTCGTCAAACATTTGCTCATGTTGGCTTCTAACCCCTGCCCTTGGTGCTAAGGGCACAGTCTGGTGCTTGGGAGGCAGGCTGGCACGTCTTGGTGAGGCTGTGATGCGCTGCAGGAGGGCAGGCGGGTACTGGGTACCTAGTACCTGTTACATAGTAGCCCCCGCCCAGGAGCTAGAGGGTGATTCATGCTCCCTGGTTGGCTAATTTGGGTGATGCAGAACCTGGAAGGGGAGGAGAGGTGTCCCCGCACTCTAGATGGGGGACGGGGGTGCCCAGGCACGGGGGCCAGCTGCGCTGGCGTGTTTGAGGACTGGTGAGAGGCTGGTGCGCTGCTGGGTGTGGCTGTGGAAGAACCGGTGGGGAGGTCATCATCTGGGGAGGAGCGGCGGGCTGCAGAAGAGCTTTCCGAGGCAGGCTGGGCAGCCCTGTGAGCCAGTTAAGTATGGGAGAGGAAGCAGTGTGGGCGCCCGGGGTTTCAGGCCGGCATACCTCACAGCGTGACCGTGGGTGAGGGGAAGCCCCAGAGAGTGGCGGGCATGGCTCCAGGGGACGAGCCATGTCTGTGAGCAGCTCAAGGGACTCCCAGTCTGGCTCAGAGGCCGGGATCCCCCTCTGGTCTCTCTGAGGTCAGCCCAACCCGGGTTAGACGGAACATGCTGGGGCCCTTTCTCTGGGGCTAGCACCGGCATCTCTATCTGCCTCCCATCCCTCTTGCAGGTAGGCTGTTTCCTGAAGACGCCGAGGTTCCCCATCTGGGTGGTGTGCAGCGAGAGCCACTTCAGCGTCCTCTTCAGCCTGCAGCCAGAGCTCCTGCGAGACTGGAGGGCCGAGAGGCTCTTCGACCTGTACTATTACGATGGCCTGGCCAACCAGCAGGAGCAGATCCGGCTGACTGTTGGTGCGCCATCCCCACTGGCCCGCATCCTCGGGTCAGGCAGAGAACAACACAGGCCCTCAGACCTGTGTCCACACTGGGGGATCAGAGAGCGTGTGTCCGTGTAACCTCCTACCGGAGGAGCCAGAGCAGGGCCTTGAGAAGCTGGTAGCATTAGAGGTGTACGGTGGAGTTGAGAACTCAGAGTAGGGAGCCCTGAATTCCATGCTGACAAGTTCAGATTTTCTTCTATGGGCAATGAGGAGCCATGGAAGGTTTTGGAGCAGGAGAGTGATGGGATCAGATGAGTTTTAGAAAGAATGATGCTGGTGGCTGATGGGGAGCACGAGGGTGGGCTGGAGACTGGAGGTGGGAGGCGTGAGGAGAGTGCTGTGGTCCAGAGGAGAAGCAGTGGGACAGGAACAAGGGTGGGTCCAGTCAAGATGAGAAGCAGAGCAGGTGCTAGAACAGTCAGGTCCCAGGAGCTGGGTTGTTGGTGCTGACCCACAAGTTCAGACCCCAGGCTAATGAGTGTGTGTGTCTCTCTCTCTCCCGGCCCCCAGACACCACCCAGACCATCCCTGAGGACAGAGACAATGACCTCGTCCCACCCCTCGAGCTCTGCATCAGAACCAGGTGAGTCAGGTCTATCTCTGGCTCTGGAAGCTCACCTGAGTGCCTGCGAGGTATGATGGTTGGCGGTGGTTGTACCCACCGGAAGGAGGATGGGTTTCGGGATTGCCCCAACCAAGAGTCTGTGGTGAGGCAGGCCTTCCACAGAATGGAAAGGCACAGGGCTTGGGGCTTGTTTGTACATAGCCTTTCGTGGTCTCTGTGGCTCAAGTGGAGAAGTGTGTGGTCTGTGAGGTGACTGTGTCTTCAGACAGCTTCTGGGGCTGCCCCTGTGGCAGGGGTGGGGGGACTGAGTAGGTGTTTCTAGAGGTCCATCCTTGCTCATGGTGATCACCGGCACCTGCAGTGAGTGCTGTGAGGTCCGGTCAGGAGGAAGGACAGGTAGGATACAGGTGGGAGAGGGGATGGGAGGAGTTTGAGCAGGATGGGAAGGTGAGAGGGCCTAGCTCCTCTGCGGTCCCCAGGGGGTAGCCCTGAGATGGCTTCCTGTAGCAGCAGCACCCTCTGCATCCAGGAGGAGCAGCCCCACTCGTTCTATTGGTGTGGGTTGGGCCCTCTGAACCCCGAGCAGAGGTGCCCTATAGCCTCAGACACACGGTGGGAGGTCTTTGACATCCCTATTCCAGCTCAAGCTCAGGGTGAGTTGGGGCTCCCTTCACTCAGGATCCCCCCCACCCCCGCACCCCCGCCTCAGGCAGGCCCTTCACAAAGCCTTTGTGGAATGACTTGGAGGCCTCGGATGCAGTGGGAGGAGCAAGTTGGGGAGGAAGGAGGTCTGCATTCCAGTGCCTTCTGGGGAAGTGCTAGAACTTGCACGTGGTCAGTGTGGGTTCTAGAGTTTGAATCCTTTCCGCTCTTCACCCGTGTGTCCCTCACACTGTCAGCTGTAAGACTGGTAAAACGGAGAGCCCAGCGTGGGGCTCTTGTGAGAGCACGTGCTATCCCACCAGGTGCTCTGTAAACAGCTCTCACGGGTAGTGTCTTAGCGGCCCCATGCCGCGGTGTGACCTCAGACGGAACCTCATGTCCCCAACTGTGAAGTGATCGACTTGGGGTGCAGGACATGGATAATACTGGGGCTCCAACCACCTGCAACCCAGGGGTTTCGCTCGCAGCCTTGGGCTGCTGCCCAGCCAAAGGTTCATGAGCCCGTGACCGGAGCCTCGGTCACAGCGGAAACCCCCGGGAGGGAATGTGGGAGACGCTGGGACATCCTCATTAGACCCCATCTATTCGTGCATCTGTTCATCCGTCCTCCTGCCTGCCCACCGAGCCAGGGACAAAGCATTCTTGTGGGGTCATGTGCTGGCTTTTCTTTCGTCGGGCGGATTAAAAGCCCAAGCAGGTCGCTTTCCTTTCATGTACAAAGGGCCACTCATTCCAGGTGATGAGAGAAGGGCAACACTGGAAAGAGGAGGTGACACTGGCCTTGGCACCCTCCTCAGGACGGGGTGAGAGGCCACAGGGCATCCTTCCTGCAGGTGGGCCTCCCAAGCAGGGCTGAGGACCACACCCTGGGCACAGGCTCCGCTCACCTCCCTGACTCCAAAGGCCTTCAACTGTCGCTGTAGGGGATGTGGGGGACCACCACCTGGGACCTCTCCAACAGCCCCATCTGGAATCACTCCTCTTGTCCCAAGAATGGTTCCACTGCAGGACTCACCAGTACCTCCAGCCCAGGGGTTGGACATTCTGGGCTCAGCCCTAACTGTCCAGTGCTTAACAGTGACTTGGGGCTCTGTTTTGTCGGGGAGCTCAGTCCAGGGTCATCTGAGCATGAGCATGGGCTGGGAGCATCTCTTCCTCTTCTGTCAGCTGTCCTCTTCTCCCAGGGCTCCTCCCATCCCAGTTGTCACTGTGTACAGTGAAATGATGGGGGAAAATGGGGTCGCTGCCTATAGCCAGGAGCGATCCCTTGGCCTGGGGCATATGGTCCATAGGCTAAGCGTCTGCCCTGCCCTTTTCTGTCCCTGCTCACTATCAGCATGTGGCTCTAGCCGTGCTTCCTAGTCCTTTGTCACAGATAGAAAATCACATTTGTGCATCACACAGGGTTCGGAACGACTGGCCTGGCGGTTCTGTGGGCCCAGACTCCACCTAGCCCCTGATAGATGTGGGGATCAGTACTCTGATACACTTGTCTCCATCTGTGGTTCAGCCATTGGGAAGAGTGTGATCCTCAGGCTTCAGCAGGCATCCCTGAAGGATATGGTAGAGCACACATCGGGGGGTCCTGCCCCCACGGGTTCTGGTTCAGTAGCTAGGTGGGGCCTGGGAATTGGCATATCTGGGGAGTTCCTGGGAATTGCTGGTGCTGCTGTCCCAGGACCACACTCAGAACTTCTGGTGCCAGGTGAGGGCAGCATCTACCCCTCTGTGGCCCTTTCTGGCTGTCTTGTGAGTTAGATGTCAGGTGAAGTGCTGAGCCTCAAGCATCTGGCCTGTTGTAATACTCCGGGCCAGGGGTCCTGCCTTGCTGGCCCTGGGGGCAGCCCCACCCCATCCCCCACCTTCCCCCAGGTAGGAGTATCCATCCTCTGCCAGGACTTTCCTAAAACCAGCTGTCTGCCTCTCTTATGACCTCTACGACCTGCCCCACCATGGTGGGTCCACCTGGGATGTTAATGCGGTGAGATTTTTCCCAGCATCATTCTCAGAAAAGCTAAGTGGGTGAGTGAATAGTGGGAATGCTGGTCCCCCCCCCCCCGCCGGTACCCATCAGATAACATACCACTGTAATGGGAAACAGCAGGCCCAGCCTCCTGGAATCCTGTTCCAAGGGGTTGGATTACAAAGGCTTTGCGTTTTGTTTTCATCCCAGATTCTCGAACAGCTCAAAGGGAGAAACTTGGGAAAGTGGCCTTCAAGGTCAGTGAAAACCCTGGGGAGAAAGGGCCCTGCCTCTGGGGGGGATGAGCCCTGCTGCCCATAGGAGGTCCGCACCCTGACAGGAAGGGGGTACCTGTGGCGTCATGGCCTGAACTCGGGCCACATCTCAGGTCATTACCGCAAGATGACCAGACCCCTGGGCCCATCACTTCAACCTCATGGAATCCCTGGGCTGGACTCCGTGGAAGAAACGGCCAGATGAGACTCTAGGTTCTTGTTCTGGGAGAGTTCACAATTGAATAGAAGTCAAGTTCATGATCCCCTCTCTCCTAATCCAGGCAGAAATGTGCTGCCTACCCTTAAACCTAGCTCTCTTGCCTGCTAAGGACATCTGATGCTCACCCTGACCCAGCACGGAGCACACCACACCCCTGGCCATCTGGAAGCTTGCTGAGGTCCACAGGAAGGCCCTTAGACGATACCTGAGATGGCCCTTCCTTTCACATGTCAGGGTATGCGAAGCAGAGCTCTGTGCCCCAGGCCATACCTTGAGTCACAAACAGCGCAGGTCCTGAAGCTTAGGGTTGCGCTGTCCCAGCCCAGGGGAAGGTCACTGAGCGGTCAGTATGATTTCCCGCCACCTGGCTTTGTTACCACAGTGACATTACACAAGACCGGACTGTTGGTTTTGCTTCTGGGGAAGAGCACCCTAAGTCGAATGATCCCAGGTCCCATGCCATCTCTGCTCTCAAATGTGACCCGCGTCTGGACCTCAGGGAGTCTCCCATTACCTACCCTCATGTCAGGAATGTGGGGTCTGTCTGCCCCCCCTCCCCGCAATTCCCGCTGCTCTCTGACCATCTCAGCAAAAACAGACTCATTTATGGTCATTTCCAAACAAGACACACACAGTGACCTCTTGAGCTTCCAGCCTAGCCAGAGTGGGAGAGAATGAAACAGTTGTCAGTAGTCCAGAGGAAAGAGGAAAGAACACATAACCAGGGCCTGGGGCTGGGCCACAGATGTTTCTGTTTGGAGGCTCAGACAAGAAATTGAAAATATAATTTCAGCTGGGAACAGTGCCTTCCAGGGGCTGGAGCCGAGTGCCCAGGTCCGTCAGCTGTACCCCCACCCACTAGGGGAGGGGGCTGCTGTGCCAGTCTTCATGCCTCAGCTGACATACTTCTTGCCCGGGTACCCTGTCCACAGTGTCTCTCACCCACCAAAAGAGGGTTTCCTGGGTGCTCCTGTGGCCCCAGCTGATCTCTTCTGATTCCCTGCCCCACAACCTGCACACACACTTGCCCGTTGTGTTCCTTGTCCTGGTTGGGTTCACAGAACACTCAACACCATGATGCAACATCTCACTCCTGGCTCTGCTATTGTCACGTTGTATGACCTCCAGAAGGCTTGGTTCTATTCCACACCTCAGTTTCCTCATCTGTTGATGAGGTAGAAGGATCCCTTCCCCAAGCTGTTGTGAGGTTGAAAAAAGAGAGGCAGAAGCATTCCCTTTCCTTTGGAGACCACGGGGGTGCACGTGCGTGTGTGGGGAGAAGGGATAATCAGGAGGAGGCATAGGGGAAGGGACAAGAGAGGACAAGGGCCATGGGCTGGGCTCTGTGACTGCCTGGGTCAAAGGCAAGAGAGACCGCAGTGTGAATGAAGACGCATCCACACTGGGCCCCTGGGGCCCCAGAAGGAATAGCTGCTGGGGAGGGCTGTGTTCATTTAGTGGCACTTGGCCCTGAGATGTCTTGGAGGGGACAGAGGCCAGTGATACCAGCTCTGTCCTTGAGGGGCTCACAGTCTCATGGGGGAGGGAGACCCCATGACAATATGGTGCTGAGAGAGGACCCCCAGGTTGCTTGGGGGTCAGAACACACTTCTAGAAGGAGGAATCTCGGATCTGATCCTGAAGAATGGTGGGTGGGATGAGGGATGGTTGTTCCGGGTGGAGGGCACAGCACAGGCCAAGGCCCGCAAGGGAGGGATAGCCTATGGAGTTCATTCCAGAATTTTCTGCTTCCTGTGGCTAGAGTACAGGAAGTGGAACTTGCACAACAGGATACTTGCCTGGAAACCCACAGTGAGCAAGAGTTCTGGGGTGTATTTCTACTGGTCAGCTCTGGTGAGACCTTTAAAACCTGGCCTGTGCCCTTCTCTTTGCTGATACCAGTTCTACTAGGCATCTGTCCCCAGGATACACTAGTATCATCAATGCTGAAAGTCTGTGGAGCGGGCAACCCCTGCTCAAGGGTGGTTTATGGCCCTGGGGAGGGAAGGGCCTCATTTGTGGCCCTGAGGTGGGCCCTCTTTGTGATGCTGAGCCTCCCTGAGCTCCAGGGACCACAGCATCTTCTTGGAGCTCGATCCCTAAACCAGTGGTCCTCAGCCACTGGGTTATCTTGTGCCCCAGGGATTATTTGGCAATGTTGGGAGACATCTTTTGGGTATCGCAGCTGGGGGGAGGAGGGTGCTAAAAATCCCACAATGCACAAGACAGCCCCAGAATAAAAATTAGCCCACAATGTCAGTGGTCTCAGGTCAAGAAAGCCTGCTGGGAACTCTTACGCTCAGCCTCCTGAACTAACCCTGGGAGAGTGAGCTTTCATTCTGCCCACTGTGCTGTCTGCAGGTCCGTTTCATCCCTGCCCTCCCTCTGCCTGCCCCTAATTGCATACACAGAGCTCTGTTTACTGTCCTTGTAATTGGCCATGGACTTTCCTACCAGGGAACCATTCATCCTCACACAAGCATAGCCCCCCCTGTGTCTCAGCTCTTGCCATTTTAAAAACATCTCTGCTTTGATTTTCTATCAACTGTAAACTACTTTTCTCTGCTGCTTCTAATACTTTCCCCCTCATTGGTACCTGTTAGCTGGGTGGGTTAGTTACCATGGTAAAAAACCTCGAAACTAAGCATTAACTCCCACCACCTAACTGTAAGATCCAGTGACTGTTGGGATGGCATGGATGTCTCTAGTAGTAGAGAGATGTGACTCACCCCTGCACTGAAGCCAAATCCCATGTTGCCAGGATCTGAGCTGTTTGCAAATGGGGAGCTCATAGAAGGAACTTCTCTCTGCCTGTCAGAGTGCGGAGGGTGAAGGCTGGGAGGGATGGGGAGGGATGAGAGAAGGGTTTGGGGACCAGGTTGAAGTTAGACCTTATGGTAACAAGAAATCTGATGTACTTCTGACTCCCGCCCCACACCCCCACCCCTGCCCATTCTTACCACAACTGGGAGAGGAAACCACTCTGGTCTGGGCAATAGTTTTCCCTTTGCAGTCTGGGACCCTGATGCCTTCCTGGAGCTAGGCAATGGGCAAAATGTCGCTCTCATCCATGTCTCCTTTCTGATGCTTTCCCGGGGGTCTGGATTCAGGATATAGCCCTAGTGTGTAAGACTTTGATAAGAAACTTACAGAGGCTGATACTCACCTATAAATCTTAATAGAACAATAAAAGGTTTTAGTGACATGCTTCAAAACTGCAAAGATGAGGAACAGAGAAATAAAATTGGAAATGTCAAGTTGCATGGTAGAGTTGATGAAGCCCCAGGTCACACAGCTGCGTATTGCTGATGCACTATTGACACACTTGGCACAGTAAGTCTGCCTAGTCCCTGGAAACCCGTGGTCAGCACCATGCCTTCCCAGCAGGCCTTACCCCCCAGATCCTGCTCAGCTGTGTGACTGAGAGCTGCATCTGTCTTCCCTACTGGCTGCACCTGTAGGAGCCACCCTGTGACATCATCAGGCCCCAGCACCAAACAGCACAGGCAGTAGCTGCTTGATGACTGAAGCATGGTCTGACTTCCAGCCACGTTGATGATCTCCAGATACAGTCGCATTGCCTCTTCCTCAAGCAGTGACAGACATTTTGATGCCAGTGGAACCCCTCAAAGTGGCCCAGCCCCAGAGCACCTAATAGATCCCTCTAGATCTGCCCCCAGGGCTGACCTGTAGCAGCTCAGGAAATAGTCGAAAGCATGCGGACACCACAGAATCACTTAAGTCCCCCCCACCCCGCCGGGGGAAAAATGGCGCCGACCATTTCCCGTCACGTGACATGACCGACAGTTAAGAGGAGGCAGGATCAGTGGACGAGCACAAGAGGGCTATGTGTCTCATTACAGGTTATGTTTAGAGTGAGTCTTGCTAAGGTCGGTCTTCCAGCACTTAGTCTGGAGAAAACACCGAGGAATGTGTCCAAAATTTTTTGCATATCCAGACCCGCTTCTGAGCATCTGTGACCAGAAGGCTCTCCTGGGTCTGATGGCTCAGGTGTGAAGGGTATCTCCCAGGCTTTTACATAGGAAGGAAAGGGTTGGCTGTCAAAAAGTCCTACCACCCCATTTGGGTGGGCTCTCTCGGTGTCACAGGGCATCATCCATAACACTGAAGAGCACACAGAGGCAGTTTGGAAGGACTAGTTTCCTAAAACAGTGTTAATGGTCTTGGCTTAGCAGGTTTTCCCCTACCACCTACCCGTTTCAGCCTTTTATGCTGAGGATTTTAACGGAAAGATGCAATTCAGCATTAATATACAGACTGGATAAAAATGTCTCACAACGCAGGGCAGGGCTGCATCTTGTGTCTGGACTGTGACAAACACTAAATTCTCACATTCCTTCTATCCTCACAGTGGGTGGGTGGAGGTCGGAGACGAGCGGGACAGTCATTGTTCCAAAACAGACGATAGGCCAAGTATCTCCCACACCAAACCCTTCCATGGGAGCAAGACACACAGAAATACCACCACGATTTTTTGTCTTCAAATGACGAGAAATCTTTTTGCTCCTTTGAAGAGGAAGGGGCTGGTCAGAGGTGTGCAAAAAATTCAACAGAAGAAAATATAGTCTTTACAGATGCCAGGAAGGTGCCTATAATCAAGAGGAAAGTAATTTGGTAAGAGCAGAGTGAGTACGAGTCCCATTGCCTCTGGAAGGCTGTCCCTCTCCATCAAAAAGCCAGAGACATTGGTGCGGCCACTGAAGCAAGGCATGGTCATGAAGAAAGACAAAGAGCAGAAGCCTGAGGAAGGAAGGAAAAAGAAGTTCAGAGGGAGTCTGCATTCTTCATGAAGGTGGAGAAGGTTGGGTTTACAACCAACCACTGCTGAAATGTCGTGGGACTTCTGAGCTATGGGTCAGGAGGTGCACCAGTCTTCCTCTGGGAGACCCTGTTCACTTGCCTGTTGCGGCTCCCACCTCAGGCAGCTGGGACTCTCCAAAGCAGAAGCACAGTTAAAATGAGGAAAGCTTCCTTCCCCCCACCCCCTTCTGTTGGCCATTGACGTGTTGACTTCTGTCAGAAGAAAAACATCAGGTTTTGAAAAAGTGTGCTCCCTCCGCTAGCCTCAACATTGCGAAAAGCGTTTCAGGAGCCTGGGTTCGAACCCTGCACCCTAGCACTGCTGTTGAGGTAGATGCCACATCTGCTTCCAAAGTTCCTGGATCTCAGGACGGATGTGTATCTCTTAGATACCCAGGATCAGGTCTTGCAGGAACATTCCATCTGCTAGAAATGTGATCATCCTGGGCTGCTTTAGAAAACGAGTGTGCCGTATATTCAAGTCATATGCTGGGGCGTGCCTGGATGGCTCTGTCGGTTAAGCATCTGACTCTTAATTTAGGCTCCAGTCATGATTTCGGGGTCATGAGATTCAGCCCTGTGCTGGGCTCCACACTGGACGTGGAGCCTGCTTAGGATTCTCTCTCTCTGTCTCTGCTTACCCTCCCCCCATGCACTCAAAAATACATTAAGTGAATAAAAATTTTAAAAAAATTAAGTGTTGGGTCATTTTGTGGTATCATTCTCCACTAACTTTTATTTTGGAATTGGACTGGTATTAAAATTGTATCTAGCCCATTAAATGATCCTGCTTCTTAAGACTTCATCAAGTAATTAAAAAAAAATGCAAATCTGTGTTTTACTGAGCTGCTTCCAGCCCTTCTCTGGCTTCTCGTGGCTCTCAGAGCAAAGCCCAGAATCCTTCCGAGGCTCCCAGGTCCTGTGTGGTGCCTCCTTGCCTGCTTCCTGCCGTGGGCCACACCTCTCTCCCGCCTTCTCTAGGCTCCGGCACCTGGAACCCTCCAGGATTCTCCCTATCTGGATCTTCTCATGTGCTGTCAAGTCCACCATGAGGCACCCTGGGAGGTGGCTGTGTCTTCGGGCACGTGGACCACGCCCATCAGCTCAGGGCCCTGCAGTGCTAGGCACACAGCAGGCTCTCGATAAACACTTGTGGCAAGAACGAATGAATGTCCTGCCCCTTCTATCTTCTCCTGGGCTCTCTGGGGTCCTAGGTATGTTTGTGTTTCACGGGGGCCTGGTATATAGGTTTGTGTGTGATGTGGAGAGGCGAGGTAGGGAGGTTAGAACCAGAAATCCTCAAAGCCCTTCAGACAGGACCTTCGGGTAAGTGAGGGCAAGAGATGGTTCCCGTGCAGGCCTGGGCAGCTCTGACTCTTTATCTGCTACTCTGCTTGTAGGTGGAAGGGGGCAGCGGTGAACTGGAACGGCTCAGACCCCATCTTGTGACCCTTCCTGTGGGTAAGCCTACGGCTCCACCACTCATCACTGGGGGTGACACCTGAGCCCCAGGCCTCAGGGACAAGTCTCTCAGAAGAGTGTCACCCCACACTGGGCCAGCAGTGCTGCAGAAGCATCCAGAACCTTCCTGCCCCTTCCATGAAGGGCCCCCAGGACTGTGATGAGGGCCCAGAGTGCTACTTACAGCTCCCTCCCAGCTGAGCCACGACTGCCAAGGATTGGACCGCCTGTGTGCTTTTTGTCTGCATCCCTCCCCTGCTCCCCACTGGGCCACCTGTCCCTTCGTCAAGCCTGTGATACAGTCAGCCCGGGCACCCTGAGCTCGTTATTTCTGGTAGTTGGCGTTCTATAAAGCAGGAGTCAAACCCAAGCTGAGGAGGAAAGACTCGTTTGTTCTGTTGTGGCAAAGGAAGCCTGAGGTTTGCATGGTTCATGGCTGGGGTGGGAACAGGGATGGTCGCCCAGGGCCCTAGAGACCTGTGGGCTAAGAGGTCATCTAATGGGGGTCTCTGCAAACAGGCGATGCCTCTGGTCCAGTAGTGTCCCTGCTGGGGCTTCTGGTCTAGCCTGTCTTCTCTGCGTCAGCCCCAGGTCTAAGGCACTAGGCTTTGTAAGCTGTGCTGCCTAGGGCAACACCGGCCCCCTGGGAACCTGTCTCAGGGCAGACCTGGATCCCTATGAGACCCCAGGAGGATGGTCATGTGGACCTGGCCGGGTGGATATGGGGAAGAACCTTCTAGGCAGGGACCTCTTGCCACAGAGGGCAATAAGATGAGAATGAGCCAAGGGACGAGGTATAGTCCCCTGCGCCCCCCCCGCCCATGTGGGTGGGCAGAGCCTGGGAAGGCCCTCATGTTCCAGAGCAAGAGGGGATAGGTATGACTGGGAAAAACAGTCACTCATAAAGGGAAATTTGCATAGTTGCAGCCTCCCTGATTCCATGGGCTTGCATCCTACTGGTTTTCAAAAGGAATGTGATGTTAAGGACTGCTCTGTAATGGCTCCCAACAGGGGTACTGAGTAAGGGCACCCAGAGGCAGAGCACTAGCCTCCAGGAGCCTCTGTCACCAGCCCAGCCACATGAGGAGCCAGGAGCAGCATGAGACCGAGCGCGCAGGAACGCGGTCCATTGCCGGCCCCTGCTCGGGCCGGGCCGGAACTCTGAGCAGGCCCCGCAGAGGCGGGTGTTTGCACGGAAGGACCGGGGAGTGAGCTCCTCCCGTGTCTGCCCTGGCCCAGGGAGAGGCCAGGGAGAGCCCTAGATGCTGAACGGTGGCTGGTCCCCAGGCTCTGTGTCCCATCCCTCCTGTAACCCCCATCCCCCCACCCATCCCCGTGCTCAGGACCAGAGCAGCTCAGGGACTGTCTTACCTCTGCAGCGCTGGCGAAGAGGAGACCCCTTCTCTTTATGTGCCAGGCATTTGGTGGTGACAACGCGAGGGCCTGTTTTGCACTCTCGTAGGCTGGGCACGAGTCGTGGCCGGATTGTTGTATTATCTTATTGTGGGTCTTTGGGGAGAAGCAGGGAGGAGCCGGGAGGGAAGTGAGAGGGCAGGGCGCGCTTTGTCTAAGCTGTGTGGAGGCCCCGCTGGGGTTTGCTGTGTAAACTCCAGTGGCCATTCACAGCAGGCGTCCCGCAGAAATGCTTCCTATATGTCCCCGAAATGTTTATGCATTTGTTTTCCTTGGCCAGAGACAGGCCGCTCCAGCTGAGCCCTGGTGGAGGAAGTCAATTTCCCTGCAGCAGGCTTGTTTATCAGCCTGGGAAGGAAAAGTGTGTCTTTTCCGTGTAACTCACTTAACCTCCTGACCAGGGTCCTGTTGGCAGGGCTGGAGAAATCAAAATATTCCCAGCGTTGCTCGAAAAACCCAGTTCCAACATATTATAGAAGCTTTTTTTTCTAGAAGCCAAGATGCAGGTACATGCACGGTTTGACACCCCGTGCCTGGGGCTTCCTGGGACGCAAGACGAGCAAAGCCGCAGCACCGCCGTCTCCCAGGTCCGGAAGTGAGAGAAGACCCACAGCACGGCCACCATGTTTGCAAGAATGAACCAGAGGCGAGTACCTCCCTGCAGGTGGCTCTTCTCCAACCAAGGCACAGAGTTTTCTAAAGAGACTGCGGGTAGGTAGCAACAGGTCCCGAGCCTCTCTCCCAAATGATATTAAAATCTTTGTGTTCATGTACGTGTGTGTGATTTTCCAGGGAGAGGGTCTATTTGACTTTGGCTAATACCCTCCTGAATTCCCCAGAAAAAGTTAGAGTCCTAGAGTTGAGCGGCTGCTGCAGGCCAACCTGGGCATGGTCACCACACCAGGGCTCGCATGTGGGCCCTGGGCTGGCACGTGGGCCAGGGACCGGGTTAGTGAGCCAGCAGGTGTCAGTGAGGTGCAAATTCTTAGTCTCTAGAGGCAAGAGCAGGTCGATCCCGCTGCCCTTCCGGCAGTAAGAGAGGTCTCAAGGCCACTCGAGCCGACGCTCTCCCCCATTAGTGCAAACTGCCCCTCCTCCTGTGCAGGCCTCCCGTTACTGGGGACCGCCCCCCCAATCGGATGATTCACGCTCTGGTAGCTGCTTATGGTGGCTCCCGGTACCGGCTTCCACCCAGCTTCTGAGGCAGCCTTCTCCTTCCCCATTGAAGAAGACCCGAGGCTTCCTTCTGGAAGGAAGGATCCACAACTAAACCATGCAAAGGCCCCGCACCTCTTTGCCTTCCCGGTTCTGGAGATCACACCCTCCCCCCTCAGCTTGCCTGTCTGCTCAGACCCTGCTGTCAGGAACAGCAGTGTCTCCTGTCCTCAGGTGGGAGTCAGGGAGTGTCCCACACTGCAGGTGCACTTGGCAAACTTTGAAGCAGCTTTCGGGAAGTCTCCCTCACCTGGCTTTAGGAGAGAAGATACAGACCTCTGGGCCCCATGGCTGTGGGAAGGGACCCGAGGACAAAGAATTCCTCAATAGCCACTGGCCTCTTCCAGAGCCAGCCTCGTGCTTTCTTCACCTTCCTCCACGGCCAGGGCACGTGCTGTGCTAATGGTGGCTGAGCCATTTGTACCCCGTTTCTGTAGGTTCTTTGTGGCAGCGGCACAGGTAAGAAGAGCAGCTTCCAGAAGAACCACAAGGATTCCCTGGGGGTCAGAGCTGGGCCAAGGCTTTGCGGGGGTGAGTGTTGGGGGATATCCTCAGGACCCCAACCCAGTTGGGGGTGGAGGCCCAGCCTCCCGGGAGGGCTGGGGCTGGTAAAGGACCCATCTTCAGCTCCCCCAGGCCGTTGACTCTGCTAAGCCCACAATGGCAAGAGGAGAACTCTTCTGCTAGGCTTTTGGCTCTGTGTGTGGGCCTTAGACCAGCAGCATCAGTAACACTTGAGAACTTTCTAGAAATGCCGAATCTCAGGCTCCAACCCACACCCCTGTCCGCCATTCAGCTGCACTTGAAGAAAACAATCAGGTGAATCAGGTTAAAGTTGGAGACAGTTCTGTTCTAGAGCTTCAGACTTTGTGGGGGTGACAGAGGGAGTCCCCGTGAGGAAGTACTAAATGGCTGGGTGGGAGTAGCAGGACCAGAGGACTGAGTCTAGCCTTGCCTCCACGGCCTCCTGCCTGTGTGACCACCAGCACCTGCCCTGAGCTCTCTGGGCCTCCATTTGCTCCTCTGTGAAATGCCCACCTCAAGGGGCTGTATTGAGGCCTGAGGGAGCCAGTGCACAGTGAGGTGTGGAGAGCAGGGCCTGGCACGTCTCAAGGACTTGCTAAGTGTTTGCTCTTAATGTTTCTGGTGGCGGTGGGGGAGGATCCTTGGCAGTGGTAGCATATTACCTTGGCCTTGATGGATGGGCATAGCTTTGCCAAGTGGAGAACTGGACGGAAGATCATTGCAGGTGACATGGTGAGGTGGTGAGAACTGTGAGACCATGAAAGGCCGTGAGGTCTGTGAGTCCCAGAGGGTTAGGGGAAGAGGCACAGAGAGGGAGAAGGCCTTGGATGGTGGGCTCTGTGCTGGGACGTGTTCCCAGGAGACAAGGTCTGCTCAGGGCTCGACTTCAGATCTTTCCCCCTGGCCAGCAGGTGGGTGTGGAGGCAGAGGCAAGGGGCACATTGAGGGGCTGCTGCTCTGATCCCAGGAGAGGCAGGGGGAGGGGGAGGCCAGGAGATGATGGAGGTGACTGATGCTGATGGCCTTTTTGCCTTCCAAGGCCCCGTGGATGATCCTATCTGGCCACGGAGCCCTTTTGGGAGCCTACCCTTGCAGGAGGCTGTCAAACTGCCAAGCCTATTTGCAGGTACTTCTCTCCACCCGCCAGAGTCCTCCCTACTCCCTAATCATGCCCTAATCCTCCTGGGGCTGTGGGAGCTGTAATTACCAGGCAAAAATGTCAGGCATTTGCGATAATAGAGATTGCTTAATGCAGGCAGAGGGGCAGGCTGACAGGTGGGCAGGGGAGGGGGGCAAGCAAGGCTGCCCGTGGGTCAGGGTGGCCCACTGCCAGTGCCTGCACGGTGCTCAGGGATGTCGCTCCGGCAGACTGGCTCTGCCCAAGAGAGGACGCTTGCCCCACGCTGGTCAGGGGCTCAGTGGTCCCAGCAGCCCACCATTGGCCTTTCCCGCTGTCTTGGGATGGGACCAAAGTGCTTTGTGCAAATGCCCTTTTTGCCTTCCCCGGAGATGCCTATCCTATGTCCTGTTCCCTGGGAAATCACTGAAGGCCTTTGCATTATAGTTGGGGAAACCGAGGCCCAGATAGGAATTCTTAGTTAAGACCCCTGCTGGGACATTTCTCATTCAATGAAGGGTCTCTTGGAGACCAGACCACCAGCTGGCCTTTGGGCTGAAGGGAGTACATCTGATGGGGGATCTAAGGGGGTGACCAACTGCCTGTCATTCTGCCTCCCACGTTGCTTCCTCCTCCTCCAGCTCCATACTTCACCCACCCCCGACCGTAGCAGCTTCCCTGAGAACCCCTGCACTGCCTGTAGCCTTTGCTAGTGCTCTTCGCTGCACCTGGGTCCCTGCCGTCTGGCTGACTGTGACCATCTGCCAAATCCAACCAGACCCTCAAAATCTCCAAGGCCCCTCCTCTAGGAAGCCCTCTGGGATTATCTAGCTGAAAGTGCAGGCCCAGTCCTCTGAATGGCCTCAAGCAGCTCCTCTCTCACGGCCCAGATCCCAATTGGTGGTCTGCACCCAGCTACAGGTTTCGCCCATTCCCCCACATTTGTACATGCATGTGCACCCACATGTGTGTGTGTGTGTGTGTGTGTGTATACACCGCCCCTCCCCACCCCAGCCCACAGCACCCTGTTTCCTTGTCCCTGGGCCTGGGGCCCCTTGTCTTCCCTTCCCTCCTTTCCCTCCTGTATCTGTCCCATCCTGGGGGGATGAAGCCCAAAATTCATTCCCCACCTTTGAAGAACCCCTCCCCACCCTGCCTCCAGGCATAAAGCCCCAGTCACTGGGCGCTGGGATGGGAGGCATTGCCCAAGGTCTCTAAACTGTTGATGCCGGGTGTGGTTTTGCGATTAAACCTGGCGCCTTTCCTGTGGCTCTTGATAAGGGCAATTCTGGGTGCTTATCTGGTGTTTTCTGGTTTAAGGCCCCTGGACATCTGTGAGGTTCAGCAAAGTTCCACCTCCCTGTGGAATGGAGCCCATCTCCTTGACAAGCACCCACATCCTTGTGTCCTGTCTGGGTGTCCACTGCGAGTACTCTCAGAGCACTGGAGACACTGGTTTTTGGCACCATCTCTGGGCCCTGCCTCTCCTCCTCACCCCTCCCTTGCTCCGGCACTGGGGCTGAACCTGAGGGGTACTAATAATAACGACGGCAGGACAATTGTATAAACACACTGTGCTATGCGTGGGAACCTTACTCTAAGGAAGGATTGTTCTGTTACTGATTTCCTGCCTCGATGTTCTCCAAAGTCCTGGGCTGAGATCTTCCTTGGATTTCATTCGGGGCATAGGGCTCAGACGAGGGGTACTTGTATGGGCTGGAGCAGTCAAGGGAGCTTCTTAGATGGGAGAGGATTAAAGCTGAACCTTGAAGGAGTGTAGGGGAGGAGGAGAGGCAGAGGTATCCCAGGCCGATGGGCAGGGGCCTACGTGCCAGGGGAAAGGGGCTGGGGCATCTGTATGGTGGGAAGTCAAGGTATAATCAGAGCCGAAGGGCTTGCATGCCAGGCAGAGAGCTCACGCTGCCTCCTGAGCACTGGGTAGCCATGGGAGGTTTCAGAGCAGGGCAGAGAGGGTCCTATGCTGCTTTAGAAGACTGTGCTGCAACAGGGTATAGGGCGGCCCGAAGGGTGATGCTGACCTCTGAGCTCAGGCCCCAGGGAGAAGCAGCAGTGGGAGATTGCTTGCATTTCAGTGATTCAGCTGAGGGAGCAAGGTGGGGGGCCCGTGGGCTTGGAGTCCAGGGCCCTCTCTCCCCTGCTTCCTGGCAGGCAGACCTTGGCCTTGAGCAGCCGGCCCCTGTGTGTGCTCCCTTGTTGGCACCGGTGGCCACCGCTCTCCTGGGAACAGTCTTTGCAAAATATCCCTACCTCCTGATGAAGGCTTCCTCCATCTCCTGTCTTGGCAAACCATGAAGGAGGGGGCCTCAATGTGAGGAAGTACCCAGGCCTTTGTTCTGGACCCGGCTACGGCTGGACCCACTGCCCATTGTTTTCAAAGCTATTGGTGATCTTGGGCCAGCTGGACGGGACCAGCTGGCTCCCTTGGGCCTGGTCACCTCCGAGAGCACATGGAAGACAGCCAGGCTGGCGGGATAGTACCCAGTCCCTCGCTGGCCGTGAGAAGGTCCCCTTCCCATGGGGTGCCCCATCTGTGCTCTCAGAGCCTGGGACCCCTAGCTTGGCCATTTGGGGGTGCTCGTGGACCTTAGGGAAACTGCTCATCTTCTGGGGACTAGGAGTCTCTCAGGCAGGAAAGCACACAGAGATCTCCAAGCCCTTGCCCCGAGACTCATGCTTCTCCCACGTGCGCTGTTGCTGTGGCCCTGGCTCTCCCGAACCTGTGTGTCAGAAGTCCCAAGCTGTTGCCGGCTGTGCTCTCCCTGGGTTTGGGGGATCCCTGCTGTACCCACCAGGGAGTGTTCACTATAAGACAGGGGACTGTGCAGCCTGCCAGAGTGGTTATGAACTCGGACCTAGACTTTGATGACCCAGGTTTAGATCTTAGCTCCCACGTCTCGGCTGTGTCACCTAAGTTAAGTGACAAAGAGCATAAAAACAAAAAACAAAGAACAAAACCTTTTCCCTCCCTGTAAAATGGGAATAATCATATCCTGTATTTCTTCAGGTTGGCGTGGGGAGTGAGTGCACAGTGCTTGGAACAGGGCTTGGTGACCCAGTCTGTGGGCAGCATACATCGGCTCTTCTACGGGGAGCTGGATGGGAGGGTGCAGGAATCGGGGTGGGTCAAGCTCCTTGAGAGGCAAGAAGCGTGACGGTGTGGAATGCTGTGACACAGGGAGGCCACCTCCACCCTGGAGGTCAGTCCCTCTTCCCTGATGCCGCCCGCCTTAAATGGCAGTCCTTCCTCTCCTTTCCCCAGCTCTCATTGGCCCCATAGCAGCTCCTGGCTTTTCTCTCTGGCTACTCCATATGGCACTCCCTTTCTGCTCTGGGCTTTGGTCCCACTTTTGTAGAATGAGGTAAGCAGAGCAGTGACTGCTCCCGAGATGGAGACGAGGGTGCCAGCGTCAGACACTGTGGGCAGCACCTGCCAGACCTCTCCCTCAAACCTTCCACTTCCAGGTGGGGAAACTGAGGCTCAGAGAGCCAAGGCACTCACCCAGGCCCTCCAGGCTAACAGATGGCAGGTGTCAAGTTCTTACTTCTCCCTTGCATCCTGGGAGGCCCCCACACAGGGCAGAGGAGTGAGAGGCCTGCTGGAACCTCTGGTCCCTGTCTTCCCTGGTTTCATCCCCAGTCACCAGCCCAGGCTTGAGACTTCACAGCCTTTGGAAACACCTGTGAGGGCTCTGGTTTCTATACCTGCAGGCTATTATGGGAGCTTAGTCTTTTCTTCCATCCAGACATCTCCCTGTGAGCAGCCCAGAGAGAAGGCTGGGTCACACCTCCAGTCTGGCCCTGCCCAGAGGAAGGCTGACCAGCCAAGGTAGGAGCAGGTAGCTAGCTTCAATGTCTCCTGCAAACTCCAATTCCTGTCATCCCTCAGCTCCTATAGCTTTGGCAACCACAGAAAATGCCAAGCACTTTTTTCCTTCTTCCCCACTAACACAGACACACCTTGGGTTTATTTGTTTAAAGATTTTCCATTTCCTTTTCTGGAAAGTCATCAGGGTTATGCACGTCTCTTTCATCACAAAGGAGTCTGGGAAAAGAGAGGTGTGTCCTTGGTGACGCTGGGAAGGAGTAAGCAAGGGAAGCCGAGACCTGAGCACCCATATGCGACCCGGCTGTGCTCTCCCTTGATGTCCTCTTATGCTGAGATGACTGTTCAAGTTGGCCTTTCGTAGGAACATACCTGCTTATGAGTGAGGAACCTCTAGCTGGGGCAGTGACTTCCCAAGGCCCTGTGGCACCAGGCTGACCAAGTCTGTCTCTCCTGTGTCCTGTCCATGGCTGTGCCCCGGTCATGTCCAGAGGCCTAATTGTTCAAGCTCCTCACTCGGCCCCAGCTCCCACTCGCACTGCGCTGGGCGAGGAGTTCCCTGAGGGCAGAGACTCTGCGCCCCCAGCCTGGGTGCCCCTGAGGCCAGCAGGGCCCAGGCTGCCTCCTCTGTACTGGTGATTTCAGGCTTTGAGGCACAGACGGCCTCACAAAGTGGAGCATCCCTCTTCCGCCAGCCCCACTCAGAGGGTCTGAGTCAGCCCTGGAGAGAGGGGCAGTCCCTCATTGGGCTGGAAGCCCACCCGTCCATCTCTCCTTCTGCCTGGCCTTTCCTCTTCCCAAACCACCTCCCTTCCTTCACATAAACAAATCTGTCTGCCATGTCCCCTCCTCTAGGAAGCCTTTCCTGATTACTGGAAAGAGGTGGGGTTCTTCCGCTGCCCACAGATCTACCTCACCCCTTCCTGAGGTTCAGGCCTAGGCCTTAGCTGCCCTCCCCTGAACACCCAGGGCTGCCTGGAACCCCCCCCTCTGTTGTTAGGGCCACTCGGGCCAGCTCGGGTCTGAGCCAGCGAGTGGTGGAAGGATGGTCTCCTATGGGCATTGACCACGGTGCTGGCCTCGGCTTGGGCACCAAGGGGCATTGTGTTAGCCACACTGTGACTCTCCATCAGCGATGTACCCCGTTGAGGTGCCCAGGCTCAGACCTTCTCACAGAAAGGCCCAAATGCCCCTAAACCACAGCCACCTGCCTGCCCTTCAGATCTCCTCATAATAAGGTCCACTCAGCTGGTTCCCTGGGCAGCCAGAACTGGGAGAAAGACTTTCTCCTGACCGTAGGCAGCAGCCTCCGTGACCATAGAATAAGCTTTGGTGAGCACGTCTTCCTTTCTTGCCGTGGCTTCCAGAAAGCTCCAATGGAAAGTGAGGCTCCATTGTAATCTCTCTCTGGCCTCATGAGAAGCTTCGTCCCTCTCTGTGTTTTTGCTTTAACTAGACTACGATCAGGAGTTTGTTTCATTTTGTAATTCTGACCCTTGCTGTTCCAAGTCATAAGACCAGGGAACATGGACATCACCTGGGAGCTTGTTAGAAATGCAAAATCCTGGGCCCTACCCAGACCTACTGAGTCAGAAGCTGCATTTTAATAAAACCTCCAGGGGATTCATGTTCACATTCTAGTCTAAGAAGCGCTGATGGAATCCTCAGATGTTTTTAGGACATATATAAAAGCTACATACAAGCTACATACACCACTAAGATTCTTAATGATTCTCCCCTTTCCTACTCTGACTTCTCAACCAAACAAATGGACTTCTGTAGCAGCCCTGCCTAAGGCCTCACCCACTTCCTTCGAACCAGTGCTGGCCCTGATTTTGATCCTCAGTTCTGCTTTCTGGCAGGTTCAGGTAACAGAGGGGTGTGGGATAGGTGCCCCCTTAAGTTGTTGTCTATAGGGATGAGACAGGTGGCGGACAAGTGCCCAAGAGAGGGGACCCTCCATGAGCCAGTTGTCTGTTCCCTTGTAGACCAAGTTTGTCTTCATATGGTTTGGCTCTTGGCCACTCCTGGGGTAATGGGATCATCCTGGTATGACTGTGCCCAGCCCTAACACCCTCCCTCTGCCCCACTACCAGGATGGTGAGGAGCAGAGAGGGCCTGAGAGTCCTGGGATTGGCCCACCTGAGAAGTGGCAGGCCTTAGAAAATAGATCCTTGTGTCTATGCATAAGCAATTCTCTAACCATTTCCATGAACTGTCTCAGTGGGGGAAGTCCTCATGTAGAGGGTCATAGCCCTCTGGAAGGGATAGTATCAAGGAGCACCCTGGGTCTGATGATATGTGATTTTAGGAGGCCTCTGAGATCCCTTCAGATCCTGAAATTCCATGATTCAAAGCCCTGCCTCCTCCAGGAAGGATACCAGGATTTCTCCTACCTTCACTGATCATTCTCCCACACCCAGCTCATAACCTCACCTGGGCTCCTCCTCTGACTGCCTTGTATTTGTGAGTCTTGGCCCCCAACCACTAGGGAACTCATGGCCTGGGTCTCTTCTGTCCACTTACCCTTCAACTGGTGAGGTGGGGATGAGTGGAAGAGGCAGGCAGACAGCTAAACCAGGTTTTTTCTTTTCTGACGTGCTCTAAAAATGGCCACTTCCAAGGGCTTCTGGCTCATGAACACAGAATGCTTGCGGGGAGACCTCTCACCACCCCCTTGGCTACTGCCAACACTGTATATTTATCCCCTTTTGGCCTGGGCCTGGCCTGGGCAGAGGCAGGATCGCCATAAGGGGACCTGGGCTTCCTGAATTCCAGACGCTGTAACTGAAACCCCTCAGGCCCTGGCTTCAACAATGGGGAAGCCATTTCAGCCCACGGCCTCAGTTTACTTTTGTCTTAATGACCTGAAGGCCCTCCTATCCTAATGGTCTAACACCCTGGGTGTTGAGAGGTGCCCAAACCTTGGTGACAGGAGGGCCCCGGAGGGGGTGGCCTGGGGCCCCTGTGAGTTGACCTGTGGAGACACCTGCAGAATGATAGCACAGAGCAGGAGGTGTGTGCATGTTGGGGTGAAGCTGGTGGCCCTGGGGGCTGGGGAGAGCCAGAGCCTGGCTGGGTGCAGGGGCCCAGGGCAGGGGGCCATGTCATCATTTTCTCATTAGGCAAGACAGCGATCTGCCTGTGTGAGATGATCTTGCTGGCCCTGTGGGCTCCAGGAATGTTGGCTTCATATGAATAGAATCCCCAGAGCAGACCACAGGGGGAGGGGTCCCGAGTGGATGGGGACAAGAGCGGGCACCTCCCGCCTTCCTAGACTCACCTCTGCCAGCCCCAGCCCACAGCATCATGACATCCTAGGAAGCCACAGAGTGAGAGGGTGGTCCCAGAGGTGAACCTGCATGTCCCAGCTCCGGGGGGCGGGGGGAACACATTCCTCTTGACACTGGCTGGCTGGCTGGCATATGGCAGGCTCTGTTCACCTCTGAAACTTTCCTGCACTGCTCTGCACACTGGGCTTACTCCCCACCTGGCTGTGAGCAGAGAGATGGGTCAGATCCAGCCGCCGTCCCCACCCAGGGTGAGGGTACTGGGGAAATGAAGAGACGAGGACACACAGAGCGTGTCCCCAAGAGAGGAACCTTGGAACTGTGCAGGGACAGAAATGCTCACCACGGCATTCCTCTTGCCCATGCCTCCTCCTCTTCCCCATTTAAAGTCCGCTCCCTGCTAAGCAGAGGGGATGAGAGAGGCCCCGGACTCCGAGCCACACAGGTGGCCACGGCCGCGAGCAGCTGTGAAAGCTGCCAGAGAGACCATGCGGAGTCCCTGGCTTCAGGGTACAGGCAGCAGAGTCCACGCTATGCACAGTGGAGGGGCGGCAGGGCTTCACGGCCACCGTGTGTGTCTTTCATCTGTGCATTTGCTTGCATGTGTGCATGTGAGGAGATATGTGCACTTGAGCATGTTCGAGTATGCCCATGTGTTTGCGTATGTGTACATACATATGTGAGTGCTATGTGTTGTGCTGTGATGCTGGTGTGTACTGCCCACGTGTGCATACACACGTGTGCAAGCACATGTCATTGTGTGTGTGTATGTGCGTGCACATGAACATGAAAGCTCGTGCCCTGTCGGGGAGGAGGAAGGGACAGCTGAGCCTCTGTGGTGGCACCCTTGCCAGGTGTGGCTTGGCAAGTGTGGGCAAGAGGGATGCAAGGCTCTCCGTGCAGGAGAGGGCTGGGGACACAGCTCAGCCCAGGAATGCGCTGTACTTACTGGAGGGGGCAGGCTGAGCTCAGATGGAGCACACTCCTCTCTGTCCCTGCCCCGTGCGCTGCTGTCTGGCTGTGGTGGTGGTGGTGGTAGTGGTCATGGGTTGCCGGGGGGGCGGGGTCAGACCACATTATGACTTTTGTGGACCCTGGGCTCTTTTGCTTTCATGGGCCTCTTTCTTCCTCCATAAAAGACTTTAAAGCTAAATTTTAGGACTACATTGGTATAAAGATGAACATATTTATCCTGGTGGTGAGCTGTGAGCACAGCCACTAGCACAGAGAAACAATTTTCCTGCAGTTCTGGAACCCACTGGCATCTAAGCAGTCCTGCCATAGGGCCCAGGAAGGAGCATGAGGCCGCATCTGGGCCGGCTCCTGCTCCAACTGCTGGATCCTAGCTGGCCTGTGCTTGCAGGGACAAGCCAAAGAAACCAGGGAGGCTTTGGGCCCAGGAAGCACCCAGCTTGCCACAGAAGTGGGACCCAGAGGAGGCAAGGGCCACCCAGAGTGGGTGATGGGACCAAGGGGGCAGCTGGGGCAGGATCCAGCAACCGTGGAAGTTCTCAGGAGGAGACCCAGCTGAGGCAGACCCAGCAGAGTGGCAGCAGCAGCAGGACCCCCAGGAGGGCAGTGAGGCCAGGAGGCCAGATGGCCTGGGGGCATGCAGGAGAGGGGCTGGAGCAGGAGGAGATGGAATCACACTCCCTGCCTGCAGGACTTGCTGGGGGCACCTGGACACTCTCTGGGGACACTGGCTATCATCGAGGGGTGGGGCAGGGTGGGACAGGGGCAGGATACCATTGGAAATCTCCAAAGTTGAGCAGACCCCAGGGGTGGACACTTTGGGGACAACAGCATTGGTGGGGGGTGGCTAATGTCCCTCTACACTGGCTCAGGGCCTGCTGGGAGACCGAAACCTCAGGTCCTGGGGGTTGGGGGTGGTGGAAGGCCGGTTCCCTTGTGGATACTCTCTGGCTGCCCGGGTCTCTGGCTTTTTGTTCAGGGAAGGCGCTTTTCCGAGTCTTTGCTGGAGTCCAGGGAGAAAGGTGGCATCTCACCAAGCAGAGAAGGGAGGAGGAAGAGGCCGGATATGCCTAGCAGACCAGGCCTAGACAGGAGCTCAGAGACCTGGACTCCAGTCCTTCCTACCCCACCGCCCCACCAGCCCACAAAAGAACCCTGGACCTGCCACCTTGCCTCTCCGAGCCTCAGTTTCCCCACATGTAAAATGAGGCCATTAGATCCAATGCTATTGGAGCCTCTTTTCCCAATCTTGATGCTTTATGATCTAAGAAGGCAGATAGGAGATTTTGGAAGGCCCAGGTCGGGGGCTAGGGCCCTGGAGAGGGAGCAGAAGCTATGGTGGCAGCCAGGCCAGGGGAGGGGGCAAGTGTGTGCCCAGGGCGAGGAATGGCTCTAAAGTCACTTCTACACATGATGAAGACTTCTCTTCCCAGGACCCACACTGCAGAGGCGGGTTCCAGGCAGAGTTCTCTGCCTTGCCTGGCTCCCAAGTGTGGGGCTGGCAACCTGGCAAAAATGTTGCCACCAGCACTTTCTGGAAGCGAGGGATGTCTCCCTCCTGGCCCAGCAGGGCCTCTTTGCTCATAGGGCAGGGCTAGGGAAACCGTGACTTCATTCTCTCTTCTCTCCTCCAGTCCAACAGAGTTGGGGGGTGGGACAGGGGGCAGCCCTGTGTCCTCAAGGCGCCCTCATTCAGGCCTGGGAGCCCAGCCCATTCTCCAATCCCTGCTCCCATCTTTGGATGGGGTATGTCAAATGCTCATCGACCCTAGCAGGGCTGAGGGCAACCGTCCCCATCTTGTCGCTCAGGCCCCTCCCCTACGGCAACGAATGAGGCCATTGCTGGAGAATTGGTAAAACATCAAAATAGAAAATTCCACTTTCCAGAAATAGGCTTGACATTGCCCCCCGGCCCCAACACACACAATGAGCCACACAATACTGCTTGGGGAAGGCAGGGGTAGGGGAAGGCGGCAAGAGGAGAAGTAGCTTAGAAAGTTTCCTGAATTGTTCTGCCTCTGGACAATTACTGGTGGCCCACGAAATCCGGTTTTGAATTCAGGGGGATTGTGTGACGCCTGAATGGCTAGAGGCCAGGAGTCCTCTGTCAGACAGGGACACAGGCTTTGAGAGGTGGGTGCTGTCTTTCAGGGGACTTGGACACCTCCTGGATCGTCTCCCTATCCACCCCCACCCTCATGCTCAGCGCCAAGCTCAGCTCTGCTGGGGGCACAGTGGATGGGGAGGGAGAAGATGCAAGCCCTGTTCTTGAACCCCACTCACCCATACAAGGCCATTAGAGGATGGGTGGGGGTGAGAAACTGGCTCTGGGGGTGAGGGTGCATGGCCTTAACCACCACCGTCACCATGGAGGAGGGGGTCAGGAGAGGTGGTGTGGTGGTGTGGCTGGGAAGGGCAACGAAGGAAGGTGCTTGGCTGGGGAAGAGTGTACATGCAAATATCCGGGAACAGTGAGCCTGGGGGCACAGGAACCAGGGCCCCGGTCTGGAGCTGGGAAGGGATGGTGGTGAGTGGGGTGCCTTGAGGACTGGGCTGAGGAGCATGGGGGACATTCTGTCTGTTTTTTGGTCTCTGTGCTCTGGACCTTGGTCCATTCTCTGTTCCCCCAAGCTTAGGGGTGGGGGGCTGGCTGAGCCTCACAGGCCCATGCCTCCTTGGCCCATGTCTCCCCGGCAGTGGTGGCAGGGTGGGGGGCATGGGGGACAGGCCCCATCTGTGCAGCCAAGAGCCAGGCTGGCAGGTCCTTGATCAAGGTCAGGGGAGGGATGTGCAGAGCACCCTGGAAGAGGGATTCTCTGGGAGAAAGCATTCTGTTATTTTTCACCCCCTCCTTGGGGCCTTGTCCTATCTTCCCAGCCTCCTTTAGTGCTCTGCCTCCCTTCAGGACAGCCTGAGAGATTCTGGAAGATTTGTCCAGCATGCTGGTAAGCTGATGGTGACTGCATGGTCACAGCCCGTCTGCTATCAGAGGTCCCTTCCGCTTCAAACTCCATCTTCCTGGTGGGCCTCCCAGAGGGAGTGAAGTCATTGTTTCCCACAACACAGCCTGTGGGTGGAAATCCCTGCCCTGCCCAGTAGGCAGGGTCCACTCCTCTCAGCCCTTCTGTCCTGTGCTCCAAGAAGCTTTGGGTTAAGAGAGCGCCAGCCTTGGCCACACCCGTGGGCATCTTCTCTCCACACAGCCTGAGGTCCTGAACCTTAACATCTGTCTGAGGATCTGTGCACCCAGCTCTGGACAAAGCCTGAGATTCTCCCACAGCATCGGTGGGGCTAGAGTCCAGATTGTCCTGGGAACAGCCAGCTCTGACTGGAAAGTGGGTCTCACTGGGCATGTCAGGAATAAGGCACATCTGGAAAACCATTTTCTGAGACCATTGCTCTGGGAGGGCCAGACAGTGCCCGGGCCTGAGTGGCTTCAGGCCCCGCCCAGGGCTCAGGAGTTGGGGAGGGAGGGCAGTCCCCCTTATTTAGCCTGGCTCAGGCCTGTGGGATCAGGCCTGGGCCCATGACACTGGCCATGGGAGGGACACATTGCTCACCGAGTCAGGTCACCCTGGAGGAGGAGCTGGTCAGGGGACGGCCCCCTGCTCCAGAGTCCAAGCTCCCAGGGCCGGTGGGACTACACGGGGTGAGGGCGTAGCTCTGGCCTTCCCTGGCTTCCCTGTGTGTCCACTCTCAGCTCAATGCTTCCTTCCCCATCTGCCCCTCACCCCACCCCAATTATGCAGAGAAGTCGGGGATGGTCTTCTCATTACTACCCCCATGTCCCCTACCCGTCCTGGGGCCTGGATCCCTCAGTCCTGTACTTGTAACTGGGCCATCAGAACTCAGGTTTCCATCTGGGAAACCGGACCATCAGGAGCCTTCCTTGACAGGCCGGCCGAGAACCAGACTGGGGTTCTGGGAATTAGGGAGTCCTGAGTTCTAATCCCAGTTCTGCCACCTTTTAGCAAATCACTTACCCTCGGAGCATTCCAGGGTTGTGGTGAAGACAAGCCGTCAGCCAGGGACTGTTTCCTTTCTCCCTCCTTCCCTCCCTCTCTCCTCACGTCCCTTCCTTCCCTGTTTGGCCAGAATTTGTGGCAGACCAGGGAGAAGAAGGTCATGAGGTTCGTGGCCTTCCTGGATCTGGGGCTCCAGTGGCAGTCCTCTTCCTTTCACATTGAAATCGTCAGGCCGGGCTACACAGACCCCTTGGTATTGTGGGAGATGGTGGGTGAGTGAGGTGGGCCTTATTCCAGAGAGGTCTGCCCTTGGATGGTGTCTCCTGGTAATGGCAGAGCCTTTGCCCAAAGGAACAGAACAGAATAGTGGGCAGCATTTAAGAAGCCGTGCTAATATGGGGACGGGGGTTGGAGATAAAGTGGGCGTCCGGGTATTGTCCTGAGGACCCTCACATCATCCTGACATTGGTGGGTAGCGGATTTGCTCTGGCCAAAGTGTTTTGCCTCCTCTGGGTCCCCTGGGTCCAGCCCTGCTCCAGAAGGATGTGGGCCTCTGGCAAGTACGTGCTCACCCCTGTGCCCGTGACAGTCGCAAGCTCCACCAGCCTGGGTGCACACACGGAGCCTGCAGGAGGACAAGCAGCTAGGCTCTCTGGTTTGTGGTTGTCTCCCCAAAGATAAGAACAGGATGGCACATGGCATGCACCAAATAAATATTTGGTGGACAAGTTAGGATGTCCCACGTGACTCGCACCCACATAGCACATTGTGCGTCCTCAGCTACATGGGTCCTGACCTGGCCCGTGGGCCCTGTCACGGGAGGGTCCTTTTTTTCTCTGAGGTGCTGTACCCCTACACTGGCCTGAGCCCAGTGGTCCTTGTGGGCCTGCTGCCATCCCCAGGCCTCCAGGCGGAATCCTTGTACTTGCCAGCATCCCTCGTCCCTGCAGCAGGTGGAAGGCTGGGACAGATGGGGGCCCTGTCGGGTCCAGGAAGCTCAGGGGGCTGGAGGACACTGTGGATGTCCAGGGCCGGGGCGTGAGGAGCTCCCTGGGGCATGGAGAGCCAAATAAGAGTTGCCTTGAGGAAAGGCGTGGCAGGTTCTGGGAAGGGGCCCAGTAGGGCTGGGTCCCTCTCTTGGATGGTTACTGAGGCACAGATGGACTTCCAGCAGCTGGGGCTTTCGGAGCACACAGCACCCACCCACCACTGCGCTGACCCCCAGCCTTGCATCCCCACCCCGTACCTCTGGGCATGCAGGTGGACTTCAGTGACCACAGCCCCCCACCCCTACCCCCAGTGGGCCTCCTGCTCCTAGCAAATCCCAGGCTGCTCCCTGGGCACTTCATCCCTGCTCCAGGGTGGCTGTAATGTGTGCCACAGGTGGGCCAAAGGGCGGCCCATAGGTGCTGGTATCGTCATCCGTGGATGGCCTACACACAGGAGGCGTGAGACCTGCACGCTCATCCTGGCCCTGCCCTTGGCGCATGCAGAATTTAGAGTTGCCCCCCTTGCTGAGCCTCAGTTTGTCTCCTGTAAAATGGGGAGAAGCCAACACTCAACGTGTAGGACTGAGGAGGGGCCTGCAGGAGGTGAAAGGAGAGAACCAGAGAGGGCCCCTCCCTCCCAGGCTTGGCCCTGCCCACCTCCCCAGGGTGCGGCCTGGCTGCTCTTCCCCTCCCCATAGGCGGGGGACCTCCCCAGGCTGGCAGGAGCTCCAGGCTATGGGAGTCCAGTTGCTTGTACAGCTAAATGGCTGCTGTGAGGTCTCTGTTACGGCACAGGCTGGACCATGGGGCTCTGCAGAGTGGCCTCTTCCGCTCCCCTCCCCCCATCTTTCCCCTTTAGCTTCTTGCCTCTGGTTCCAGTCTTATCTCCTCTTTTTCCAGTTTGTCTCCTCACCCTCTGTGCTCCCTGGCTATCTCTCCCTCTCAGCCTGGCCTGAGATCTCTCTTTAACTTCCACTGTTGTGGGCATTCTGCTTCCCTTTTCCTCTTTCATTCTGTCCGTCTGTCTTCTGCTGTCTGTCTGTCTTCTCTCTTCCCTTCTCAGGCTGTGTCTCTGTCTCTCTCTTTCTCTTGGGCCTTCTTTCCTTCTCTCCTCTTGCCCTCCTGTCTCCAGGCTAGCCTGCCATGTCTGTCCTCTCCCCTGTGGTCTGCCAGCATGCAGCTTTGGAGAGAAAAAGCCTAAACTGACCCCACTCTCTCCATCTGCCCTGAAATTAGTTCAAATTGCTCCAGAAGCATGAGGCCTCCCAGAGTGGGTACTTTCCACGTCCTTACCTATCTCAGGCCTGCCCTTGACCACAGAGTACAGGGTGGGCCACAGATGAGCTCTCTGTGCCTCCTGATGTCTGTGTGCCTCCATTAGCTGGGCCTGGCCTGTGGTGCTGGGGCCCTAAAGTGACATCCAGCAGCCAGGCCTGGGCTGGGGTGCAGGAGGCCCAGAATGGCCCTGGGGACCCCTGGGCCCCTGTCTCTAGACTAACCCCACTGTGGGGCGGGATGGGGATGCCAGGCAAGCAGGATTCATGGTGCCCCGCCTCCAGGGAAGGCAATGTCCACCTGCTGAGTCCAGCCCGCCCACCCAACCCGCTCCATCCAGAGCTCCTGGCTCTGCCCATGGGCACCCCCTGAGCTTTGCACGTAGGGCGGGGACACCTGAATTTCTCTGGCCCCCTGAGTGGGGCCAGCTTGGAGGAATTTCCCAAAGCCTATTAGAGCAGTGGCTGCCTCCTGCCTGCCTCCTGGAGCTGGGCAGGGCTGAGGGCGGAGGGAGAGAGGGAGGGAGGGGGGAGAGGAGGGAGGGAAAAAAGTTGGCAGGCCGACAGCAGAGCTGTGTCTGCATCCATCGCTGAGAGGAGGCCCGTGCAGTATGGGGCGGGCCAGGAGCAAAGAGAGGCCTTCCTCCCTTTGTGCTCCCCCCTCCTCTCCTCCCCCCACAACCACTCGGGGCCCTATAAATAGGCCCAGCCCGGGCTGTGGCTCAGCTCTCAGAGGGAGTCGAGCACCAGGCAGCGGTATCCAGCCAAGCCCCCTGCCAGCATGGCCAGCGAGTTCAAGAAGAAGCTCTTCTGGAGGGCAGTGGTGGCCGAGTTCCTGGCCATGACCCTCTTCGTCTTCATTAGCATTGGTTCTGCTCTCGGCTTCAACTACCCGCTGAGGAACAACCAGACAGCAGGTGCGCCCCAGGATAACGTGAAGGTGTCCCTGGCCTTTGGGCTGAGCATCGCCACACTGGCCCAGAGTGTGGGCCACATTAGTGGTGCTCACCTCAACCCGGCTGTCACGCTGGGGCTGCTGCTCAGCTGTCAGATCAGCATCCTCCGGGCCGTCATGTACATTGTCGCCCAGTGCGTGGGTGCCATCGTGGCCACCGCCATCCTCTCGGGCATCACCTCCTCCCTGCCGGACAATTCGCTCGGCCGAAATGAGGTAAGCGGGGTGGCCCCAGGCACTTGGGGCTCTGGCGAGGAGCAGAGATGGTTGGGGTCTCATTTTCCACCCATCGTGCAGATGGGGACACTGAGGAGCAGAGAGGACATTAGGTGTCTGGCGGTCATGTGGACTCGGGGCTGGAGCTCAGCTACATCTGCAGCGTGGCGCCCATTTTCTGCCAGGCACTGTGGGAGGCTGAGACCCAGACAGTAGCCGTCTTGCCAATGTCCCCGGTGGGCCTCTGTTATAGGGACTAAACTCTGAGGTTAGTCCCCCAACTAAGGTTGGGGCCAGCAGTTCCTCACCTCTCAGCTGTAGTTTCTTGACCCCCCTCAGCCTGCCGGGACGGCCACCTCCCTCTTCCTACAGCCTGGACCCTGGGGAGACACTGCCCACTGTCCCCAGCCACCCTGAGCCGGAGTCCCGGCGCACATGCAAGAGTGAGCAGGACCCAGGTGGGAGGCCCCACAGGTCCCCAGCCCACCCCGCATTCACACAGGTGCCCGAACACACCACCTTCAAAGAGAAAGCCCCCCCCCCACACTCCTTGGCCCCCAGGAATTAGACCAAGCTGGGGGTGGAAGGGGAGAGAAAACCTTCTCTGGGCTGTTGGTCGGTGGCTTTCCTGGATTGCAGTGTGGGGTGGCGGCTGGGGTGGGGACCTCTGGCCTCCCGTCCGCACTCTGCCACTGGCCCCGTGAGGTGTGGCACATGTATTTGTGTGTGTGAACGGTGTGTGCACGTGGATGTTGGCATGGGTCTCCGGGCTTGTGTAAGCTGCGTGTTCCCGTGTGTGCCTGCATCTGAAAGCATGTCTGCAAGTGTTCGTGCTGCGCTGTAAGCAGGCGGGGGTGAGCATGTACCTGTGTGTGCCCACTGCTCCTGGCTCTAGTGGGGTCTGGGCAGGGGGCTCTAATGGTGAGCAGATGTTGGTGAGTTGGGGCAGGCTGCTGTAAAGAATTCCTCCCCAGCTGCTTAGCCCTGCTAACTGGCCGTTGACGGCAGTTTCCTGCTGTTGCAGACCAGGGCTTTTCCAACCCCTCGGCCAAGTGCAAACTCAGACAGGCTTGGGCCACAGCAGGGGGAAATTTGGCCGGAGAGAGACAGAGGAAGGCTTGGAGGGTGCCTTCCCAGGGAAGGGGAGAGACGAAGGAGCACAGAGGAGGAATCGGATCTACAGAAAGGAGGCTGGCCAGGGCAGGGCAGGCAGGCGGTTGTAGGGACATCGAGGGAGGTGGCCAAGGGCTCCTCAGAGACGGTGGCAGGCGATGATAGCTATTGTTCCCTTACTTCCCAGCCAAAGTTCAGAGCCTTGCCCTGCGGCTGGGGGGAGGCTTGGTAAGGTCTGGTGCAGAGGGCAGCTGGCACGGCCTTGCCGCGGGGGGATTAGCACTTCTGGTGTCACAGTGACACCCTACCCGGCCCCCTTGCAGAGCCAACTGCTGCTTGGCCCAAGATTGAAGATTAGCCTGCAGGCTGGAGTTTAGACTTTAGTCGGGAAAGATGTGGCTGAGGTGGGTGGAAGGGACCGGAGCTCTGGCAGGCCGCGCTGCTCCAAGCTTTGGTCTCTACAGAAGGGCAGAGCCTGGTGCCCGAGGGGGTGGCCCCTGGGTAGGGTCAGGTTCACAGTGGGGTGTGATGGCGGGAGGTGGGGGGAAGGAGGTCCTCATAAGGGGAAGGGTTGAATCTCTGCAGACCTGCCCCATCTTGACCTACCTTCTCGAGGGACAGGAGGGACAGGCATCTGTTGGCCAACTTTGTGCTCTGATTTGGGCATCTTAGGTAGAGGCAGGGAGGGCAGCCACCTGCTATGGTGTCATGATCTGGCTGCACCCTGCTCCAGTGTCCTTTTCCTTCTCTGGCCTCCATTTTCCAGAGTTACCTGGATGCCTGGGCTGGGCAGGTTGCTGATGGAGGAGAAAAAGGGACTGGCTCAGGCTGGGGTCAAGCCGGGTCTGGGAGGCACGCACACCAGGTTCAAGTCCTGTCTGCAGCTAACTTGTTGAGTTGCCCTAGAGCTGAGGACCCTGAGACTCCAAGAGGAACCTAGGTCTCTAGATATTTCTTGGCCCTGCCTGTACTACCAGAAAGCTTACATTGTGGACTTGAGTTTATTATCACCGTTCCCAGGAGGGTCTGGCTAAGACGAGTCCACGAAGGGGCCACGCTGAACATAGGGATACTGAGTGTGGTGGTGGGATGCAGGAACTGTCCTGGAAGTTCTACACCGTGGAAGTTGGGGGTTCAGAAGTACAAGTGCTGGGCCTAGAAACAAAGCATCTCGCCCAGGGACTCCTGCAGATCCTGAACCTGGGATCTGAAGGGATCTGAAGGCAGCTGGCAGGTGGTCCCAATGCCTCAAGAGGGGCAGAGAGCCATCTATGCAGCGAGTGACACACTCTTTCCTCCAGGCTCTGAGGGAGGCTCCCACAGCCCCTTGGGCCCTGGACCCCACCCTGGCCCAAACCTAGGTGGAGCCCTTTGTTGGCATGGAGATTCCTAAGGAAAATAGGGAAAGAAGCTGCAGGAAGTGGTTGGGGTGAGTCAGGGGGTGTCCCCAGGGGCACAGTGGGGGCAACTTTCTTCTCGCTGAGTCAGGGCTTGGGATATGCCCTGGAGAGACCATGGGCCTCTGTCCCGCCTATAGGATCCTGGCTGGTTCTAAGAGCCAAACCCCAATTTCGGCCCAAAATGAGAGCGTCAGAGTCAGGGGTTGGTGGCCTTATCTGGCCCTGCCCTACCCAGACACTACCATTCTTCATGCCAGCGGTCTCGCCTGTGTGGCCCCGGTTTCCATCTGTGAAATAGAGACACAGGGCGTGTCTGGGCTCTGCGAAATGCAAGATGCTCCCGAACCTTGATGTCTTGACTGTTAGCCGGCTCTTTTGATTCTTTCCCTCTCCAGCTCATTCACACATGCTCCCCGCAAACTGGACTGGGACTGCTGGCAGCCAGCTCCCTACCCTAGGCGACCAAGGCCCCTGGTGGGCAAGATAAGCCCTTCACACAGCACAGCGTCCTGTGATACTGGGCAGGAGGCAGGTGTGATAAGATGTGTCAGGGCGGCAAGGGAATTTCTGCCTCTGAGCCGTGGGGAGGACCAGGAAGGCTTCAAGGAGGAAGTGCCATGGGAGCCTGAATGTGGAGACAGGGAAAGGGCTTCCAGGCAGAGAAAGGGCATGAGCGCAGGCAAGGTGGCAGTGGGAAGTCAGAGCCGGGGAGTTGCAGGGTGGGGTTGGTGGGAGGCTGGGGCTCTGGAGGGTGGACGGTCAGGATTGAGGTTAGTGTCTGCCTGTGTCTGAGAGGGGACTGGAGGCCTGGGATTTTAGCGCCCTGAGGGGCTCAGGCAGGGCAAACCTTTCCTCTTTGTGGTCTTTCTCTCAGCCCTGCTGATTCTGGGCCTGACTGCCGGGAGACTGCCTCTGTCTGCTCCATCCAGGGCCTGATCTCAGCCCTAAACTCTCACCTGGGCTCAGTTTCCCTAAGCACAGAGTGAAAGGGTTGTCCCTTCCCTGTTAGCCGCCCTCGCCCGCACTGGCCACGAGTCCTTCCAGGGTTGAGGGTCCCTCCACCTTCTTCAGAGTTAGGGGTGGCTTGGGGAAAGGGAAGCCAGTTTTCAGATGGACGTGCCCAGAGAGGAGGCTGGGGGCTGGGTGGAGATGCCCTAGCTGGGACCTATAATTACCGGTTCCAGGCGGAACCAGATGAGGGGGAGGGCGAAGAGAGGCGGGAGCTTTGTGGTGACTTCCCTCACCACGGAAAATTCTGAGGCGGTTTTCCCTGTGAAGGGCCTTGGAGCAGCCCTGCCAGGCCCATGCTGCCCACCCCAAAGCCTGGCCTTACCCAGGGCTCACTCTGGCAACTTCTCGTCTGAAAGGGGCGAGGCCGTGAGAGGGGACATAGCCTGCATGAGCAGCCCAGTCTGTGAGGACTCGCCTTCCCTCCTGGCCCCCAGGTCACGGCCTCCTTCCCATGTCTTGAGCCCTTACTTCATTGCAGACCAATTCCATGGAGTGCCCCCCCACCTGGGCTCAGCCCCAGAGTGCTCCCCACTTTCTCTAGGGCCCCACCCAGTGGGGGTTCCTCCAGAACCAGGGCTTTCCCCAGGCTGGACAGACATGTCCCACATCCACCCCGTAGGGACTGGCTCAGGAAGGCTTTCCCTAAGAGCCCCTCGTTCTTGTTGGCAGAGCCTCCCTGGGAGTGGGGAAGTGGGGGGAGTGGGAGGGGCATGGTCCCTGCCCTCTGGAAGCTCCAGTGGGTCTGGGGCCTCCTGAATAGCTGGGGCTGAGTCAACATGCCTGCAGGCGTGGGCAGGAAAATGTCATGGTCAATGTCCCCTCAGTCCGGGCATCTCCCCTGAACTGGGGAGCTCCTAGACACCCCCCATTGGTGGCTTACAGGGCTAAGTGAAGGGCCATTTTCATGTTACCAAGGAGCTGCACTCCAGTGGCGTTAAGAACCCCAACTCAATAGATGGTAGAAAAGACTGGAAAATGCCCTATTTCCAGCAGCAGCTCCTGTCAGTGCCTGAAATCCTACCACGGGGACCATAGAGAGGCAGATACAATTGGGATGGGGCTACCCCTGAGTCCATAAGGCCCCCATAAGACCATAAGGGCTTGTGGGTAGAATCTGCCTGCTTCTGGCTGCTCTGGGAAGGAGATCCTGGAACAGGCTTTGTCCCCATTGAGACCCCAGTCCAGATGGCTCTGTGGGAATCCTGCATCCTGACCAGGAGGGTGACTGCAGGTTCTGGGAGCAGGGGTTCCATGTCAGACCTAAAGGCATCCTGGGGCTAACATCTGGGCCAGTGCCTCCATTTTATTGATCAGGAAACTGAGGCCAAAGAGGCATTGAGATTGTTGGGTTGTGTAGCTGATCAGGGCAGGGGAGGAGCGGGTCGCCAGCTTGCCTCCTGGCCCTTCGTTCTTTCTGCTGCTCTAAAGTGCACATACTCACACTTCACTGACACACACACACACAGACACACTCACACAGAACAGGGGTGGGGAGGCACACACAGGTGGTTGTAGAGCACATTTGCAAGCCTGGGCAGTCCCACTCAGGCCCTGGGATCCCAGGAGGGTGGGATAAGTGCTTCTCAATGAGCCTCTTCCTTTCCCTGGCAGGAGGGTGGGGACTGCCCTGGAGTAAGGAAAAGAAGGAGGGAGGGAAGGAGGAAGCCATTGTTTTGTGTATTGTTTCTTGTCAGGAAGATGAAGTGGCTTCTGGGAGCAAATAATGACCCTCTGAAATCCACTGCTCACTCTGTCCCTCATGGGGGCCTCCTTCCCTTCTCGACCCCTGTCCCTAGCTAGTGGTGGCACTTCTGCTGCCAGGGGACAGGATGGCACACTCAAAAGTTCCACCAGATGCCCAGCATGGTCATGCAGGGCCATGTGCCACAGAGAGACCCCCCCAGACACACAGAGCCCTCCCGTGGCAAGAGATGGCTCGTGTGTGATCGAGATTCTCAGAGACAGCTGGGACACCCGGGCTAACACATGACCAGCTGGTCTGCGTGTCCACATGGGGGCTGAAAGTGAGGGGATATTCTCAAATTTGGGGTGCAGGGCTTTATGCATTTTCCTTAAATCAAGCTTGTTAATTATGAGGCTCAAATCCTTCCCGCTGCTGCTATTTATAGTGTCTGACTGCTTTAGTCTATCCATTTCTGAGAGAGGGCTGGTAAACTCTTCCACTCTGGCAGCTGAGTGACCAAATTCACCTTACAGTTCTGTCAGTTGTCATTTTTTTCTAGGCTATCTTGTTTGGCGCATACAGGTTTCGAATTTATGTAGCTCTTTGATAGACTTGTCATTCAATTATGATGTAATAAGCCTCTTAATATCTAATGAAAGAGAAAAGGAAAGAGTCACACCCGGACCCATACGGTCACCCCTAGATCCTGCAGACACCAGCCTATAAAGATACACAGAGGCACACAAAGCGTTGTTTACCTGGAGGGACATGCACACAGGAATACCCATCAAGGAGTGACACAAGGGACCCACTGAGGTCCCCCTGACTGTGAGTGCTGAGTCCTGGAGGCAGTGGGCAAATAGGGCAGGCCTCGAAGTCTCCCCTCCCCTGTTTTTCAAGACTGGATGCTCAGCCAGACCCATTTAGGAACCTGCTGTTTTCCAAGGATGAGTCACCAGGGCGTCCAGGGTAAGTTGGGGCCCTGGGCCTAGGCAGCGACCTTGATCATTCTGTCCATGGGCAGCAGGGATGGGTTGAGGCCCGCTGTCTAGAGAGCTCAGTCCCATACGCTCTCCTTCTCCCGCCGTCCTGGGGCCTGGGTCACACTGATCGCTGTAGACCCATCTTCCACCCGCTCCTCGGTCCAAGCTGGAAACAGCCAGGTCCCTTGGCTGGACCTGTAGATAGTCAGGATCCTTGGCTGGGATGAGATGGCTTTGCTATCTCCTCCCTGGGTCTCAGCCCCCTCATCCATTACCTCACAGAGGCTTGTGTGGGCCTCCCCTTAAGACCCACGAAAACTAATGACTGGCCTGTGGTGTCCCAGCCAAAAAGCAGGTAAATCGGCCCTAAATCCAGAGAGCTTCCCTGGAGCCAGGCTGCCTCTAGAGAGGGTGGGAGTTCTAGAAAATTAGCATTCTCTGCTGCTTCTTTCACTATACGGCAAGTGTCTCCTCTGAGGTCCAGGCAGTAAGAAGAGAAGGTCTCCCCACTCCATCCTCACCAAGCTCCCAGGCTAGGGGTTTGAGGCACCCACAGAGGAGGCTGGAAGGTTACTTCCCGGCAAGAGTCGCAGGCGGTTCAGTGAGAGCCTGATGGCGCAGCCGCAGAAGGTAATTCCAGCCAGGGTCTATGGGAAACTTCTTGGAGTCTGTAGGGTCTGAACTGGGCCTTGAGGGGACTTACCTGGATTTGATGTGAAAATGAAGAGCTTGCTGCTTTCTGATGCTTCAGATTCAATGAGGGTCTTATTCTGTTGTTCAAACTTATATTCATAAAACTAATGTTTTTTTTGTTGTTGTTGTTGTTGTTGTTGTTGTTTTGAAGGAGACTTAATCAGTGGCATATAAGACTAAGCTGGGCAAAACTCCCTGGAAACGTGCGAACATTTTTTTTTTTTTTCAATACCAAGTGACCACAACTGAGATCAGCCCTATTTAAGCAATTGTTTCTGATTTAATGGGTTGTAAACAATAACATTATTTTGAGTTTTTACCTGCTTTCTTCTGGACATCCACTTTCAGCAGACCTTTAACAATCCCTCCCTTTCAGTACTGAATTATCAAGTTTTGCCCAATGTAAGTCACACAAGTGTGTTGGTGGTCAAAGGAGAAGTGGTCAGCAGACATTGAAGCAATCAGGGGAGGCTTCCTGGTGGTGCTGGTTGTGATGGCTATTGGGAGAAGAAGTTCATCAACCCATGCGGTTTGAGCTAAGGCTCTGGGTGGTCAGGAAAGGGGGTAAAACGCAGAGTTCCCAGGGCAGGTGCCCACCCCCTCCACTTCCTGTAGACTCAGAGAGCTGGGCATGGCCCTGGGCCCCTGGCTCTGCTCATTTTGCATGAGTACCTGTGCCTATGGGCTGAGCAGGTGCTGGGGTACTCAGACCTGGTTGAGAATTGGGGGAGGAGATGAGCTTGCCCCGGCCACGTCTGTGAAGAGGGTGGGGATGGGGGAGGCTAGGAGGCAGGAGCCACTTAGAATGATGGCTCCATTAATCAGAGTGCCAGCCCTGGTTTCCGGACTCCTGCCAGCTAATAATTAGGCTGAGCCTGGAGAGCCAAGGAGAGAGCAGGAAGAGGAGCCTTGGGCTTCCTGAAGACTGTCAGGAGGGCAGTAGCAGGCGTGAGTGGGGATAGGCATTTCTGCAAGTCGGCCTGGTCTCATGGGCCTCACCTCCATGGAGCTCGTTATGGCTCCTGGCAGGCTCACTCTTGTCTCCACAATCCTATGCAGGGCCCTTCCCCTTCCACCTGTCCCTCAGTCCAGCAGATAAGGTGAGAAAGAATAAGAACAAAGCCACAGCTGTCCCGGTCCCTCCTGCCTCTGCAGCCCTTCCCAAATGCCCCGAGACCCTCCCCACCGCATTGCCTTGGAAACTCCAGCCACTCTGGAAAGTGGGCAGGGTAAGCTATTTTACAGATAGGGAAACTGAGGATCAGACTGGAGAAAGGCCATGGCCATGGCACCAGCAAGGGGGAGAGTCAGGACCTGAACACAGGGCTTCTGCCTCTACCACCCAACCTAGAGATGGGAAGAAAACCGGGCATTGCCCAGAGGGCTGGCTGGGCTGAGGGGTCACAGTTCTGGGGTCCGCCAGGAAAAGCCTAGAGCTGGGGCTGCAGCACAGGGGAGGGGATGTGAGTCACTTTCCCTGTGACCCAGGACTGCAGACAAAGGCGGGAAGAGAATTGTTCTTGTAAGATGGCCTCAGGGTGGGGCTGAGAAAACTCGGGGGTTGGGGGGATGGAGGAGAGTCCCCCACCTAGGGTTTTATAAAATGCCCCTTGGCTTTGGAGGACCACCCCCTCTCCCTTCGTCTCCAGGATGAGACTTCAAGTTCAGGCTTATTTGGACACACCAGCTCTACCTGGAGGAAGCAGACTGCATAGCCACATCGGGGTGTCTCTGCCAGTGGGCTTTGTCCATGCAGCTCAGCTCCCCTGTGTGGGTGCACCTGACCCCTGGGACCCCCACAAAGGGGAGGGTGTGGGGGATCCCTGGGGAGGGGTCTTCCTGGTGCAGCTGCAGGGGGAGGGCTCTGATGACCTCATGGCAGCTCCCATTCCCTTCTTTTTCCATGAGTCATGTTTCTAAAAGCAGCCCAAGAGCAAGTGGCAGCCAGACGGTGGTGGCGGGGCCTATGCGGCCAGGGAGATGGGGGGGGGCGCTGGTCCAGGAGGGAGGGGAAAACAGGGAAGGCAGAGAAGAAAAGGGAGAGACAGACAAGGTGGGGTAGGAGACAGAGGGTGGGGCAGCAAGGGAGACAGCCTCAAGGAAAGAAACTAAGGGAGTGGGGCTCGCTAACCAGCGAAGACCCTCCCCAGCTTTGGGAGTTTTAGACGCAGCAGGGAATGGGGTGGAATATTCTGGAATTGTGGGGTGTGAAGCCGTGTGTCCAGGTGGGCCCTCCCACATGTGGGACTTGTCCCTCCCCTCAGGTACTCCGGTACCCCAGGATGCCCTTGCTGGCTGGAGCTGAAGGCAGAGGCCGGGCTCCCTCCCAGGCTTCTCCAGCCTCCAGGCAGAGCACAGAGGGTGGAGGCAGGTACCAGGGGCCGGGCTGGCAACTCCTCAATGCTATGGGAGGAACAAAGCTTGGTGTCCACTACCCATGCTGCGTGCTGGGGTGGGGACTGTCCGCCCCCACACTGGGCCCAGCAGGGGGGCTTGTGATGGGCTCTAAGGACACAGAGGTGCCGGGGGGCCGGGGCTCTAGGACACAGTCCCCACCTTGTCTGCTTAACGAACCTTGCTGTCCCTCTTCCTGACAGCTGGCCCCTGGCGTGAACTCTGGTCAGGGCTTGGGCATCGAGATCATCGGCACCCTGCAGCTCGTGCTGTGCGTGCTCGCCACCACGGATAGGAGGCGCCGGGACCTCGGGGGTTCGGGACCTCTTGCCATCGGCCTCTCCGTGGCCCTGGGACACCTGCTGGCGGTGAGTGTGGGGCCTCCCCAGCTGGGAATGGGGAGAACAGGGCCAGGCAGGGCGGTTAGGGTACCCTGTCATGGGTAGGACACTGGGGCCAGGGTCTTGCTCTGAGAGGGCAGCATGGGGACCTCCTGACCATCTTTCTGGGTCAGCGTGCCCCTGTTTTTCTGGGTCTGATTGTCACCTCCCTGTTCTCTCTCTGTGTGTCACGATGTCTCCTCTCCCTCTGTCTCTACTTCTCTGGATCTCCCCCTTCTGCCTCCTACCCTGCCCCTCTCAGATCGACTACACAGGCTGTGGCATCAACCCCGCCCGGTCCTTTGGCTCCTCTGTGATCACACACAACTTCAAGGACCACTGGGTAAGGGGTCGCAGGGCTATCCCTGGGGGGAGGCGGGAGGTTTTGGTGCTGAGTGATGGTCCCAGCTCCACCCTGTGGCATCCTCTCATCACGGAGGCTCTGGGAGACTGAAAGGGCCGAGGAAATCGGGAAAGCGAGGCCTGACATGGGGGTGGTGGGGTGCAGCGCCCCAGCAGCATGATGAGGAGCCAGACCCAATCATGGCCCTACCCTTTCCCTATTCAGTGCGACACAGGCAAGCTGTCATTCTCTGAGCAGTGAAGTGGGGTGTCGTGAACCCTACTTAACTCCCAGGGTGGCCTCTGGGACCGACGGCCTCACCGCCTGTAGGTTGAGTGTAGCACAGAGTCAGCACTCAGTGGATGGAGCTGTTCCTCCTGTCCATGTGACTGTTTCAGGCCACCGTTTATCAAGCTAGACCTTCCTGGGGCCCTTCTGACACTGGGGAGGGTGGGACAGGGTTGGCCCAGTCACACCAGGCACCCCGAGCTGGGGCACATGGAGGCAAGGAAAGGCCCACTGGCAGCGTCCTGGGATAGTGGATGTCTTGGGCCTGCTCCTCGAGCCCTGGAATCAGGACGTTGGGCTTCGACACTGCCTGCCTCTAAATCCAGGCGCAGATGGGGAGGGAGCCCATGCTGTGGGGTGTTGGTGGGGTGCCTCTCAGGGCAGATGTCCCTGGAGAGGAGGAGCCCAGGGCTTCGGTGGACAGCCCCTGAGCATGTCTGCTCTGTTCCTAGATTTTCTGGGTGGGGCCGTTCATCGGGGGAGCTCTGGCTGTGCTCATCTACGACTTCATCCTGGCCCCGCGCAGCAGCGACCTCACGGACCGCGTGAAGGTTTGGACCAGCGGCCAGGTGGAGGAGTACGACCTGGATGGCGATGACATCAACTCGAGGGTGGAGATGAAGCCCAAATAGAGAAGCCCTGGCCCGGGCACCCATGTGGGGGCGGGGCAGGGGCGGGCGGAGGGCGGGGAGGGGAAAATCCTGTTGCAGACATTCGGACAAGCTGGCCAACGTAGCTTCCCAAAGATCCTCCAGAACTGCGTGGTCAAGCCTGGTTCGGGACTGTTTCTATCACTTTCTTTCTCTTTCTCTGTTTCCTGGCCTCTGGGCTTCCTGGGGACCAAGATTTATCAATCACTCACTCCCTTGAAGTCATGGAGGAGGTGAAAGAGAGGGACCCACCCTGCTAAGCTGTCCCCTTGGAGTGTGATGGAAGGTGTGCCAGGAAGTCCGCCTCATCCCAGAGGTGCTCCACGGCTCGCCTGCTACAGGTCTCTTGGGCACCGCCCTGTTTGCTTTGTGCCTTTGGGCGTGGCCCTCCTTCTAGAACAGTCCCTCTGCCCCCGAGGGTGCTCCAAGGGGAAGAGATCCCAGGAGGTGTATGATAGGGCAAGTGGCAGACTGGCTTCATTCCTGTGGTTTGGCTCGACCTCCAGCCCCCCCCACCCCCGCCCCCGCCGCCCTGGACTTGCTGCATGACCTTGCGATCGTCCGTATCTTAGGGCCCCTGTGACCCCATCTGTAGAGTGGCAGGGACAGGGAGAGCTCTCCGAGCCCGAGGCCTCTCCATTCTGTAAGTGTAGATACTCTGTGGGTTCTAGAAGAGGTAGTATGGACCAGCAGCTTTTCCACTTGCCCTGGTTCTTTCCCAAGGGGAGAGCTATAGTACATACCTGTGTGAACACAAGGACACAAGGACATATGCATACATGGTTCAGAGCAGTAGACCAACAGACAGCCCAGGGCATGAGAAGTCCCTGTCCGCGGGGGAGCAGGGCCGACCCCTATGCAGCGGGGATGGGGTCCGCTGTTGCAGGAAGGTGTCAGATGGAGCGCAAAGGAGCAATACCCATGCTCCTTCATAGGGTTTTAGTCGGCCTTGCCCACCTACTGTTGCATCATCTTAATTGTCCTGCGGTTCTCCGCTTCCTCCTGCCAGCGTAGACACAGGTCACGCTTATGCAGGTGTGTGTTTATTAAAGGGAAGTTGGTTATCTGAAGCCCCAAGCCCGAGGCTAGGGGACCATGATGCGGATCAGCCCATGGAGGCACATGGCCCTTGCTGGACGCTGAGGGCGGCTTCCAAGCTCCTAGCTGATGCTAGGGGAGGGAAGAAGCAGATTCCCCCACATATTGCTGAACTCCTGGTTGGAGGCATTTGGGGCAGCTGGGTGACCTGCGCAGGCTTGCTATGTGACCCCAAGCCACAGGCTTCCCTTCTCATTTACCTGGGGGGATAGTTGTCTTTGGCCTGATGATGTAGCTCCCAACACCACCCCAGGACCGTCTCAGAGGAGAGAGTTTGCTTTGGGAGCAGTTGTCTCCATGGTCTGTCCAATCCCATTGGGGCCAGAGCAGGTCCCCCAGCAAGCCTGTAGCCATGATGGTGACAAAACCCAAGTGACTCCATCTGCCGATTATCTGAAAGCAGCAGGACAACCAGGTAACCCTAACTGGTCACCGATACATCGTAACATCTACACACTCTCTTCTCCATCATTCCCTAGCAGGGACTTCTAGCTCATTTAACAGATAAGGAAACTGAGGTCCAAGGTCCCACAGCTAGATAATGACTTGGCCAGGCCTAGCAACCGAGGCCATGTCTCTGGCTACTCCCTGGACCGGGAGACTGGCCCCTCTTATTCCCAGCTGCTCGGTTTCTGTCTGGGCAGGGGTCAGAAGCCAGGAGGGGCGAGGGGTGTGCTGGAGGGGAGGGGGTCAGGCCCACTTCCTGTCTGGTTCTGATTGCTGCCTGCCAGACCCCGCATCTGTCCACTCTGCCTCTGTGTCTCTTTGGAATCGGAAGTTCATTCTATGTTAAGAAAATAAAGGAAAATGACTTATAAGGTCATCTGAGCTTCCTGTAGTTTTTCTTCTTTGGGTACTGTGTTCCTACGAAGGCTCCCAGGGTCGGAGAGGAGATGGGTGCCCACACTGCGGACCCAGTCTGAGGGGGAGTCGCTGCCTGCCTTCCTGCCCCGAGGGTCCCTGGTCTCAGTGGTTGGACACAGCCTCACCCCAGAGCTCCACCTTTGCAACACAGAGTTCTGTTCCCGGTAGGGGTCATTTTTGGTGACAGAGTATGAAAGACATGGGGGAAAGCAGGATTGAAGTGTGACAGCCCCATTAAGACTTGGCCTTCCTCAGAGGGTGGCCCAGGGAGCACCAGGGGCCACTCCTGTGTCCATACTTCTGTCCCTCCACTCCCATTTCTGACCCCGGCCACAACTGTGTTGGATGGTGGGACCCAAGATTTGGTCAGGAGCTCACGCATCAGTACAGAGTGAATTTGAGCTGAGCACAGGTGATGCTTAGCTGGCTGGGAAGGGTGACCTGTGGTAGCTAAGGGGGAAAGAGCAAGTTAGCACCTTGAGGCCTTGTGGGCCCCCTACCGTCCCAGAAGCAGGTATCACACCTAGTGGGGGTGTGTGTTTTCCTGTGGAGGCATCTGTGGCTTGAGTCAGATACCTGGCATGTCTGCTCAGGCAGAAGAGAAGAGAGGTCAGAGTGGGCTGTCCTCTGCCCTGAAGGTGACAGGGAGCTGGTCTGCACCTGCTTTTCCATTTGTCCCCCTGTAGTCTGGAGGCTGGTGTGGGCCCAGCAGGGCTCTGTTCAGCCTTCTTGAACTCACAAAACCCCTTCCCACTCATGGCCTCTCTCAGAGCTGGGGACACAGAGGTGTGGCTGTCCTTATTTGACAGAAAGGGAGATGGACACCCAAAGACAAGTCTTTGTTGCTGAGAATTGGACACAGGCCCCTGGTACCTGCCTCCCTGCCCACCACACACACACTGAGGGCTGGTTTCTCAAAGTGGAAACAACAATATTAGAAAACTGAAAGATGACTTCCCCCATTTACGGATGACACTGAGGCCCCTGAAGTTGAAATGATTGGCCCAAGGCCACACAACAGGTTGGTGGCAAAATTGGGATTTGAACCTTCTTTGCCTGGCTTCAAAGATTAGGCTCCTCCCACCATGAGGTGCTGGTCTGTTTTGTCAAGAACTCCACGAAGTTTGGTTCTAGGCCAGCCAGCTAGCCTGTCTTCCTCTGCCTGGAGGGTGTTGAGAGACAGAAGCAGGAAGGACAATGGGAGGCTGAAGGAACTCCAGCACTGAGAGGAGTGCAGCTCACTCTGGGGCTACCTAGACTTGGTGTCTGTTTCTGACACTTCATCACCACCAGACCCCTGGCATCTCCCCTGGCATTGACCCCACCCCAGCCTCCCTGGAGCTCTCTAGGCCTGACTGCCCCTTTCTCTGGAGGGAAATGTCTGCTAAACTTGCTTATCCAGAGGTTGCCCCCTCCCACAAGACTATATGGGAAGGGGAAGGGCAATGCTGCACTCTGAGGGAAAATAATGCCCAACGAAGAAGCCTCAGATGTCCTTCCGGGCCTGGGGACAAAGACTTCAGGGTGAGGCTGCCCCAGGTGTCCTCTCATCTTCTGGCCCATGGGTACAGAACTTCAGACACCCCAACTCCCAAAGGTCAGCCCCCCTCTGCTCTGCCTGCATTTTGTCTAGCCCAGCACAGAGAAGAAATTTTGCAGGAAAAACTGGAGCTAGAGCAAGGCTGGGAGAGCAACCAGAGCCCGTGTCTATTTTCTTCATCTAACTTTAACAGAGAGAGTACATTTCCTGGAAGATTCCATGACTCAGACTTTGTCTGCCGGCTGCTGAGCATTCAAGTGAGCACCCACGTGAAGTGCTCTTGTGGGGATCATCTATCACACCCCTTCAGCTGGCTGCCTGCTAGGACTCCCCCGTGGTCTAGCGGAGATTTGCACATGGAGGTGGCTCAGTGAGCCTGGAAGGCTGTGCCGTCTGCACTTGGCCCAGGAGGAAGCAGGATGCAATCTAGCGGCCATTGAATCCTAGAATATCTGTCCCTTCATTAAACTCACAAGAGCAAAACGTTGTGGTTCCACACTCACGCCCCTGGTTCTGAGACCGAGGATCCCTGGCCCAGATTGCAGGATTTTTCCAAAGGCCTTCGGAGGGAACGTCTTCCAGAGGCCTGTGACGAATGCTCAGATCAACCTGAGGTTGCCTTTACGCCACACACACATATATATGACTGGGTCAGTCCGTGCTGGGTTTCCAAATATGCAGGAATCTGGGATCCTTGTAGACCCATTGTTCCATTTTGATAGTTCCCTTTCCCCTCCAGGATCAAAGGGATTCCTCCTCCCAGACCCTGGAGGGGTGCTGAGTCATCCAGGGGAGAAGAATGGATCTCTGAAGCTACCCTGAATTGGGGTCAGGAGCAACTGGTCGGACACACGTGCCGTGAAGCCTCAGTGGGGCTGGTGGCCTATAACTCTGGCTGTGATCCCAATGTCAGTATCCATCTCAAAAACTCACATGGGCTCAAAGAAGGCCCAAATGAAAGGATGTGGCTGTCTCAAGGCAGTCATTTGCCACTTGGCCCCAAGGACCATGGTGCCTTTTGGGAGAACTGATAGACGCAGGGAGGGTTCTTTCTCTTTGGGGGTTCCAAGGCCAGTCCTCAGAATTCCAAGACCCAAAGCCAGGAACTGGTCTGGAAAAGCACTGGAGGAACAGGGGGCCCTGTCCTTGAGGTGGCCCAGCCACGTGCTGACCCATTAGGATTTTTCCATCTCTCCTGGAGGTCACACCTTCACTGGTCAGTAGCCTCTCAAGGAGGGGGAATAGTGATTAATGTTTTATGGACAAGCTGCTGGGCATGATGCCTTGTTTTCTTTAGGTTTAGAATACAATGAAGACGATGAATGGAATTTGCTGTGAGCTGGGGGCCAGGGTGGGGCCATTCTTAGGGGACCCACAGGCGGTGATGTTTACTGTCCTTCCCTCAGTGCTGAAAAGAGGGCAGTTCTGGAAGTAGGAAAGGCTGGAGATGATGCAGGTGAGGCTTTTGCCTACGGCGCCATCATCCCCAGCCCTCAAGCGACAGCTTGCCCCACCAACACCTTGGGTCCCGGTGTGCGGAGAGCTACTGGTGAACTGTCCCCAGAAATGCTAATGAGCTCGTTCTGCTCAGGCAACTCTATTTCAATCCACTAAAATCACACTCTCCGCATATAGGATTCTGCTCATTTTTCCGTTCTCCCCAGTGTGTTGATGGGGAATGAGATGAGGACACAGCTGATCTTCAGCTATAGGGGCAGTAGTGCCTCAGCACTTCTTAAATATGAAAATACTTTCATCTGTTCTGAGTTCCTCAAGAACCCCTCCCCACGGCTGGCTTCCCTGGCTACCCTGGTCCTTCTCTTATCTCTAGTCTCCTGTGGACCCCTTCACTACCCAGCACTTAAAAGGTTAAGCCTGTCATCAACAGGGGGCCTCAAGGGTCCTACTCAGCACCTAGGACCTAGGGGAGTTCTGGTGGATTATAGCACTTTGCTGTAATATACCCTGCATATCACCTCTAGTTGGGAGAGAAAACATGCAATTCATATATATATAGGTCCAAGGTCTAAGTTGGAAAGTTTTATCTGTGTGTGTGTGTGTGTGTGTGAGAGAGAGAGAGAGAGAGAGAGAAACTCAGTCCTTAATACTACAATATTGGGAGTCAACCTCTGATCTACCCCGAGAACCTTCGCAATAATTCTCACTCACGGGAGAGGCATGCCCAGCTTTGTGTAAGGACGCAGCCCTCTCCCAGCGCTTGCAGCCTAGCCCCGATCCATCTCAGCAACACAGTCAAAGGCTGGAGGCATGTCTTCTGCCCACAGTCACATGGCTGCTAAGAGATGTCACCGCCAGCTGCTATCCTTGGTTTGCCTAAAGCCAGCCTGCCCCTGTAGAATATTAGCTCGAAGAGACTGGCCTGGCTTGTGCTCATGAAGGAGGAACCGGCACACATTTTTCTGTAAGTTACTGAGTAAGCAAATAAATCTATAATTTGGAAGGAGAAAAAGATTGTCTTTGGGGAGAAAAATGAAAGGGATGGAGGGAGGAAGGGAGGGGAGAGAGAGAGACTCTCAAAGAATTCAATAAATGAATCCTCCCCCCCACCCAGAAGAAAAAAAGCAAACCCAAAGAATCCATAAAGATGCAAAAGTTCTCAAGGATAGGAGCCCTACCATTCATAGCAATCTTGAACATTCTAAAAGTGGCCAAGGGTCCCTGGTATTTCATTAAACACAAGCTTTGTTTTTAAACTTAGCTTATGTTTTTCATATAATGCAATATAAGTAGATATAAGTAACTTACGTCTTTAAGGAACTCAAACGGAAAACCCCAACACACTAAACCTATAATACCAAGAAACTTAATTTTAATCACCTAAGATTAAAAGTGCTGGCTGAGGAAGATGGCGTCAGGCAAGGTATTAATGTATTTTAAGTATCGCTTGGGTGTGCGTGTCAGGGGAGGATGGTGAGGCAAAGCCCGTAAAGTAGGAATCAGTAGGGTCTGAGCTGCCACAGGGTCTTCTGGATTGTGGAGGTACAAATCACAACTTTTTGTTTCTTGTTTGAACTCCAAGGAAACCTCCCTTAAATTAAAGCTTGAGTGTTTGAACAAGACGAGGGCCTGGGCACCTGCTGGATTCCGGGCATTGGCTTCCAAACGGCCTGCTGGGAAAAGCAAGTTCCTGGGAGACTGGCGGAGGCTGGGCCCCCTTCTTCTCCCTCCCCAGATGAGGTCGGCTTGGTTGCTTGGATAGATGACGCAGGAGGTACTGTGGTGAGGTTTTTTGGTTGTTGGTTTTTTTTTTTTTTTCCCCCAGTGAGAAATGCATAATAAATGAGACATTTGACAACAATGCTTGCCCCCTCTATTTTCACACCTCGTTCTTTCTCAGCCAGCATTCCTGGGGGAGCCAGGCACTGGGAGGGGAGTTCCACGTTGGAGAAGGTGCAGTGAGGGTGGAGCTGGGTTGGTGGCCCACGGGCTCAGGAGTGAGCCTCTCCTCTCGTCACAGGGCGGGGCTTCTTAGTCTCAGCCAGCCACCTTGCATGGGCCAGCTGTCACACAGGCACCTGCCACTCTGGGATAAGCATTTGTGGCTTTCCACTGCTGCTCGCCTTTGGTAGTCCCCTTCATTTGTGGGTCTCAGCAAAGACATGGACACACAGGCATTTCCTGGTGCCCTGGATACTTGGACCTTTTTGCTTCCTGCCTTCCTTCACTCCTCTCTCCTGTTGGCTTCTCTGCAGACCCGAGGAGGTGTCTCCACTCCACAGCCTGAGAGAAGATTCCTGGCTCTAGGGAGAGGATGGCTCTGTTCAATTGTTCGTGAAGTTCCAAGAGCCGCTGGTGCACCTGGATCGTGACGGATGGGCTGCTCGCACCTTCCATCCGAGTCGAACTCCAAGAATTTCCACCGCTGGCCGTGACCTCCCAGGCTGGGAGGGGCAGCTGCATCTGCCTCCAGGAACGCGGGGCCTAGAGACACCAAGCCTCTGAATCCCTCCATGGGGGTCCAGAGCTCTAGTTCTAGAAAATTCCGAGGGCTCCCTGCCCATTTCCCTCCAGCTCCCTAGGTGTGAAATCTCCTCAGGCTGCCCCTGAGATGCTCTGGAAAGGGAAAATAAAAAGATCCCAGAAAGGTAGATTTGAAACAGAATTTAGTGGCCACAGGGATTTCACCAGCTGTGAAAGCCACTCATGTGCCTGCCCAAGGCCTTGGGTGAGTGGCTCGGGTAGATGCCCTGAACTTAGGCCAGTCACCGGCTCCTTATGGTCCTTGCAGAAAACCCCAGCCCTGGAGCTGTTGACTGGTTTTCACGGGTGATGAGGTTGAGTTTGGAAACCGTATCGCCCTCTGGGGAACTCATCAGAGTAATTACAGTAGAGGCACTGACAAGTCTTGCAATTAAAAATTCACTTATCTAAGCCAGTGTTCACCAAACTAATTTGTCCACAGAGCTTTCTTTTGGAAGTAACTGGTATTACTGTTTTGGAGGACTGGTTTTCTACAGAACACATGATAACTGTTAGCCTGGGCATTATTTCTGAGGGCCCTCTGGCTTTCAGCTTCTCCTATTTAAATCTTCAGGCTGGCTTAGTTAGGCCTTAGACCCTCTGAGGGCAGGTATGAGGGACGAAGGAGGAGACAGAAATTCTGAGTTCAAGGCGAGGGCGCTGGGGTGATGGGGAGGAATAAGAAGCAGACAAGTGTGCGCATGCCTATGTACACGAGCGCAAGACAAAGAGAGCGGGAGGAGGTGAGAGAGAGAGAGATAGCCAGTTATCAAGAGAGACAGATCACAAAGGTTGAGAGTCACAAAAAGAGCAAGAGAGGGAGAGAAGTGGGAGCTGGGGGTATGCTGTGTACTGTCTGGGGGATGGCTGGGGAGGACCTTCTTCCCCAGAGTGACTCTTCCTCAGGCCCATCACTGATTAATCCCCGCCTGCCTTGTGGGCAGCTTGTACGAGAGCCAGGGACAGGTGCCTGGGTACAGCCAGAGAAGGCTTCCAGGAAAGGAGCCTCCATAAATCATTGACTGGCCTTCCATTGTGCTGGAACCATCTGGTGCTTGTTGCCAGGCCAAGCTCCTGGAGCTGTGGGCAGAGGTGGCGCGGGCTGGGGGTGAGCTCAGCTGAGCCGGATCTCATCCAAATCCTCCAGAAACAGACCAGTGTAGGGCCATCAGGGTGGGCTGGGCAAACCTGGGGCTGCCTCCCAGCTAGAGCAGGGCAGCAGCACCTCCGATGAGTCTCTTCCCCTCTCTGTGCCTCTGTTTCCCCACCCATACCATAGGGATTGCATTTGAGAGTCCTGAAAAGCCCTCCCAGGTCTAGGATTTTGCTCAAAAGCCTTGAAAGCCTTGTACCTGGAAGCCTCTCCCCACGTGTTGGCGTTGGGGTCTTATTCATACCCCAGCTTGTATCCCTGCAGACTTGCCCTAATGCACCTGGGCTCTGAGCCTGCTTAACTCCATTGGGGGGACATCCCTAGGGACAGAGGCCTTAGGCCTGTCCTCGGAAGCTCCAGGGTGCTTGGGGAGACTCAACAACCCCTGCAGCTGGCCAGGATTGGGTCTGTCTGCCTCTGGAAGGTGCTGACTGTGGGGAACCTCCTGTACCCACTGCCTATTTGCCTGGTACTGTGGGACCCCAGGCTCCCCTCTCCCTATGCATTCCCATAGCACGGCACTGGGAGGAAGGCCCGGGGCGGTGGTGTGGGGGGGTCACTGCAGGAGGTCTCTGAGGCCACCAGTCCCAGTCCTCCATGCCTTGCTTACACTAGCCAGGATGCAGTCCCAGTGCCCTGCCCGGAGAAGGGAGGAGGATTGGGGCAGCTCTCACAGACCTAGCCCTCATTCCACACACCCTGGGACTTATCCTGGTGGAAACACCAGCTGTGATGATGCTAGGAAGCCAGAGAACGGCCAGGGGTGACAGGGAATTGACCCAAACCCCCCATCCCCATTAAAGAGCTGGGAAAACGGAGGCCAGAGAGGAAGCTTCCCTAAGTCCCCTGGGTGCCTTCTTAGCGGGGGCTAGAGCTCTTCCTGCTGTTCCGAGCCCGCTGTCCCCCTCATCTCTTGTTGCCTTTCACTGAGGCCATTTCTTATTTCCGTCTTTCCCTGTCCCTGTGGGGCAGTCCTAAGGGACTCTGCGGAGGCCCCCAGAGTTGTCCTGAGCATAGTACATGCCCAAGGCAGAGCTGCCTGGCTCCCCGCTCAGATCCCAGCCCCCTCAGCTTGCCCACCTGTGTACATCCACTGGGTACAGGAGGGAGGAAAACACTCCCTGAACAAAGGAGAGGAGAGGAATGGGGTATCCAGGGAATGAGGACTTGCAGGCTGGATCTCACGGGGGCAGCCAGAGGCAGTCCTTGCCCCAGGCAGCAAGCAGAGGGACCCCAGGGCGGGCAGAGGATTGGGGAGAAAGGACTGGCGGGGCTGCTGGAGAGGAGGCTGGCCTGGGGTGCTGAGCAGACTCCTCAGGCTGGGGCTCTTGGTGCCTGTGAATTTCAGGGTGGATCTAGGCTTCAGAGATCAGGATCCTGGGCTGGGGTCAGAAGGGAGGCTGGAGACCTCAGAGCAATCAGTAAAGAGGCAAAGGGAAGCCCATTTATAATGTCCTGCCATGTGTTTGGTACTGTATTGTGACTTCATGTACCTTGATTTGCTTGATACTCATCAATGAGCAGAGAGGTATGGAATTGCTTGTTTGTTCCCTTGAGGAATTCTTCCTGAGTTCCTACTAGGTGCAAAGCATTATTCTGGGTACTATTGAACAAAACAGACAACGCTTATATTTTATAGATGAAGAAACTGAATCAGAGAGGTTAGGCAGCCAGTTCAATGTTGCACAGCTAGAAAAGGGCAGAGCCAGGATTCAGAGCCACGCTCCAGGCCCCGTTCTTTCCCTTTCTCTGTACTGTCTGGGTGGCAAGCCAGAGTGGTGAGGTAGAGGGAACATCAAACTGCCTTGCTGTGTGAGTGTGGACAAGTGACCTTCCCATTCTGGGCCCACATTTCCTAAGTTGACATTAAGGGGTTTGGTCAAGCAGTCTGGAATTGTTCTTAGGGGGCCACAATGGAAATTAAATTTTAAAATGGAGACAGCTACCAGTCTTTGAACAAGTTCTAGGCATCAAGCCCTGGAACGTCCATGGGGGCCCCCGAAATTTCCTGAGCAGAGGGAAGGGCCCAGCTGAGCATCCCTGAACTCCTCTTGCCCTGGGCTCCTCCCAGTTCCCCAGGACCTCTGGTCCTCGGGTTATCAGGGGAAGCAGCTGAAGCCTTAGACAAACAGGGGCAGGCAGGGACACAGGGACATATGGTTTATAAATAAGGGGTCTGGGTGGGGCCAAGCTGGTCTGGGTGGGAACGGTGAAGACCAAGTTGCAGAGAGGCCAGAAGAAGGCCTTGGGGGACATCTGGGCCCTCCTTGCCTTCTCCACCCTCTTGCACCGCAAGGGCAGGTGCTGCTCGGATCACGAGAGCATCAGCACCTCCTGTACCAGCCCATGGGTGGCAACTCTGAAGGAGGCCTGAGGAGCCGGGGACCAGAGCTGCTTCCTCCGCATGTCTTCCAGGCATGGCCCTGCTGTGAGCAGGTCACATTCATTGGCACCCCAGGTCACCCAGTTGTGCAGTTGAAAGCCCAGGATCATCAGGACTAGGTGCCCGAGAAGAGGGGGGATGGTTGAATAGGAGGGAGGGAAGAGGGGAGGAGAGAGGTGGGAAGGTGGCAGCGAGGGGAGGGGTTTTAACTGGGGAAGGGGACAGCAGGTGGGGACATCTACCCGGAGCCCAGTAGCAGCCTCCTTTCCTACCTCTCCCAGGACACATTAAACTTTTAATTGCAGAAAAAAAATGACATAGTTACACAATGCATATACCACTTGGTGGAGTGGTTTAGACCATGGGCTTTGAAATCAGATGGTCTGGGTTGGAATCTGGGGTTTCCAAATTGCTGGGGCCTATTTCCTCATCTGTGAAAAGGAGATGCACCCCAAAGAGCTATTGTGAGCTTTAACTGAGCTCACATACGTGAGATGCTGTATTAAAGGATCTGCTCATAGTAAGCTCTAGGGAAATAGTAATTATTATAGAGGTAATTTATAAAGTTTAATAATATAGTAGACACCAACAAGCCTGTCACTAACTCTGGAACTAGAATGGCATATATGACTTTTGCGGGGGGGAGGGGGTCACCTGGGTGGCTCAGTTGTTAAACATCTGCCTTTGGCTCAGGTCATGATCCCAGGGTCCTGGGATGAAGCCCCACATCGGGTTCCCTCCTTGGCGGGAAGCCTGCTTCTTCCTCTCCCACTCCGCCTGCTTCTTCCTCTCCCACTCCCCCTGCTTGTATTCCCTCTCTCTGTGTGTATCTCTCTGTCAATTATAAATTAATAAGTGAATGGAATCTTAAATAAAATAAAGCTTCTCTTTTTGAGCTTTATAACAATGGTAGCACATCGTAGAAAATTTTCTGGGTCGTTCCCTCCATCTTTGCTTCTGAGGCTCATCCCTGCTTTTGCATGTGGCGGGAATTCATTTATTCTGGGGAACTTGCCACTGGCGGTTTCTCCCAGCCACTCTCGCCTCCTCCTGACCCCCTGGCCACAATGCAGCCAAGCGGAACTCTGCGCAGCTCAGATTCCCAAGGGCCAGCCTCTGACCCACAACCTTGCAGCCCTCCCTACTCACCCCTCCTCAGTCCCCAGCTCTGGCATCCCGACTTTTTCTCTGCCACATCCAGAACCACATTTCACAGGCACTGTCCTCTCTCCCGTTGCTCTGGGAGGAGAACGTGGCTGGCCAGGGAGCACCTCAGTTTGCTTCTGACTGGCTGTTTGGCCCTGGGTAGGTCTCCTGCCCTCTTTGGGCCTCAGTGTCCCCGCCTGTGAGGAGGTCCTTCCTCTGCCTGGAGGTGGCGTTTTGCCTTGTCCAGGAAGTCCGGGGAGTGGGTGCGAGGCCGGGTAATGTATGTGTATGTGCGGGGGTGGGAGGCAGTCCAGCTCTGCCCTGTGACTGGGGAGAGCACTGGATGGACACCCTTCTCTAGGATGCTCTCACAGGGATCGGGGGCCTTGCTTCAAACACCTTCATGTGCGTCATGACCTCTTCAACTCCCAAATAAGTCACTGAAAATTTGAATCAGAATCTTATGGTGAGGGGTGCCTGGGTGGCTCAGTGGGTTAAGCCTCTGCCTTCGGCTCAGGTCATGATCTCAGGGTTCTGGGATCGAGCCCCGCATCAGGCTCTCTGCTCGGCGGGGAGCCTGCTTCCCCACCTCCCCCCACCCCCCGCCTGCTACTCTGCCTACTTGTGATCTCTGTCTGTCAAATAAATAAAATCTTAAAAAAAAAGAATCTTATGGTGATGTATAGTACTCAACTTGGGGCGTGGACAGCACCTGGGGCTGGAAACCGGGAGACCTAAATCCCAGTCCCAGCTCAGAGAACATCTTCCCGGGCAACCTCGGGCACCTCAGTTTCCCCTTCTACAAAACAAGGACAATTATCCATGCTGGGTGTGTGCTAAGGACAGGCAACCCCTTTCATCAGGCCTGGCTAGAGAGAGCCTGTCTGAGAGGGCAAAGTCTGTGGTGAAGTTTAAAGTTTACAAAGAAATGAGTTATCCATGCACAAATCAAAGCACCTTCTTTGGTTGGAGGAAAACAAAGTGTCACATTGTTCTCATGTTGTCTGGCTGAAGGCCAGAGCTCCTCCTGCACCCCTGCCGGTCCATACCTCATCCTGCCCCACTCCGCCCTGCCCCCTACTTACTAGGTGCTCCTGCAGGGTCATAATTTCTGTTTGGCAGAAAAATCACTTTGGGATTGTGAGAGTGACCTAAAAGCCCTCTAACAGAAATGGATTTACCATTCAGAGCCCAAAGAACCTAAACATCATTATTAGTGGTCCCCCAAGAATTCTCAGCCCTGGTTTTCTTCCTGACCTGACCAGAGATGGAGACCTGACAAGCCCCCAAACTCAGCTCTGACCTTAACCCCTGATCTGAGCCTTACCCCCGGTCTAACCCAGACTCCAAACAGATCGCAGGCTGAGTCCCGACTCTGACCCCATGCAGAGTTGGGTCATGGCCCTGCGTGAGAGCCACCAACGGCTCCGGGCAGCCAGAGTCCCTGCAGAGCTCCGGTTAGGTGAAGTCCCCTCTCAGAGGGCTGAGGATGCTGTCTATAGGGCTCCATTCTGAGGCTCCAGGACCCCAGCTCCTGTGCACAATTGTTTTGGCCCCTGAGGGAAGGGCAGAGTCAGGGAACAGGGAAAGGGGCTAAAACTCAGGCAGGGAGAGGGCTCTCTCTGGCCTTGCTCTAGTACCCTCTGCCCCTAGCCCACCACAGAAGGGAGATCAGGGTCAGATATCCAAAAATAGCTGGTCCCTGAGACCCATTCACCACTTCCAAGACCCCTGCCTCAGCTACAGGCATGTCTAGACCACTGTGAGATTCCAGGCTGGCCAGCGTTAAAAGAGGCGGTGGTTGCTCAGTATTACCACCAGAGGGCACCAGACGGGAGCGATTGGACTCTGGGCCCTGCGTGATGGTCCAGAGGGGCTCTCACAGAAGACCCCGACCGCCCCTGCCCTCAAGGAGTCCACCTGCTTGTGGGGCAGACAGACCCACTAGGTGACAGAAAAAAGTGAAACACTAGCTACTGTGACTTTTTAAATTTAGTTTTAATTGTATAATTAGTGTCCCCCTCCCCGAGATTCTCGTAAACACTAGGACGTTGGAGTTAATGCAAATAAATGTTCCCTTTGACCTCTCTCCACATTCCATTCCTATGAACCTATGAACATTTGGGTTCAAGTCTTTGTGTGAACATATATTTTTGTTTCTCTTGGATAAATATTTCGAAGTAAGATTATTGGGTCATATAAGTTTGTGTTTAACTTTATATGCAACTGACAAATTCTTTTCTAGAGAGGCTGTACCATTTTGCATTCTTGCCTGTGACGTCTGGGAGCCCCAGGTGCTCCATATCCTTGCCCAAAATCATATTGTCAGTTTCCTTATTGTTATGTTAGTGGGTGTGCAGCGTAGCCCGAAATGAAATGTGTATTTCTACAATGGCTAATGTTCTTGAGCATCTTTAAAGGTGTTTGTGTGTCATTCACGTGACTGTTCAAATCCTAACCGTTCTTTGAAAATCAGATTGTTTTCTACTAAGTGGTGGGAATTCTTTGTACACCCTAGATGCGAGTTCTTTCTAAGATATATCTTTTGGAAATATTTTCTCTCATTTAGTGACTTACCTTTGCATTTGTTTTTAATTTAAGATTTTATTTATTTATTTGAGAGAGTGAGAGAGAGCACAAGCAGGGACAAGGACAAGAAGGGACAGAGGGAGAGGGAGAAGCAGACTCCCCGCCCAACAGAGAGCCCAATGTGGGACTCAATGTCAGGACCCTGGGATCATGATCTGAGCCGCAGGCAGATGCTTAACTGACTGAACCATCCAGGTACCCTCTCTTTGCATTTTCTTAATTTAACTATGTCTCTTTTCAACTTCATATTAAAAAAATAATTTTAGGCATACAGGACAATTGCAAAGGTAGTGCACATAGTTCCTCTAATTTTAATGTGTAACCATGGTGCAATTATTGAAAATAAGAAATTAACATTAATACAATACCATCACTAAACTACAGACTTTATTCAGATTCCACTGATAATCCTTTTTCTGTTCCAGGATCCAATATAGGATGATACTTGACCTCTCATTGGACAGAGCTAGAAAATATATAAATATACACTCATCCATGTGTGTGCATATGTACACGTATGTATGTATCTACCCATCTACATGACTATCTTTGTTCCTAGACCTATGTATCAATCTCTTCAAGGAAAACATGTCTTTATCCTCATATCTGTGACTCCAGGTCTGTGGAGCACTGTGTGTTCATTCTGGCTTTTTTTTCTTTACTTACTTTGTTTAGAAGTTACTTTGTAACTTCTCTGGCTTTCATTAACTACAGTATCTTTATGTAGATTTTATTATCTACAATATAGTTGCTTATTTGTTCCACCCTACTATACATGCAGTGTATTTTCAGGATTGCTAACTCATACCTGGTGAAAAACAGAATTTGTGTACAGTTCTTTTTTCTTTAGCCCCACAGTATCCAGGCAAAACACTTAGGTCAACCTCCCCCTTTTTTTGCCACTCCCTAGAGTGTGATTATGTCATATATTTGTAACACAGTCAGATTCATTTGTCACATTATGGATGACATCTTAAAGACCATCTGATGTTCTACAGTTCCTGGTTGACTTTTTTAAGCAGGCTCCATGCCTACATGGGGTTCGAACTCACAACGCTGAGATCAAGCCTGAGCTGAGACCAAGAGTCAGATGCTTAACTGATTAAACCACCCAGGTGACTCCATCCTGGTTGATTAAAAAAATTTGCATATAGTAAAATTCACCCCTTGAGATGTATAGTTCTATGGGTTCTGACATGCCTGGAATCATGTATCTCACATTATTATGCTGGACCGTTCCTGGATCCCTCCCCGTTCCCTTATTCTGCCCTTCTGTAGTCAGACTCTTCTCTCATCCCCAACCCTTGGGGATTACTAATCTGCTTTCTGGTTCCATAGTTTCTCTCCTTAGTATGTCACGTAAATGGAATAATAGAGTGTGTAGCCTTTTGCATTTGGATTCTTTTATTCACCCATTAAAGTAGATTTAAGATTCATCCATATGGTTGCATGAACAACTAGGCTGTCCCATTTTATTGATGAGTAATGTCCCATTGTGTGAATATACTGTAGTTTGTTTACCAACATCTGTTGAAGGACATCTGGGTCTTTCCCAGTTTTGGGTGATTATGAATAAGGTGCTGTCCACATTTGTGTACAGGGGGACAGAAGTGGTCAATTGACTTGGATAAATACCTAGAGTTGGACCGATTCTAAGTGTATACTGAACTTTCAAAGAAAACTGCTAAGCTGTTTTTCAACGTGGTTATACTATTTTACATCTTCACTGGAAATATGCAAAAGTTCCAGTTGTTCTGTATCTTTGTCTGCACTTAGTTTTGTCAGCTTTTAAATTTTAACCATACTAATACATGTGTAGTTTGTGGCTTCCATTGTTTACCTTTTAACCTATCTGGGCTTTATATTTAAAATGAAATTTTTTAAAATTTTATTTATTTATTTGACAGAAAGAGAGAATGAGCACAAGCAGGGGGAGCAGCAGGCAGAGGGAGAAGCAGGCTTCCTGCTGAGCAAGAAGCCCAATGCGGGACTAGATCTCAGGACGTTAGGATCATGACCTGAGTCGAAGGCAAACACTTAACTCACTGAGCCACCCAGGTGGCTCTAAAATGGGTTTCATGGGGCACCTGGATGGCTCAGCTGGTTGAGCATCCAACTCGATCTCAGGATCTTGAGTTCAGGCCTCACATTGGGTTTCATGTTGGGTGTGGAGCTACTTAAAAATAAAATAAAATAAATGAATTTTTTGTAGGTAGAATGTAGCTGAGTCTTCATTTGTCTTTCAATCTGATGATCTCTTTTATTGGGGTGATCAGTTCCTTTACATTTAATTTATTTATTCACATTGTCGGATTTACTTCTATGGTTCTACTATATTCTCTTTATTTGTCCTATTTGCGCTTTGTTTCATTTTTCTTCCTTTCCTTTTCTTCTTTTCTTTTTTGATTAACCAGTTTTTATATGATCGATTTTGTCTCTGGTATTGGCTGACGAACTGTCTCTTTGTTTTATTGTTTGATGTAGGAGCTCAAGAATTTCCAATGCATATCTTTAACTTACTACAGTTTACCTTCAAACTATATTACACTGTTTCACACAGCATAGAAACTGTATAAACATACACTTTGGTTTTCTTCTATTTTCATTTTCGTTCTTGTTTTCTTACTTTTTACTTCTCTATATGCCACAGATCCCATAATATATTACTATTGATTTTGTTTAATTAATCAATTAATTTTTTCATTTTAAAAATTTTGGTACAATACACACAACGTAAAACTCACCGTTGTAGCCTAAATGGTGTACATTAGAGTGGCTTAAGTCCTGAAGTATTAGCTATTCACAATGTTGTGCAAGCGGCATTCCTATTTATTTCCAGAAATTTTCATCATCCCAAACAGAAACTCTGTGCCCTTTAAGTAACAACTCTCCTTTCCCCCAGATCCGGTAACCTCAATTCTACTTTCTGTGTCTACGCATTTGACTACTCTAGATCTCTCATCCAAGTGGCATTATGCAGTCTTTGTCTTCTTGTGTCTGGCTTCTTTCACTTAGCAGAATATGTTCAAGGATCTTCCATGTTGGAACATAAGTCACAACTTCATTCCTCCATGTGGCTGAGTCATATTCCATTGTAGGTACATGCCTTAACATGTTTATCCATTCATCTGTCGATGGACACTTGGGTTGTTTCCTCTTTTGGCTATGGTGAATAATGCCCCTATGAACCTTGGTCTGTACGTACTGTTGAAGTTCCCGCTTTCAATTCTTCTGTCTATATGCCTAAGAGTAAAATTGTTTACCCATTTTTTTTAAATTGTTTAACCTTTTGATAAACTGCCAAACTGTCTCCCACAGCAGATGGACCATTTAGCATTTCTACCTCAACAATGGGTATTGTTTTCTGTTATTTAAAATAATGGCCATCCTGGTGGGTGTGAAATTATAAGTCACTGTGGTTTTGATTTGTATTTTCCAAATGATTAATGAGGCTGAGCTTCTTTTTATGGGTCTGTCAGCTTCGAAACCTATTAAGTCCCTTGCCCATTTTCGAATTGGGTTGTATATTTTTTTGTTGTTGAGTTGTAAGAGCTTTTCTATTTTTTGAATATTAAGTTTTCATCAGATATATGACTTGGAGATATTTTCTCCTATTCTGGGTTTTTTTTCGTTCTTTTGATGGTGTCCTTTGCTGCACGAAAGTTTATCCTTTTAGTGACATCCAATTTATCTACTTTTCCTCTGTTTCCTGTGTCATTTTAGTGTCATATTTAAGAAATCATTGTGAAATCCAAGGTAATGAAGATTTTCCCTTCTGTCTTCCCCTAAGAGTTTTATACTCTTTGCTTTTGAATTTAGGTCTCTATCTGTTGGAGTTAATTTTTGCATATGGTATGAATAAGGGTCCAACTTCACATTTTGCATGTGGATATCTAGTTTTCTCAGCAGCATTTGTAGAAAAGATTGTCCTTTCCCCATTGAAAGGTCTTGGCAGCATTGCCAAAATCAATAGACCCTACATGGGAGGGGTTATTCCTGGACTCTCTCTTCTATTCCATTGGTTTGCATGTGTATATTTTTGCCAGCACCATATTGTTTTGATTACCATGACTTTGCAGTAAGTTTTGAAATTAGGAAGTGTGAGGTTTCTAATACCCCCCCCAAAATATTGTTTTGACTTTTCAGGGTCCCCTAAAATTCAATATGAATTTTAATGTAGATTTTTCTATTTCTGAAAAAAAAATGCCATTGGGATTTTTATAAGGATTTCATTGAATCTGTGCATTACTTCGGGCAGTATTTTCATCTTAACAAATCAAGTCTTCTACTCCATTAACCGAGACATATTTTCCTTTCTTTAGATCTTTAATCTCTTTCAGTAATGCTTTGTAGTTGGGGGTTTTGTTTTGTGGCTGTTGTGTGTGTTTGTGTGTGTGTGTGTGTGTGTGTGTGTGTGTGTGTGTTTTGTAAAAGTTACCTCCTTGGTTAAATTTATTCCAGAGCATTTCTTTTTGATGCTATTGTAAATGGGCAGAATGTTTTTTTTTAAATTTTCTTTTCAGATTGTTTAATTTTAGTGTAAAAAAAGAACAGCAGATAGATTTTTGCATGCTAATTTTGTATCCTGCAATTTTGTTACATTTGCTTATTAACCTTAATAGTTTGCGTATGTGTGTGTTTATTCTTTAGGGTTTTCTGCCAATAAGATCATCTGTGAACAGATAATTTTATTTTTTCCTTTCCAATGTGGGTGCCTTTTATTTCTTTTCTTGCCTCATTATTCTGGCTAGAACTTCTGGTACTACCTTGAATAGAAATGGTGAAAGCAGACTACTGTCTTGTTCTTCATCTCAGGGGAAAAGCTCTCCATTTTCATCCCTGAGCATGGTGTTCACTGTGGGTTTTCATTAATGGCCCTCATCATGTTCGGGAAACACCCTCTACTCTTACCATGTTGAGAGTTTGTGTCTTGAAAGGGTGTTCACATCTGTCACATGCTTTTTCTGCAACAATTGAGATGCTCATGTGTGCTTTCTTTCTTCACCTATTAAAACCCACAATTTTGTATATATTTTTTGGATTTCCCGTCATTAAGTCAGGAAGAGGGAGCATCAGTCTCTGCTCCTCTGTCTTGGCAGGAAGCAAAGGTTCCATAAATACATTAAAAAAAAAAAATCTCTCCATGTTAACACAAGTAGATTTAGTTCATCCTTTATAATAGTATTTTCATAGTGTTTAATGGTATGCTCTATAGTAGTCCACTGTATGACCATATCACATTTTATTTAGTTATTAAATGATCCTTGGATTTTTGAGTTGTTTTCTGATTTTTACTACATAATACTTTTCTCTGGGACAAATTTTCAGAAAGGGAGCTTCTGACGTTTGTGTGTGTTCATGTATATACATTGAAAAGATCATATCAAATTACTTTTCAAAGTGGGTGTACCAATGTTCACGCCCATCTGCAAAGTAGAAAAGTACCATTTCCCCATATTAGTTTCCAAATGTCATATTTTTAGATATCAGAATTTTGGGCAATGTGATAGTGAAAAGGGTAGCTCATTATTATTTCCATTTTCATTTTCTTGAGTGTTAGTGATATTAAGCACCCCCTCATCTATTTATAGGCCGTACACTTTACTTATTTTCTGACTTATCTGCCTTTTCTTGTATGCTTACCCTGGCAAGTCAAAAAACTGAGGCTCAAAAATTTACCTAACTCCCAAGGTCACACAGCTGGCCAGCGGTGGAGGCAGAATTTGAACTTGAGTAGGTACAGAGGTAGTTGAGAGGGGTGTTCAGGGACCCTGGTCTCTTCGGGAAGACCATGGGCCTGGAGAATCCTTGGAGCAGGGCTTCTCAACCTTAGTTCCACTGACCTTTTAAATCGGATAATTCTTCATATGGTCACGGAGGCTGCTATCCTGCGCACTGTAGGCTGTCCAATAGCTTCTCTGGTTTCAATCCGTTATACCCCCGTAGCAACTTGCCACCGCCCTTGCCACCCTTATCTCTGGCTGGGGTACTGAAAACTGTCTCTAGGCATTGCCAAATAGTCTGTGGGGGATGAAATCGCTCCCTGTGAAAAGCCATTACTTTAGATGATTATTATTAAGTGTCAATATCCATTATTAACCATCATTCATGCTAATGACATTGACACTAATTACCAAGGGGCTAACTGTGATATGTAACCTTGCACTGTGGCTCATTTATAGCTGGGGGATGGAAAGTTCCAGCTTTCCCTTTAAGCCACACCTGCTCAGTGTTCTGCTCTCCCACCTGTGAGTCTTCCCTTTGCCTGCCCCTCCAGGAGCTCTGCTTTACCCTGGAGAGGAGCTGAGCTGTGTGTGTGCCCCGTTTGTACTGTTTTCATGGGTGACCCGCAGGAAAACCTTTGGGAGAGGGAAGGGGGTCTGGGGCTTGGGGTGGGTGGTTCATGTTTTCTCTTCAAAATATTTTTCTTCAACGCTGTCGGCGATGAATACAAATGGAAAAATAAATCCCTGCTGATGTAAAATGACTCCTCACTGTCCACGAGGCGGGGTGTGGAGCCTTCATCATTCATGATTTGGGGCGGGCTGTAAACAAGCTTGTTGTCACCCACATCCAGCCTGCCAGGCTCTGGGACTACAGACCTATGCACAAACACAGTGGCATCCAGGGCCCTGGAAGATACCATGTGCTTCCAAAGCCCCAAAGGCTGCATGAGATCTGGGTGGGACTTAGAGCCTTGTCTTCAGCTTGGTCAACAGGGATTCTGTATTTTAAAGTCAAAACTATAATAAAAGTGACCAGGAATTGAATGTTCTAAAATCATTAGAGCAGCTTTGGTAGGGCCTCTGCTGCTAGGACAACTTTTGGCTGGTCCATCAGGGGCTTGTGATCTAGTTTCTTTTTCTAAGGTCATCCCTGCTCTGCAACCCCCACGGACAATCTGCTCCCATCCCTGCTGCGTCCCCATGGCCCTGGACCCACCCTGCAGCCCTGTAGATGAGACTCGGGTCACCAACCAAACTGGGGGCTCCCTGGTGGTGGGCCCAGCTCTTCTTCTCTGAGTTTCCTTCATTTGTGGGGGGAGGCTCTCTCCACTGTGCGCCAGCAGAAAGCTGGGCTCAGAGAAGGAAATGACAAAGGATGTTGACCAGCTAGGGCAAGAAATGTCCTGTGGCTCTCACATCTCTGGGCCCTTGCTGTCAGGACAGGCACATGGGAAGACTTAGGGACAAAGTGGAAGTGGGAGGGGATGGGGGCATGGAGGCCCACTTTAGGGCCGGGGCTGAGTTGGGCACTGTGTCCTGCAATCCTGTGAATATTTAGCTGGTTCTGTCCCTTTTGCTGGCTTCTGCCTATGCAAACAGCAACCAGAGTAGGCAGAAGCCAGGGGCAGCGGCGTGGCGGCAACAGCAGGGGACTGTGGGGAGGGAAGAGGGTTGGAGCTCACAACGAGGACAAGGACGCTGACTGAAGGAGCCAACTCAGAGCCCCACCATGGACAGCAGGGCATGGGGTGCCTGCATCCTCTGTTTGCTGAGCCCATTGCCAATTGTGAGTAGCCAACACAGACCCTCCTGCATCTCCCACTGGGCTCGGGATCTGGGAGCCTCAGGGCTATATGGGGGGGGGGGTGCAGCTGGGGCCTGGCGGGGTCCCCACTGCCTATTCCCCAGCACAGCAGTTTCTTCCTACTAAGCAGACTACTGACCATGGCTCAGAGAAATCCTGCCCAATCCCCTCATTCCTCTCATCCCCCTCCTCCCCCACCAACTCAGCTGCTTTGCTCTGGGTAGCTCTGCTAGGAAACCTGGCTGAGCTGACTTAGCCTCCCTGTTGCTTCCCTCCAGGGCCTGTCTGGGCCCCCCCCCCCCCGGGGGGGGAACCACAGAGACTGTGTCTGCCCAAAACAGACTCTGAATCTGGGAGGCAGTAGGGCCTCTCTTCTCTGTCTTGTGTCCCCCAAGTCTTCTCTGAGCTACAGGTCCCTAATTCTTCCACAAAATCTCCAGACTCCTTCTCATCCCCCGCATCCCAGGAGCTACCTTCTTCTCAGGTTGCTGCCTCTTAAGTGGCTATGGCCAGGGACCAGGTGCGCCTGCTCGGGGAGTGGAGGACAGCTGCTCCCCCGCTGGCACTTGGGGAACTGCTCCTCTCTCCATGCCCTATGCTGGGGGCTAGAGGAGCTTTTGGCAAATTGACATGCGGGAGAGTGGGGTGCGGGACAGGGGCCCTCCCTGCATGTGCTGCAATTTCCCAGCATGTCTTCCAGGAGTTACCGCAAGGGACACAGGGACCAGGACAGGACGTACAAGGTACTAGGTGGGAAGCTCAACGCAGGCAGACTGAGGACTCCTTCCTCCACTGGCTTGTGTGTGTGCATGTGTGTGTGCTCATGGCCGCCAGGCCTGCCAAGCACCCGACAGCACCTGCCCCTAGGTGCACAGCCTTGGGGCTAGAATCCCGGCCCCAGGGAAACTAGTTGTGTGGCCTGGGCAAGTTCCCTACCTTTCCTGAGCCCAACTTGTCTCTTGTATAAAGGAGATCATATCAGCTCACTGGGGCTATTGCGCATTGAGTGGGATCTGATTTGTCAAGGGCTGGGCATAGGGTGCTTGACAAATTTCTCCTCCTCTGCCTCCTCCTCCTCCTTCTTGTTTTCTTTCTTTCTTTCTTTTTTTTTTTGGTAATTTCAGCAGAGTTGACACACCTTGTTACATTAGTTTCAGGTGTACCAGATAGTGATTTGACAAGCTGATACGTCATGCTGTACTCTCCACAAGTGTGGCTCCCATCTGTCACCTACAATGCTATTACAACGCCATCGACTTTATTCCCTGGGCTGTAACTTTCCTCCCTGTGCCTTATTCATTCCATACCTGGAAGCCTGTAGCTCCCACTCTCCTTCACCTGTTTTGCCCTTCCCCCTTTTTTTGCCATACAGGTAACTTCTATTGCCTTCCCTTCTGCAGTGAGGGAGTCTCCTTCCTCACATCTGTGTGCCCCCCACCATAACCAAGTGGGCACTCTCTCACTTCCCCCTCAACACCTACCTCCCCCCACCTTCCCTCTGACTCCTTCACGCCTCCTTATCTGGCTCTGACATTCCTGCCTCCTTCTTAGAAGGACCTCCTATCCACCCAGATAATTTAGGGTAAACTCCCCATCAAAAGATCGTTACCTTAATCCCAGCTGCAAAATCCCTTTGGCCCTGCCAGAGAGCATATTCAGTTTTCAGGGATTAGGACGTAGACATTGTTGTGTGTATGAGGAGCATTTTTCTGCCTACCAAGGTACTTTGTGCAGGATTGCATCCAGGGAGCAGGAGTGCAGAATGGGGTTAGGAGAGCAGGGACGGAGGAAAGGCCCGGCACAGACAAGTCGTGGGCTCAGCCAGCTCCAGGAGATCTTCAGAAGACTCGAGTTCAACGTGTCTCAGAACTTACTCCCAAGAGATGAAATTGGGAACCATCTGTCCAAATGTCCATCTTTCTTTCCTTTCTCCCTCCCCACGTCCCTCCCTCCCTTCCTTCCATCCTTCCTTGCTTCCTTCCTTCCTCCTTTCCCTCCTCCACCAAGTACCCTTGCCAGTACTGTGAGCCAAGCCCTGTGCTTAGGAGCAGGGGTGCAGAAAGGCATCAGGCTTTGTCTCTCTTCTAAGGTCTTTGGGACCAGAGAACCCGGAAGGAGCTGCTGATCAGCTTGGCCAATCCCCTTACCTCCTTCCTGCAGGTATCCGGCCATGTGCACCCAGAGTGCGACTTCATCACCCAACTGAGAGAGGATGAGAGGTCATGTCTGCAAGCAGCAGAATGGATGCCCAACACCACGCTGGGTATGGCGCTGGGGAGGGAGGGAGTGACTTCTAGATTCCCTTATCTCCTCCAGCCTCATCCCTCTCAATGCTGGAAGGGCCTGGACCCCTGAGTCTGCTGTGCTTCCATCTGTCTCTGCAGGCTGCCCCAGGATGTGGGATGGGCTGCTGTGCTGGCCGACGGGGGGCTCTGGCGAGTGGGTGACTCTCTCTTGCCCTGATTTCTTCTCTCACTTCAGTTCCGAGCTAGGTGAGGGTTCTGGGTGTGGAGGTGAGTGGGGAGGAGAGGTGGTTTCATCTGGTGATGCCAGAATATGCAGGTGCCTCCCTGGCTTTGGGGGCAGTAGATCTGGATTTGAACACCAACTTCCCATCTTCCCATGTGTCCTTGGGCTAGTCACTCAACCTCCAAACGCTCAGCTTCCTGACCTATGACCTGGGGAAAACAAGAACTTTAACCTCAGAGGGGGTGAGGATTGGTGATGAGAGCATGGAAGTGCAGGACCCAGGGCCTGACCCCAAGGGACTGTTCTGTGGGTGTTAGCAGGAGGGTGGAGGGGTGGAGGGGAGGAGGGCCTGTCTGACTGTTCCCATGCTACCAGCGGCCGAGTGGGGGGAGTGAGGAAGGCTTGCTCCTGGAACCCAGGCCCCTGGAGAGAAGGCCACCCCCTCTCTGCACTGGGAGGAGCTGTCTGCAGACTCTGGATGGTCCATGACTCCCCAACCCATGCTGGAGAGAGAGAAGGAGCGATAACCTGTTCTCTGTTCCCACCTCTACATGCCTTCCAGGGGTCGTGAAGAGGGATTGCACTATCACGGGTTGGTCTGAGCCCTTCCCACCTTACCCTGTGGCCTGCCCTGTGCCCCTAGAGCTGCTGATGGAGGAGGTAAGAGGCTTCTTGGAGGAAGAGTCACCATGAACATTTGTAGGGATGGTGGGCCGCACAATGGAGGGGTTACCATTCCCACTAGCTAGCAGGTTGGAATATTAATTGCAGAAGTTTCCAGAAGATGGCAGTATCTAGAAGAGAGAGGGCCATGGTCTTTTGCTAATTGCTTAGGGGTGCTTCATGAGCCACGGTGCTGGGAAAGAGGGGAGGCAGAGGGCAGTGTGGGAGGTGTGCTGGCTGCTGTCTCCTTGGCGTGCCCTCTCTGCGCTCAGGCCCCCAGGGCAGGAGCTTTGAGCGGTTCAAGGGAAACAGAGGCTCTTAGTGGTCCTGGACACGCTCCTTCCCTTCTCCAGTCCTCAGTCCATGGAGTGGTGTACATGCCCCACACTTCCAAATTGAGCAGGGCCTCTGCAAGGTGCTTTGGTACCCACAGTCCCATACGTCTTTCCCCTCAGCCCTGCAAGGCAAGGCCTGAGTCTGACCATTTTTCAGATGAGAAGACAGACACAGGTTGTGATTGCCTACACCCTCAGGGGTCCCGATCCCCTCCCTCGGGCTACCCCATCCATCTCCATCTTTTCCACTTTTCCCTGTGCCTGTTGCTGGTTGCCCCCCTACTTCGGGGCATGTTGTGTGTACAAGACAGTAAGCAAATAGGATTTGGTAAAGGAGCCCCAGTTCCTCTTGAGCTTTTCTCATTCCTCAGTGAATGAAGAACATACCTATGAATGAATGAATGAAGCAGTAGTTTCTTTGCTGCCTGTCCGGCCCCAGTAACGGTGAGAGTCAACTGTCTCACTCCCGGGCCCCTTCCCTTCACACCAACATCCCCCATCTGCCCACCAGCAGGTCAGATGCAAGACAGGCTGTAAACAAACACTTCTATTTGTGAGGGAGCTTGCTCCAGTTCCCACGGGTGCCCCTGCCCCCAGATGGGGTGCTCTGGGGTAGAACTGAGAGCCTTTACCTGCTTGGTCATCAAGCCTCCCCTTCCCTGAAAGTGCAGCTGCTGAGACTTCCTCTGTCTCTACCTTGCCAGAAATCCTACTTCTCCACGGTGAAAATCATCTATACCCTGGGCCATAGCATCTCCGTCGTGGCCCTCTTTGTGGCCATTGCCATCCTGGTTGCTCTCAGGTTTGCCGTCCTCTTTGCCTGCTCGAGAACCTTCCCTACCTCCCTATTGCCTGCAGCACTAAGCCTGATTCCTTGCCTGGATACCCAGGAGGTTCCCAGATCTAGACACCATGGCCATTCCTGGCTTTTCCTTTCCTTCCCCCTGCATGTCCCCTTTCCACCCCTTGGAAAGCCCCTCCAGGACTCACTACCATCTCTACACCGTTGCTCACATGGAACTTACTCTATTTGCTTGGAATGCCCAGTTGTTTTGTTCTTGATATATTTATATCTGTTAAAATCCGAAACCCAACTCCCAACTGCTTCAAGAATCCTTTTTGCCTCCCCCCGCTGAAACCCTTCTTCACTATTCCAGCCCTTTGATCATTGCCCCTCTGGAGGCCCTCCAACTTCAGAGTCTGAGCCCCAAATCATGGCTTGTGCTGTTGTCTGTCTCATGGGGCTGTGCCTCATCTCTCTGAGCACCTAGGGGGCTCCCCTGGGTGGTATCCTGCCCTTTCTGTCTCTGTCCCCCGACTCTGAGCCCCTGAAGGGAGGGACTGGTCCTCTCTGTCCTCTCACCTGTGTTGAGCCCGGGGCAGTGGTTGGTCAGCTGTCCCGCACGGTCACTCCAAGTGCAGCCCAGTGTGGCTCAAGTCAGTCAAGTTTGCTTCCCACCACGCTCACCCTCCTCCCTCCCCGCTCTTCCAGGAGGCTCCACTGTCCTCGGAACTACATCCACACCCAGCTGTTTGTCACCTTTATCCTCAAGGCAGGCGCTGTGTTCCTGAAGGACGCCACCCTCTTCCACAGCGAGAACACGGACCACTGCAGCTTCTCCACTGTAACAACTGGAAGGCCCCGGGGTGGGAGGGGAAGGAAGGCTGTGTGAGAAATAGAGATGTGCCCCACCCCGCCAGCCCGCCTAGTCCTGTGGGCTGACCCTGGGGCTCTACAATTGCCAATAACAGAGCAGGAAACACCCACCCCTCCGCAGAGTCAGGTCCTAGATCCCCATGCCATTTCTTGGACTACAGGGCCGATTCATGTCTTTCCCCGAGTTCCGTGTTCCCCTTCCCATTCCTTATTCCATACTCTGACCTGGCCGGTATTGGCCCCAGCAGTCTCTGCATTTCCTACCTGCCTGCACGTGCCAGCCTGTCCGTGGCTGGGTGTGGGTATGTGCGGGGTGAGGCGGAGCTGGGGCGGGGTGTGGCAGAATGCACCTGACTACGGGACCACTGAGTGGGGCAGGGGGTGTTGAGTACTGGGCTTCAGGGAGGAGGTGGTTCTGGAGCTGGGAGGGGCAAAGGGGAGGGAAGACACATTTAACGGAGGGGCCGGGGTGAATCGACTCTCTCAGATGGGAACACATGAAGCCATGTCCAAGAACCAGAGAGGTCACAGCAGGACAGGAAGGTGGGAGAAACAGGAGAACGAAAATCCAAGGCCATTGGGGATAGCACGGAGGCCCCGCACCCCACAGGCACACTAACTGTGCAGGAAATGGACAGATACGCAGAGGGACAAACCCACAATGACCTTAAAGAATGAATGAAAGGAAAACTAGTAATAATGATATGAACTGAGCACTTCCAGGTGACACTGCTCTAAATGCTTTATTGCATATATTACCACTTTTATTTCCTGGGTATGTTTTCATTTTAGTTCCATTTATATGTGTGTGGGCCTGGGTCCAAGCTCAGGCTGCCTGAGCTCAGGGGTGGTGCTCCTCACCCCTGACAGAAGAGCGAGTCACGTGCTGAGCGAGTGAAGGCAGTGTGAGGGCCCATACGTTTGCAGGAATGAACGGAGCTCCACACCCACAGCTCTGGGGCTGGACGTGGGGTCAGGAAGGACTGACCAAAAGAGCAAATAGTAGCAATCCCTACGCAGCGTTTCCATCTCGTCCTCATGATGAGGCATTTGATAGGAATTGGGAGTATTTCCTTTGACAGACGAGAAGGCGAGGTCTGGGGAGGTTACCCAGCTAATGCAGGCTAGGTGTGAACTCAGATCACAAGTCTGTGCGGTTAACCACCACATTACACTACCACGGCCCCTCTGGGGCAGCCTGAGGGGGAGGGGCCTGAGTGGAGTAGGGGCTCCAGTGGGTGTCCAGCTCCAAAAAAGCCACGCCCTGGCCCACAGGTTCTATGTAAGTTCTCCGTGGCCACCTCCCATTTTGCCACCATGACCAACTTCAGCTGGCTCTTGGTAGAAGCTGCATACCTGACCTGCCTCTTGGCCTCCAAGTCGCCCAGCACAAGGAGAGCCTTCTGGTGGCTGGTTCTTGCTGGCTGGGGTGAGTGCTGAGGCTGGGTGGGGCACCGTAGGGCTGGGGGAGGGCTGGGGATGCACAGGGAGCTCAACCAAAGGTCCCTTCTGCTCGCTGATGGTGACGCAACACCCAGAGCGGGGAAGGAACAGCAACTGGTAGTTCTACGGCTTCCTGGTCCCATCTTCCCGGTGCCCCATGTAGCCTGCAGTGGTGGCAGCAGGTAGGCGTAAGTCTCTGAGCCAAGGACGCAGACCCCTTACTGGTTTCCTCTGTACCCCCACAGGGCTTCCCCTGCTCTTCACTGCCATGTGGGTGTGTTGCAAAGTGGTCTTCGAGGATGTGGCGTGAGTCTGGGGGGAATCACTCCCCACAGTGCCGGGTATGGGCTGGACCAACAGGCAGTGTGGTGGTCCTCCAAGCTGGGGAGAAGAGGAGGAGACTCTGGCCCTGCCTTCAGGGAACACCCAGGCTTGGGTGCAAGATGGGAAGGTCATTGTGGGTAGCATGGAAGGGGCAGGACCCGGAGTGGGAGGGGGCCTTAGATGCTCGGGGTGCTGGGCTCAGGAAGAGGTGGGGTTTGGGAACACACTAAATAGGGCCTCCTAGAACAAGGGGAGGTTCTGGGGCCAGCAAGAAGCAGCTAGGTGGAGAGAGAGAGGGTTAGCCCAACATGGATTGCCATGTCCCTTTGGAAGTGGTCCCAACTGGCTGGGAGAGGAGATAAGACTGGGCAGACATTTTTGGTGCCCCCCATCAGTTCTGGCTTGTCTTCTCCCTAGGTGCTGGGACCTGGATGACAGCTCTCCTTACTGGTGGATCATCAAAGGCCCGATCGTCCTCTCTGTTGGGGTCAGTCCCTCGGGCCACGCCCTCTGCTTTCTGCTCCCTGGGTCGGTAGAGGTGGCTGTCCGACAGGAAACATGACTCCATGCTGGGAGGCAGGATACCTGGGCTCTTTAGCCCTGCTCTGCAGGCTTGTCTGCGCGGCCCTCTCTGGACCTCAGTGTTGGTGAAACTGGGCGCCAGGGCGGGTGGGGGTGGTCTCCACAGCACTCAGGCTCCTTCTCGCTCCGAGTCGTGATGAATTCAGTGCCTGACTGTAGGTCGTGTCCCACTGCAGCGAGGCTGGTGTGGGGAGCGGAAGGAGGGCGGTAGCTGAGCCAACTGCCTGCCCCCATGCTGCAAACCAGGTCACTTGGGCTGGTTTGCATGGCCTCAGGGAATGTGTGCATTGCCCCCAATATTATCAAAAGGGCGGACACCTACTTTGTCAGAGTAGACCCTGGGAGGTGATGGAGGCAGGATGACAAGTTCTGACCCTCCCCCCAGCCCTTTATTCCCGGGCTAGAGAGGGAGGGGGACCTAGGATGCAAGTTCTAGATTAACAACCTGTACATCCCTCCACCTGCACATCCCTGTGTCTCAAGGATTTAGGATTTCTAATCCTCAAAGAGGTCCCATCCCAGGCCACCGGGGCCACCCCCTGACTCTTGCCTTTCACCTTCCTGCACTTCTATTTCCAGGTGAATTTTGGGCTTTTTCTCAATATTATCCGTGTCCTGCTGAGGAAGCTGGAGCCGGCTCAGGGCAGTCTCCGTACCGAGTCTCAGTACTGGTAATGTGTGTGTACACATGTGTGCCTTTGGGGACCCTGGGGCCATCACTGGAGTGGGAGTCAGTGTAGTTCCATTTCATTCACTATCCAGGACTGTGGTCCTACCTAAGCTTCCAGAGAAAGAACAGATCTTGTCCCTGCCCTCTAGGAGATCACAGTGTGGGGAGGATCAGGCTCCAAGTATCCAGTTACCAGGCCAAATGGACCGATGAGCGGTCAGGTCCATTTCTGTGGGATCCCACGGGAGGAAAACTTTTCTAGATGGAGGGATGGGAATGAGGTACGATTAGGGAAGACTTCCTGGAGGAGGTGGTCTTTGAATTAGACTTTTATGTGTAGATGTTGAATAAATGGAGCATTTGGCAACAAGAACAGCAAGATTCATGGCCCCAAAGTAAGGAAGCCCTGCATTGCACCACACTGTGTTTGGGGAGGCTGGTGTTCTCCAGGGTACCTGATGCAGAGAGTCTATATGGGGAACTGAAGGGAAGTGGGAGTGAGCAGGAGGCATGTGGGAGTTTCTAATCCCAGCCTTGGGTGCCTAGGGCTTGTCTTCTCCTGCAGGCGTCTCTCTAAATCCACGCTTCTCCTTATCCCGTTGTTGGGAGTTCACTATGTCATCTTCAACTTTCTGCCCGACAGTGTGGGCCTGAGCATCCGCCTCCCCCTGGAGTTGGGACTGGGCTCCTTCCAGGTGAGGACCCCCATAGGGACTCTTTCCACCAAGTCCTTGGGCAGGAGGGAAGCAGTGCTGCCCACTGCTATGGCTGAGTTCATGGTAGGTTAAGGGTTACTACCAGGCTTGGTTATTCTTTCTTTCATCCATCTATCTCTCTATTCATTCAGCTTCCCCTGAGCCCATCTACTCATCCATTTAGCCATCCATTGACCCATCCTCCATCCATCTATCCATCCATCCAGCCAGCCAGCCAGCCACCTACCTCTTTACCCATGCATCTATCACTCACTTATTCATTCATCTATCCATTCATTAGCCACCCATGCATCTCTCATCCACTTATCTGTCTATCCAACATTTCCTGAGCACCTATTATGTGCCAGGATCTGTGCTTAATAGGAAAATCAGAGAAATAGCCTTAGCAGGCTTTCCACAACGACTACACAAGACAACGTGCCTGGCATGTAGTAAGATGAATGCACCTCCTTCCCTTTCCCCAAAGACCTGACCCAGGCCACATCCTGGGGGTGGGTGGAGGAAAATATAGTAGAAGGATTGTGGACAGCTTGTGGCCAGGCCATCATATTCTGATGTGGTCCTTTCTCTTTGGCCCTGCAGGGCTTCATCGTTGCCGTCCTGTATTGCTTTCTCAACCAAGAGGTATATAACTCTGCTGGCTATTCTTAGTCCTTGAGTCTCCTCTCCTGTCAGAACTAAGGCCACTCATCTTCTTCCCAGACCCTGCGAATCCCAGCTCAAACCAAACCTTGACTCTTGTGATCGTTTGGGAAGCTTCATTTGTCCTGAGTTTCTAGATCAAGCTGAACCTGATTGCTTCATGTTAATGTCCTTTATCCATCCCTCCTCTGGGTTGGACCAAATATACTATCCATTCAGGACCAGGGATGGTCTAAAAGGATCCCCCAATTCTGTGTTCCTAAAACCGAACAAAAGGGAGAGTGGAGGAGGGAACGAGCCAGCTCTGGGAGAGACAGAGAAAACAGAGACAACAGAACTGAAAGTCAGAGGCAGACATAAAGGGAACTAGGAAAATAGAGTCAGGTGCAGCAACAGGGAGGTTGATGAAGAACAGAGCCAGGGATCCTGAGAGAAAGCACCTGGAAGAGAGGGACTGATGAAGAGAAGAGACCAACCAGAGGAGGACACACCCATGACCAAATCGATGGTGCTGATATGTTTATAGAGACATGAAAGATGGCAGAGAGTGGAAAAGGAAAACATCCCACCCAAGAGGCACCTTGCATTTGTCCCTTAGGACAGACTAGCTCTGTGGGAAAGGCAGGAGAATTTATCTCAGTGCCCTACACCCCAGGCCCTGCGGCTGTGTGCATGGCAGGGTGACGGGTTCCCTCGGGCAGCATGGATTTGCCATGGGCTCTGATCCTCTGGAGATGCACATGCCCTCTGCCAGCTGTGGAATGGAGCTCGCCCCTCTCCTGCCACCTCTGTCCCTGACTGGCTCCCACCCCTCTGGCTCTTGACTCCCACTGCAGCCTCCCTGAGTCTCACACAGCCTTATCTGGTGTCTGGGTGCAGACACAGGACTATGGTATCTGTTTGTAGTGGCTCTTGAGTGCTGTGGACAGTGACAAGAGTGGGGAACAGGCCTGGCTGTGGCCGGAGGGACCTGGGAAAGAGGCTTCCATGGAGAGCTGTGAAAGAATCTGTCCTGGGAAATCCTGCTGGAGACCAGATAGTTACATACCTCTGGTGATGGGGAGCTTACTACTCATAAATAGCTCTTCTGTTGTTAAGCATCTATGAGGGGAAGCTCACCTTTACCTTGAACAGATATCTGTCTCCCTTTTATCTTTCACTACAGCCCAAGTTCAGCTCTGTCAGTGGGTGGGTGGGTGGGGGGGGGGTCACAGCCTCTCAGCTCCCTTTGACCCCAATAGCACCTTGGAGATGTCTCAGTTCAGATTTCCCTGCCCCCCTGTCCTCCCTCCCAACCTAGCTGTTTTTCTTTCAGGAATCCCAGTCCCCTTACCTCAGCTCCTTAGACAGGGTTCCATCTTTTCTCCCTTTAGGTCATATCCTCTGGACAGGTTCCCAGTGGCCATCATTTAGTTAAGTGGGCAGGGCAGGACTGAATCCCAGAGCAGGGGGTGGGAGGCCACTGAGGGAGGACAGTGGGGCTAGTTGGCCAGAAACAGAAGAAAACACCCCTAGGAAATGTCTTTAACTGGACTCATACAAAGGTAGTGCTAAAAACTAGAGTAAAGAGCTAAAGGGATTGGCCAGGAATGCTCACAGGAAGGAGGAAGTCATATCTTTCAGAGATAGAACTTAGTGATGGCTCTGGTCAATCATGGCTTCTCCTCTCCCAGGAGTCCGTGTCTCTGTTTCTCCTGCGTGGTCTCTCCCTAGACCCTCAGTCCCCCTGGGGTGGAGTACAGAAGTAGCAGTGGGACCTTCCTAACATCCTCTCCCTTGCCCCTGGAGGTAAAGACCGAGATCTCACGGAGGTGGCACGGCCATGACCTTGAGCTTCTACCAGCCCGGAGGACCCACACCAAGTGGACAATGCCTTCTTGCTCTGGGGTGAAGGCGTTGACATCTGTCTGCTAGGTTAGCCACATCATGCGACTGGAGCGTACACCTGGACTTGGGCAGGTACAATGGGTCCGCCACCCTCTGCAGGAGCAAGAGGGATGGGCACCATGGGGAGTTAGGAGAAGGGAGTTGGGGGAAATTGGAAGGGGAGGTGAACCATGAGAGACTATGGACTCTGAAAAACAATCTGAGGGGTTTAAAGGGGCGGGGGGTAGGAGGTTGGGGGAACCAGGTGGTGGGCATTAGAGAGGGCACGGATTGCATGGAGCACAGGGTGTGGTACAAAAACAATGAATACTGTTATGCTGAAAATAAATTAAAAAAAAAAAGAGGGATGGGCACCCTGAGAACCCTTAGGCCACGCCTCCACCCCAGCTGCTGCCCTCCACCTGCACCTGTCCTGCACCTGACCCTCGGCCCCTGTGTGTCTACCTCTGACGTCCCTGGCTGCTCTGCCTGTATTCTCCTGTTCCTCCTCCTGGAGTCTGGGCCATAGCCCAAGGCCAGAGGAGCCAATAAACTTGTAAACGAATAGATACAGAGTTTGAGTGGACACCTGTGCCGCCACAGGGGCGGGACCTGCAGCCTTGATTTGGATCTCTGGTGTGGAAGCGCCTTTATCATTCCCCCGTCCATTTCGTCCCCATTGTTAGTCTGCGCAAGAATCCTCTTGTTTAATTTACTCTTAAAACGTGTTCTCTCTTGTCTCTATCTCCAGTCCCATCCCTCTCCTCCCACAAGCAAGCGTCCCCACGTGTTTCATGTGAATATTTGCGTTTCTGTGTGTTTTTGCAAAATACGTAGTATTTTGTGTGTCTGCACTTTCGAGCTGCCTAAATTTTGTCGGTTATATGCTTCATTCTGCTTCTGACATTTTCCCATCGGCACTCTGCTTTGAAGACATCCACCCGTGTTGCTGTGTGCTCATCTGGTCCCTTGTTTTGACTGCCATATGGTGCCACATGGTGTCATCGCCCACGTCTGACCGGTCCTGTCTCCCCCTCTCCCCCGTAGGTGAATATTCACATGCTTGTCCCCTCATGCACCTGTACAAGGGAGACTTTCTCCGGGACAAAGCCCCAGGAACAAACGTGCCGGGTCATCACATGTGCCTTTTCTTCCAGGATCAGGTACCGCCAGATTGCGCTCCAGAATGCTCGCGAAACCTGCACTCCCACCGGCAGCTCCACCAACACTTGGCATTACCCAGCTTTTTAATGTTTGCAAGTCAAATGGGTGTAAAGTGACATCTCATTGTTGTTTCAATTTGCATTTCTCTGATAACTAATGAGTGTGAGCTTCTCTTCCCCTGCCTGTTAGCCTTTTGGGTTTGTTCTTTTGGAAATCCACTCAGGTCCCTTTCCCTATTTTTCTCCGTCTCGGAGATGTCCCAATTCTAGGTCTTTCCCTCAGGTTCTCTCCATTGTGTGCCTTCCTGTGCCCATAGCCTACTTTCTGCTGCCCCCCCACTTGGTGGAGGGCCCGGGAGGTAACGCATTCTAAGGGTCAGCCTTTCCCCCACTCTCTTCCTTGGCGGCAGGGAGGAGAATGATACCTGGGTGCTGTCCCTGGGAATGTGTTTGTAGACTGATGGGAGATTTGAGTGCAGAGAACAGGCAGAAATGGACGCTACAGATCAGGATAAAATCGTTCCCATCCTTGGTCAGCCCACAGCGATCTGTGGTGCAAAAACTCAGCTCCATTCTCTGGCCTCCAGGAAGGCTTCCAGTCTTCCCTGCCATTCTTGCTCTGAAGCACACCCTCCACCCTCCCAGGCATGAGGGTTTCAGTGCAGGGAGACTCAGCCAGATGAAACCCAGGGTCACATTGTTGGCCATAATATCCGACTACCCAGCACCTTCTTGGTCAGACAAATGTCAAGGTGTGACTCCAGTTTAAGAACTTTCCTTTAGCCTCAGGGAATTGAATTCCTCAGGGAATTCATATTCATTGCAGGGCATTGAGAGACGTAGGCAGAATTTAAAAAGGAATAAAAATCAGCCATAATCTCATTACCCAAAGATAGTTACTATTGATATTTTGGTATGTCTTCTGAAAGATTTTTTTTTCTCTGCATTTCCGAACCATCTTGAGATCATACTGTATTTATAAATTTGTATTTTTTATGCTTCAAACAAACATACACTGTTTAAAAATGGCCAGTAAACACATAAAAAGATGCTGACTGTCATTAGTCTTTGGGAAACTGCGAATCAAAACCACGATGAGATATTGATTCGGCCCACCAGGATGGCTGAAATGAAAAAATAGAGAGCAACAAGCATTGGCCAGGTTGTGGAGAAAATTGGAATTCTTCTACGTTGCTGGTGGGGATGTAAAGTGGTATAGCTGGTTTGGCAGAAAGTCTGATAGTCCCTCAAAAAGTCCTACATTGGGTTGCCATACGACCCAGCAAATCCACTCCAAGACACATAGGCAGGAGCATGGAAAACCTCTGTCTGTACGAAAAGTGGCGCATGAGTACTACATCCCAGCAGTGGTATGGCTCATTGCCAAAAGACAGAAACTCAAATGTCCGTCAGATGGCAAACGGATAAACAAAATGACATAGATTCATAAAATGGAATATTTTTCTGTAATAGAAGGGAACAAAGTATGGACGTGCTGGATGGATGGACCCTAAAACATGGTGCTCAGTGAAAGAAGCTAGGCACAGAAGGCTACATATGGTAGGATTCCATTTATGTGAAATGTCCAAATAGGCAAATCTGTAGAGACAGAAAGTAGGTTCGAGGTTTTCAGGGGCTGGAGAAGGGGAAAATGGGGACTGACACCTCCTCCCCCAGTGGCTACAAGGTTTCTTTCAGGGGTGATGAAATGTTCTAGAATTCGCTAGAAACCACTGAATTGTATAGTTGAAAAGGGTGACATTTACAATATGTGAATTATTATTATTACTGTCTCTCAATAAAGTGAATATTCTTTGTTTAGCCAATAACTACTTGACATATCTTCTATTGCTACGGTTTTGCTCCCAATTTTTAAAAAATCAGTAGTTACAGGGCACCTGGGTGGCTCAGTGGGTTAAAGCCTCTGCCTTCGGCTCAGGTCATGATCCCAGGGTCCTGGGATTGAGACCCGCATTGGACTCTCTGCTCAGCGGGGAGCCTGCTCCCCCCCCCCCCCCCCCCCCCCCCCGCTTCCCCCCCACCTCTCTGCCTATTTGTGATCTCTGTCAAATAAATAAATAAAATCTTTAAAAAAAAATCAGTAGTTTCGATGGCAAACTTCCTTGCAGACAATTCTTCATCTACATCTCAACAAGTGAAAATCTTCAGAACAAACTCCTAGACCTAGAATGTTTGGCCCCATGCAATGCACACAAGAAGAATTCTAATTCCTCCTGGTAAGCTGTGTCCCCAACAGCTGGCCCTGGTGCATTCTGGCACAAATGGGGTGAGTGCGACGGTTTCTCTGTCTCATCCTATCATCAACAGCTCTGTCAGCCTGAGGATCAAATGGTGGGCTCTCGGAATTCCACTGGCTAGCAGTTCGTGTTAACCGTTAGTTCATGTTTAGCGTGAGTGGTTAGTTAGCAGTTAGCCTTCATGGTTACTTCGTGCAGGTAGCTGTGGTGGAAGCAGAAGTTCATTCCCTGAACTGTCCATCCCTTTGCTAGAAGAAGCTTCATTTGTGGCTGGAAGTCTGCACCTTGCTCCCTTCCGGTTTCAACAGGACCCTCAAATTCCTGCTGCTTTTCTAGTCTCTTCCACCACGGGACCTAGACTGGGACTACAGTGATGGTTCTCATGGTTCCTGGGCCCATTCCTTGACTGGCCAACCCTTCCCTTCCCAGGGCTCAGCTTGCACATCCGTGGCAGGAAAGAGAGGGTTATAAGGTGACTTCTGAGGGTTCAGAAGGGACATTGAATGAGCGGAGTTTAGAAGAGCAATTCTCTACTTGGCCACCAGGTGGCAGGATAAGTGCAGCCGGGAACCCTGGCTGGGCTTATGCTTTGCCCCTGTGAGGACTGACCACTAGAACAGGGCTCGAGACTCCCAGGGCCTGGTATTGGGGCACAGTGAGCCTATGGGGCTGCTGGAAGAAGGTGCTTCTGTTGCAGCCAGCAAAGGATGGTTCCAGTTTTGAGGTGGACGAAACTGGGAAGAAGAGGGAGTACCGGAGAGACAGGAGAACTGGTGTTCACTGAAGACTCCATGTGGAGTTCAGACCGGAAGGCGGCTGCCCTGGGCCCCTGGTTTTGTACGGGCTGGGAGGGCAGGATTTGCCATCACCCACACCGATCTTCCTTCCAGTGAGCTGCTCCTCAGGCCCTGAAAGGAGTTTCTGAAAGGGAAGGAAGAAATTCGACTTCTCTCCTGTTGTGGTCAGCCCGTGGTTCTCTATAACGTGGGGCAGAGGCAGGGATAAAAATGAGAGTTTAGCCATTCCTTGTCAGTAGGGAGCCCCCAGGAATGTTTGGGCTATGCCAGGAGTGAGCCCTAACCTGGATGTAACCACAGGCATGTGAGAGACTCAGACCATCTGGGCTGTGGGAGCTCAGAGGACAGAGTATGGGGGAGGGCTGGAGTAGTCAGGGAAGGCCTCCTGGGGGAGAGGACTTGAGTCAGTTGTATAGACCTTAGAACCTCACCAGGCCAAGTGTCACCATTTGCTGGGCAGGAAGCAAGAGTGTGGCTGATTTCAGCTTGGGGAGCAATGCTTGGAGGACGGGTCTGGAAGGATGGGAATGTGGGCATCAGACCCAGGCTTGGCATCCCCAGGGATGTTCGCGAGTGCTCCTGTTCGGGCTCTGGGCCCTGCTGGGCTGCCTGTTCATTCACTTGGTGAAGATTTCCAAAGTACTTGCTTAGGCAGCAGGCACTTTGCTAGAGCCTGGAAATAGGGGCAAACCACCCCGGAACGTTCCTACGTAGGAGGCTTTGGGTCTAGTTAGAGCAGGTATGATTGAGTACACTACTGCAAACAACAGGACCCCTCAGGCTGGGTTAAACAGAAACTCAGTGTACTCAGGGACATGAGGCGCTCACTTGTCTCCAGAAGCGCAGCCATTAGTAGCGCCCAGCCCACACCAGAGGATCACTGTGATGAATTCCCCACCGTACCCCTTTTGCTAGCACACACAGCTGTTCACACCAGGAATACTGTGGACAGAATGCCAGACACACACTCATGGCTGTTCTGAAAAGCCGAACTCCTCCACAGCCCTGCTTGCTAAAAACTTGATTCCACCTGGCACTGGCTTCCTCTTGCTTTTCTCTTCCGAAACTAAGTCTACAGATGAGGTCCTGGCCCTGCCCACCAATGACACGGTGGGGAAGCTGGGGCAGCCAGTTCTGACTTCTGCCTTTGGAGAGGGCCTGCAGACCATGGCAAGCTCCTCAGACATAGGAAGGGCGTTCAGCATATGCTGGCTGGCTGCAAACCTGACAGATGTCTTGTGCTGAGAGGCGATCGGGTCACTCAAACTATCGCCTCATAATGGTGGCAGGTGTGCCAGGAGAAATAGGGGACCATAAGAACAAATATCTCAAGGACCAAATCTAGTCTGGGAAGGTTAAAAAAAAAATGTTTTCTGGGGAAGTGACATCTAAGCTGAAATTAAAACCATGAGTATGAGTTGGCCAGATGAAGAAATGGATTAAAATCCACTTTCTAGGTAGAGGAAACGATGTGCAAAGGCCCTGAGGGAAGAAGGAGCATGGTGTTTGGGGGGAGCTGAAGGTTCTAACCATAGAATATGGCTATATTCCATATAGGTATAGCTATAGGAATATAGTGAAATATATCACTAGCTAGAGGAATATAGTGAGAAAAGGAACTGAGATGGGGGTGGGGTGGGCTATACCCAGCTCACATAGGGCCAGGAAAGCCAGGTTAGGGAGGTTCAATCCCGAGAGCTGTTGGAAGTATGTTATATAGAGCAAAGCTTGTGACCAGGGAAAGGGGTGTCTGCTGGAGGTGGCATTCACCATGAAGGCAAGGCTGTCTGCTGGGATGCAGGTGGTAGTGGAGGAAATGGGGGGCTCTTGAGAACAAGGAACGTTGGAAATAGCAGTGGCAGGAGGGGTTTGAACCCATTGGTGAGAAATACATGAAATTGTCAGGCAGTGTTGATGGCCTGGCTCCCGCCCGAGAGCAAGAATTTGGGGTGACACTACTTTTCCTGGGGGGCACTATCTGGCAGATAGTCTTCTGGGGTTTTGCCCAAAAGACTTCACTGTATTTGCAGACAAGGGTCTGTGCTGCAGACCGGCAGGTCAGGGTGCGGAAGGGACAGTAGTTTGGGTCAAGTGTTGAGGGAGAGATCTGGCAGGACCAGCGGTACGTCAGAGGGGGTGAGTGTGGCTGCTGGTGAGGTTTCTAGCCATGGACGGGCCCCCACTGGAGTGGAAGGCGACACTGCTGGGAGTCTGGGAGAAGAGCCTTGGAGGGAACGGTGCGGGGGGGCGGGTGGGGGCTGCATCCCCTGGGCATGGGAGTCCCCCAGCATGAAGGCTGGTGATGACAAGGGGGCCCAGGCGGGGGGGGGTGACGTGGAGTGGTGTGGGGGTGCACAGCGCAAGCTGGATAGACATCCAAGACAAGGCCACAGGTGCAGAGGCTCCCTGGACAGGTGGCAGGGGTCACAAAAGACCCAGGCACGTGCCCTCACCCTCTAGAAGCCTGATGTGTCCAGCCAGCAGTCTTACAATGGCCTTGCCCTCCCAACTTTGGGACTGTCAGGTGCCCAGGCCCTGGAAACTTTAGGAATAAAGCTGCCTTCCCAGGTATAGCCAGACTTTGGAAACCCAAGAAATCACAAACCACTGGTGATGTTTGGGACTTTGGTTTTTGAGAATCTGTTCTGTCTCTCTGTGCTTTCCTGTGTGGCTGCCTCTCTCCCAGAGTGCTCCCACTCTGGGTCTGTGCCTCCTCTCCCCACCCTTCCTCCTTTCTCTCTGTCTGTCTCTATCTCTCTGGCTCTCCCTCTCTTTGCCCCTGTGGGTCCGTTTCTCTCTGTTTCTATCTCCCCATGTCTTTCTTTCTCTTGACGGGGCCCCAGCTTCCCAGCTGGTGTAAGTGCTGGAACAGCGCATGGGGCAGCTGGCCTGTGTCTGTGATCCTGGCTCTCTGGGCCCGGGGCTGGCCAGAGGTGGCTGGAGCTCTCGGCTGCATCCAGATGTCCAGCAACCTGCATCTGTCAGAATTCTTCACTGCTCCCATCTGCCCAGCCCCCACAACAGCTTTTCTCTTTCCTCCCTGTCTTCCCCGCAGACCATTCTGACCCCTGCATGCTTTCCAGAGCTGGAGCACTCTCTCTCTCTCTCTCTACACGTGTGTGTACGGGGTACTGCAGGAGGACAGGTGGGATGACACAGCTAAGTTCACCGAACCTCCCTGTGGACATCCCCGGGAGCAGGTCAGGCTGCTGGGGCTGCTGGGCAGCTGTTCCCTTGCCTCAGAAGCATGGCAGCCTAGTGTACATTCCCATGGTTACAGGGCTGGGAAGGGCTGGCTGCGGTGGCATCGCCATGGCACCGGCGTGGCCCTTAGCTCTGCTGGGCATGGTGCTAGCATGGAGCAGCTCTGGGCTTCCACCGGGCAGATCTCCCCCCTCCTCCCCTCCCAGGCAGCTCCTGGCCTGTGGAGTCAGACGGAAGGCAAACAGTCCCCAGGGCAGCCTCTGGAAAGGCCGAAGTCCTGCTCAGCCTCTCAACCCATGGCCAAGGCCCTGTAGGGGGGTGGACGGCTGTGGGAACGAAAGCCTTGCACAGCAGCTGGCTCAGCACAGACCCGATGCTGAGCCCTGGCCTTGCCCCAGGCCAACCCTTGGCTGTCTGCAGCCCAGATCCTTTCTGCAGCCCCTTCCTCAGTCCAAACGGGGGCCCTCAGGAAACACAGCCTCAGCCCACCACCTGGGCCCTGCTGAAATCTTGATCTTGATCCTGCTCCCAGACCAGAAGACCAGACTAGTCTTCTGGTTCTACACACTCCCACTAGGGCTATGCCCCAAGGATCAAGCAGAAAGGAGGGAAGGTTCTGAAGAACTAAGCCCTGCTTTTGGGGGCAGGTAAGCATGCTTGAGAACAGAGGGGAGAGGGACTCTGGTGGGCAGCAGTTGGGGGTCAAAGGTCAGAGGTCAGTTGGGGGGTCAGAGCCATCAGAGGAGGCCTCCTGGGAGAAGCAGTCATATGTTGGGCCAGAAGGATGAGTAGGACTAGAAGAGGGGGAAGATCCTGGGAGGAGGAGCAGCTGGCATGAAGGTAGGGAGACTCAGAGCACATGACCCATTTGATCAAATTCAGTCTTTCAGAAAGAGGCTAGTGCTGTGTGTGTAGAGGTCTCTCTGGGTTTAGTTGTGCATTGCTGGAGCACGGGAGTGTCCTGCACGATCAGATGAGGGATGGTTAGCAGGGTCCCGTGAGATCTCTTTAAAGGGAGGCTTGCAGAAGCCCCGGCACAGCCTCGGTGGGAAGATCTTCATGGAGTGCACCTGGGAGACTCACGTGCCTGTGCTCGCTTCCCCTCCAACCCCTGAGCCCAGGCCCGGCGGCCTCCTCGGCCGCTCTGTGTGGGTGTCTGGGGAGTCTCCCACTCGGTGGGTGTCAGGACAGCTCCTCCTGCAGGTCTCCCAATTCTGGAAGCGTTAGCCTCCTTGGCCTGGCATTTCCCTCTGGATCCCAGGAGTAATTCCTGACTCTCTGTTGGGAGGTTTGGAAGCCTCTTCCCAAGGTGACAAGGGAAGTTCCTTTCCACAGCCCAGTCTGGGCCGGCACAGCTCCCCGGCCTCGTCCTCTTCCACCGGCTCCCCGGCTGCTCTGCCCTGTCCTGGCCCGCCTTCTCTCGGTCCCCAGGAGCCCTAGGACTGTGCTCAGATCAGCACACCTACCACTTTCCCTGGCACCACCCTCGGCTACTGCCTTCTACTTAATCCCTATTCATCGTCCATGTCACCTCCTCCGAGAGGCCTGGTCCGACCACCTGGTGACATCACTCACTGTCACATTGCGTGTCCTCGTTTTATTTTCTTCATGGCGCTCAGTACTAATTGCAATCAATTCTCCATATTCGCGGTACTTAGGTTCCATAAGTCACGGGGAACACAGAAGTAGCAAATACAGAACCGTCGCCCCCAGGAGAGCGGCAGGGCGGGGCAAAGCCTCGGTGCACAGCATTTTCATCTACAGATCTATATGGAATCTTGTTTTCTGTGTGTTTCTGTTTGCAGATACCTTATTTAATATGCATTGTTGGCTCATTAACATTGAACTCAAGGCCAATGGTGCTGTAACTCGTGAGTAAAAGAAGCTTGTCTAGCACACGTACTTTCCCCGTAAGGCCCATCAACCCTCTCCCGCACCGAGGAACCCCGACCAGGACCTCTGCACTGTGCTGGAAGGCCATTTTAAACAGCAGGATCACCAACCCAAAGCCCAGAAATGTGGAAAACATGCCACTAAACAGATCATGAAAAAGACACTTGTTTACAGTGTGTGAACTGAGAAAAGAAGGCAGGGCAGGGTGTCTCCTCACGGGACCTCAGCCGGGAACGGATGTCTCGTGCCCCTCAAGTTCTCCACTGCTATGTGCTCCTCTGAGATGATTGACAACAGGTGAGTATTGACTTTGGGGTACAGACGGCATTAGCTGGCAGGCAAATGTGCACACGCACTTGGAATCTGCAAAAAAACAGGGTTAACTGTATGTTATTTATGTTTTTATATTTATGGCCAGGCTTCCCTATGTCGCATTCCCAGCACCAGAGTCAAGGTCAAGATTCAGAGTAGGCATCTGCTAAAGATGACTGACCTGCCTCACACACTTACACCCACACACACACACATTCATACACACGCACGCACAGAGTCCTTAGGAGCTCTCAAATTCTTTTCCTGCTGCTCCTCCCTTGGGCCTCCCAGGCAAGGGAGAGAAGGAAGATTCTGGAAAAGGGTGGTAGGGGAGAGTTCTTGCCCTCAAACTTTCTCTATCGCTGTCCTCTGTCCAGGCTGCCCTACCTGATGTCTGCCGCAGGACAGGAGGCGTGTGTGCACGAGTGGTGTGAACTCCCTCCTTCAGGAATCTGTGCGGGCACACGCAGCCTGGCTGAGGTCCTCTGGGTCCCGGTGGTGCCAGAGCAGCGCGTGTGTGCGTGTGTGCATGCCCACGTGAGCACCGATCCCCTCCTGCAGAGGCGTGTGTGCGGGCTTGCGCTCCAGCCCTGCCCCGGCGAGGCCTGCCGGCTTCCCAGCAGCTTCCGAGCTCGCACTGACAGGGCCTGTAATCACGGGAAATTACCCAGCCCAGAACTAAAATTAAGGCTGCTGCCGCTGCCGCAAGACCTGTTTACACAGCCTGGCACCCGGAAGCGGGAAGCGCCTCGGGAGGCTCTGCTAGGAGGGAGGTTCTGCTGGGAGCTGGGACTTCTGGGGAGCGTGAGGAGGGGATGGGGCGGAGAGGCCACGGAGAGGAGAGCAGTGGGGAAAGCAGAGCAGAGGGCAGCCCCTTGCCTTTGTCCTGCACTTGCCAAGTGTCAAACAGCAGCTCTGGGGCCGGGACAGGGTCGGTCCCAGTCCTACAGATACTAGACCTGGCCTGCCCCGGAGGTGGTTCAGGCCAGGACTGATGAGCTGCTAAGGGCAGAGCTGGGGTTCGAATGCAGAGCTGGGCAGGGAAAGGGGTGGCCTGTGGTCCCCTAGAGGGTTTGATTCTCTTTAGCATTTGGTATTTGGTGTGAGGAACACTCCCCCACACAGGGTCCTCTGCAGGCGGCTCTGCAGGGGGAAGGGCCCACCTTGAGAGGGTCGGAAGCAGCTCTCAGGAGCCTCCGGCTCTTTGGTGTGTTTGCCGGGCTTCTTGATGGCCCTGCGGGGACCTAGTCACGTGGCTGTGGACACGTGCACCTGCAGCCCACGCAGCCCCAGCCAGACTGGTGGCGAGCCCAGCTGCTTCACACCAGCCCCTCCATCCTTTCCGTGTCTGGAAGGCGACCAGCATTTCGTGTTCTTAATGAAATGGAAGCGAATAGAAGATGGAGTACCTCATACCTCCTGCGAGTAAGCGCCGCGTCATGAAACATATTTTACATACATGTGCGTGTTTTTGCTGAATCACAAGGAAACCTGTGTTTCTCATGGAGGGTGAGGTAGAAATGAGTCTGGCACACAGTCCTCTGGGTTTTGTGTCCTGTTGAGTTTCCTGCAGCAGCGGCAGCAGCCCAGGATCGCCTACAGGGCCAAGCCCGGAGACCCCTCTGCTCCCCTGACTGCTGCGCCCAGCCTGGCCAGGGGTAGGAGCACGCAGGGAGAGAAGTCCCCTGATTCATGTTGGGTCAGAGCTAGAAGGGACCACTGTGCAGTCCTGCTCACCACGGGCCAGCGTCTCTGAGAAGCACTTGACATGTAACATCTCTTAAGCCTTGGGAAGCAAGCAGCAAGCCTTTCCATTCCACAGATAAGGAAACTGAGGCTCAGACAGCTTCATCTGCTGCCCAAAGTCATGCTGCTCTTGCATATCCTACGTGGGTTCAAATCCAGGCTGGACTGAGGCTCTCGGCGTGATTGCAGCGCCTCCCCTGGGCCCCTCTGGGACTCAGGTAGGCAGTGACCAGAATGCACCCTGAGTCTCACACCGCACCTCCGTAGTGGTCCCCTCCTCCTCCCTCCTGTACCCCAAGTGGTGGCTCCAGCCAAGTTCTCTGAGGCTGCCTCTCCTGAGGGCTTGAGGGATTCCGTGGGTCTGATGAGAAGCAGCTTATTAATCCTTTGACCCCGAGGCAGAGAGGCTCCCAGGAGGCATGCTGGGGGCGTGGGGAGAGTCCAGACCCCTGCTGAGAGTGTTGGGCAATCCTGGGGCCAGCAGCCCAGCCCAGCTGCCTGGTTCATTTCTTCTTTCTCCTTTCCCAGGCAAGTCCGGGCAGGCAACCCAAGAGCAGAGGCCACATTGCTGGTGGCCAGGAGGGCGAATTCTCCCATGGGACTGTGGGAGCCACACCTTCACAGAGCTGCCGGGAGCCCCACGAGGCTGCCTCTTGGGTGTCTGGCTTCCCTCCCTCAGCCCTGCCCAAGTCCCCAGCCCAGGCCTCCGCCCTCAAAGCTAATAGGTCCTTCTGGGGTACCAGAGTGGGCGTGAATCTGGAGTTGTTAAACCTGAGTTCATGCCAGGGCTGGATTCAGAGAAGAAAAAACACTGTGATACAAAATAAACCCTATTATCTGCCGCCCCTCCAGTAGTTCTCCTGTGCCTTGAAAGTCAAATGCCAAAAGCCTTCAGAGGGCCCATACAGGGCTACCAAGGCTTCCAGGTTCTGCCTCTTTGGACTCATCTCCTTTTTGTCTTTCTTTCCTTCGCCCGGCTCCAGCCACGCTGGTCTCCTTGTTAGTCCTGCCCCAGGGCCTTTGCACTTGTTATTCCTTTGCATGGAGAAATTTCCCCTCAGGTACCCACATGGCTATTCCTTTACCTCAGACCAAATGGCACTCTGCAATCCCAGTGGCAGCCCACAGCGTGCCTTCTGCCACTTCCTTGCTTTACAGCCTTCTCTATGGCACCTAGGACTAAAATTCAGTTATGACTTACTTACTTTGTTTATTGTCTTTCTACGTTAGAATATAAGCTCCCTGAGGGTGGGGTTTTTTGTTTCATTTGTTCAACAGGGTCTAACACGGAGAAGGCATTAGAAAGATGTTTGTAGAAGTGAACTAAAATAGAATTAACACGTATCAAGAGGTCCAGAATTCTGATTTCTCCCATGACTTCCCTCAAGCTTCCACATCAAATTCTTAGAAACCAAAGTCATTAACGAAGTCTTTCTTTGACGTCCCTGCTTGGCTCTAGACCTTTCCTTGGGCAGGATCCGGCTCTGCTTTGGGGCCTGGCTCCACCACAGCCCTCCTGGGTGCCAGGCCACATGCTAGGCCGGGTAAATACAGATGGCCTCCTACAGCTCACGGGCTCTGGGGAAACAGACAACAATGACAGGGGTGTGACGGGGAGGTTGTGGGCATCCATAGGAAGGGAGAGTGGTGCAGACAGAGAGAACCGCCTGCAGAGAACTGCCTGGGTGTCAGAGCAGAGTGTGTGTGTGTGTGTGTGGGGGGGGTGTCACTTAACATCTTAGAGCCTATTTTCTCATGGTGGGTCAACTTGCAGATCAAATGGCACGGTGGAGTGGGAGGCACTCCAGTACAGAAACCGACACACCTCTTCACATGGAGGCAGAAAGGCAGGGCAGGGATTAGTGAACCCATTTTACAGATTTTGCCATGTTGATCTTTTCTTGTATGTTGCTTCCTCCTTCTTCCCTACATTTCAGTCACATTGAGGGTTCCTGCAGCCTGGGACCCTGTCTGCTTCTCTTGTCTCCTTCCTACGCCCATCTCAGTAGACCCCGGACTTATCCTTGGCCTATTAGAACATTGGGACTCAGAGAGGGAGAGTCACTTGCCCATGGCCACACGGTGAATCAGAGTTTGGGCAGGGGCCGGAACCCAGCCCGAGGCCTTCCCACCGCCAGACCTGTGTTCTTGGGATCCCTGCCTCTAGTCTGGGTTCCTGTGGAGGATGCCGTGGCTCCTGACCCTGGCCCTCACTGATTTCTCCAGCACCCCTGCAGCCACCAAACTCAGGGCCGAGGGCCTGTCGGGACTGCCTGGAAGCGTGGGAGTCAGGGCAAAGCCAATTCTCACTGTGGCCTTTGCGTGCCTCCTCCAAGGCTCCCCACTGCCCTCTTTCTCGCCTCCTCTCTCTGGAGAGCTTTCTTTTGGGCAGACTTTCCCGAACCTCAAGAACACTGATCTTTGAGGCTAGAGGAGCTGTCATGAAATTCAAGATCGTACCGCTTCCTGCCATAATACAGAGAAGGAAACTGAGGGCCAGGGAAGGCGAAGGGACCACCCAGGTCCCAGTCTGAGAATATCTGCTCTCTCAAGACCTCAGGTGTGTACCTCTGGGCAGCATCCTGATCTTCTGGTGTCCAGCTAAATTTGCATGCCTCAAATGACAGGGGACTCACTACTGCTGTGTGCTTTCTCTTCGTCTTTCTTCATTTTTGTTCTTCTGAACTCTGGACTCAGGCTTTAGAGGTCAAGTTTCCTGCTCCTGACCCTCCTTTATCCTCCCAGTGGGTGCTCCTAAGAACCCTCACATGCTTTTTGTCCAACCATGTTTATATAGAGACTTCCTCTTGCTACCGCTTGTCTACTCTACTCTGCAAACCAGCTGCCTGAGACAAGGTTTGCTCATCCTTTTTCACTCCTTTGTTGAAAAATCCTCCTTGAACATCTGTCCTAATATGTACCCAGTGCTGTTTCAGGCCCTGATGCTACACTAATAAAAACAAGAAAAGCTATCAGTTAAAAAAAAATATATCTAAAAGAGCCCTGAACAGTCCCTGACTTAGACATCTCCTCCCCATTACAGAGCCTCGTGCAGCTGTGTGACTAATGGACAGAAGGGCAGCCTGTTAGGGCAATAAAAACACAGATGTACAGAAAAAGTGCTCAGCATGGAAGGGCAATAAGGCACATGGAAACTGGACAGAACCACAGGCCCCTGTGGTTAGCTGTTGTTCCTCTTCCAGGAAATTGCGAGGCTGCCCTTTGACCCTCTTCTGGAATTGGAGGCTGAAGGTCCCTTGGGAACATCTGGAACATCTGGAACATCTGCTAGCTGTCCTCTCCCACTGAGGGAGACGGGGCCAGGGTTGGGGGTGTAGGGAAGGACAAGCAGGTCCTGTGAGAGGCCTCGCAGGCCTCCTTCTGCATCCAAATCCCTAAACAGCTCCTCCAGGGCCAGGGCGGACTGGCGCCTCCCCAGCCCATCACAAGACCCTTCTCTTCCCTCCTGCTGCATCTGGCCTCTCGGAGTGGGCCAAGTCCTCTCAGTGCACGGACTATGCAGGGTGCCAGGACAATGTCTGCTCTCACATGGTAGCCCCGGGCTGAGGGGCAGGAGCAGGGCTGTGGGAGGTCGGAGTCTGCAGTGGGGACGGTAGTGGTCAGGGAGCGGGGGTGGTTGAGACGCGGATGGGACAACTGGTGACGGGTGCCACAGGCTGAGCTGGATGCGGATGTCCTCTGCTCCTGCTACGGGGGCTAAAACTAGAGGAGGTATTATGGGAGTTAGGGAATTGTGTCCCCCCAAAATTCACATGTCCCAGTCCTAACACCGAGTACCTCAGAACGAGACTGTATTTAGAAACAGGGCCTTTAAAGAGGAGATTACCTTAAAATGAGGTCTTTGGGGGTGGCCCCAATCCAATAGACTAATGTCCTAGTAAGAAGTGGGACTTAGGACCCAGGCGGGCTCAGAGGGAAGACCACGTGAAGACATAGGGAGGAGACGGCCATTGGCAAGCCAAGGAGAGGGGCCTCAGGGGAAACCTGCCCACACCATGATCTTGGACTTCCAGCCTCCAGGCCTGTGAGGAAATAACTTCTCCTGTTTAGGTCTTCCCTGGCTTGTGGTATTTGTTACGGCAGCCCCAGCAACCTAACACAGGCGAGAAGCTATTAGAATATGGTGCTGTCATTGTCTTAAGCAAGGGCACTTTCGGTTCCCACGGAGACCCCATGTTCCAGACGCTCAGGCCCGGAAGAGGCACGTACACTTTTGAGTCGTACTCCTGGTTTGTTTGCCTGTGGATTAGGGTCAAAACTGGGGCAGCAGGAGAAGCCTGTGTTCTTCATAGAGAACAGACATAGAGACTAGTGGTGAGTTGTAATTGCCTTTAAGAATGTAGGAGAAGGGGCGCCTGGGTGGCTCGGTGGGTTAAGCCTCTGCCTTCAGCTCAGGTCATGGTCTCAGGGTCCTGGGATCCAGCCCCGCATCGGGCTCTCTGCTCAGTGGGGAGCCTGCTTCCCCCTCTCTCTCTGCCTCATTGTGATCTCTCTCTCTCTGCCAAATTAAAAAAAAAAACAAAAACGCAGAAGACCAGGCACCGTTCTTGACTCCCCCAGCCCCAGGTCAGCACGGGACTGGCTCTGCACAGGGCTGACAGGCAGCGAGCATACATACTTTTCGTTCACTGGTCTTGGGGTCAGGGACTCTCAGGAGAGCCTTGTTCCATAACTCATCCTTCTGTGGCCATTTCCTTCCTGAGGCCTCAGTTTTACCCCTGCGATGGGAGAGAACAGGCTGAGACCCCCAGTTCACACAGGACTATGTGATTGAGGAGTCTGGGGGAGAAGGACAGGCCTTCTCTTGAGCTCACCAGCCAATTTCTGTCTTCCCCTGAAATAGTGCCAGCACACTTGGACTCTTCCCAGAGAGACTTGAGGAAAGAGGAAGGAAGAACTTGCTGTTGGCGAGAAAGGAGCAAGGCGGCCGGAAGAGACCCAGCTGGTTGTGGATTCTTGCTGGAGGCCAGCACAGACAGGACGGGGCTGGCTGATGTGTCTCTGAGGTCCTGTCTGCAACGGGAGACATGACGCCCACCTCTAGGGAACTGACCAGAAAAGGACCTGCGTTAACTCCCAGCCAAAGATTTGGGCTTTGTCAGGACTGCAGCTGTGGGCCCACAAAGGTAGGTGGGGGCCAGACACGTGGTATCTGTAGGCTGTGCTGGAATTTGCCACCAAATCAACACCTGGCAAAACTAGGATGCCTTCATGCGTTTCACATTTAATAAATATAAAGAAAGCAACTCAGTGTGAAATTGGAAAAGTCAAAAGGGAAAGGGACAATGATTTGACTCGCATCTTTGCTATGCCCTCAACAGCCTTCACCTGGGGACGTGTAGGTCCCTGCCTCTCTGGGCTGCACTTCAGGGAAGGAAGCTGGCTTAGGGCAGACTCATTTGTGTGTGTTTACAGCTTGGCCTGGAGGGGACGGAAGAGGCTGTGGGTGGCTGCAGCAGCTCTGGGGAAGGGAAGGGAGGTGTGAGCTTCAACTAGGCAAGGAGCAGGGGGTTGGCAGGAAAGGGACGGATGAGTAGGGGACACTGGGGAGGCTGATTCTCAGGAGGGGGTATCATCGCTGGCTGGCTCTGGGGACTCCTTTTCCCCACATCTACCACGCCTGGCCAAGGGCTTCGTCTTCATGGAGCATTCTGGGAAAGGCTGCCCCTCCTGGTCTTTGGTCCTGTGGGTTGGCAGGGTGGGGAGGGGGCTGCTGTCGGGCAGGTCTCAGGAACCCAGCTTCCTGCCCCCCCACCAAGGAAGGCCCTGTCACCAGGAGAGGGATGACCCTCCCATGTCCGAGTCCTCATTTCACTTGCAGCTGGGAGCTAATCCAATTGCTGGCTCTAACCTAATTCCCCATTGATGCTTGAGTCCTTTGCCTGCCGATATTAAAACTCTTTTCATTTAATTGTGCAGAAGATAGATCCTCCTCAGCCGTCAGGTGGTAAATATAGAAGGGCTGATGTGTAGCTCTCATTTCTTCCCTGGCAGGCCTCCCGCAGCTCTGAGTAATTGGGGACTGAGATGTTCTGGAAGGAGGGGGCCAGGAAGGAGGGAGAAGGAAGGCAGGCTGAGGGGCTGGGACTTTGTCATGCTCAGGGGGTTACAGATCCAAGGGAGATCCTGACCTGGTCCGTTTCTACAGGGCCAGCCATTTCTCTGAATCTCTCATGTTGCCTAGTGACTGGCATCCTGAGATGTTGTGAGAGGAGCTAGTGTTTCTGAACCAAGGAGAACACAGGAGGAAGGGTGCTGTCCCACTGTATTTAGTAAGGGAGGTCATGGGATCCCCCAGAGCTGGGGGTATGGAGAAGTGGTCCTGATAAGCCCCCTTGACCTTGCTCATGACAGAGGGCTGCTTCAGTCTCTAGAGTCACCCACAAGTCCCACAGTGTCATGGATTTGAGGCATCATTTTGAGATGACTGTCTGTAGCCCCCTGGTTTGCTAACTGTACCTGGTCTCCCAGCAAGGCAATGAAGGGTTGGTGACAGAGTACAGGACTCTTGATTTCCAGACTTGCATGGAACATGGTAGCCAAGGTGTGTTCCCATGGTGGGGAAGGGTAGTGGCTTTCCAGTGAGACCCCAGGAGCCATTAGAATCAGTTAGGCTCAAGGTCCTCTTCCATCCCCTCAGTAGCGGCCACTTGAAGTCAGTCCTGCCCATCTGTGCCACAACCCCAACCTCAACACACATGGGACAAAACAGGATAGATGTAGAGACCACATAGTCCAGACAGTGGGTCAAGGGCAGGACCCTGGCCTGTTACTGACCTTGCAGTTGGCCACAGGAGGTGAGAAGCATTTTAGGAAGAACCACTTGTCTCCAGACACTGATCTCTTGCAACCCAGCCTCAGCTGTGGTTTCCCACAGCTTCTGAGGTTCTCTTGGGCTCTAGAGAACACGATACCCAGTCCATTTCCTGGGGGGAGGGCTATTTCTTCCTCTTGGCTCCCTGCCTGGGTCCTCATACCTCAGAGCTCCTGTACCTGACCACTGGTGAGTCTGAGCTCTGCAGACCGGCCCTGCTTCCCTGTAAGAGGCTTTGCTGTGCCTTAGCTCCCCGAGCCCCTACTCTCTACCACCCCTCGCCACTGGCTGGTGGGGACCTCAGAGCGCTCTTCTCTCCTCTCTTTTCCTTCCTGCCTTAGAGAAAGGCCCACCTCCAGCATGTTCCCAGGGCTCCTTTCTCCTGAACACAGGGGAGATGCTTAGAGTGCCATCCCTTCCTGGCCTGGCCACCCCAGATGTTCTCTCTGAGTCTACCCCAGCTGCTTCCCAAGACCTGCTCCTGTTCCCCCTACCCCTACTGGGCCAGGAGATCCTTGGGCAAGGGGAGGGCAATCTCGGGGCTTAGGATAGGTGCTAAATCCCCTGACCAGGAGGTCCTGAGGAAGGTGACAGCATAGCTTCTGAGACCCTAGCCTAGCAGCTTGTCACTATCCTTACCTTCAGAATTCGGAGCCAACCCTGCTGACCTGCTGAGCTGAAGATCCCTTCCCCTATGGCATCCCACAGGACATGTGACTGCGGGGAACATGGGCCCAGATGGTCCAGTCACGGGATCCCTGCGTATCAGGGTTGGAAAGGGCACAGCTGCCTGACTCCTCTGCTCAGAGGAGGAAATCGAGGCCCAGAGACAGCAGGTGGGAGGGTGTGTTTGCCCTGGCTAACACTCTGACTCTGTCTTGAGACCCTGGCTTCCTGCCTCCAGATGGGGCTCTATACATTTCTGCTAGTGGAGTCAGAGTGACAGGGTGCTTCCAAGCACAGGGTCAGGATGACAGGGTGTCAATTCCAGCTCCCCCCTCTACCAGCTGTGTCTCCACGCAGTCGCGAGGCCTCTCTGGCCATCAGTTTCCTTATCTGTGAAACGGGGATGACAAGGCTGTCTGGCTCCTGAGGTGGCAGGAGCGTGTGCTGAGATCAGCTGCCCAAAGCCCCGGAGTAGCATCTGGCACGTGGAGAGGGATCATTAGTTCTCAGGCAATGTTGAGCTCCACTGCTCCGCAAATGTCACTAAAACCAGAGTGAACCATAATGAGCCTTAGCTATTCAAGCAATCAACAGGCGTTCGATTTACTCCCTCAGAACACTGAACGGTTCTATGGCAGGGGACTTTTTGGATGGCTTTTCCAGAAAGTGAAAGTTTCATGGATGTCATTTTTCCCTTCACGGAAGTTTCCCAGCACACAGCAGGGGAACCAGAGCCATTCCCCTTGTCCTGAGGCTGCACCCAGGAAGCAGAGGGATCCAGCAAAGTCAGGATGCTGCTGGGTCTCTTCTGGAAGCTCTCCGGATACCCAGGACTGTCCTGGCTATAGCCCACCCTTCTCTGAGCAGTGTGCCGCCAGCTGTGCCTCTGTGCAGAGGTGATACCCCACAGCTCAGACACTGGTGGGGCAGAAGGGGCAACACAGACACTCACCAGGGCCAGAATGACCCTGGGAATGACCCAGGGGAATGACGCACAATTAAAGGGGGACCCCAAACTCAGTTATCGAGATCAATCATGTTTTTATTTCTTACCTCCTATGCCCCTGTTCTCAGGAAGCTATTGGAGGATGCACACCACCAAAACAGGGGAACAAGCCCAGGAAGAGAAAGAAAGAAGATTCCAGAAATGAGGACTTGAACACAGGAAGTACAGTGAAGGCATGTCTCAGCGCCAAGATGAGGAGTGGCCTAAGAGGACAGCTAAGTCTCAGGGTCAGCAAGCAACACAGCTAGATGCAAACAAGAGGATGGAGGAAAAATGAACCTGAGGTGTTTGAACAGAAACTACTGTTGATGGGTGAGTGGCAGAGAGGTGAGCACTTAGAACGAGTTAACAATAGATACTAGGCAGGGCTAGTACCCAAAAAGAATGCAGGGCTCATTAGGGCTGCAAAAAAGAATGCAGGGCTCATTCAAAAAGAATACTGGGCTCAAAAGTGCTTTTGCTCAATGAAAAATTGGAAGTGAGCCTATTGGGTGGATGGGAGGAGAGGAAGCAGGGGATCGATGGGAGATTTAAGTCCTTATTTACTGTGGCAGGAAGTCAAGAGCTAATGCCCACACTGAAATGTCAAGAAATACTGTGTACTCATATAGTTTTGAAAAATGGAACTGAATATTGGACAACACACCCCAAAGGATTTTAAAGGTGATTAGAACCTAGAGGTGATGCTGAACTTGGAGATGGCAGAGAAGAGATTGTGCCTTCCCTTCTAAACTTCAAGAACAATTTCACTTTAATTATGTGGTATTGTTTTTGAGTTTCCCAAGCTTAATAAAAAAAACCAATTCAGTCCTTATGTCTCTACAACCCAGCCCGTCACATAGCACGTTCTCCAGCATGTGCTTGTGGAATAAATAGAGGGAGATAGCCCAGAACCAAAGGGGTTTCAAGGTCTTCCTGGAAGGGGAAGGAGGGCTGAAGTGGGCTGGAGTCTGCAGAGTATTCGGATAAGCAAAGAGAGAGGGACCCCAGTCACCTGGAGCAGAGCACAGGGTCCTGAAAAGAGGAGCAAATTGATTTCTGGCATTGCTTAATCATTCTGAGTTTCTGAATGCTTAAGGAAAGCCCATGAAGAAAGCTCCAAGGGGAAGGAGGTAGAAAAGCAGATGGGACACTGTCTGACTGTGTGCACCTAACCGTTCCACAGTGGCAGGCATCCCATCCCTCCTCTGTACAGCAGAATGACCTATGGAACTGTTCCCAAAGATCCCCTCTGTCTGGACCCACTTCCCAGAAAGGCTGACCCATCTGGGCTAGGAAGGGAGCCTCGCTTCCATGCTGGGACTAGGGTGAGGTCAGTGAGGATCTCACTCTCAGGGTCCCGCAGGGCCAGCTGCAGATCCTGCAGGATTTAAAAGTGTGATGTTTTGTTCATCATGGACTTTTTTTTAAATTAAAAAAAAATATTGAGATATAACTGACACATAACACTGTAGTAGTTTTAGGTGTACAACATAATGATTTGCTTTAAGTAGATGTTGTGAAATGGTTACAACTAGCTTGGTTAAATTAATTTAAATATTTTCAAATATTCTGGAATCTAGGAATAGAGGGGAAACAGCTGAGAGATGTTTTGGAAGTGGAATCCATAGGAGGAATATTTTTGCCGAAGTTATTATTTTTCTGTATGTTGCTTACTGAGTTTTCATGTACCTTCCATGATTCTTCCCAAACTCTCCAAGAAAACCTAAAACTTCTTTCAATTTGACCAACCTCCTCAGGGAACCCATACATACAAGTCATGTCCCGTCCCCAGCTGTCATTCTAGAATTGTCCTTCCCCATCTGCCTGAGGAGTTCCCTCTCCTTCTCATTAGTTGACCCACTGTGTCCTGGACCCAGAGCCTTCCTATTTCTTGGCTAACTTCCGTGTTTTGGTGTAGCACATTCTCCAGGAATTTCCTAAGAATTGTACAAAGGAGGTAGATTTTGTGAATCCTTGCATGTCTGAATATGTATTTATTTTACATGTTCTGAATATGTATTTTTAATATATTTTTTTAAAGATTTTATTTATTTATTTGACAGAGAGAGATCACAAGTAGGCAGAGAGACAGGCAGAGAGAGAGGGGGGAAACAGCTCCCCGCTGAGCAGAGAGCCCGATGTGAGGCCTGATCCCAGGACCCTGAGATCATGACCTGAGCCGAAGGCAGAGGCTTTAACCCACTGAGCCACCCAGGTGCCCCTGAATATGTATTTTTTAAAAGTACCTGTATTTTACTTACAGAAAGGATAGTTTGGCAAGGTATGAAATTCTAGCTAGGAAATACATTCCTTTTAAAGATTTTGAAATCTCAAAAGATTTTTGATTGCTCAGTTGTTTTCTATATTCCAGTTTTGTTGTTGACAAGTCTGAAGCCATTCTAAGTTTTTATCCTTATATATGAGCTATCCTCCCAATTTCTCCTTTTCTGGTTTTTTCTTTGTCTCTGATGCTCTGAATTTCATATAATGTGCTTTGGTATAGATCATTTTCGATTCATTGTTGCTAGGTGCTTATGAGTGCTTTCCAAGTAGAGACTCACATCCTTCAGTTCTAGAAAATCTTCTTGCTTCATCTCTTTGGAAAATTTCTTTTCTCTATTCTCTCTATTTGCACTTTCCATAACTCCTATTAGCAGGACATTAGAACTTATTATTTGAACCTTCAATTTCTTAACTTTTCTCTCCTATTTTCTGACCTGCCATTTTGTTCTATTTTCCAAAAGATGTTTTCAACTTAATCTTTCAGACCTTTAACTGATTTTTCAATTTCAGCTATAATATTTTTCTTTTTACTTTCTGAGTTCTTTTGCTTACTTTTTGAATATTTTTTTCACTTACACACAATACCCAGTGCTCATCATAGCAATTGCCCTCCTTAATACCCATCACCTGTTTAACCCAGCCCCACATCTCTGCCCACCACCCCTCCAGTAATCCTCAGTTTGTTCTCTATGGTTTTCCTCTCTCTTTTTGCCACCCCCCCATGTTCATCTGTTCTATTTCATAAATTCCACATATGAGTGAAATCATATGGTATTTGTCATTCTCTGACTTATTTCACTTAACATAATATTCTGTAGCTCCATCCATGTAGCAAATGGTAAGATTTCATTCATTTTAATGGCTGAGTAATATTTCACTGTGTGTGTGTGTGCGCATGCACACACGTGCGTGTATACACCACGTCTTCTTTATCTGCTCATTAGTTTATGGACAACTGAGCTCTTTCTATCATTTTGCTATTGTTGATAATGCTGCAAAAAATATCAAATATAGGGGTGCCTGGGTAGCTCAGTGGGTTAAAGCCTCTGCCTTCAACTCAGGTCATGATCCCCGTGTCCTCTCTGCTCAGCAGGAAGCCTGCTTCCTCCTCTCTCTCTCTCTGCCTGCCTCTCTGCCTACTTGTGATCTCTGTCTGTCAAATAAATAAGTAAAATCTTTTAAAAAATATCAAATAGGGGTGCCTGGGTGGCTCAGTCGGTTAAGCGTCTGCCTTCAGCTCAGGTCATGATCCCAAAGTCCTGGGATCGAGCCCCACATCTGGCTCCCTGCTCAGTGGGGAGCCTGCTTCTCCCTCTTCCTCTGCCTGATGCTCCCTTTGCTGTGCTCTCTCTCTCTCTCTCTCTCTCTGTCTGTCAAATAAAAAAAAAATCAAATATACCCGCTTTGAATCTGTAATTTTGTATCCTTTGGATAAATACTTAGTAGTCCAGTTGCTGGGTTGTAGGGTAGTTTTATTTTTAGCTTTCTGAGGAACCTCCATACTGTTTTCCAGAGTGGCTGTACCAGTTTGCATTCCCACCAACAGTGAGAGAGGGTTCCCCTTTCTCTGCATCCTCACCAACACCTATTGTTTCCTGTGTTGCTAATTTCAGCCATTCTGACAAGTGTGAGGTATCTCATCATGGTTTTGATCTGTATTTCTCTGATGATGAGTGATGTTGAGCACCTTTTCATGCATCTGTTAGCCATCTGGATGCCTTCTCTGGAAAAATGTCTGTTCATGTCTTCTGCCCATTTCTTAATTGGATTATTTGTTTTTTGGGTGTTGAGTTTGTTAGGTTCTTTATAGATTTAGGGTACTAACCCTTTATCAGATAGGTCATAATATCCTCTCCCATTCTGAAGATTGCCTTTTGGTTTTGTTGATTGTTTCCTTCTGTGCAAAAGCTTTTTATCTTGATGAAGTCCCAATAGTTCATTTTTGTTTTTGTTTCCCTTGCCTCTGGAGATGTGTCTAGTAAGAAGTTGCTGTGGCTGAGTTCAAAGAGGTTTCTGCTTGTGCCCTTTTCTAGGATTTTCTCTCTAACATTTAGGTCTTTCATTCATTTTGAATTTATTTTTGTGTATGGTGAAAGAAAGTGGTTGAGTTTCATTTTTTGCATGCTGCTGTCCAGTTTTTCAATACCACTTGTTGAAAAGACTTTCTTTTTCCAATTGGATATTATCTCCTGCTTTGTTGAAGATTAGTTGACCATATAGTTGTGGGTCTATTTCTGGGTTTTCTATTCTGTTCCATTGATCTATGTGTCTGTTTTTCTGTTAGTACCATATTGTTTTGATTACTATAGCTTTGTAATGTAACTGAGCCTCCCATATACCCTTTACAAAATATTTAAAGAAGAATTACTACCTATTCTTCTTAAACTATTCTAAGAAAAAGAAATGGAAGGAAAACTTCCAGGCTCATTCTATGAGACCAGCATGACCCTGATACCAAAACCAGACAAAGACACCACTGAAAAAGAGACCTATAGGTAGATATCTCTGATGAACAAGGATGCAAACATTCTCAACAAAATATTAGCTAATCAAATCCAACAGCACATTAAGAGAATCATTCACCACGATCTGGTGGGATTTGTTCCTGGGTTGCAAGGGTGGTTCAATAGTCACAAATCAATCAATGTGATACACCACATTAATATAAGAAAGGAAAGAACCATATCATCCTCTCAAAAGATGCAGAAAAAGCATTTGACAAAGTACAAAGTACAACATCCATTCATGATATTCTTTGGATATTTCTTTCTTTATTTTTTTTTAAGATTTTATTTATTTATTTGACAGACAGAAATCACATGTAGGCAGAGAGGCAGGCAGAGAGAGAGAGAGAGAGAGAGAGGAGGAAGCAGGCTCTCCACTGAGCAGAGAGCCCGATGCGGGGCTTGATTCCAGGACCCTGAGATCATGACCTGAGCCGAAGGCAGAGGCTTTAACCCATTGAGCCACCCAGGTGGCCCTGGATATTTCTTTAAAAATAGAATTCTGTTCATTTTTCCCTTCCCTAGGTATACAATACATTTTGTTAATTTTCTGAGGATATTTTTAAGCTGTATTTTTAATTTTTTCCCTCCCTACTTGTCTCTGTTTCATCTAAGTTTCTTTCTCTGTCTGCCAAACCCCTCTCTTGGTTCCCCCTCCCTGTCTCATAGCTTTCATGTCAGAGGGCTTTCTAAAACGTCCAGGGACCCTGGCAAGCAGTTCTTACTTAAGACAGAAGCACCACTAGTCTGACAGCAAGCTCTGTGTGCATAGACACAGCTTGTCCTTGAAGAGGCTTCCCTGTCGGTGACCCAGTGGCAAGCCCAAATGCCACCTTCTCTAGGTCTTTCTTCTTGAGCTGGGTAGTTTCTCCCCCTGAGAGGAGATCTCTGATTTCGATTAGGGGTCTTCAGTCTTCTGCAGGGGGAACAGCAGGTGGAGGCCCACAATTCTGTATTCAATCCCCACTTACATATGGTGCCTTGTCCCCACCCTTGTCCCCTCCACTTCTCAGTCCCTTTTGGAGACTGTGTCACCAAAAGTGTCACCAAAGTTTAGTTTCTCTGGAAAGGAAGCTTTTCCTTCTCAGCTAGTGGGAAGGGAATTTGCAGGGGGATGGGAAGGGTGGCTATAACCACGTTCACGCTGCTCCTTCCATTTCCAGCCCACTCCTGCTCTCATAGGGCTCTGGCAGCTCTCCTTCCAGAGGCTTTCCAGGCATCAAGACAGATCTGGCTTGCTGCTTGCTGCTTGCTGCTTGCTGCTTCCGCCTCCACGGGCACTTAGGTTTCTGCTTTCCTAGCTCTGCCAAAGCACTTACCACTCCTCTGTTCACTTTACCTTTTGCAGAATTTCGTTGTGTCCTATTGTCTCTTCTCTTTTTGTCTTTTTCTGTCATTTCAGTCGGGCTTTGTGGGAGTGGGGCCAACCCACGCGGCTTACTTGTTGGGGTGCTGTGGCAGGGCTGTGTCACCTCCGGGCACATCTGTGTGCTGGGGTGGGGGGGGGCAGTCCCTGCTTCTGCTCTCCAGCCTAGCTTTCTCCCCGGAGCCCAGACCCCTGCATTCAGCTGTGTCCTGGCACTATCCCCCAGGCATTCCCAGGCCCTCAAACACAGCATACCTCTAGCTGAACTCATCATCACTCCCTCCACACTCCTTCCACACCTCCACACCTCCGTCACCTCTTCCTCCTGTGTCCTTCAGCAGTTAATGGTCCCACCGTTCACCTGCATTCCAGGGACTGGGTCCTGCAGCTTGCCACTGAGAGAGTCACCCATCACCCACAGTCTGTTCTACCTCCTGATCAGCTCATGAGCCCATCCTCATCTCTCTGTGTCCACCGTGACTAGTCTGGGCCATGCATCATTTCTCACCTGGATGGCAACAGCCCTTGGCTGCTCTCCTTTTCACTGCTGGAGCTCAGACGCCTCCCTCGATCTGATCACGCCCAGGAGGTTCTCACTGCCCTTCAGATAATCTAACCCTGTCACCTGGCCTGTGAGTTTAGCTGTCTGTCCCTAGACAACTTCTGCAGCCCAGTCCCCTGCTTCTAACCCCGAGGACTCTATACTCCACGTATGGCATGATGTGTTTTCTCCCTGCCAGGCCTTAGAGTTCAGCCTATCTGTTCCCCTTGCTCCTTCCCCTATCTCTTCTGGCTTCTGTCTTCTCCCTGCCTCTTGCTCATTCTTTGATCTGTTATTTATCAAGCATCGGCTTAAATGTTACTGCCTCCAGGAAGCCTTCCATGACTGCACCCCCCCCCGCCCCGACCGAGATTGACGAGGTGCCCCCTACTGTTGTATTTGTGACATTATTAATGAGTCAATCCATGAACCAGTGAAGTCTGCCATGGTTAGAGCGGGGGTCTGTCTTTCATCTGAGGAGGAGATCCGTGTCAGCTATTTTCAGGAACTTAGTGGGACACCTGTGGAAGAGTGTGTGTAAATCACTCTGTGTTTGCCTCAGTGACACCCAGGTCTGGGGGTGGGGGGCGCGGTTTCAGCCAAGAGAAGGTGGCTTAAGAAGCCCTCACCTCTCCCTAGTGAGTGGGGGCTTTTCCTCCTCTGCACTTTCCCTGGACCACAGCACTGCCTTCATTGCAGCTGGAATAGAGACCTGGGGTGGGGTGGGGTGTTGCTGGAAACAGATCCAAGCCTGGATGCTTGGGGGGCTGAGTCGCTACGTGCCAGCTCCTCCTCAGGAGCAGCTCCCAAGGCAGGATGAGGAGAGGTGGGGCCACTTTAGGGGAATCAGAGTCCCTGGCCAGTGTCCCAACCCCATCCCCCTCTCACCCCAGTCACCACTTCCTGCCTCCTTCCTCCTGCTTCTCTCCACTCTTCAACTAAACATTACCCTCCCCTCAGCCCCCGCACCCCATCTCTCAGCTCACCCTCCTCTCTCTAACCCCACCACTTGGCCTGCCCTAGATCAGTCTTCATCTCCTCTGGCCTGGTATCTTATGGGGACCAGATTTTATTTGTTCCCAATACCTGGCACACTACCCGCTCTGGTGGGCATGACGCAGGAGCCTGGGATGGTCACGGGCAGAGACTCTGGAGCTGGGCTGCCCAGGGATGGAAACTCTCAGAGACCTTCATGGCTCGGGGTCTCACTTCTCTCATCTATAGATTGTGTGTAAAAACAGCACTAGCTCATCGTACTGTTGTACGATGAAAGCAGCTGACATGTGTAAAGTACTTGGAACGGTGCCTGGCAAGCATAAGCCTTGCAAAAGTGAAGCTCATTACTGCTGAGTAGGTGCTTGGAGAAGTGTGTGGTGTAGAACTATGTCAGGGATGCTGGAGAGTGGGCTGTCCTCTGCTCTCTGGACCTCCGTGGCCTCCTTGCTGGTCTCCCTGACTCCCGGAAGACCCCTTCCCCTCTGCCTTTGTACTGTGGGCCTACCGGGGCTGAGCTCCACCTACTTCTCCGCCTCTGCCATTGACGGGCATGTGCATGCGCACACACTCAGCCCTGCCTTTGGGTGCCCTATGCACCTCCAGACTTTTGCTCACAAGGCTCTCTGCCTCCAAGCTTCTGCTCCTGCTGCCCCAGGAAGTCCTCACATGGCCTTGGGCTGTTCTCACCTTCTCCAGGAAACCTCTTGTACTCAGCTACCTCAAACTCAGGTATACGTGTGCCCACCTCACACTTCCCTACCTTGTTCCTCCCACTGACAGCTTCCTAAGGAGCCCTCCATCCTCACAGAGGCTGCGTGGAATTGTAATTGCTTTCCTGTGCGTCTCCTCCACTCTGGCATCAAGGATGGGGGTAAACCCCTCGGGTACAGAGGCTGCGGGATCCCACAGCAGAAGCAGTTCTTTTGCCTGCCCCCAGGGGATGGGGTGTTAGCTGTCTTTGGGGGGCAGGGGTCAGGACCATGCCTGACTCTGCTCACCACCTTCACAGCCACCATCCTTCTAGCCCTTTCTTCCTTCCACACCCCAGTGTTGAATGCCTGGGAGGTCAGAAGCAAAGGGGAGCTGTCCTGCTCTGTCAAGCTCCCAGGCTTATGGAACATCACAAAACTGTGCTCTCCGTGGCAGTCCCTTCCAAGCCCCCTCGGAACGTGGAGCCCAAGGTGCAGGGAGGAGAAGAGTTTGCTAAAGGACATGTTGTGAGCTGAGGGTAGGGCTTATACCAGACTGTGCGTCTCTTGTGTTCATACGTACAAATACTAGGTCTGTAAGGCTGGCCTCTGCCCTTCTCCATTCCCTGTCGTTCCCTGCCCTTCCTCCCTCCGTAAATCTGCAGCCCCCCTTCTGTGGCCAAGCGCTGCTTCCCAGCCTGGTCCGTTTTAAAGAGATGGCACTGATGGCACCACTTAAGCTCCAGGGGTGACCATACCTGTGGCCCCACGTGCTATGGGAGAGTGCTGTTGGGTTAACATGGCTGCTCGAAAATGCTCCCCAATGCCTAGTCTGGGCTTACAGCCCCATCAGTCACGTACACCACAGGGTGAATGAGATCCGGACTCCCTCCCAAGTTGCCTCTTAACAATGGGAGTTAAGGACAGATTTAGGGCACTGGAAAGGGAAATGCCTTTGTCTGAAGTCACACAGCACGGGCCAGGCAGAGGTAGATCTCATTGGGAATGTACTTCCAGAGCTACAGCTGGTCCTCTAGGCACTTGCACTGCTCCCTCTGTCCTCTGTCAGAGGGAGACTGCATGGGTACTGTGGAGAAGCTGCGGGACAGATGGAGGCAGTGAGCGGGTATGCAAAGATGAGGGAAGATGAGACGTCCTTTCAGACCATTACCCTCCCCCACTCTGCCTTTGGCTAGTTGAAGATTCCCTCATTCCCAGCGATGTACGTTTTTCGGGAGGGGGAGCTGTGGGAGAAAAGTAGGGTAGCGAACCACGTGCCTTCCTTACCCTGCCACCATGCCTGGCCATTACCTCTTTTCCTTCCAGCGGAGGGTGGAGCTTTTGTTGTTGTTTTGTGGTGTTTTTGGCATAGAGGGTGAACTCTGGTTGTCATGGCAACTCCAGCAGAGGGAAGCAGGGAGAGGGCCTGAGTGGGGTGAATTTATCCCACTGTCAGCTGGTTCTCTACGTGGGGATGTACTGAGGACAAAGACGGAGGGTCCAGAGGAAAGCCTTGGCCTTGGCAGGCCCTGTGAGCCCCCCACCCCATTTCCTGCCTGACCCGGCTCCAAGCTGGCTTCAGCACCATGCAAGCCCTTTTCCTACTGAGGGAGACATGGGCCTCCCCTGCTGCTGTGTCAAGTTCTGGGCCTAGAGAAGGATGTCTTAGTGTGGGTGAAGCATGGTGAGGGACAGCCCCCAGGAGGAATGTCCAGTGGCTGGGGGGCCCCTGTGCTGACTCCTTGGTCTTCCTAGGGCAGCCGGCAGGGGGTGACGCAGGGCTAGGGAGTCCTTTGGGTGGCCTGAGATGCAAACGTCTCGGCTGGGTGGCTACATAAGAGCACAGGGCCCAGCCTGTGATGGCTGATTGCTTTTCCAAGGCAGTAGTCTCCCTTTGCTATTGGTTCTTACGGCACATGTCCCTTCAGTTCCATCTTCCACTTTGACAGTGACAAATAGTTTTCTACTAAAACAACAGCACATGGCCAGTGCTAAATGGCAGCTGGCATTAGGCATGGGGGCGATGGGGAGTGGTAGGGACTGTGGCCAAATGGAGAGCTTGTTTTCTGCATGACGGGCACTGTGCCTACTCACTCTAGTTGACTGTTGCCATGTGGACATGCTGGCTCACTTGTTCAGGAGAAGCCAGAAATCCTGATTCTGGGAAGTGTCCTGCATTTTACCTTTCTCCTCACTGCAGTCCGGTGCCCACCTAGATGCAGGACTTCTCAAGATCAAGACCAAGCCTTTAGAAATGATCTCATGGGCCTCATCCTGGGCCAGTTAGGAACACTGGGACCCAGAGAGGGTTGGGACCTGTCTGGCCAAGGTCACTGTGTGGGTTTGGGGCAGGGCTGCAGCTGGAGCTACCCAGGACAGATAAAGAGAACAACCCAAGCCTTCGTGGACTGCTGAGCCCCATGGCGAGCACCTTGCCCCATTAAGGTCAGATGGGACTGAGAGGCCCTGGGAAGTATAATCATCTTAGCTACCATTTACTGGGACAGGTGCCAGTCTTGGTGCTTTACACATATGTGTCCAACAAACAGAGCCTGTGTCTACTGAAAATGTAGGTTTATCTTTATATCCCAGAGCCCCTTGAAAAATGCATTATTGGGGGAAATTGAGTCTTGCTTTATGGGATGAGAACTTGGGCACATCCCATGTCTTTTCTGCTCACTCTGAGGCTACAAATGAGATGTTAATTATAAGTCTGGAATTGACTTAACAGCCCTTTTTTCTTTCCTGGCTTGGGTCTGCAGTGGGAAGAAGGCACATGGCAGACTTCTTTGTGCTTCTTCCCTTTTCTAGTCCATGTCCAGCTCTCTAGCCAGTTTCTGACCCCTCCTGGGTGCGGCAGGGGCAGGAGGGAGCTGGGAAGGGAGAGTTGGCACCATCATGAGCTGGCTTCATGTTCTGAGCCTGGCAGGTGGGTAAGGCTGGCTCTTTCTCTGTTATACCTGGGAGGGGGCTGTCTTTGTTCTGGTAGTCCAGGGAAGGAGATGGCACTCCTCATGGGTGGCAATGCCCACCCCACAGCCTACCACGCAGCCACAGAGGCCTCTCATCAACTGGAACATCCCAGGAGCTGGACCAGTGTCGGATGCCTTATAATGGCTTCTTGCCTGCTGTGTGACCTTGTTAAAGACCTTGTTCAAGACTCTCTTGGTCTTAGTTGTCCTCTTCTGTGGAATAAAGAGGTTACATACTTTTTCATAAGGCCATCTTCCTGCTGACCCAGAGGAGGCAGGCCCTCTTTTCACCTGGCTCCCATGTGGGCCCCAAGCAGAAGAGCAAAGCAACTCTCCAGCTGCTCGAGGATTCTGAGTTCATGTCCCCATCAGAGACTTTAGGAGTGCTGCTGCCTGCTGGGGATGCCCCCCCCAAAGTCTCTGAAGTCTCCCCTCTGTGTATTGGGAGAAAGGTCAGAATGTCCCCCTCCTGCCCTTATGATCCTCCTTCTTCCCCAGGACCATGTGAGGGTAGGGATGGCCTGGGGGATGTGATGAATGGGGAGGATTTGACAGGGAGTGTCCCTGGACTTTCTCCTCCTCCTTGTCCTCCATCCCCTGGCTCTCACCCAGCACAAGGCCCTGCTGATGGGGAACTTGAGGAAGGTGAGGACCGCAGGGAGCCAAATTAGTGCTAGAATGTGGGGTACAGGGGAGGAGGGTGGGAATACAGCTGGAGCGTGCTGCTGCTCTTGGGAGAGGGAGAATTTGCTATGAGACAAGAGGAGTGGGTGTAGGCCTCCCACCTGGGAAGGGGCTCCAGTTCAGGGACCCTGTGCTTCCTTTCCTCCCTAATCAAAGTCCTGGGAAGGCAGGCCCCTGACCTCCGGCTGGCTGGGGGACAGGGCTGCGGGGCAGGGCCAAGACTTCATAAGGGCATGTGTACATTACCAAGAGTTCCTGTTCCTCCTTCAGGCCTCGGTGTCTATGTACTTCAGGTTGGGAAGTCATTCTGATTTTCAGATGAGATGGGGCAGTTCAGTTAACCAACAAATGTCTAGCAATGGGCCCCTAACAGATTTGTCCTAACTCCCAGAAAAAAGCCCCATTGCTCAGGCTCCCACAGGCCTCCCTGCTAATGCCCCAGTCACAGCCCTTCACCTACTGTGGGGAGATGATCACCATGCCCACCCGCTTCTCCCAGGCCAGGGCTTGGGCTGTGTTCTGTTCACCTCTGGACCTCTGCCCTGGGCCTCATACCTGGCACAGAGGAAGTATCTGATTAGTGTTTGCTGAGTGAATAACTGAATGTATCCAGGAAGAAGGGGGTACAGGAAGAGGGGAGGAGGGAGAGAAGGGGTGGGAGTATTGGAGGAAAGTCTGGGTACGGGTGCCTATTCTGGCTGCTGGGTTCGTTTTTGCCTCTTAGCAGGAAATGCGGGGGTGTGGTGGAGGACACTTAAGATAATGACCTTCTGCCCGCTTACTTGCATGGGGTGGGAGGAGGTGGCATGCTGCTAGCCTGCCAGCTCTCAGCCAGGGCGGGCAGTGAGCAACTTAGCCCCACCCTCCAATCCTGCCCTCTCTGGGCCTGGGAGCAGCTTTGGGGATGGTAAGGGCAGGCAGGCACAGAGATTTGGAGAGAACCAGAGGCAGAAATAGGAGGAAGAGGACAAGAGAGGAAAAAAGTGGAGATGGAGACATGCAGAAGGAAAGAGATCAGAGGACAGAAGCAGGGATGGAGAATCTGAGAGGGTTCTTGGCCTACCAAAGGAGAATTCACCTGTTTGCATCCTGGTTCCTGACTCTGGCCCACCTGCTCTGAAAATGGGTAGAGCTCCCGGGGAGTGGGGGCTCCAACCCAACTCTGGGGTCATGGCTGACCAGAGCCAACCAAGCTCTCTCCTTCAGTCCTTGGATTCAGGGGATTTGGTAATGAAGGAAAATGACACTGTGAGAGCTGCTCACTAAATATCTCTACGGGCCAGTTGCTTAAACGCTCCCTGCCTCAGTTTGCCCATCTGTAAACTGGAGATAACAATCAGACCATTTCATGGAAGTGTTATGAGTTTTGAATGAGATAATCCAAGAGGAGGCCTGAGTCTGGGACATCACACGATCTCCAGAACTATGTGGTTATTATTACCTGGGGTTCTGTGAATGGATACAGCAAGAAGGGAACACCAACTTCTGCACACCTGTGTTCTTACCTCCTGAAAGGGGAATAGTGATCCTGGCTCGGACAACCTGCCAAGGATGGAAAGGGAATCCAAGCCAATATTAGACAGGAACAGCAACAGTTTACAATGACTGGCCTCTTCCTTGGCTTTTAACAACATTTCTAATTTCCATCTAATCCTTTGAAGAAAATGTTAATGCTTGTTGTGAAGGGATGGAAGCAGGAGGAGGTGTTTTGTCCGGGGTCACATGGGAGTGCCTGTGCCAGGCAGGGTTTCTCCTGATTTAGGCTCTGGGGAGGGGGTTAGGGGTGTCGAAGGGTAGGGACAGGAGGAGGAAGCGCTCTTGCATCATCTCTGTCATTATTTGTCCCGTGTACTGCTGATCCTGAACAGCGGACACTACATCTTAATGCCTCAAGCACCTGTCTATTTGAGCAGAAAATTGGACTCAAATGGCCTAGAGCTTTCAGGCTACACAATTCAGGAGAAGGGAGGGCAATGAGCTGCACACTGGGCAACGAGGAAGAACGTGGCTTCTGACTCTGAGGGTGTTCTCACTGCCAGGACCTCAGGAAGTGGCCACGCCAGGCCCAGTGGATGCCTGGGGAGGAGGTAAATGTCAGTCTTCAGGGTCCTAGACCCCTGCCTCCCTGCTGCAAGATGGAGGCTCTTAAACCCCTCTTCCACAAAAAGACAGGATACAAAACTCACCCAGGACCACTGGGCCCCAAGGTTTTTCCCCTGAGGAAAATGAAAATAAAGGTAAGAGTGGAGGGCATGAGTGGTCACTCCAGATATTGAAGGAGGCCTCGCTTTGTGCTCCCTCCCCTGCATCTGGGTCTTCGTTTGCTTGGCCTACTGGAAAGACTGGGATAGAAGACCTGGCTCCTCCCATCAGGAAGCCCCTGGCTGGTGGGGGGAAGAAACTCAGCCCAGGTCAGCCAGAGAAGAGCCCAGGTTGTGGTGGAAGCTCTGGCTGGAGGGTTGGGCTCAGCCAGCCTGGGCAAGGAAGTTCAGGAAAAGGAGGTGGGTAGGTGTTGAGGCAGCTGGGGAGGGTTCTATGGTGCGGGGGTTGGGGATTGGGCTGGCTCTTCAGAATGTGGACATGAGGATTAAGGAAGAAGAGCCCTCAGGTGGAGGTGTTGTCTTGCCCTGGCTGGGGCAGAGTTAGCAATGAAAGATGACGAAATGGGAGAGGTGAAGGAAAACTCCGCTTAATTGGATCAGGGAAGGGTGGTGTGGCCAGTAAGTCAGGAAAGGGAAAACCGACCTGGAAGCCAGTTGCAGAGAGAGTTGGGCTGGTGGTGTTAGACATGGTATAGGGGGAAATAGGGAACCACTGAAGGTTCTAGAGCAAAGGAATGGCTTGGTCAGATTAGCAGGGGCAAAGCTCACTCTTCCCCTGGCTGGACAGTGGGTGAGAGCAGAAGCTTGGTGACCAGTTGGAAGAATATTGTAACTGGTAAAGGGCAGGGGTGCCCTGGTTTGGGCAATTCCCTGTGGTTGGGAAGTAGGGACTAAATACCTTTGTGATATAGATGTGGGATAGACTGGGGTAGATTAGATAGGAATGGGATTCATCTATACAGAAGAGGTTAATTTCTACCTAGGTTTCTGGTTTTGGCAGTTAGGGGGATGGGGTGCCATTTGCAAAGACTGAGAACACAATTACGAACTTGACTTTGGACTGGCTGACTACCAAGCCTCTGTGAGGCATCAGTGTGGAGACAGTCCACACTGTGGATGGTTGGATAGATAGGAGCAGAGCACAAATGAGGGATGGGGGCCCAAATGGGGGATGGCAGATGGATGGGGAGTAGAGTGTGTTGCTCAGTTGGGTGACTGTGAATAGCAAAGCCCATAGGGAACATCTTGACCCCCCACCCACAGACACTGTGCTATGCCCCATTCTAAGTGTTGCCTGAGAGTCTCCGCTAAGAGTGAGAAGAGGGTCAGAGCCCAAACCTGGGGACCCCCATCATTTACGGGGAGGCAGAGGAGGAATGGCAAGGGGTGGAGTCGAGGAAGCCGAGGGGCATGGCCACAGGTGTCTGGTGTCGCAGAGGGGAGTGTGACAAGGCACGAGGCTAGCAGGAGTTCATGGGGCCTCTGGGGTCATAGCATGGGGTCAACTCATGGAAAAGCTCAGAGCCCAGAAGTCAAGTCCAGTTTGTTGTTGCTGGTACCTATCGGGTAGGCTGGGTTCTTTAAGCTGTCTTGGAAGCAATGTGGGGGTGTACTACTCTGGACCCACAAAGCCCCAGGGAGGGCCCGCATCTTGTGGTCACGGAGTGGAGGAGCTCACCATTTGTCATCTCCACCCTTTCCCAGCCCATTGATCTTATGTCTTGACCATCTGTCCTCTTGGCCTTCTACCCCCTTTCCTGTCTTCCTCCCAAAGTTGGAGCCAGAGGCCTAGACCATTCCAGGCCCAAGTGTGTTACCACTTCCTGCACCCTGCTCCCAGGACCCAGGACTCCCTTTCCGGGGGTGCAGGAGTGCCGTGCGATGGAATCTGAAGTGTATGCTGCTGTTCAGAATAACCCATGGTGGGGCTTGGGGGTTAGACGATGGGGAAGGCTCAGGCTAGGACAGACAATGAGGTGACAAAGTACACCAGCAAGTTGGCCAGAGGGACGCTTCAGGGAGCGTAGATGGCTCTCTGCCCATCCCCCCGGGCCCTGCTGCAGTGATCCAAGGTCAGGGCCCACAGCCATGCCCATGACTGAGGGAAGCCTGGATGTCGGCAAGCTGATAGCCCAGAAGTGAGGTCCACATAGGGGGTGCACCAGGTGGCCTAGTGGTGGCTGAGTCATTCCCGAAGCTGCTGTGGCTGGAACATCCAGTCCCTGCTGGTGGACAGGAGTTTATCTGGGCCACCCGCCTGCCTGTCTGATGTGATCTCTGTGAGGAGACAGTGTCCTCGGCGCTGGCCTGCAGTGCGGAGGTCCTGCAGAGCTGGGCTAAGGAAGGGTCAAGAAAAGTCCTGAAGTCCATGGCCCTTGCACGAATGCTAGGTCCTGCCCTCAGGAAGCCCCTGGCTGTTGGCGGGGAGGGGTCAAGTCTTGGGTCTTGCAGGCACCAGATAAGCTCCTGTCTAGAGAGATAAGGAATGCTGGCTTCTCTTTTTAGCAACCTCTGCCATGTGTAAGCCCCTACACTATAGGCCCCTAATGACAGGCAACTGTATCTCACCCACTGGGCTCAAATGTCTCTTGAGATCAGGAATGCCCAGCTAATGCCCAGAGCAGAAGCTTGCTTTGGGTAGGTGGGCCAGCAACATAGGGCGGAGGGGGAGGACTTTAAATATGGAAGGACTTTTAGAGAATGTCTTGTCCGGTGTGGGGTTTCAAACATTTTTAGCAGAAGCTCCATGACTAAAATACATGATGGTAGTTCACTCTGATTGAGGTGGTGGTGGTGGGCTGGGGCCCATCTATAGCCTCCTATCCTTGAAGCCCACCCCCAGCAGCCAGTAGATTGTCCTTGATTAACTCTTAGTTGTGCCTGGTAGCCCAGTTTCCAAAACTGCCGGCCAGCTTCACTTTCTGCATGATATTCTCGGAGTACCTGTTTTACAGATGGGTACACTGAGGCTTAATTAAGGAGGAGGAGTGACTTGCATAACGTTTTTTCGTGGCAGAGGTGGTGCAGGAATCCAGATTCCTCCATCCCAGCCTGGGGCCTCCAAGCTGCCTGATAGAACTCTCTTCTCAGACTGCCGATCGGATTCCAGCAGCTCTGTTTTTAAAGAATAATTGTATTGTCCTAATTGTACATCTCCATACTCTAAGCCACCTTACGCCTGCTTTGGAAGCCGGCAGAGCAAGCGTCGTAAATGCACATGTAAAATCGTTATGTTTCCTTTTGTTCAACTCTGCTCTCTGCTTCCCTATGGGAAGAAAGAAAAATAGGGTCGATCTGGCCCCCACCCTTGAGGAGCTCACGGTCAAGGCACCCTCCTGGTTAGCCACAGGGCAGAGGCACGTGATTTCCTCTGGCCCTGGCCTGCAAGTTGTTAAGAATATGGACTCGATCGCTTGATAGCTGTGACCGTAGGCTACTTTGGTACCCTGTGTCTGCCTCAGTTTCCTCATCTGCAATGTGGAGATTATAAATTACAAACCCCAAAGAGAAACACAGTGTTGCCCCTGGCATAGGGTAAATGCCCCTGAGCAGTTAGCCAGGGATAATGAAGATATATGTGGTTGTGTCGGAATGGGCTCCGGTGGAGTGTCTACCCTGGGAGTGGGGGCTGTGCTAGGAGCTCTCCCAGGAGTAGTGCCTCTTGCTTGAGGCTTGGTCACTGGGACCCTGCTTGAATGGAACAGTCTGTTGCAGAGGACACAGCCCCGGGCCTGGGACCGTGAGACTGGGAACTCGGATCCTTGCTCTGCCGCCCAGGACCCGGGGACAGGCCTGTGTCTGCTCTGAGCCTCTGTTTCTGCATCTGTGAAGGGAGGAATGTTACAGTGCCCACACCGTGATGCTGAGAGTTAGCTCAGATGAATGTGTGTAATTGCTATCGCTTGACCTCACAAGTTGGAGACATTCAGAGGAAGTTAGCTCCCTGCCCCTGCCCCCGCCAATGAGAGGATAGCAGAGTAATGTATCACATGCGGATCCTGCTAGAATTTGAGAAGATGGTGGGAGCAGCTGCTGGCAGCTAACACAGACAGAAGCAGGTAGGGAAGCCACGTTGGGACAGAGGAAATGTGCATTTTCATTCAACTCAGTGCCTTTCCCAGATGTTCGCTGTGTCTGGCCCCTAGGCTGGGTCCCAGGCAGACAGACAGACATGGTTACATAAACCATGGTCACATAAACCATGCTCACAGGAGCTCCCCGCTGTGCAGGGAGCGGGGTGAAGACGTAGGCTCAGATGAACCCTACGCTAGGTGGAAGTACAAAGGCTGGCTGGGGGGCTGAGGGCCCTTTAAGCTAGGGACGGTTAGGGTTGGGTTGGGTTTTGTTTGGCTGGACTTGAAGGACAGCTAGGATAGAAGTTCAGGTGGAAAAGCGTCCCATGTGGAGGGTACCCATAGGCCAGTATTGTGGCAGGAATCATAGGCAAGTGGGTCTGGAACCCTGCTACGCCCCTACCTCCCACCTAGGTGGCCCCATTCAGGCAGGAACAGAAAGCCCCCCGGAGGAGTCAGCAAGTCTTGAAGCACAGAATTATTTCCAAATTCCTACATAACCAAAAATGGTATGACCAAGAGTCCACTTTTGCAATATTGACAAAAGCTCTAGGACTACACAGGGGAATATTGGTTCAAAAGTCACCGCAGTCCCCGGGAGGGTCCAGTGAAGCCGGAGGGGAGACTGGGCAGGGTCCGCCTAGGCCTGGCAGGCTTCTTTGAAGAGGTGATGTTGGCGGAAGGCTGCTCGGGTGTGAGGAGAAAGCCAGGTGAAGAAAGTTACACGCATTCATTCACTTCTATTGCAGATCAAAACAGGAAGTTTTCCTCAGATTCCTTCTTGCTAATAAGACAGGCCTCTTCTCAGGCACGACTGCTGACATGTTTTGTTTTCCCCAGATGGGGATAATCAGGCTGTTTGGTAGTCAGGCTGACAGCTCAGGCAGCGGGCGGGGCGGGGGGGGCTGGGGGCGGGAGGCCCCGGGGCTGCAGGCAGCTCTCGGGGAGCAGACGCTGCCTGGCTGCCTGGGTGACAACTCCAGCAGCTGGGGGTTTCCATTTGTGCTACGGAGGAGAGGGCTGTGGGGCAATTTAGCTCAGTTATGGGAACCCTAAGAGCCCACCTGGCTGTCTCCCCATTTAGTTCATGCCTGATGTCAGTGCTGAAAATTATCCAGCTGTCCCCTAGCTTCGCAAGAGAACAGGCAAGAGCTGTACTCAGAGCTCCCTCCCCTTCTCTGGGAAAACATCCATGGCTCCCCCGTCCCACAGCACTGACAGGCCCAACCTCAGACTCCGGGCCAGACATGCGTGCCTCACCCACTCACCATCCGGGGGTGGGGGGAGGTGTCCGCCCCCCTGGGGGTCTCTGTGGGCACGCCATTGGTAAGCTGTTGGGCGCCAGGGTCAGCACCCAGGGCTTTGTCCAGCTCAGCGTTGCTACGCATGTGGCCAGAAGGCTTGGGAATGGAACACAGCAGGGCTGAGGAATGGGTAAAACAGCCATATCCACTTTGAGAATGGCAGGTCCCCTACCCTATGTGTCTCTGGAGGCCCCTGACCTGCTTCCCCCAGCTTCAAGCTTCCCCTCCTTCCAGGTTCCTCTTCTCCTGGATAGCCTTTCTGGATGACTTGCACTCTCTCCCCAACCAACATGCATTTTGATTTCCTCCCACGTGGAAGGAAGAGGTTGGGACACCCTAGCTCTTAGACCCCACTGCCCCCAGCTCAGCTCCCCTTTCCCGCCCCCTCCCCCACCCCCTAGCCAGAGCCCAGGAGAGAGTACAGCACCGGTCCCAGGGTTTGCTTATTCTCTTCCAGTGCAACAGGGCTGGGAGATTTCCTCTGACTCTGTGGCTATGGGTTCCAGCTCTTCCAGAGAGCAAGGTGTAGTAGTGAGCTTTCCAGATCCTGAGGTCTTTCTAGAGGGGCCTGGGGGAGACCCAGCCCTCTCCAGGGTGTCCCCTGGCTGTGTGTGACTAGGTTGTAGCTCCTGGGCTCTGGCTCCGTCCTTGGTTCCTTGCCACTGATCTTCCGTGTGTCAAGGAGGCAGGCCCTCCCTGGCTTGGCACCTCAGTTTTCCCAATCTGCTTTGTGGGTGTCTAGAAGACCCTAGCAAGATGCGTACAAGGTGGTGTCCCCCAGGAGAGGCACCTCTGGAACCACTAGCCGTCTGGCCCTCGGTTGTCTTGTGGAGCAGCTTTCCTCCTCCATGGTCTCCCAGGCAACGCCGAGTGGCTGCCAAGCTCCCCGCCGAGGCCTGGCTCCCGCGCACATCTTTAGTGCCATGCCGAGATGGCTGATGGCAGGAGCGGGGGCAAGGCCCAGCCTTCCCAGCTGTCACAGGGAGCAAATCAGATAAGAGCTGAGTGGGGTTGGGAGGAGGGAGGGCTGGAGCCGGGGGTCCCGGGAAAAAAAGCTCAGAGGCCCTGGCTGCGCAGCCCTCCGCCCCACCTCACCGCCTTATGGCTGCTCTCTCAGTGATCCCCGCTTTCAGAACACTCCGTGTAGAATCTCACCACCCTGGGCCTCAGTTTCTCCTTATAGTAAAGGCATGGAGGGTGACCTGCATCCCTCCAGGCTCTGAGCCTTCTCCAGGCTGGCTTTGCTCTGCCTTTCCCTCTGCCACTCCTAGGATTTGCAGGCTCTGGTGGCTGGGCAGTTCTGTCCTAAATTATAGTCACTCGTGCACCAAGGCCTTTATGCAAACTTCTCGTGTCCTCAGAGATGTGGAAGCTGGAGCTGGCCCTGGGAGGTGGCCAAGGGGGTGTGCCGAGAGGATAGATCCTGAGCATTTCTTGCTTATGTAAAGAGCTGAGATACAGGGAGAGTTCCCAGGGGTGCTTGGGTTGGGGCACTGTCCCGCCTCCAAGATATTCCCAGGTCTGGAGGAAAGATCCAGGCATTTCCCATCCAGGCTGGGTGCTCACATGTCCCCCCGGCCTGGGGCACCAGAAGGGACCATCGCAATGGTGGGGGGTTCCATTGAGATTGGGCTGTTGGCTGCATCATGCGGCCACATTGACAGGATGCCATCACCCCCCGTGACCCTCCTGTGTGAATTGGAAAAAGATACCCCCTCTGGGCAGACATGGCCCTACAGTGCATGGATTTCAGTCCCTCACCTCCTTTGCAGACCGCCATTACACGGGGCCGACTTAACTTGGTGTCCATCAAGGCCTGCCAAGCAGAAATTGGAGAAGCAGCCACTCAGACCGACACACTGGAGAACCAAGGGAGATGGCTGGCTGGCACAGCGGGTGTGGGAAGCTTTGATGCCTCTGAGCTGAGGCCGGATGCCAGGGCAGAAAGGGCATGGATGCCTTCAGCAGGCATTAATTGAGAACACCTCCTCATTGCCTGGCACTCTTCTGGATGTCGGGATCCTCAAGATAGACAAGGTCTCTGCCGTCCTAGAGCTTATGTTTTGCAGGGGAGAGACAGTCAAGGGTAACTTAAAAAAAAATCAGGGGGCATGCAGAGGCTTCCATGATGCAGTGGGATAGTGAGCGAAGGGTTATGATAAATCGGGGCTGGGTGGATAAGTCTGGCAGGCCCCATAAAGCCTTCAGCTGAGACCTGAGTGAGAAGGAATCAGCAGAGTGAAGGTCAAGGGGAAAAGCATGGCAAGTAGAGGGAACAGCTGGGCCAAGGCCCCACAGAGGGAAGGAATTTGGCCTGTTCAGAAGTGCAAGGAGGCTGGGAAGATGGGAGTGTTGTAGCGCTGAGGAGAGAGGAGGAGAAGCACTTAGCAGACAGAGGCCAGATCTGGGGACCCTGCCAACCATGGTGAGGAGTTTGGACTTTGTCCTCAGTGCAGTGAGAAGCCAGGAGCGGAATCTAAACAGAGGACACTCAAGGACAGTGATTTCAACAGGAGTATCCCACCCCATCCCCCATCCCAGGATATTTGACAATTCTGACTGGGGTAGAGGTGGGTGCTACTGGAACGCAGAGGGGAGAGGCCAGGGACGCTGCTAGATGTCTTCCCATCTGCAGGACAGCCCCACAACGAAGAATTATCTGGCCCAAAATGTCAGTGGTGGGTGGGGTTGTGAAACCTTAGTTTCTATGTCGGCGTTCCCCAGGGCTGTTGTTCTTTTTGAATAACCCAGGGTCACACTGTACTCACATCTAGCTCTATATATACTCTGGGTTCAAATTCGGTTTCCAGCACTTGCCCAAAATGTCAGTGGCGCAGAGGTTAAGAAACTCCGCTGCAGAGGAAGAATGGAAGCGTTGAGACTGCTTAGACTTGCACTGGACAATGCGGTGGCCACTGGCCTCAGGGCGCTTCTGGACATTCAAACGTGACTAGTCCCTGTTGAGAGATGTTGTGAGCTTAAACCGCACACCACAGTCCAGACTCAGGAGAATACCAATGATGTAAAATATTCATATTTTATATTGACTGCATGTTAAGGTTGTTAATAATTGTGATTTATTCAGTGAAATAAAATGTTTCATTAAAATGAACTCCACTTGCTGCTTTTTATTTTTTTTTAAATGTGGCTACTAGAAAAATTTAAGTCACACAGACGGCTTTCATTTGTAGCTCATATTATGTTCCCACTGATGAGTCTGAGGTGGGCAGTGATAATGTTGATCAGGAGCTTCCTACGTGCTGAGTACTGCTCTTCTTCTACACACATCATTTGACTTAATTTCCACAACAACTTCATAAAGGAGGTACTGTTATTTCCCCTTTAATATGAGGAAGCTGTGGCCCAGAGAGGTTAAGTAACTTGCCCAAGGCCACACCGGGAGTAAGGGCAGAGCTGGCTCTAGAACCTGGGTGCTTAACCAGGCCCCATGAAGATGATGGCTGGGTTTTGGTGGAAAGGATGGAGTTGGACAGAAGTGGGATGATTCAGGACCCCCGCCCCCCACGGGCTCCACAGGACTCCCTGGTGGGTGGACACGGGGAAGAAGGGAGAGAATCAAGAATGCTCAGTAGGCTTTGCTTTGAATGGCAGGTGGAGGGTGATGCCATTCATGGAAATGAGGAAGCCAGAGGAGGAAGCCCAAGTGTTTCGTGCTGGTCCTGCCAAGTTCAAGATGACTGTAGACCTCCAACTAAAAAGACGTCAAGAAGGTAGTGGGGTTTGCAGAGAGGCCTTTGGGGGTGCAGATGGACACTTGAGGGTCCATAGCAGATCAAATTTAAGGACATGAGGATGATTTTTACCTCCCACGGAGAGTACAGATGTTGAAAAGAAGGTTGCTTAGGATGGAACCGTGAAGCACACCAATATTTAGAGGGTGAGCCATGGAGAAGGAAGCTGAAGGGGAGGCTCAGAAAGAAGCCAATGGTCCAATAGCACAAAAGGAAAACAAGGCAAGAGAAGATGTCTTAGGAAGGAACGTGGGGTCAGTTTTCAGGTTCATTGGACCAGCCTGTGAGCCTCTGGCTGTTTGGAACCAGATAGGAGAACTCTCTGGTCCAAGGAAGGACATCTGGGCTGGAGCCTTGCAGGCTGCCCAGATGCATGCCCAGCCTTTAGAACTAGGCATCTCTGGTTCCCAAAAGATGGGGGAAGGGCTGTGTCAAGCAGCCCCAGCTAAGGTGAGAGGAAGGCTCAGGGATGTGGGTGGCTTATTTCATCTGATAGTCAGGAAGTCCTTCCCTAGGTCTGACTATAATCCTAAGGGCCTCAAAGTGAGACTATGGTTCTTTCTAGTTAAGTGGAGCAGACTCCTCATAGATATCCTTCCTATGGCTGAAGACAGAAAATGCTTTGCCCTCCCCACCCCTCCCCCAAACCCAGCAGCCCCATCTTCCCCAGGCTGTTCCTTCTTCCTTCACCTAGAGGAGACGTTTCTCCTTGCAACAGCCCACAAATTCAGCTTAGGCTTGGGCAGTTCAGGACACATGGGAATGGATAGGTAGAAACTCTGATCTGCTTCTTGGGTCCTGCCTTGCTCTAGCAGCTTCCGGCTGGCCCCCATCCCTAACCTCCACTGTTTCTCACAGCTGATTAGAAAGGTCTCTTTCTCCAGGAATCTGTTCTCAACAGCACTTGTTTCTGGTTTGGCAACTTGCTCTCTGCCACCTGGGTCCCGACTGCAGCCCAACCTGGCTTCTGTTCTCAGTCTGTTCACTCTTGGCCGTTTGGGGGTACCCCCGCCCCTCTCCTGGGCCAGGTCTTGGCTCTCCTACCACGTCCTCAGAGCTGTCATCCCAGTGTACCAGCCCCTGTGTGCCCCCATCGCTAATCTCTCCATCAGCAGCTTTCCTTCAACTGCACTGCCCACAGAACCAAGTGCTTTGTCAATGAAAAAGCCCTTTGGGGGCAAACACAGGAAATTAAAGCCTCAGAGCGCAGTAAGAAAATCCATTCTCTTTCATGGATTTCTGCAATCTGATTGTGTTAGCCTCTCCTGAGTGGCTGGGATATCATGGTGTTGCTCACACTCACAGGGGCTGCCGGTGGGGCAGGGGCAGGGTGGGGGGTTGACATTAACAAGGAGGGCCTCTGTCTGAGATGCTGCTGACCACAGTTCCTACCTTTGGGGCTGTGAGGCCGGCCACTTGGCCATCGGGCTGTCCTTGGCAGGAGGGAGACGTCGGGGCCCTATCAGAAGCTAAGACATAGAGTGGATTTGTTGACAGCCAGCCGAGAAGTTCGTGGCCAGCCGAAGGAGAAGTTGGCAAGGCCAGCTGAGCTTTGTGACCCTGAGTGTAATGTGGGAAGAGGACTGACTAATTCAGGGATGGGTGGAGCCATGGTCTATTCCCTATGGCTGCACGGCTCAGTGTCAAAATGAGGGGGGTTGGATTGATGGTTTTAAATTCCCTTCTGGGTATAATTTATGCCATAAACATTAGTAGAGCTCTGTCTATGTGCCAGAACTTTCTGAAGCCTCAATTACTAGTGCCCAGAGCCCCAAATGCACCAGCCAGCAGCTATGTCCCCTTACCTCCTTTGGCCACCACTGAGACCAGGCTCAGCCTGCAGCCCCACGGGCAAGCTCCCTGGCCGGGACCTTTGGAAGCCATCTTGCCACCGAGGGCCTCTGGAATGTTGCTCTCTGGCTGGCGTCTTCTCCTTTGAGAACCCCAAGATTCCACCAAGAGCACTTCAACACCGTGGCTGGGCTCTGCACCACGGGGCCACTAGGAAGGCAGGCTAGATGCTGGAGGAAGAAAGGTTGGGAGTGCCCTGGAGGAGTGGCAGAGTGCGGGAAAACATGGCCTTGATTTGGGGCCCTACTTTACCATTGGAGGGAACAGAAAGTGAAGGAATACAAGGAGAAGGTGGGAAGAGCAGAGCTTCAGGGTAGGATACACGGAGGGCTCCTTCAAGTACTCAGGCCCTGCCAACATGTCCCAGTGTGGGGCCTGTGGGCTGAGGTTGCACCCAGCCCTGGGAAAACCCTCCAACTCAGCACTCTGGGAGGTGGTCACATGCGGAGCCTTGGGAGAACAACTCCCGGGCGCGTGTGTGGCAGACCCGGCAAGAACAGCAGTCCCGGAGTGGGCGCAGGAGGATCTGTTAGCCTCAGGGTAGGGGCTCAGCATCGGATTATCCAGTTCTGTCATGTCTAATAGTCCCAGCCAGGAGCTCTCGGATTCCATTCATTTATCTACCCACGCATCCAGGAAACATTTTATGGTAGGCTTTCTTTTGTCCCCCTGCCCCAACCCCATTGCCACTGACCTCTTGCCCTGGGGTTCCTCTTCCAGCCACAGGCTGTGGATATTATTCCCTGGCCCTGTGTCTGACCTTGTGCATCTGCTCCTGGCCTGCATAACCCCAAGCAGAGTAACTGGCATCCCACTTTGTAGATGGTCACAAGAGGTGCTGGTTCTCAAAGCCCTTTCCCCCTGCCAGCCCATGTAACAGGGGCAGAGACCTCACCCCTGCAAAGCATTGGCTGTCCTCACCCTCTACACTTGCAACGCACTGAAGCTTTACTGGATTAAACTTGGAGGAAGAAAGGGAAGCAGTACGCACTGAATACATCCTCTAAGTCAGGCACTTTCCGTATTAGCTCACAACCATCTGGATTTGGTAAAATCTCGCCAACAGCAAAAGTAGCTAATATTTATTATTAACTACTGCTCTGTTCTAGGCTTTATGCTAAGTAATGAAGACACGGGCTCAGAAAGGATAAGAGCTTCTTCACAATTCACCCAGGGTCACGTAACCAGAGTGTGGCACTGTGGACATCCAAGCCAGATCTGGCTGACCCCTACCACTTTCCACTTTGACCTCCCAGAACAGACATTGGTCCTGTGCTGTGCGGACCCAGTAGGGGGAAGAAAATGATTGTTCTCAAGGAAATGCTGGGGCTAGGACCCTCCTTCGGGACGCCTTCCTGTGCCCTCTCATTCCTGCTGACCTCTGCCCTCATAAACTATGGACTCCTCCTGACACAAATGCTATGGAGCTTTTCTCCTTCTGGGCTTTCACTTATATCAGGCATGTTCTCCTGTAAGGGATTTATGGGTCTCTTTTCTCTGCCTCCCTCCCTGGCTTTTCCTTGCACCTGACCCGAACAAGAGAGATTGGGCAGATAAAATGTTCTTCGTAAATTCTTATAGTTGCATTAATGACCACCTAGGTACTCACCATAAAACTTAGTGCATCACTAGCATTGAGTATGGGATAGCTCTCCTGTTTACAGTTGAGCAATTTGAGGCCTAGAGGAACAAAATGGGCAGAAGGAGAGGAAGGGGCCGATGTCCTGACAGTTCCCTCATGTGTGCGCATGTGCTCCCAGTGCAGGTGGGACTGACGCTTGCAGAGAGGGCACCTGGTTGCAGTGACAGCAGCTAGAGTTGTCCTGGGCAGAGGGACTCTCTCCGGGAGGGAAGGGGGAGCCCCTCAGTAGCAGGTTCTGGCCAGCACAGCTTCCTAAGTGACTAATGAGTGACATGCGGGAGCCCCAGAAAGGAAGGACAGACGAAGGGAGAGAAACAGGGAAAAGAACCAGTTTTGTTGCTCCAAAGCCCCATCACTCCTTAGCTGGGTGGCTGCTCTGGTTCATCTGCTCTGTCCTCTCCTCCAGCCCAGGAGGCATGGGAAGGCCTGCAGGCTGATTCAATTCCCATCCACACTCCTTCCTCACACTCCGTCTGTCTCATCCATTCCTGTGGTTTCAGTCACCCCATGGCCATGCCATTGCTTCCTAAACCCCACCCTTCACTGCAAGGATCCCTGGGGAGCTTTAACCCGTGCGGATGCTGGCCCTGTCCCAGACCTACTAAATCAGAATGTTGGGGATGGGCCAGACTATTTGAATTGGTCGCCCCCTCTTTTGCTGTCAGGGTTGGGAGCCACCCTCTCTGGTCACACTTTCTTCCAGCGGCCACCTGTCCTCAAAGCTCTCCACCTGCTCCCTTCATTCTTTTTCTTGTCTCTTCTTAGGATGCCTCCTGCTCAGTTTGCCCAAGTTGAGTTCGTCATCTGTACATGCGATCTCACCCCACTTTGAAGTCTGTTTCTCCCTCAGGGCTCCCTGTCTTGGGGAGCTCGATCAGCTCCAGCCGGCAGCACAAGCCAGGGACTTGAGGACAGCCCTGCCTTCCTTGTCCATGTGCTTAGTGTCTAATTGCTGCTCCGTGGGGACCTGATTCAGCACCTAGGACAGAGAGACCCCAAAAAGCGGTGTCCAGACAGAATAGAAGTTTCCCTCTTTCTCATATAAAAACTTGGGTGTCCAGTTCAGGCTGGTGTGGCAGCTCTATAACCACTGGGGGCCCGAGCTCATCCTCGATCAGGTGCATTGGCTCTCCTTTGTAAGCAGCCTTCTTCTCCTCATCCTACATGGTGCTCTCATTCTGACCACCATGTCCTCGTTCCAACCAGTGGGAAAGGGCAAAGGAGAAGGGGAGGTCATGCCTCTCCCATGGGGCACACACTGTATGTTGTTCACATCCCTTCTGCTCATGTCCCACTGAGCAGGATTTAGTCACAGACTCACACTTGGCTGCAAGAGAATCAGGGAAGCGTCATCTTACTGAGTTCGTCTCCTCAGATGGTCTCCAGTCTCCTCTCGCTTCGATGTCCTTCTCCCAGCATTCCCTTAGTCCAAACCACAGTCTCCTTCCCCATCCTCTGCGACAGCCTCCTCATTGTTCTCCCCATAGCCTCCAGCCTGGTTTTTCCTTTGCATCCTGGGTGACTTCATTTCAGTGCAAAGGAGACCTGATCATCTGTTCAGCAACTTCTCACTGCTCTTAAGATAAAACCCCATGGCCTTTATTGGGCCTTGATTAGCCCCCAAGACCCTCACAATGTGATCTGCCTTCTGGCCTCAAATGAAGACTCTCTCCCTTGCTGTCCGTTCTCCAGCCACATTGGCCCGAGTCCCATGGGTTGAGTGTGGACAGCCCCATCTCTATTCACAGCTTTTGTTCTTACTGCTTTGACTACTGTAGCATTTTCCCCTTTGTACCCCTCCCACCCCCCTCCTGCTCCCCTGTACTTGTCCCTCTGATCTAAGATAAACTGACAGTTGCCCGGGAAACCCCCCTCACCCTTGAATGAGATCAGGCCACCTGGTCCCCAGGTTGATGGCACCTTATTCTTTTGGTTCATCGTCATGGGTTGGATTATAATATTTGTGTGATCATTACTTAGGTGGTGTGTACCCATCCGACTGTAGACTCCAGGAGGGCACGACCATTGTGCCCCCAGAGCCCAGCATGGTGCCTGGCCCACAGGATGTCATCCCTTGCTAACTGGTGGTTGCCCCAGTGAACCTTGAGGATTGTAGAAGTATGCAGAGTGATTCTCAGGTTTTTGGTTCATCAAGGAGATGAATGTGGTACCATCTGTGGAGCTAGGGCACCAGGAGGGGGTGCGATGGGGGCAGGGTCTTACATTTAGTGTTGGAAACGCTGGGCTGGGATGTCAAGTAAGCTGTTGGGCATAGGGAAACGGACTCTGGGGAGATGATCTACTTGAGTCAGTGGACATGGGATTCTCCACCTGACCCAAGGTTATCCTAAATCAAGCCCACAGAAAGGGAGCTGTTTGGGGTGAGAGGTGAGAGGGCATCTTGATAATGTGTTCAACTTTAGAGGGGAAGAAAAAGGAGGGAAAGACCAAGAGAACTCCCTGCTGAGTTCTGCTTTCGGGAGGGTTTGCTCAGAGCCCTCTGGCCTGGCGGGGAGGCTGAGGCTCTGGGTAGCACGCAGCATGAGCCTGGGAAGGCTGGAACCTGTGTCTGCCCGCCCAGCAGCAGCACACACCTCTCCCCACGCTCCACACCCACAAGCAGTCTAGCTCAGCAAACACAGATGGAGAATCTATGGAATGCCAGGCCCGGTAGGGATCAGTCATGACAGCAGTGGGAGGGGCAGGGAAGCAGAAGTGGTACTAGCTGCTGCTTTCTGGGGACCCACGCGCACCAGCCACCACCCTCGGTGTGAGCTCTTCACACACATTTAATCTTCGTGACCACCTTATGGCCCTAATAACATGCCGTTCATTAGTCTTCACATTCTACATCTGGGAAAATGGAGGCAACCAAAAATTAGAAATAAGACCACAGCGACTGCGTGGGTAAAAGAAGAAAGATCCCTTTGCTTAAGCTAACTTGGAGGGGTGGGACTGTCTCCTTGTAATAGTGGTGAGGCTACTGTCATTTCCATTGGCTAGATAGGTCCACAGAGGGGTTTCTGGGGACAATAATGTTTCTGATCAGCACATATTCACCCCCCACGTATATTCTCAGTGGTTTTCACTTAAACTTCTTGCCTTCTCTCATAAAGCCAGGAGGCTGGTGGTGGGCTGATGTTGGCAAAAACAGTTTTGAGGCCATTCCCCTTGCAAGCCCTGCATAGACGATCTCCCAAAATGGTTCTCAAGCAGGTAGAGTGGACTGTTGGAAATGCATAGGAATTTTTTTTTTTTAAAGATATATTTGAGAGCGAGAGAGAACATGAGTTGGAAGGAAGGGCAGAGGGAGAGGGAAAAGCAGGCTCCCCACTGAGCAGGGGGCCCAATATGGAGCTATATCCCGGGTGCCCGGGATCATGACCTGAGCCGAGGGCAGAAGCCTAACCGACTGAGCCACCCAGGTGCCCCCTGCATAGGAATGTCTTCAATGTCGCAGTGGCTGGGCAATGCCACTAGCATTAGGACTGGACTCAGGATGCCAAAGGATTTGTACTATTCGCAGCTTGGGGATGAGGACGTGTCCTAACCAAAACGGCCTTTGGAGAAATGAATACGGGGTTAGGTGGTAGAAGTGCCGGTGAGAAGCAGCGCTGTGACCCAGATTAGCAAGCGGGCCCCTCCCCACCAGACGGGAGCGTTCAGTGCTGCACATTCCCACTTGTTGCCAAAACAGACTGAGTCCCAGTGGGGAGACTGGGCAAGGCGCTGAACAAAGAAAGTTGTAGAGTGGGTAGAGGGTTTTTCCCTGTGGCCCTCCCACCCTGGCCGCACGGCCCCTTCACGGAGTCGCTGGCAGAGCACCCGTCCTGTGGCCTGCAGTCTCTGCCTCCTCCGTCCACATGATTGCAGCTGCGGTGTCTGGGGGCCCATCCATCTCGTCTAGGCAGGACTCCCTTGACCTTCCTGGGAGTAAGCGATGTGTACATGTGTCAGACGAGTTCAGTGCTCAAGGGGGAAGCCTCCAGTTCTCCTGTGCAGCCTACTGATGGAAGAAGACAGTTATCCCCCCGCTTGGAGATGCTGACAGAAGAGCAGGGAGCACATAAAGATTCAAATTTATTCTGTACTTGAATTGGTATAGACTTCCTCCTTGAAAAGCACCAGGCTCATTAAGGAAAAGCAATGACCTCTTGCAAGATGCTAAAACCAGACACACTGAATCCAAGACAGGGTGGCAGAGAAGAGGAAAGAGTGCAGTTGAGGAAGGGAAGCTGGGAGACCTGTCCAGTTTGGTGGCAGTTGCTGGGACATTCGCCTGGATTGCCATTATCAAGGTCAGCATCCCCACAGCCACTGCACCTCCACCACCAGCAGGACCACCCCCTCGGTCACTCCACCCAACCCTCTTGCCAAGGTCAGTGTCTCCACCTCCACCCTCTGGGTCAGTTTAAACCCTGGCCCATTGACCTCCTTCCAGATTCTCTTTCTTATGTTGGAAAGAGGCCAGGGAGGGGGCAGGGCTTCCTCTGGACGGAAGACCCTTCCACGCAGTGAGGGTGAGAACTAGCTTGCTCTGGACTTTGAGTTGGAGTTCAGCTCAGGTCTTTGTAGTTGTGTTTCCAAAAGCCAATGCGTCTCAGGGGACTCGATTTTACTGTTTTAACGAACCTTATTGGTCTTCTGGGTTCTTTGAGGTGAAGCCTATTTTCAGAGATCTGTGTGCTCATGAAAGAGGAATCCATAGTTGGGATTAGGGACTGGTCTCAGATTAGGGCAATGATACAAATCAGGCTGCGACCAGGGCAGGGGCTTCCTCTGAGACTGGGATTAGAGGCTAACTTGAGACAAGGTCAGGTTCAGTGTCCAGATGGGTCAAAGTGCTGGCAGGGGCTGAACCAGTTCTCAGGGTAAAAGTAGTATCAAGTGTCCGTTAATTGAATCTCTGTCTTATATCCAAAATGTTTTACAAAGTACCACCATTTTATTCTGGGTCAATCCATTTCCTTGAGGGATTTCTTCACCCTCTAGTTCCCTTCACCGTCCCCCTTTTAGCTCTTAGTTCCCTGGGGCTCAAGATGCAGCCACACTCCTGCTCTGGGGTAGGGACTTCAGAATAAGATAGAGACCATTGTGAATTCAAAGCCCTTTGCAGCCTGAGCTGTAATTGGAGGAGAGGGCACAGCCAGGCCTGGTGCCTAGCCAGCCCTGGCAGCTGGGATGGCCAGTTGTAATGGGATTAGGCCTGGCTGTGCCCGCCCCCCTGTACTCCGCCCCAAACCTCTCCCTCCCACCCTCCCCCTGTATCCTGATTACGATGCAGCGATGCAGCCATCGGCTCTACCTACCCCGCCAGCCTCATTGTCTCAGCCAATGCCAGTGCCTAGCAACCCTCACAGCGGAGCCCTTTCCCACCACTGTCCTGGCCCCCGGCCCTGCCCCTCTGCTCTGAGCACCAGCACCACTTGTGTTTTCATTGCTGCAAAGAAGCCAGCGAAGCAGAGCCAGCTGGTCTCACCAGATTCTCCCAATGACCCGATTCCAAGAGTCTTCTGAGATGCTGGGCCTCCTTTCCAAGATTCCTGGGTCCTATCAGCAATTCTCAGATGACAATCTGAGATTCCAGAGCTCCGTTCTGGAATTCTCCAAATCCCGGAGTCCATTCAAGGAATCCATGAATTCTAGAATTCCTATGTGTTATTACATGGGTCTCAGATCATTCACTTATATTCTAGAATTTGGCTTTTGTATTACAGAGGAGTCTGTGGTTCCAGACTGGACTCATGAACCAGGGTGACAGAGATTAGAAGACGATGAGGGCCCATGAGCCACATTTTTAGTCTCTTTAAGTAGCAACTTCCAAGAGCACAGAGAACAAGGAAACTAGGGCCAGGGATATTGACACTGTCCAAACCCTCTAGGTGCTGAAACAGAGCAATGAGCAAAGAAAGACGCTGCCCTCGAGCAGCTTTCACTCTCTTAGAGGAGACGAATATTGAACAAATAGACAAATAACATGCAATATGTCAGTTAGTGCTAAGTGCTATAAAGAAAGAGCAAACAAGGGAATAATTAATACTTTATTGTACCTACCGCGTGCCAGACACTGTTCAAATGCTTTACATCTTATTCAAATGTTATAATACTGTGCAAAAGTAGATGCTATTGTTTAGTCCCACTTTAGAGAGAATCAAGGCACAGAAGGTTACATAATTTGCCCGAGTGGGAGTGGCGGAGCTGGGTTTTGAACCCAGCAGTCTGACTCCAGAGTCTATTTGTATCCACTGTGTTGTAATGCAGAGTAAGAGGGTGGAGGGTGATGGAGGAAGGGTGCTGTCACTCAGGGAGGGTGGGGACATTTGATGGGAAACTTACCAGAAGGCAAGGGGGCAATGCAGGTGCCTATCTGAGGAGTAAGCCAGGTCTCCTCTTGCAATATGGAGGACCTGTGTTCTCTGCACTCCAGGGCGGGGAAAAAGGCTTCTCGTGGAAATCTGGTGCGAGAGGGCAGGCTCAGAGAGGGGCTTGTCTTTGTGATCAGAAAAGGCCCCTTTGCTCACCCTGCTCACATTCCCTTGTGTCCTTTTTTCCCCGGTCATGCAGCTGAGTCCCTTCCTTTCCAGAGAAGTGTCCTGGGAACACAAAAGAAAGAACTAAAAGAGAAAATCCCCTCATGACAGGACTGATCAGCTTGGCTAATTATGAGTAATTAGAGACACTTTCCCACTACCTTGGGTGGCCCACAGTGAAACTGAATGATACCATGAGGACTAAATCCCCCTGAGAAGGAAGTTGGGGTGGGGGAGAGGGAGTGATGGTGAGAAGCAGAGAGTGGGGGTAGGTGGCCGGGCATCCTTGACCATTCTTGCACACCTGGCCTCCCGATGCTTTTCTCAGTTTGTCCTGCCTGGAGACACAGGCAAGGCAGCATAGAAAGGTAGGGGGTGGGGAGCATCAGGGACAGTGGGATCAAGCCAAGTGAGCTCGAGTTCTGGCTTTATGATTGTGTTAATAGCGTCTTTGGACAAGTTGCTCTGCCTCCCTGAGGTTTGTTCTCTTCATCTATAATCCTGGGGTAATCATAATCCCTAATCATACAGCTTTAGGGTGATTTGAAGAGCTAATGAAATAAGTGAACAAAGAGCCTGGCATGTAGGAGAGGCTCAGCAAGTGGTAGTGCTCATCATTGGTTCACATTCCTCCTCTGTTGCCCTGGATGACTTGGAAGAGTTCTTTGTTTTCTGTGGGCCTTGGTTTCCACAGTTGTATAATGGAGTTGGGAGTTGGTGACTTGCTTATCCAGATATAAAAGTATTTCCTGAGTGCTGACTTCATGCCAAGCCCTGGAGATGGAATAGGACCCACCCAGGATCCGAGCTCAGGGAGCTTTGGTCGATGGCTTGTCCCAACCCAGTTCCTCACACTCCAGGCTCTAGGTGATGGGGATTATGGTAGACAGAGTTGTGAGGTCCCCAAGATTGCTGCTTCTGGTATACAAGCCCATACAAGCTCCTCCTCTTGAATGTGAGCAGGACCTATAGATATAATGGAATTCTACTTCCCTGGTTAGTCTAGTTATGTGGTAAAAGGGGCAGGATTTTTCTGATGTTGTTAAAGTCCCTAAAATGTTGACTTTAAATTTGCCAGAAGGGAGATCACTGTGAGAGGGCCTGAGTTAATCGTGTGAGCCCTTTCCAAGAGGGTCTAGAAGTCAAAGACAAAGAGTCTCTCTTCTGTTGGTCTGGAAGTAGCAGAGTGCCATGTTGTAGAGAGGACCACATTGGGGGGGGGATAGGAACCTTCTAGAAGCTGAGGGCCCTGCCCCACATCCATGAGGAACAAACTGCCTACAGCTTTGGGAGAAGACCCCCAGCCTCAGACGAGACCCAGGCCTGGCTGATACTCTGACTGCAGACTTGTGGTACCCTAAGCAGGGATCCTTCCTGTGCTCCTGCCCCCCAAGGAAACTGAGATAATGAATGTGATTTGTTTGAAGCCTCTAAGTCTGTGGTAACTTGTTACACAGCAATAGAAGACTGATACAGAAACCCTGCCCTTGAATGTCTGTGAAGCCTCAGACCAGCCCCATCCTGCTGGCAGCCACCAGCTTCCCTGCCCACCCCACCCCGCTCAGGGCCAGGGGCCCCCAGTGCCCCAGTGAGTTCCTCGCAGACAGTGCTCTCCTCTGCCATGGCAAATGGTTGTTTCATCAGCTGCCAACCTGCTCCCAAAGTTGGTCGTCAAAGAACATTCTATTTGCCCTACTTTTAATATAATTATCAGCATTGTTCGCACAACACCGAGTCAGGGCTCAGCCTGTCACAGGCCCCTATTATCCTGAGCTGCTTTTCTGGGAACAGCTGTATCCAAGCCTCATGCGTGCTGCTGCCTCCCACACGAATTATCTGCAATTTCCACACCTCCGTGCATGCCGAGGGCCTGCGTTAAAGCCAGGACTTGGGGCGGGTTTAGTGCGCTGTTATTTTCAAGGCAGCCAAGCTGGCTCCGAGGAAATGGCGGCCAGAGCAAGTGGGACCTGGCTTGGACTGTGGGATCTACAAGGGGGCGGGGAGAGCAGGCAGAGAGGAGCGGTGCCTGTCCCCATAGGAGCCAGAGCCAGACTGAGGGCAGTGACCGAGCCCCTAGCCATCAGAGGGCAGGGCAAGCACCACAGGGCTCTTGAACACACACAATATGGCCCATTTGTAGGATGCCCAGGAGGGGTCCTTTCTGCAGCAGAAGAGGACTACACACCAACTTCAGAGTGTGCCAAAGAGGGAGGAGGGGATGGGGGTAGGGATCAGGAAAGAAAAGTCCTGCAGACAGAGAGGAGCTGGAAATGAGGACAGTGCATTTGCCTTCAATCCCGTCCCCTGATGGGTACTTGGCTCCCATGGTTGAACAGCTGAGTTCCTAGGGGAGGGGGCTTTGGAAGTGAGTGAGAAATGTCACTGTCTGACAGCGGAGAGGCCTCCTCTCGGAGGCCTCCCCCGTGGCCTCCCCCCGCGGAGAGGTCCACTGCCTCCGTGCAATTCTGCAGGAGAGAAAGCATGTCTACCTTGGTAGAGAAGATGTACTTTGATACCACATGTCTATGGCTGGGTCCCTCGTGTGTGCGTGTGTGCATGCTTGGACCCTATGTGACTGCCCTTCTGGGCAGAGATTGGATGGAAATGCACATGTGTATGTGTGCAAAGTACACTTACGTGTCACAAGTATGTGTATTCAGGAGTCTGCACATCTGAGCACAAATACATTTGAGTATTTGTGAACATGGGGGAAGGAGACTATATCTCTCACTTTTACTCTGAGCTTTAAGAGATTACTTCTTTGGCCACTGGCCTTCCCACACACCCACATTTTCCACTTCCCTTTCTAAGAGTTATCATGCTTGAGCGGAGAGAGCCCAGTATTGAAATTTCAGAGATCTGGTTTGTGGCCCAACTCTGCCACTAGCTAGCCTTGTCACCTTAAGCCAGTCGTTTCTGCTCCCTGAACCTCATTTGCTCTGTCTGTGAAATGGATTGCTAACTGTTCACATCGGCACTTAGAATTCAGGGCTCCAAATCTCTGGTTCCCTGGTCCCACCTCCCCCCTACTCCAGACAGTCCTCCCCTTGCTCATCCTTATCCCCTGCCATGCCCTGTGGGGGGCAGGACAGAGAGGACTCTGGACTGCTTAGCTCTGAAGATGGGTCTCCTTTCCTCTTGTACTCCAGGCTTGCGGTGAGGCAGGATTTCCACAGCTCCTGGAGCCTGGTGTGAAAACCATGGATCTAAGCAGCCTTAACGTTCATTGCTTTGGCTTCTCAGAGAACCCCCAGGGTCCTAAGGACCTAGTGTCCAGAGGGTAACTGAAAAGGTTCCTGATGGAACTGGCTCATCAGATGAAGATGCTGACCTCAGATGGGAGGGCAGGGGTCAGAGTGTACCTGACCTGCGGGGTCTGCTCATGGAATGGCTCCATCTCAGAGGAGCCCGAGCCCTAATGCCTGCAGTGTCCCCAGAGCCTGTGTATCTGTGGGAGAGGGGACATTTATGGGGCAACGGGCTTGGCTTCCAAACACTACAGGGGGCCAAACATTCCAGAACTTCCCTGCTGCGTTGCCTGCTGTGCTTCCAGGCCTTCCCGCGGGCATTCCCTGGTGCCCCTGGGGCCGTCTTGGTCCTGCACAGGTGCAGGAGTGATCAGAGGGCCTTCGGAATCAAGCTTTCCCCCAGCCTGTGTAATCTAGTCTATTGGTTCCCACTGGCCTGAGTGAGGATGGACCCAGGATCAGTATTTTCTCCTCCACAAAAAGAAACATGGACTCTAGGGCCTGGCATTCAGGGCCCATTCCCCAAATATGAGTTAATTGGGTTAATTAATGTAAGACAGTTATTCCCCATCCTTTTCGTGTCTTAGAGCACATAGAAAACAAAACCATGTATATACTTCTGGGCTGCCTGGCAGGCCGAGGGACAGTATCGCAGGACACACGTTAACCAGTGCCAGACACACAAGCATGCCACCTTGGGATGCTTGTATGTAAAGTGTTTAGCAGAGGGCCTGTGACAGTGGTTGTGAACCTTAGCTGTACATTAGAATGAGCTTTAAAATACCAACCCTCTAGTGACTTTGGGTGGTGAAGCCGGGGCATGGGTATATTTTTAACGCTCCCCAGGGATTCAGGAGCACCAGGAGAGCTGAGAAACACTGGCCCAAGGCAAGGTGAGTGTTTGGCACATGTCAGCTCCCTGTAATGAAAATGCCACTGTGTCCTCCGACGTGCTGTTCTCCCTGACTGAGAGGCAGCAGAAGGGCGGGCTGGGCTGGGCTGGGGGGTCAGGAGTCATGGAGGGCACTGCTGCTCAGGAGAGATGAATGCTGGGTAGGGCAGCCTGGCATCCATCTCCCTCAGGCATGTCTCAGAAAATTCAATTAAAAGCCGTATTTTTCAGCCACCGCCCGCCTGGCTGGCTGGCATGTGGAAGGGAGCTAAGGCAGTGAGCCCCTCAGGATAGGGAAAAGGCTGTGGGAAGACCCCCCCAGCCTCCCTCTGGAGGAGAGACAAGGCAACTCAAGGGGTCCTTTGGGAGGAGACCATTCCCAAGGGTGGGTCCTCAGCCTCCAATCTTCCCAAAGCCTGGCAGGTAGGGTGAGAATGGGCTGGCTGCCTCAGAAGAAGGGGGGAGACTCTGGCTCTGTCCTTGGGGAGTTGTCATCTGGGGAAACAATTGGCCTAGCTGCTGCTCAAGGAGAACCATGTTTGCTGGGAGAGACCAGAGCCTCTGCCCCAACGAGCTTAGAAGAGTGAGGACCGTGAAAGCCCAGCCTGGGCCCCCACCATCATGGAGGCCACCCACCAGGTAGAACACCACTGAGGTGAACACCGGGACACAGGCTGTGGTCCCCAGTCTGATGGAAAAGTTGCCTGTGTGTCCTCATCCTAGGACTCTTGTCCCTCTGGCCTCAGGCACTTCATTCACAGGGAAGGGGACTGGACAACCTTCCTGAATCTGAACTCTGTTGGTGACCTCCATGCCTCATCCAGGCTGATGATCCTTAGTAAGGCTGGGATTAAAGTCCATCTGCAAGGCTGGCCGGTCCCTACAGCACTTTGGAGAGAATTGGAGAGGTCCCTCCTCCAGGACCAATTAACAAAAGTGCTCACTGTCCACAAGAAGACATACATGTGGGGACACAGAAGAGACAACAGGGGATACAGAACCTTGAGTGGGACCTAGAGCACTCGGTATAGAAAAGGGAATAAACCTAGAACAGAATGAAGAAGCTCAGAGACAAAGGGACCTTTTCTGGGACCCTGGCCATTGACATTTCCAGGCTGAGCTGGCCTGCTGTAGGTTACTCTTGATTTCCCCCCTTCCCCACACTCCCAGGTCCCCGGCATCTTGAACTTCCTGCTTCCCTCCTGACTCGGAGACTCCAGGCAGCCTTTCCTTCCCTCGGCTGACATTTCAGTTTACAGAGCACCTTCATACACAGCATCTCATTTGATCTTCACAGCAAAGAAAGGAGGCTCCCAGGGGTTGGGGCAATGAGCTAGGCAGGAGGGTAGCCAGGTCCAGAAGGGGAGGTCCTGTCTGTCTGTCCATCTGTCAAACTCTGACACAGCACCTGGCCCTCTTCTCTCTAGGGAGGTCTCACTCTTTATTGACACAGAGAAGGACTGGCATTCTCTTCCTCCAGGAAGGTTTCCTGGACTGGAAGGAAAGAGAGTCTGGGAGCTCCTTGCCTCTTTCTGGGGCCTCAGCTACTTCCTATAAGTCTCCATTATGGATTCCTCTTCTCCTCGATTGGACTGGAATCCCCAAGGAAAGACTCATCTCTTCCTCCTCCTCCTCCTCTCTCCTTGAGGCTTCCTTAACAAGGCGGCCACACCCAAGGTTTGGCCCAGGGGAGGCTGGACAATAACTTACTGAGAAAGGTCAGCCTGGTTGCAGGACTATGGATGGGGGTGTGGAGAGAGCTCTTGGGTTGCTCAGGCCTGGGGTGTGACCAGAGCAGGGGCAGGCAGGAGCCTGGGGTGAGGAGGAGTGGGGGAGGGGTTTGGGACCCTGTGAGTGGGCAGGGGTAAAGTACTTTGTCTGGGAGTGGGTAACTGTTTTCAGTTAGGCTTTGGCTCCACTATTGGCTGGCGACATGACCTTGACCAGTTCAGTTTCCCTCATTGAGCCTCATTTATCCACCTGTACTAGGAAGAGGTGGAGTAGGACTACAATAACAGTAGCAATATTAATTTATTCATTAATGAGTAAATAAAATCAGTGAAAACCTGGTATTCTTACCTAATGCTGCTGTCAAGATGGGTAGGTGTTCCCATGTACGGGTGAAGAAGCTGAGGCTCAGAGAAGTCAAGGCACTCACCCAAGCTCTCAGAGCTAGCCCTGACTCCGCGGGGACTGGAGCGCAGGCAGTCTGACTCCAGAGCAGCGTCACTGTTCAGTTGTTGTAAGCCCCCTGCCCCTTTCTAGCCATAGAGATGTTCTCCAGGGGATCATACTTGAGTTCATCCAGCCAGGCCAAAGCTGGCTGCCCTTCCCAGGCCCAGGCTATGCGGCAAAGAGTAACCCAACCACAGTCTGGACTTGCCCCGTAAGTAAGGAAGGCTTCCCGGAGGAGGAAGCACAATCTCAGACAGGGACTCCTGAGGACTCCGAAGGAAGAAGGTAGAGGGCTTTCTCACACTAGTTATCTTGGGGAGGGTGGAAAGGAGGGCAGTGTGCCCCAGGGAAGACCGGACTCTGAGCTGCGGAAGCCCGGGCGATAGAGGGGGTCGTTGCTTCCGCACCGTCCACCTAGGGGTCTCGGCCAAAGCTCTGGCTGATGTCTGTCTCCAGGCCTGGTGAACGCGGCGGGCGGGGTCCCGCTCCCCCGCACACCCCCGGCCTAACCCCTCCCCCGGGCGCCCATTGGTCTACACCCGCCCCCAACTCAGCGAAGTGCGTGGCGGAGGCGGTGGTCGGTCCCCTCCCTCCCGCCCCAGGCCGGGCTTCGCGGAGGAGGCGGCGCCTCTCCCGCAGGGCAGAACCGCCTGGGCGGCGCGCGGTGCGGGGCGGGAGAGGACAGGCGGGGGGCGCCGCGCTCGGGGGCCCGGGCGGTGACTGACGGCGGCGGCGGCGGTGGTGGCGGCTCCAGGCGAGCGCGGTCCCCGCGTGCGCACACGCACACGCCGCCGCGCAAGGACCGCGGACACCGGCCGCCGGCGGACACACGGACGCGGAGAGGCGGGCTCAGCGCGCGCTCCTCGGCGCACTCGCTCCCCATCCTCGGGCGGCGCGGGGCGCGGACTCTCCGCTGTGCACCCTCCCCGCGGAGTGTGCCCCGGGCCGCCCCGCAGCCCGTAGCCCCGCGGCGAGGCCCGGCTGTGAGCAGGTAAGGGCCGCCCAGCAGCCCCTGCACCTCCACGCCCCCCCCCCTCGCTCCCCCTCCCGATCCAGAACCCTCGTCCCCCGCCTCCTCCCACCCCAGAAGACAGCGGACCCCTTCCTCCAGCCCGGTGATCCCCGCGAGCCTCGTCCTTCACCGACGGATAGGGGGCCGGGGCCAGCGCGGGCCAACCTGCGAAATCGAAATGAAGCCCCCTCCCGCTGCTGCTCCCTTCCTGCGCGACAGTCTGACAACACTCCCTCCCCCCATCCCCCACCCCCCCCAATATCTGGGCTAGACTTGGGGCAGTCGATCCTTGCAGCCCCCAGGGAGCTATCTCTCGCCCCTCCCCGTGCCAGAGGGAGGACCAGGGGCAGGAAAGGCATTGCGGCCAGAGGGACTTGTCTCCCTACTCCCAAGGCCGGCGGACGCGCCTACGCGGATCGGGAAGGCAATCCTGGGGGGTCTCTGGGTGCTGCGGTCCTCACGGGGTATCAGGGGTGGGCAAGCGATGTGCTGGGTGGGTGGGGGTAGGGGCCAGCCTAGAATGTCCGCCTCTAGTGACATGTTCGGGATTGTTCAAGAGAGCATCGTCTCTTGGTTTCTCGCGGAGCATATGGGATGGGGTCTTGATGCCAGGGCTTAGGTGGTTTCGAAGGAAACGCCTAAGGGGACCTGTCGGAGAAGAGCTTCGGGCCCCGCAGGACCAAAGTGGGCCAGCCTGAGACCCCTGCCGGCCGCCTTAAAGGCACAGGCTCCTGCTGCAGCTGCGAGAGGTGGGGGCCACATCCTGGGCCGGTCGTTGGCGCTTTGAGCAGGTCAGAAGAGGGGGCCAGGGCTCCAGCGGATGGAGCTAGCCCCTCAGGAGGGAGCCAGGCCAGAAGCTGATTGCATTTCACACTTTGCTGGGGAATGGAACCTCACCACTGGAAGGAGTTCAAGCTCCCTTAGGAAGCTGCTGGTGGAGGGGTGGTGGACCCCTGTGACTTCTCCAGACCATTTCCATGCTTTTATTGCAGTCTCCCTGACTTTACCCCTGCCTTACAGTGTCCCATAAAGCAATGCCCTACCCCCTTAAAAAAAGAAAGACAGCGTTTAGCTTTTCTGGTGAACAGTCCTGTGTGTAGGGTGGCTGGAGAATCGGATGACAATACGCAGGGTCTTTGTGTTGGTCTTTGCCTTGGGACTGCTGTTGGGCAGAGAGAGACAAGCATCAGGTTGGGCTAGAGGCTTTTGAGTGGATGTGAACTAATGAAGGGGGTGAAAAACTATGAGCTTGGGGGGGTGGGGAGCAGCAGCACCCAGATTTTCTCAGGAGGCCCCAATCTCAGTTTGGTGCTGGCTGCAGGTGGGCTAGGCAGAGCCCACCCCCCCATGCCCTGCTGAATCTGGGGCTCCTGTTCCCCACTGACCTTGGGGAGGGCAAGCAGAGGGGCCTGTCTGGATACAAACCACTGTTGAAACAACAGCTCAGAGACAGAACATACTAGGGTGGGCCTGGGGCCAAATCTTCCAGCTAATCCATCAACAGGTGTATGGGGTTACCAGGGATGTGGACCCGGTCCCTTCCTCTGTGGATGATTCATTGGTGGGTCTGTATCTGGGCCAGGCTCCCTCTGGTCTGTTTGGCCCTGTGCGCAATGAGGATAGGTGTCTGTGGGGAGCCTCTCAAGGGACCCTTCCCTGCATACTGAGGGCTAATCAGGCTCGAGCCTCCATGGAAGTCCCCTTTGGTGTAAAGCTCAGGGTGACAGGGGGTTGATTGGAGAAATACTTTGCCCCCCCCTTTTTTTAATGTGGTCACCTCTCCCTACCATGCCTCTGCATTGGGACACTCTCTCAACTCGTGTTGACAAACCAAACACACAAAATGGGTATTTACAGATTAGTATGTACAGCTAAGAGGCCAGGAAGAACAAGAGCTCAGGCCACAGAGTGGCTTTCTTCCTGGGGAAGTGGCCTCAGACCGAGTGTCCCAGCCTCTGGCCTCCCAGGGACGAAGCCTTCACTGACCGAGGGCTGGCGCTGATTCAGTGGAGGACATTTGTGCTGTCTGCCAGAGGGCAGAACCGAGGAGTGCCAAGCACAGAGCAGGAGCTGCGCTCAGTGCCAGGAAGGCCTCGCCTCCCTGAGAGCCACCCAGGGTAGAGCCCACACTGGGAGTGACAGTGGGTTTCCTGTCTCGGGAGGTGTGTGAGCAGAGGTCTGATATCCCAAACAGGGCTGCCTGGGGGCTTTCTACACTGCTAGGGCTAAAGGCCCTGGAAACCTTAGCAGCCCCTGAACAGAGGAATCTGAGTCCGGAGACTGAACGTGCTGGGCCTAGTGGTCCAGATGCGTGGCAACATACAGGCTTGGAAACTCCTCAGCGGCGACATTTGTACTGAGCCCTGGATGCTGTCAGAGGCACATGGTGACAGCCACCCCCACAGTGACACACAAAGAGGGAGTGACACACTGCCGAGAAGGCATGGAGGTTTCCAACGACACCTGCCAGAGAGCTGGGGTGGGATCGCAACAGCAGAAAGACATAGGGACCTTGGGACACACTGTCTCACCTAGATCTGGGCACACCTGGGGACTCAGACACTTGCCTGAGGGAGACTGTGGAAGTCTCCTGTAATGAAAGTCTAGAGGCACACGGACTTGCACGGAGGAAGTGCATGCGTGGCATGAGATTCGATGGAGGGCTGACGTACTTTCTCTGTAAAGGGCTAGGTAGTAAACACTTGAGCTTTGCGGGCTGTTCTGCCTGTGGCAGCTTCTCCGTTCTGCTGTCCTGGTGGGAAAGAACCATAGATGATACGAAAACAAGTGAGCACACCTAGTTCTGATAAACTGCTTAGGGACACTGCCGTTTGAATTTCATATAGTTTTTATGTGGCATGAAACATGAGTATTTTAATTTTTTTCTGACCATTTAAAAATGTAGAAATGATTCTTAGCTCACTGGCTGGCCAGAAGTAGGTGACAGGCTGGGTCTGACCTGCTCGAAGTGTTTGCCAAACTCTAGGCCGGAAGGTTAGAGAAGAAAAGTGGTTTAACATTTGAAGGGAGGGAGGCCTTGGTCCTGGGAGCCCGAGCTGCCCTAGGGAGCCTTGGATGCTTCCCTGCACTCTGCCCGGAGCTCGGAGTGCCCATCTGTTTAGTGGGTCAGTGCCAGGAGAGGCTCCCTGCTTGGCCTCAGCACCCCACCCAGACAGGCCTTCTCTGTGTCTGTGTGGTAAATCTGCTCTATGGACACCTGGAGATAACATTCACGAACATGAAATGACATCATGTCCCTTCAGCTCACCAAATAGGTCCTGTGTCCCCTTTCCCATTCAGCCTGTGTCCAGGTCCGTGCCCTCCCGAGGAGGGAGATGCAGGGACCCCTGGACATGTCTCATGTTTCCAGCAAGATTTGAAACTCACAGTGAGCAGAACGGGACCCAAAACGACCCCAGCAGGAGGGCGGGTCTCCTTTTCTGGGGCTGGTGGCTCTCAGACAAGGGCGAGATCAGTGGAGGCAGATCTCTAGGTGGGCTTCCTAGAGATGGTGGTAGGAGATGGCTTTGACCTTGAGGAATAGCTGGATGTTCTCATCCCAGGGCAATGCATTGCCTTCACTGTCCTCAACCTCCCCCCATATCTCCTCACCCCCACCCTGCCCTAACAAATGGGCACCGCAGAGGCTTGGCTGAGAAAAAAAAAAAAAAATACGTAGCTCCTTTGTAAGCTTCTCCACATTTCCCAGCTTCTGATTTAAAGCTGTGCGGTGAACCAGGTCTTGCCTTTGTTTTCTTCCTCCCTCTCCTGTTCCCTTTTGACATTTCCTTCCTGCCGTTCCCCCCCCCCCCCCCCCCCCCCGCCCCCCCCCCATTTTTTTTTCCCCCCCCGGTGCCCCCCGCTTTTCCCTCTTTTTTTTCCTCCCCCCCCCCCTCTCCCCTTTTTCCTTTTCCCCCCCCCCCCCCCCCCCCCCCCCCCCGCCAGGTGGGCCAAGGAGAATTTCCTTTCCCATTTTCCCTGTGTTTTTAGGTTCTGTTCCCTTATTTCCATTCCAGCTGCCCTTCCTTGCCCAAGCCACCATCACCTCTACCCTGAATCCAGAAAATGGCCTCTCATTCTTGAGGGGTGGAGGCGGGCGGGTCTCTCCCTGGCATTGAACTCCCCGCACCCCTTCCAGGTCAGCTAAGCTGCCTGGACCAGTCAGCTGGAAGGCCTCTGCAGCATGACCTTGGGAAAGCCTCCTGGTTTCTCAGGACCTCAGACCCTCACAGGGAAGATGGGGTAACCCCGCCAGCATGCACTCTTGAGTTCCGGCCCAGCCCTTCCCTGCCCTGAGCTCCAGTTTCCCACATGTCCCAATGGAGGTTGTGGGTGGAATCATGAGGGATCCTTCCAGGGACCTGGGTTTTGTCACCCACTGTGCACAGGACCCCAGTGGCCAGGCTCTGGCAGGGGAAGGTTTGAACACCCAGAGGCCCATCAGTGTTAATGATTAATCCTGCCACTGACAGGATGCCTTTTACCTAGGCATTAGGCCCTGTCCCTCATCAGCTCTGACCCTGTTGAGGAGGAAAGAGGTTCTAGAGGTTTCCCTGTTCCTTCCCCCCCAAAAAAAGTGTAGTTCCCTTCCTTTGAGGAGTAAACTTGGCGGGGGTGGGGTGGGTGGGTAACGTTTTATCTTTCCGTCTCCCTTCCTGGTTTCCTGCCCTGGGAGGGAGAGGAGGAAGTGGGGGACAAGCCTGCTTAGGTGCATTAAAAAGGAGTATGTGGTGAGCAAGGGAAGCTGGTGATCCATTTCTCATGGGTCATCTGTCTCGTGTTAGGCTTGGCACTGCCTGGTGACAGGGAGTGATGCCGGGTAGCCTGAGGAGCTCAGTAGGGGGTAGCCTGGCTGGCCTCAGCCCCATGAGGGCAGAAGAAGCACCTAGAGCTATGTGGCCCAAGGGAAAGGGAAGGTGGAGTGCTATCCTCTCACTGCAGGGGCATCCAGCAAAAGCTGGCCCGGAAGGACATGGTGGAAAGATATCAGAGCTTTCCCTTGAGGGCCCTGGACCAGCCACCAGAGGGGGGTGACACCCCATCCCAGGGGCGGGACCATCCCTAGCTGGGGTGCAGCAGAAAGTGTCCTGCAGGTTGTGGAGCCTGGGGAGTGACTGGAAGGTGTCAGAGTCCCTTCCCACTCCATGGGGAAAGTTGGGAGCCCAGTGAGTCACCGCTGGCTCCGGTGTGCTGACTGATGATGCTGTCTTCCTGTCTGCTTGGTGCAGTGGCTCACAGGAGCACACGGCTGCTCTTTTCTCTTCCTGCTGCCATCAGGCACTGGGCTGGTGGGGCCCAAAGAGGACCTCCCGAGTGTCAACGGGGGAGCAGACTCCCCTCTAGACCAAGTATCTGTCACACATCCCTTCCTGCCAGGCAGGGCTCCAGTCCTTTGGGCTGTGTGACCTTGGGATCTATCTTCCCCTCTCTGGCATCAGTCTCCCCACAGGCAACTCAGTAGTAATAATGGAAGATGGCCTTGAAAGTCTATCTCAGGTTTAAAATGGTGTGTCTATAATGAACTCTTTCCAAGGAAGATATTTCAGATGTAGAAGTATGGGCAGGGGGTACCAGAAGGTCTGACCAATCCCCAAAGGTGTGAGAAGGATCACTAATAACATACAATGAGTTCTGAGCTGATCTTCCTTTTATGAGAGACAGAGAATGGCAGGAGTGTAAGGATGGAGTGTATAAGCTTTGGAGCCAGCCTGCTTGGGTTCCCTTCCCAGCTCTACCACATATTTGCTGTGTGACCTTGGAGAAGTAACTTGGGCTCTCTGTGCCTTAGTTACCTTAGCTATAGAATGAGGATAATGCTAGTAACTGCTTCAAGGTTTTGGGCAGGTGAAAGGAGTTAATGCAAATTGGTCGCTTGGAAGAGTGCCTGGCATATACTGAGTGTCTAATAAATGTTAGTCCTGAGCAAATAAAGGTGCAGCGGTCCTGCTGCTGCCATTTTGAAAGGGATACAGGGCTATGGGGATAGAGGTGATAGCAAGAGGTACAAAAACCTGAACATAGTAGTAAGAATCATAACAGTTAATCCCCACACGGCCCTACTGGGAACCAGGCTGTGCTGTGTACTCCGTAGTTTACTTCCACGACATAGACGTTCCTGTTATTTCCATTTTACAGACAGTCAAATTGAGGCACAGGAAAAACTGGCTTGTCTGAAGGGCTAAGACTTAAAACTCCAGCAGAATGGTCTCCATGCCCATCACTGTAAATGCCGGGGAGTCGAGTTTAATTGTTCTCAGATCAGTTGTAAAAGCCAGTTGCCCCAGCAGAGCCTGGACCCAAGACAGTGTGCCTAAGAATATTGGTGACAGGTCGTCCTGCGCCAGCTGCGTGGCTAGGCTGAAAGGGCCGGGCAGGCAAGAGCCCAACCACAGGCTTCAGTGGCCATGCCTAGCCTTGTCCTATGCGAGGGCCATTGGCCGTTTCGGGGGAGTGCTGAGGAGGAAGGCAGCCAGGACAAGGGGGACGAGGAGCCTCTGGCTGGGCTGCAGGCGGCAGGCCCAGGGGGCGCATTCAGGGCACTTGCCTGTAGTTCACAAGGGGAGCAGGTTCGAGGGCAGGTGGTCTCCAGCCATAAACTCTGAGCGCTGTGCAACTAGGATGGGGCCGGGAGGTGTCAGAGCATGGACAGCAGGGCGGGCAGAAATGCCAGAAGGGGCTGAGGAGACTATCGTCTTGGAGAAGCTAGAGAAGGTGACCCCTTGAGGTCCCCAGCTAGGGCGGGGGTGTGGAAAGATCAAGGCCCCAGAGCTCCCGCGCTCTCTCTCGCGGGTGAGTCCAGTGGGCCGGGGAGTGGTGGGGAGAGCAGACAAGAGGCAAGAGTGGGTTAAGGGACTAGATCTTAAGAGTTCTCATGTTGATAATCACGTTACCGTGTGGGGACGATGTTAACTTGACTTATTGTGATGATAATATATACAAATACCAAATCCTTACATTGTGTGCTTGGAACTAAGATAATGTTATATGTCAATTATATCTTAATTAAAAAAAAGGGGGGGCAGCGGTGGGCATGGGGAGCCCGGGTCTAGCTCCAGATGAGACCCTGAGCTGAGCCTACCCCAGCCCCTCCACCTGCGTCATTGGGCTGCTTCCCCTCATGGCCCAAGCAGCCTAGTGACAAAGCAGAGCTGGGGGATGGTCAGGCGGGGGCCTCTGTTTCGGCTTGTTTTTCATCAGAGCAGCGGGCCTGCTGGGAGCAGGCAGGGGCATCCCTCGAGTCTGGCGTCCCCGTGCCAGTGCGTGAGCGTGTACGTGCTCGCGTGGGTATGTGGGTATGTGTGTGTGTGCGCCCGGGCCTGAGTCCAGACGTATCTCATTGCCTCTGTGTGTCTGAATGCCTTTGCAGCTTCGGGTGTGTGTTACTACATAGATCGGGGATCGGACGAACGCAGGTGAACCCCGGCACCGCCGTCTGATTGCATCTGTACGTGTCTTTATTCTGTGTTTTGCGTGTGCGTTTGTGCTTCCGTGAAGGGCGGTGTGTGTGAGTGTGTGCGGAGTTGTCTGTCGGCCCCTGAAGGGGTCTCTACCTTTGTGTCTTCCATGCCTGTCAGGGCACTGATGCACCCTGGGGATAAATGTCTCTCTTTGACTCTGTGGGGTTGACGTTTGTTTGTGCTCTTCTCTGTGGACCTGTTTCTATGTATTTGTGTATTTGTGTGTGTGTGTGTGTGTGTGTGTGTGTATGAGAGAGAGAGAGAGAGAGGAGATAATCAGAAATCAGCCAGCTCTCAAACACAGATTCATTCTCTGCCTGCTTGCTGCTGCCACTTGCCCCTAGAGCAACCAGAGGCATGAAAGCTGCTTGCTCTCCCAGGCCAGCTCTCTGAGTTCTAATAAAGGTCAAAATGGGGATTTTAAAATCCCACTCTCCGTGAGAGTTAACTGGAGAGCCAAAACCAGCATTGATATCCGGGCCCCCACCCCAGAGGTAGTGGTTCAGTTGGGCGGGGGTATCTTTAAATGCTCCTCAGTGGTTCTGATGGGTGGTCCGGGCTGAGTGTGGGCTAAGAGGGGCCAGAGAGGGGGCGGCAAGTCTCCATTTGCGGGATCCCCGTCCTAAAGGAGGCAGGTAGTGCCATTGCCATCTCAGGGTGTTGCTGAGAGCAGGGAGCCCCGATTTCATGGCTGAGTGCTCTTGCCACATGTCCTCTCCAGGAACCTTGCTCTGTGCCCCAGGGCAGAGGTCTCCCCCAAGGGACAGAGACAGCCACTGGCCCTATTTCTGGTGGCACCTTGCTGGGAGCACAAGAGAGGTGGCCCCTGAGGAAAGAGCACTGTGTCCACTTGGTGACACAGGCTGTGTACCCATTTTCCTTCTCTGGCTCTTGTTTGGGCCCTGCTGGCCAGAAGGGAGCTGAGAGGAGGAGTCACCTTCCTCCTGGCTAAGACTGCTGAGACCCACACAAGTCAAGGGTCTAGACTGTGGCTGGGTGCCGGGGCCGGAGCCCAGGTGTCGCCCGCGGGCTGAGGCTGCTGGTGGCCCTGCCAGATGGGCTGACAAAGGTTCCAGAGCCACCCGGCATGGTCGTGGGTGGGGGCCCACCTGACTTCACATCTCACCAGCCTTTGGCCTGATATTGTCCCAGGTAGGGAGGAGTCAGCTGCCGATCTCAGGCTTTCAATGCCTTGCAGTGGCTTCTCTAAGCCCTCCGTTGGCCAAGAGAGACAGCCTGCAGGTTCTGCTGTGGGCAGGGGGCCGGGCATTCCTCTGCCCCAGCCAGGTGGGTCAGAGGGTCAGCTCCAGCCTCAGCACACAGGGCTTTAGGCTCCTCAGGGAGAGTGGGGTTGACCGAGCCCCCTGGGGACCAGCAGTGCCTGGTCATGCCAGAAGCAGCCCATGACCAGTAGAGTTGTGGAGGGTCCTGTATAGAAACCCAGGCTTGAGAGTCTGGCACAGCTGGTGCCTCGGGGTGCCGGGATGCTGGGGCCAGAGCTCCCCCAGCCTGCCCATCCTTCCTGACCCGCAGGGGAAAGCCTGCATCAGCATCCTCAGGGACCCCTGGGCTTCTCAGAGCATTTCTTGGGGACCCCCAAGGCCTTCCTCAGCATCTCTGAGTGGACCCTGAGGAGTAGAGCAACAGGTACGTAAGACAGGGTCCCCCTTTGGTGGAGCTATCCTGTGGCTCGTTTGCTTTCTCCTTTTTGGGTACTTGCTGGTCACCAAAGTGAGCTTGGAGACGCTAGGGGAGAGGGAGGGAGGACACATGGGTGGCAAAAAGCCAGGGGCACAAAAGGAATGAGGGCCACAGCAGCTCTGCCCAGGGAGTGGGGGGCATGTAGAGACTAATGGCTGGGGTGCACCCCCTGCCATGGGTCTCTGAGCCCAAGGCACCTGTGGTGGGGGCTCTGACACCGGCCGACTGAATCCTTTTAATAATAATTTAATAGGAATGCGAATAATAATTTTTAAATTACTGTGTGGAGTTCCCTTGCATAGCTGCTGGGGCCTGTTAACAGGGTCTGCTTGATGGATGCTGGGTTGCTTCTTTTTCTGCTGTGGATGCTATTTTAAGTGATGCTGCAGTGACTGCCGTTGCACGTGCTTTTTTTCGGACAAGTGCAAGTATTTCTCGATAAATACTCAGATGCGGAATTGCTGGGGTGAAGGGAATGTGTGCTAACAATCGATTTTAGAAGCAGACCAGACTCTCCCCCTCGGGAATGTGCCAGGGCCCCCACACCCTCCCCGCTGGATTCCGGTCCCCTGTCCGGTCCCCACCGGCAGCCCCCGTCCTCAGGGACCTACCCTTCTTGGAGCACGCTCTTCAGCAACCACTGCTTTCTCCTGGAGGCCCAGTGGGCCAAGGCAGAGTGGAAGGAGGTTACGTCTAAGCAGCCCTGGCCCGGCAGCTGGAATGAAGCAATGCTCTGTGGTGGGCACGGGAGTCAAGGAGCAGTTCTTTTTCACATGGCAGTTGGGAGCTAGGGTGGTCTCCCAGGCTGGTGGGGCGCTCACGGTGATCCCGTTCCTCTCAGTGTGGGGCTTCCCACAGCCCAGGGATTGGCTCTGGCATTCAGGCAGGGCAAAAGAGCAGAAGTGGAGAACGGGTGCTGCCTCGTGGACCGGGGGTCTGCGGGTGGCACCTGTCCCTCCCACCTGTATTCCGTAGGTGGGGCCTGTGTCACAATCCGGCACCTGTGAGCGGGAAGGAATGAGTTATGGTCTCTCTAGGTCTCTCTAGGTCTCTCTTTCGAATGCTGGCGAAAACTCTGTCACAGTGGAGGGAGCTGGGGGAGACAGTTGTCTGCTACAGAGAAGAAAGCCACGCAGACCCTTCTGATGGCCTGATGGGGTCCTGAGCCCTTGTGCCCTGCATTGTATCCCCAGTGCCAAGCGCTGCGTAGGTGTTCAGTGGATATTTGTTTGCTAGAGGAGTAAGGAACGCATATACCAAGGCAGGGAGGGGCTTACCTGATAGGCCGAGAGCCTTGCTGTAGATAAGGGGGGGTGTCAGGAGGAAGACCTGTCCCTGCCAGGGGACCCACAGGACTCATGGCTTCCTTTCTCTCCAGCCCATAGACACCGTGGGGCTGGCGAGTGGCTGCTCTGAGCGGGAGGCAAGCATAGCTGGCCTGAGTCTCCGTCCGGACTGAGAAGAATCATGGCCAGCATCTTGCAAGCCTCCCTGGCTGCTTTCCTCCTGCTGCCTATGGTAAGGGCCCAGGACTCTCCCCTCCAGGCATGCTTACAGACGTCCCCTCGAGGAACCGTCCCTGCCCTAGCACGAGAACACAGCTCTCATGGACTTTGAAGTTACTTGGTCCTACGCTTAAATCCAGTGCCCACCACTAACCAGCCGTGTGACCTTGGGCAGGAACGTGTGATTTTTCTGAGTCTTGGTTTCCACTTTTGTAAAATGGGGGCAGGAGGGAATGAGAGCAGCTCGTAGGTCTCGCTGAATGCAACCAGTGCTCCTCTGCCCGCAGCACCTGGGGGTGCACGCCTCCTGAGCCCCAGGAGGGGAGAGAGGATGAGCTCCCTTAGCCCCTTCTCTCTCCCACCCTTGCTTGCTCTCCTGAAGTACAGTGCTAGTCCCCTGGTCTCTGGAGCCAGACTGCCTAGGTTCTGGTCCTCGCTGCACAATCTGCTAAGCTAAGTGATCTTGAGAAAGTTACCTAACGTCTTTGTGCTTAGGGTTCACATCTGTTGAATGGAGAATGATGAAAAGCACCTACTTTGTAGAGCTCCTGAGCTATATGTATGTATATATGTGTGTGTGTGTGTGTAAGACAGAATAATGCACACGCACAGGACGGAGCTGCATGTGTGTTTGTTAATATTATTATAACACATGGAAACTGAGACCCAAGGAAGGCTGGAAGCCACTGATGACCACATGTTGAATTGGTGAAGAAGAGCCCTCATGATATTTGGGGCCTCTGTTGGCCCCGAAATCTCTCTGGCTCTATCCTCTCCCTGCTTCTGCCCCACCCCCACCCCCCACATTGCTCCGGGGCTTAGGTAGCAGGGTTTGTCTGTGAACCTCCTGCCTGCTCCTCCCATCCATCCCATGTGTCCCGCGTGTCCCTCGCAGGCCACCGCCATGCACTCTGACTGCATCTTCAAGAAGGAGCAAGCCATGTGCCTGGAGAAGATCCAGAGGGCGAATGACCTGATGGGCTTGAACGACTCCTCCCCAGGTGAGTGGGGTGCTGAGGATGTCAGCGAGTTCCCAGCACAGCCTGGCCAGGCTTTCGAAACTGGCGTCCGGGCCTCTGGCCATTTTGTAGAGAGTGGTGGAGGGTACAGGTACCTGGGTCCTTCTGGAAACCTTGCAGGGTGATGGAGTCCTGGATCTGCTCTGGGCAGTGACCTTGGGGTTGCCCTCCTCAGGGACATCCTACCCCAGATGCCTCATTCTGGAGGAGGCTGTTCTGGGCGGCTGGACATGGCCGCCTCTGATCCCCTGGGGGCTGGGAGCGGGCTGGTGTCTGGGCTGGGGAGTGGCTATTAGAGAGCTTGTTAGCAAGCAGCCTGGGCCTGGTGGCAACAGGGACACAGCTGTCGCCAGTGGCTGAGTTGGAGAGCACCTGGTTAACCCAGGGCAGGCACTGCGGGGTCATTTCCCTTTTCCTGTGCTCACCCCACCAGAAGCCAGAGAACAAGGCTGCAGCAGGGACCCCATTCCTAAGCCTGCTAGGTGCAATGTTCTCCTGGGGCTGCTGTTAGCACTCGGAGAGGGGAGGATACTGCTTCCTGGAGCTGGATGGGGCCATGCACGACAGCACACTTAGCAATCATAGCTCTCCCCATTAGATGCCCAGAACACCCCCAATCCCACTGATGACCTCAAATCCTCCGCACATTTTCCAAGTGTCCCAAGGACATGGCAGGGACCCTGGCTGAGAAGCAGAGTTCTGTGTAAGGCCTCTCCTGCAGACTCAGGCCCACAGAGTGGGGTGTGTGGGAGCTTGCAGAGTTGGGGCCGGGGCCTCCCTGGTGGCCTTGCCAACCTCAACTGTGCCTGAGTTGCTGGAGGGTGGGGCTCCCTTCCCTGACTGGAGGGCTTGATTTTTCCCTCTGGATCCTCCCCATTTCTGAGGAGCTCTTCTGAGCGCCATCTGTTTAAATACTTGATTAATCGGCAGCCCAGTTAAATGTAATGGTCCCTGCGGGCTGAGCTCCCCGTACAGTCAGTGAGCATTAACTGGTAATGAAGCTCCTGGTCATGCTGGCCTCTCCCTCTGGGCCGAGCTCTCGCTCGGTCTTAACTGAGGCCGAAAGTGGATTCTAGGTCCCACCACCCAGAGAAGCTGAAGCAGGGGGCCCAGATGGGCACACAGTGGCAGGAGACCAAAAGGGTACCTGGTCCAAACCTCTAGTCGAGGGGATGGGAAGAGGGGAGGATGAAGGAAGATCCTTCATCACGGGTCTCAGATACACTTGGGGTTGTGTAGTGAGAAGCATCCAGAAAGGAAGGGTAGAGGTGGGGTGGGGACCAGACCTGGGGAGCTGCGTGTTGGTTAATTGCACAGCAGTTTGGGGAGCCCTGGGTTGGGAGAGGACACAAGGGCCTGGCCACAGGGGTGTCCTCTCAGAGGCATGAGTGAGATGGATTTAAGGTTGGACACCCTCCCAGGAGGGGGCAGGACAGTGCGAGGTGGGAGGGGGTCCTCACCACCAGGTAATGCTCAGAAGAGGAAGAAAGGAGTTCTCTTTGGGGAAGGTGGGCAAGGATTCATGGAAAAGGTGGTATTTAAATCAGATCCTTGGTTCTCAAACCTGGCTGCGCATTAGAATCACCAGGAGCTTTTAGAAAAATGTGCTGAAGCCACAATCCAAACCCATTAAATCAGCACCACTGTCCGTTGTAGTCAGGATCTTTTAAGTCTCCCCAGGCCATTCCAATGAGAAGCTAGGCTGAAACGCTTGAGCGAAGCTTAGGGATAAGCAGGCACTTGCTGGCAGATGAGAGCTGAAGGATGGACAAGCAGGGAGAACATTCTAGGCTGAGGGAACCCCAGCAGTAAGAGGTGGGGAGGGGAAAGGGTACCTCCCTGTGTCTGGAACCCTGAATTAGGGTGGGTTGTGGTGGGCTATCAGGAGGGTCTGGCTGAGGGTCCCAGGGGCCCTGTGAGTCAAGGCTGACCACAGGTGCCCCTCAGACCTGGATTTGGGTGAGGGACCCCAGGCCTATGGAACAAATTCACTCATCTACTGACATACTCATTCATTCACTCATTCATTCATTCACTCATTCACCCACTCATTCATTCATTCCTTCACTCACTCACTCATTCATTCACCCATTTATTCATTCATTCACTCACGCATTCATTCATTCACTCACCCATCCACTCATTTACTTATTCACTCACTTAGTCACTCATCCACTTACCCACTCATTCACTCATTCACTCAGTCACTCTCATTCATTCACTCACCCACTCATTTGCTCACTCACTCATATGACACGTTGGAATCTTAGTGTCTCGCCTGGGTAGAATGGGGCAAGGCCACAGGCAGGGGACGGTAGAGACAGAGGTTTGCACCCTGCCAGCCCTGGCTACTTCAGAGACGTCATGCCCGTGGCAGAGGTGGAGCTGATGCTGTGGGAATTCAGGAGAAAGTACTTTGCGCTGGGTAGGGTGAGTGGACGTGGTGGAATCAGGGAGGGCTTCAAAGAGGAAGGGGCATTCAGGCTGGGCATGCAAGAGGCAGGGTATGGAGGGGTCTCCTGGAAGCAAGCTTTCCTCTAACTCTGAGTGCCCCAAGGAGAGAGGAGTCTACACCCTCCCATGGTCTGCCTAAAGAGGGGTTCTCCTACCTCTCCCTATCTTCCTCCTCTGAGTCATAGGGTGGGGCTCTATAGGACAAAGCTGAGATGTGATCTCTGTAGGACAAAGCCCAGCCAAAAGGCAACCAGCAGGTGGAAAAGAAGAGGAGACTGAGGGCTTAGCTGGATTGTCACCTCCATGGCCCTTTCTTTCTCTGTGCCTCAGAATCTTCTCTATTAATTAAGTGGGTGAGATGGATCATATTAATAGTCAATATTTATATAGACTTACTATGTGCCAGGCATTGTGCTAGTGCTTTTTTCTCCCACTGCAGCTCCTTAGGTGTGGGTTCTATTATCACCCCTATTTTGTAGATAAGGAAACTGCTGCCCACAGAGGTTATGCCCCTTGCTTAGAGACAGTTAAATAATATGCAGAGGTGAAACTTGTATTCGGGTACTCTGTACCCTCAACTCCTGGGATCCACTGCCTTGGAAGAAGGATATGAGACACTGAGCCCCTAGCCCCCCTCACCTGCTATATGACCTTGCAAAGGGCACTTAATCCCTTCATTTATTCTGTCTGCAAAATGGAGGATTAAAAAATAATATCTACCATGTAGGATTATTGCATTAAATTCCAGTCGTGGGAAAGGCTAAGGGTGTTATGTGGCATTTGCTAAGTACTCAACAAAGTTGTTAGAGTAACTTAGAGTTGTCGTGTTAGGGCGTGGAGTGCCTCTAGGGTCTCCGTCTTCCATTAGATCAGAACTCTGGGGACCTGTGGAGTTCTCTGCAGGAAACTGCAGTTTGGGACAATCTGGAAGGGCTTTCTGGAAGACCCGAGGAGGGGCTGGGAACCAGATCCAGGCTGCAGAGGGCAGATGGAGAAGCATGGGAAGGGGAGCAAGAGCTCCAGGTGGGAGACAACCTGATAGAGGGAGGAAGGGAGCCGTGAGTATGGGAGACGGGGACTGTAGCAGCTCACTACGGACAGTTTCTGAATCTTCCCCTCCATGGAGCTGCCCAGGGTGGCTCATGAAACCGCACTGACCTACAGGCTAGGCAGAGTTTTCCCTTCCGTCTTATAGCTGCTGCTTCTCAGACTCACAGAAATCGGGTTGCGAGCCGGTTACCTGGTAAGTCACACAGCCAGGGAGGGAGGAGCTGGGACATGCGTTTGGTGGTTCCGTAGCCCTTGCTGTTGACCACTGCACTGTGGCTCAGAGGAGGAGCAGAGCGAGACCATCCACTGCACCCTTCCCCCTTGTGCAGTGAAATATCACTTGGCAGAGGAAGTTGCAATGAGGCTGGAGAGATAAGTAGGAGCGGGGGGGGGGGGCTTCAGTGCACCCCCCAGAAGCCTGCACTTCACTTGGCTACAGAAAGGCTAAAGGGCATCTGTGTTTCTAAGGGTGTGAGGCCCCAGCTCCAGTGCTGTGGAAGGAGGCAGGGCTGGGCAGGGGGGAGGCCTGGGAGTGTCCAGTGGTCACCAGGGGCTTTTCTGTACAAGCTGAGGTTAGAAGAACCCCTTGGGGGTCTCTGAGGAGGTGGCCTCTGGGCATCTTTCCAGTGCCAAGTTCTGGGGGAGCACTGATCTTGCTGTCAGCAGACAGGGGAGAGTTTGCTAGGGCCTTTGTTTTCCCCACATGCTCCATATGAGCCTCAGGTCCTTGGGGTCATCCTTGTCATTGCAGTTGAGCCAGGCTTCTTGGCTTCGTATTAAACCTGCTTGTGAAATCCAGGCAACAGTTGAATCTCCTTGCTCTGCGAAGCATCTTAGAACCCCCAGGAGCACTTAAAGATGCTGATAGCCAGGTCCTTCCCAGACGAATGCAATCAGCATTTGGTGGGGAGGTCTGTGATAAAAGCCTTCAGATGATTCTAAAGTATATCCAAGTTTGAGAGCCATTGTTGTGGCCAGAGGACAGCAGCCACTGATGCTCATGCCATCTTGGACAAGAGAGCAGCCCCCAGCGTTCAGGTAAGCCAGGCTGGGGGCTCATTCCTAGCCAAGAGTCAAACATGAATGTCACAGAGAATTGGCGACTGGCATGGTGTTGCCGGTCTGCGCTGGGGTGACCTGGGAGATCAGCCATCCCCCTGCACCCCTTCTTTACCCCTCTCCTGCCCCTTCTGCCCTTAAGCACATGCACCACTCATGGAACTCTGGCCAGAGGTCGACTGATGCCCCCGAAGTGCACTTGAAAGAGAAAAAAGGAAAACTCTCTTCTTGCTCTAGTAACCATGAGTTATGAACCCACAGTCATGCTTTGCTGTATTTGAAAAATGTATTTCTATGTATTTCGTGTATTTCCTATAATCTTTTAAATCCAGTGAAGCAAGTGCATTGGAATGGGGACACCGATCTGCGGGGTTGAGGTGTGTCCACGCTACAGTGTGTGTGGCAGGGGCAGGCTGGTGGGGAGGGCTCCCAGGACGGTAACTGTTTCCTCCCCAACTCTTGTCTGTCACTGGAACACCCCAAAGAGAACATGGGATGATAATGCCCAGAGTGGCCTTTGGGGTGGAAGCCAAGGGGCAGGGAGATGCCGGATGGGGGCGGGGAGTGGGGCCAGCGCTCGGCAGCCAGCTGAAGAGGGTAGAAAACCCAGGTGAGGCCGGCAGAGTGAAAGCAGGCTTGCTGACTTCGGGGTTTGTTCACAACATCCTGGGTGTGTTTTAAAGCTGTTTCTCGGGACCGTTACTGAGGCAACCTGTTTGGCGGTTTTGAACCTCATCCCAAGCCCCTGAATGCTAAATGGGACTTGAGACAACACCGAGTCCAGCTCTGTCATGTGACCCAGAGAGAGATTGAGGCTGGAGGTGGCTGTCACTGGCTCAGTCACATGGAGCGCGGGAGCCAGCTCTGGGACAGGACCCAGGTCTGCCATCCCAGCCGGGGGGTGCTTTTGTGTGGCAGTGCTCTTGTGCCCAGAGAGGAGAAAGGAGTCCTGTGCGTGGGAACGGGATCTCCACTCTGAAGAGGTGCCGGGCTCACAAGTCACAGGCACGGCCCGCTTTGTTCCCTGTGCTCAGCCTGAGGGGCCTGCCTGTGCGAGGTGGGTCCGGTCAGCACCTCCGCTTTGCGGGGCTGCGGGCTTCTGTCAGCCTGGAGGTCTTCCCTGCGTTTCAGTGGGGCTGCTTGGGTGTGGTCTCCTTGGGGCTCCCCCTATTCTGGAGAAGATGAAAGAGGCCTGCGGTGGCTTTGGCTGGGGCAGGAGGGAGATTTGGCAGGAAGATGAGGAAGCCTGCTCATTGCTATTCTGCTCCAGCCTGTGAGGCCTGTCCGGGGTGCCGAGTGCTTCGCCCCAGCTCCCACCTCCACTCTCACCACACAAGGAGAGGCCTGGAGGAGGGCCGGGCCCAGGCTCCCCAGCCCTTCTTGACCACATCTCCCAGCTGCTCTGAGACAGAACAGGCATTCAACATGGGATGGGGAGAGGGTCCACGAGGACCCTCGCTTCTGACAAAAGGTTCCATTTCTGTCCGAACTGGTTTTCCTTTAGCCCTGTAGTTCTCAGACTCCAGCCTGCCTCAGAACCTCCTGGAAGGCTGTTAAAATGCAGAATTACTGGACCCAGCCCCAGAGTTTCTGACTCAGTGGGTCTGGTGGGGCCTGAACAGCTGCATCTCTGGCAAGTTCCCTGTGGTGTTCCTGGTCCGGGGTCCCCGCTTTGAGGGCCGCTGACTTCCAGAGGGGAGTCATCTTCTTCTTTCATGCATCTTCTTCCTTCCCCAACAACCTCCCCACCACCCAGCACTGAGCCCACAGCTGGTTCCCATTTTATGGATCAGAAATATTGGCTGGAAAGTCAATTACAGTAAATGGAATCATTTTTTTTTTTTTTTTACCCTTGAATTGTGCTAAAATGAGGGCTTGTTCTAACACTACCCGAGCATCCTCACAGGGAGGACTGCGTCTTTGTCTGAGTCCCTTTGGTGCCCCTGGTCTCATGGGTTTTGAACACTGTGTGGAACTGGACAAAATCATCACCATGACAACCTGCGATTAGCTTCTTATTTTGTTCCAGTCGAGGCTAATGGTCCTTGTATTCTCTCGCTGTTCAGTGTGCCCAAATGGTCTTTTCCCCTCCTGCTGTCGCAAGGCACTGCGTCTCCTTGGCTGCTTTGTGTCTTAGTGTCTTGGTATGAGCAGCAGCCCTGAAGCACCTGGATTCCTTGGACCAGGTTCCATAGAGCCTTTCAGGTTTTCGGGGGGTGGGGGTGGGGCTGGGGAACAGACTGAGCCAGGAGGGCAGAGACAGTCCTCATGTAGAACTGGGGAACTAGAGGAGAGGTGCTTGGGGATGTCCAAGCAGAGAGTTCTCCCAGAGGAGAGAGGCCATTCTGATTTTTGACTTGAAGAGAGGAGGGGAACAGGGACTGATGTACTTGACCATGTCTTCCTTGAAGCATGCTTTCCTGTCTGCTGTGTTGCTAACCTGGCCTGGGTGTCCCCGGTTTCCAGCCACCCCTCCTCAGCCTTCTTTGCCAGCCCCTCTTCTGATGTTGCATTCCTTCTTCTGTCAGGAACAGGCCGTATCCTCTTCTCTTCTCTTTGGCACACACCCTCTCACTAGACCCGTTGTCCAGGTCCGTGGCCCTACCTAGCATCCCTATGCTGGGCACTTCTTGTTCCCGGTGCTGACCACTCCTGTTCTCCTGCCCCAGTTTCCCACTCTCCGTCTGCACTCCGGACTTTTATCTAACTGCCTGTGGGAAATCCATCTCCACTTGGCTCTTGGCACCATCTCAAACTGAACATACTCCAGACGAAACCCTTGAGCTCCAGCCTGCCTCGTGCCCACTACCATTTGCTTCTCATCCAGGTTCTTTCCACTGTGGGGAATGGCTGACCCTTCCAGCCATACCAACATTTCAAGCCAGAAACCCAGGTGCCATCTCTGGTACCCGCCTCCCTTTCACTGCATCAGTCAGGTAGCTTAGATTTTGCTGCAGTAACAACAACAACAAAAGACCTTAAAGTTTCAGAGACGCAGGCCAGCAGCCCTTATTGCTTACGCGGGTCACAGGGCGGCGTGGTTGGCAGACGAGGGACTCAGAGCTTGACTCTGCACCATCATTCAGAGCCCTGGGTTCCTTCCATCTTAGAACACTGCCAGCCTCAACCTGGCGCATCCAAGGATGCTGCAGAGAGGGGAGAGGGAGAGAAAGGGCATGGAGCCTGTGAGGGATGCCTCTGAGAGCAGTCCATAACCTCCACTTACCTTTGTGCGAACTCAGTCATGTGATATCGGTGAGCCTCCGACAATCGCGGGCAGGCTTGCCGGCCACAGCTGGTCTGTCACAGGGCCCTTCAGTCCTGCCTCCAGACCTCCCTACGTGACATACCTTTCCTTCCTGGCTGTCCCGGCTCCAAATCAAGCCCCTCCGCCCTCCCCTGCACTTCTGCCTTCTGCCCTATCCTAACAGATATGTCTCCATGTTTGATTGACTGTTCTTGAAATGTTCTACCTTCCCACACGTGATCTGATTCCCATGGAATTCCTATGGAATCAGATCAGGGGACTCCTGGTCTTTTTTTTTTTTAATTATTTTTATTAACATATAATGTATTTTTTGCCCCAGGGATACAGGTCTGTGAATTGTCAGGCTTACACAATTCACAGCACTCACCATATCGCATATCCTCCCCAATGTCTATAACCCAACCACCCTATCCCTACCCCCTATCCCCCAACAATCCTCAGTTTGTTTCATGAGATTAAGAGTCTCTTATGGTTTGTCTCCCTCCCGATCCCATCTTGTTTCATTTTTTCCTTCCCTACCCCCCAAGCCCACCACCCTGCCTCTCAAATTCCTCATATCAGAGAGATCATATGATAATTATCTTTCTCTGATTGACTTACTTTGCTTAACATAATACCCTCTAGTTCCATCCACATCATTACAAATGGCAAGATTTCATTTCTTTTGATGGCTGCGTAATATTCCATTGTATATATATACCACATCTTCCTTATCCATTCATCTGTCGATGAACATCTAGTTTCTTTCCATAGTTTGGCTATTGTGGACATTGCTGCTATAAACATTCGGGTGCAAGCGCCCCTTCAGATCACTTACATTTGTATCTTTAGGGTAAATACCCAGTAGTGCAATTGCTGGCTCATAGGGTAGCTCTATTTTCAACTTTTTGAGGAACCTCCATACTGTTTTCCAGAGTGGCTGCCTCAGCTTGCATTCCCACCAACAGTGTAGGAGGATTAGGGGACACCTTGTCTTGAAACACATCTAAGGGAGGCAAAGCAGTGGTGGCCCCATCCTCATCCCCCAAACCCGAGAATATGTTACCTTACATGGCAAAATGTTCTTGGCAGGTGTAATTGGGTTAAAGATCTTGAGATGGAGAGGATCCTTGATTATTCAGGTGAATCCAGTGTAATCACAAGGGTCCTCATAAGGGAAGGATGGAGGCAGGAGGGTCAGAGAAGGAGAGAGTTGAGGATGCTGTGCTCTTGGCTTTGAAGGTGGTGAAAGGGGCCACTGGCAAAGAGTGTCTTGAATCTGGAAGAGATAAGGAAATGGATTCACGCTAGATCCTCCAGAAGAAATGCGGCCAGCAAACGTCTGGATTTAAGCCCAGGGAGGTCAGTTTCAGACTTTCTGACCTCCGGAACTGCAAAATAAGACATTGTGGCATTTAAGCCACTGAGTTGGCTTTGTTGCAATAGCAATAGGAAGGTAATTCATCATCTAAGGGCTTCTCTTAGCATTTAGCCTAAAGAGCAAGATCTTTCCCTAGACCACTGGGCTGTAAGCGCTGTACAGGCAGAGACTGGGGCTGTTTTCTTCACTCCTGTATTGCTCAGCAGCATTGGACTCATAACTGACACAGTTTCTTGAATAAATGTGTGAATAAGAAGGAGGGGAAGGGAGAGTGAGAAAAATAGGGTAAAAGGAGGAGGGGGAGGAGAAGGAGAAAAGGCGTCTTGAAATCCTCCAGTCCCAACAACACTAAGCTTTGTTGGGACTAGAGTCTGAAACAGATGGAGATAGAGGACTGGATGTGTTCTGTGGGAGTGGAAGGAAAATGAGTTGCTGTCCTCAGTTAGAGAAACCCAAGGCTCTTCCCTGTCCTTCTCATCTTCCTGGAAGGAGTTTCTGGGGGGGATTCAGAGCAGGCCCCATCAAGGAGGGGAGACAAGCTAGAGCCCATGCCACCTCTGAGAGGTGGAGCATCCTGGGAACCCCCAAGGTGGCCCTCTCGGTCTCCTGCAAACCCTGTGATGCAGGGCAGGAGGGTGGGCAGAGGGCTGTGAGCTCCCAGTGGGGTCAGGGACATTGTCCCCTAAAGGAAAGCTATTTTTCTACTCACAGCATTTCTGACATCGAACGTGTGGGTTTTCCAGGCTTCTGTGAATACTCGACTGGTGTCACTACAATTTCATTCACTTCTGACACTGTCTGCAGTTAGCACAGACCCTTTGGCTAAGAGCTCGGTCTGAAGACTCTCCCCTTAGCCACTTTAGATGCCAATTGCAAATCATGGGTCCCCATGTTATCCACGCTTCTGTCTGACTTGACTACAAATTGGAGGCTCCCATGTCCTACCTTCTCCTCAGTTTCAATAATTTGCAGTAATGGCTCCCAGAATTCAGGGAAACACGTTCACCAGTTTACTATAAAGGATATAATGAACAGCCAGATGAAGGGGGTCATAGAGTGAGGTCCAGAAGGAGCACAGGAGCTTCTGTCCTTGTGCAGTTCGGGGTTCACCTCTTTGCTAGTATGTGGATGTGTTCATCCACCTAGAAGCTCTTTGAACCCCATTGTTTAGGGTTTTTATGGAAGTTCTGTTATGTAGGTATGATCCCCTAAATCCTTAGCCTTTGGTGATTAGCCCAATTTCTAGCTCCCCGCCCATGTGGGTGGGTTTAGCTGAAAGTACCCGCTGGCAACCAGCCATCTTTGCCCCAGAGTCACCTCATTAGCATGAATTCAGGTGTGGTCGGAAGAGCCTTATGAATAACTGAAGACACTCCCCTTACCTTTATTAGGAAATTCCACAGGTTTACGTGCTTTGCCTGGAAGCTGGGACTAAGACCAAATACGTAATTCTTACCATGCGGTTCCCTAAACCCAGACACTGGGATTGGACCCTCGAGTTATGGATTTCCATTCTAGTCTTTCCACCTGCCCTAGTGCTGTAGGAATTGCCCCTGGGAACCTTAGTCCCTGGAAGGGAACCAGGCCAGGAACCTAAGGAGGGCACCAGGAAGGCTTCGATAGTGTGGCAGGCCATGGGGTAGGGTGGGGCACCATGGCGGGTAGGTCCTGGCAGATGCTTGCCCTGGTAGTGGGGCCCTGGAGGGCAGCCCCGGCCTCCCCGGCCACCCTTCTGGACACCAGCAGGTCATGAGTGAACCTCTGTTCCTAATTTGAGATCTGGTCATCCAGAGTTGGGCATACGCTCAGAGACTCTCCGCCCTGGCAGTGCACACAGGGAAATTGAGTCAGGTGGAGTGGGTAGAGACTTGCCAGCGTCATGAAGGGAGCCCTTGGCAGAAGTCAACCAAATTCGAGTCTTAAGGCTGCCTTGCAGGGGCCTTTTTGCTTCCTCTGCTCTCCCATGCAACCTTCTCAAATTTGTTTCCTGCTCCGCTGTGGCCCTGGGCCTGGTGGGTGTGAGAGGTGGGGCAGGACGAATTCCCAAACCAGGCTTCTAGGCCTCCGACCTCCAACCTGGGAGCCCCCACTGCCCCTCATGGCGTTGCTGCCTGGGGCTCTGCATCTTTCCCTGCTCTTCAACCCTCGGGAGCATGCTCTATTTATCTGAAGGGCCCTGAGATCTCAGGAGCATCAGCTGGCTGTCGCAGCTGGCTGGGCCAGGGCCTAATGTTCCACATTAAGGGAACATCTGTTGGCTGGGGCTGCTAGGGCATGGGCCAGACACAGCCGTGCTCCACGGCCGTTCCGTGATCCGCGTGGGCCATGGCAGCCAAAGATACGCCGCTGGGTCTCTTTCAAGGACATGATGTCATAACCAGCCATGTGCCGGCTGGTTTCCTGCTGTGAAGGGTGGGCAGGAATCAGCAATAACTGGCTACTGTTGTGAGACCTGGGATCCTGCTCCCCTCACATGGCCCCAGTGATCTAGTCTTTCTGGTTTGTTTCCCTCAGAATTTTCTGTGGGGCTTCCAGCTCCCAAACTTGGTCATCCCAGGAGCCAGGAGACCACAGGCCAATGTGACTGGGTGTGAATTCCAAAGTGGCCGGGTTTGGATTCTGAGAGACCAGGTTTTCTGCATTTGGAAGCTCTGGGTGCCTTCTTGTCCAAAGGCTAAGTCCGTTGTGGACCCCAACAGAGAGGCCGGGAGCCCATGAGGCCTGCCCTAGGCCCCCTTGCCCGGCCTAGTGCCTGCCCAGGTGTCCTCTGTGACACTCCACTGGAATTTCTCCTCACCTTGCGGGGCTCTGCTTCATCTCCTTGCCTGGGCCTCTCCCAGGGGAATGCTTCTCAGGGACGCCTAATTGAAATAATGAAATTAATGCCAGTAATAGCAATGAACATGCATTGAGTGGTCCTGGAGCTCCGAGAGCTTTACATGGATGAATTCATTAATCCTCACGACAGCTCCGGGCGGTGGGACACTGTCGGTCACCCTCTGACTGTCCTTGATCTGGTAAAGAAGCCCTCTCCAAAGCCCATATTTTTAGACCCCCTCAGCAGGATATGGGTCCCTTCCTGAAATTGCACTCTGCTGTCAGACCCTCAATGTGGCCGCTTCCCTCCTCCACCTTTGCTCCCCTTCTTGGGAATTACGTCACCACTCGCACTTCCTCTGCCCACCTGATAAATGTGTGGTTCCCTGGGGCTCCCTTCTTCATGCCCTTCATATTTCACCCCCTTTCCCTGGGGGAACTGCCATCCCAGGGCCTCACCCTCTCCCTGTGTGCCAGAGGGGGAAGCAAGGGCTGTGCCTTGGGGACCATGCTGAGGACTTGAGGTGGGAGGTCCTCTGAAAGGACCTCTGCGGGTGGGCTGGATGTCCTGACCAGATCTTCCTTTCAAAAAGGTCACTGTCACAGCCTTGTGGTGTCAAGTGAGGAGAACACAGTGTCAGTCAAAGGTAGCTTACCCCTTAACTCAGTGGGCTGAGAGGATGGAGAATAGGACACGAGTGTCCACATATATTTGTCAGTCAGCCCAACCGGACATGGTGGCCCTCTGGATATGGCACAAGAAGGAGGAGGAGACATAGCAAGGGCAGTCTGTTACTGAAACCCAACTTCGGCTGCCCTTTGTTTGAATAGCCAACCCTTGAGAGATGAGTTTTGATTGGAAAGCAATAGGAGCTTTATTCAGGATACCTGCCACTTGGGAAGATGGCAGTCTTGTCCAAAAGCCAACTCCGAGGTTACTGCTTGGCCCAGAGATTTATTTAAAGGGGTTTAGGGCAGTTACGGGAGGGCAGTGGTCTGTAACATTTCTTGATTGCATGCAGAAGCCAGCTGCAGACATTATCGGGGTGCCCACAGGCCATACAGCAGGGTCTGATGACTGGTGCAGAAGGGCTGCATTCTAGGAAAGAATGCATCATCTCTAGGTGTACAAAGAAAGGTTTAGTTAATCACGTGGGTTAAGGGTGCTTGCTAAAGTCTGAAGATGACTAGGTTGGCCAGACAGGCGGAAGTGGCTTCAAGTCTGTCTAGCTGGGGCTGAGACAGGAATCAGGGCTGTAGTGGGAGATGCTGAGTGGAGTCTTGGGCAGGCTGGGTTTGGATTACCTGGGGCCTTTCATGGTGGGGATATCCAACCTGTTTTCAGGGAGTGCAGGTCTCAGGATCCGGGGTTGTCTGTGTGTAGCTCTGTCCCTAAGTCCATGAGCCAGTGATCTTGTCCCAGGTGGGAGGAGTGAGGCTCCGGGGGCAGGATGGCCACCAGTATATCTGCCTTCAGTTAAGGTGGGCAAGGCGGACCCCATCAGGAGGGTGAAGACGTGGGCAGCTGGTGGCCAGAGGCACCTCATCGAAGAGGAGGGATAGCGTCAGAGGAAGGGGTGGAGCGTGAAGGGAGGTGAGGGAGCAGCCATGGGGTTGCCCAGACCTCCCAGGAAAGGCTGGCAGGGGTGGAAGGAGAGAGAGACAGAGGGTACAGGGTGGGCAGAGGGGCAGGAGGGTCCGCTGAGCTCCCAAATTAGTACCTGGTCATCAACCTTGCCATCTTTCTCTTGTTCCTGGCAGCATGTGTCCGGTGACGCACCAAGTCTGGGTGATTTCTAAACACCCCTTGGTCTGTCCTTGCTCCCCCTCCAGCCCTCAGCATTCGCCTGAGTTGGGCCTGTGCCACTACTGCACTGGCCTCTTCTGTCTTTGGGCTCTGAGTCCCTTCACAGTCCCAGGCCTTGGCCACGCAGACCTCTGCCTGGCCAGCTTTGCCCTCTTCCTTGTCAGACCTCTTGCCGCACCCCCTCCAAGTCTCAGAGCCTCGATCTCTGGAAGGCAGGGGCAGGCCTGGAGCAGCACCCTGAGGCCAGCCAGTTTCTGGAACTCCCTTAGAGGCAGGGAGGACCCACCAAGGAGGCTGAGCTAAAGCTGGACCCCATTGTGATGCTGGAGGCTGGGAGGACTAGAGGAGCTGGTGTGGAGAGATAGTGCGGTGCTCCAAGGACCCCCCAGCATCTCGTGCATGGTGATCCCACCCTGGCCTGCTATGGGCCTGCTTCTCCCTTCCCCATAGTCCTCCTGGCACCATGGGGCTGTGAGAGATGGAAAATCAGGTGAGACCTCCCTCTCCACCCCCAGAAGCCCCTGAAATGTCCCAGCTCCTCTTTGAGGGGTCTTCCAGGGAGGAGGCTGAGCCCTGCCTCACACAGTGAGCCTCACCTTCTCTCCCTGAAACTGTTTCCTTCCCCCGCAGGGGCCTGACTCACCATGGTATGTGTGTGTGTGCCCACCTGCATGAGTGTGGTGAGTGTGGTTGGTGTGGTGGGGCTGGGCCCCCTCTCACTATGGTTCTCTCCTCCATAGGCTGCCCTGGGATGTGGGACAACCTCACGTGTTGGAAGCCTGCCCACGTGGGTGAGATTGTCCTGGTCAGCTGCCCTGAATTCTTCCGAATCTTCAACCCAGACCAAGGTGAGTTTCCCCCTGGAGCTTCCCTAGGCCATGATTGTTCTAGCCTTCTCTCCACACTTGGCCCCAAGCCTTCCTGGGACGCAAGTACCCAGGACCTGGGACCCCCCTGCAGCCATGTTCCCCCTTCCAGAGCTCCCATGCTAGCAGGAATATGAGAGTACAGACCCTGGTCTGCACAGGGACATGGAAGCGCCCGCAGGCTCCCAGGATGCCCTGGAGATGGGGCCTTGTGAGTGAGGCCAGGCTGTGCTCTTGGATGTGGGCTCCGGCTCTTACCCAACTCAGACCTTGAGTGAGGCAGTTCACACCTCTGTCCCCTGTTCCCCATTCCCTGGTCTGTCAAATGGCAGTGTGACATAGTGACTGGGGAGTTGTGTGGAGAAATGCACATGGCAGCCCAGGCCTAGGAACATTGCAGTGGTCAGTAGTGCAGCTGGTGCTACTGTCCATAGCACACATACAGGGATGCTCAGAGGCCCAGAGAGACACCCAGAGATGGACACACAGTGAGACGCTCTCTGGCAGTTTGACACAAGACACTCCCCCATGTCCACACTCACATACCCACTTAGAAACTAGGTATGGTATCCCAAAGAGCTCTGCTTGGGACATGCCTGTGTTTGAGGTCTTGGGGGGGGTGTGGAGCACTGATGAGCTGTGGAGATATTCAGGGGCCCCAGACCCATTTGAGAGTCCTAGAGTTGGGCAGTGGCTGAGCTGTGTGACTCAGGATGTAGGGATGGAGGCACCAGAGAGGGGGGTGGTGCTCCTCAAAAAGGCACAAGGCTTTACAGACCGCATCTCCAAGGGGAGGGGTCTAAGATGGATTCATGCAGATCTCTTCTTTGGGTGTGAGTCCAATGGGCTCTCTAGGCCAGTTCCACCTTTCAGCTGGCACCTTGTAGACTCCTGAGAAAGGTTGCTCCTAGACAGGCTTCCCAAGCCCTGGGAAGGGCCTAGAGCCCTGCCCTGGTCCTCCACCCCACTCCTGTGGCTGTGGAGGGAAGCAGGACACCAAGTTAGGCAGGGCTGGGCTCTAGGCAGGAGATGTCCTGAGAACATGCCCACTGAATGCTGAGCCCAGGGATGGGGCCTTGTTTAGGGGAGGATGGAGGGCAGGGCCTCATGAGGGGGTTAGAGGCATCTGAGTCACTTGTGTGCTCATGCACATGACCTTGCCACCTGGCCCTCAGCCCCCTGAGGCTGCCTGCCTAAGGCTTAGGACAGGGTCCTTCTAGAACTGGAGAACCTCTGAGCTCCACTCCATTATGGAGTCCTGCCTACCTCCAACCTCTGACCCGTCTATCAGAGGCAGAGGCACATTCTATTTCACTTCCAGAACGCCAGCAACTGTGGCCCTGCCTGGAGGGGCAGGTGCTTGTGGGAGGTGGCAGAGAGGAGAGTGGCCGTATGCTGGGATGTGGGGCCCCATCTGAAGACCAAGGGAGGCAGGGTTTAGCTCCCCCTCCCCGTTACTTCCCTTTCTGGGGTGTTCCGCCACACCTCCCGCCTCCAGTCCCCCCAGTCCAGAAGGAGGACGCCCTGGCCTCTCCCATCCTGACAGCTGGGGGACTGGGTGTGCCCCAGAGCCAGACAGGAAGCGAATTTGGAATTAGAGGCAAAGCAGTGCAGGAGTGCAGGGTAGAGTGTGCACAGGGGACATTGGTGCGGTGGCAGCCGGTGACTCAGCCACATCGCTGCTGCATTCCTGTGGAAACTGCCTTCCTCACTTCCTTTGTTCATGTACTCCTCTCATTCATCATTTACCTGAGGTCTCTTGAACGTCTACTTTGGGTCAGGTACCATGGCGAGACGGCTGCTTTTCAACAACAAAAAGGCAGAATGAATCAGTGGTGAACTAAGATGCCAAGGAAAACTTCCCTTCACACTGTGTCCCCTCCCTCTGACGATTGCACCGTGAATGTGTTATTTACACCTGATTCTCAATGGCTCATTAAGGCAGGGCCCTTTAGCGTCTCTGTTCACAAACCTGGATTAGTGAGACTTGCTTAGAAAGTTGAAAATGACATTTCTTATTCTAGTTCATGGCTCCCAGAGTTGAATCTGCTCACTATAGTAGTTGTTGCTTCCTAGGCTACTGAAGATAGCGGGGGACGGATCTCTCCTTCTCTCAGACGCCTCGGCTCATCTCTCCTTCGCTGGGTCCCATTCTGAAGGGAGAGATAGAAGTCTCCTGTGTCTGGCCCACCCACAGCCTACAGTCCTCATGTCCCTGGGTCCCCAGCAGAGCTTGGGCATGGAGAGTGGGGGAGAGAGGAAATCAGCAGGACCCTGTGAGAGCAGACCCAACTTTAGCTCCCTGGTTCACCTATGGGTTCTCTCTCTTTCTCTGTTTCAGTGTGGAAGCTAGAAACCTTTGGTAAGAGGAACCTTGGAGAGGAGAGACTGCTGATCATCTGCCCATCTGTCCATCCAGTGGGAGCCCAGTTCTGACTGCTGGGAATGGGTGGGGGTGGAATGAGAGACTCCTCAGGGACCAGATTCCCCCGACCCCCACCCCCTGCCTTTAGCCATCCAAGGAGGTGGGGGACACAGGCACACGGAAGACACAGCCCTTGGTCTTGGGGCACTCAGCACTGATTTGGAAGGATGAGACACACTCGTGGAGGGGATAGAAAATGGGCATGGTACAGCCCTGAATGTGTGTGTGAGCCCATGTAGATGCAGACATCCTTGGTGGCCTTGATGTAGGAATGGAAGGCAAGCTTGAGAACAGGAGATACCTAGCTGTGCAGCATGTAGGCAGGATAATGAAAGGTCAGGAGAGGCTTCCTGGGGGTAGGGGGTGGAAGGTCAGCTATGTGTTGGAAATAGGGTTTTCAGAAGTGGAATGGAAACGAGGGTTCATTGCTTTCAGGGGCTTTGTCATGAGAAAAGGATGGAGGTGGAATAAAGAATCAGGAGAGAGGAGAAAAAATGTCTGTGGATGAAGTCCTGGGCCCCCTCGGATGAGACAGGTTTGGGGCTGAGATGGAGGCTTGTGGACCCGAAAAGAAACCCAAGCCCAGGACCCATGTTGCTGTTCCTGCTTTTTTCTGGAAAAGACCCAGTCATCCTTTTGCACTCCTCTCCCAGTCCGGAGGCCCTCCCACCTCCCTGACTCTATTCCGCTTCCACTTCCTGTGGCCCAGTGGGGAGAACTGAGTCATGGGCCATCCTTAGCATCACTGCAGTACAAAGCAAATGGGATTGATGCTGGAGGGCACGCTGTGTCGGAGAGGGGTGCAGCTGCTATGTGCACGGCAGCCTTTTGGCAGAGACCCCACCTCTGTCCTTCAGACGTGGGAGGGCCTTGACCTTCCAGGGTAGAGAGTGTACCACGCACAGCTCTGGCACACTGAGGGCCGCGCGTGCTGACTCATGCCCATTCTGTGCTTTGCAGGAGAGTTCGATTTCCCTGACAGTAACTCCTTGGATCTCTCAGGTGAGGGCATCAACTGGGGCCCACCACGGCCTGGCTGGAGGGAGGGCATGTGCTGGCACGGGAGCTTGAGGGTCCCAGGTCCAGGGCAGGTAGGGACTTCTGTGGCTGTGGGATCTTTAGTGGGTCCTTTTCCTTCCCTGTAGAAGGTGTGGATTTTCTCCACGGAAATTTGCACTCATGGGCCCAGACAGAGCATTGTGTGTATGATTTCTGGGAGCACAGATCTCTCAAAGCCACACTATGGACTCCAAATACAGACACCCTAGATTCAAGGGCCCCTGAAAGTTTGGAACTCCCTCAGGGGCAATGGTGGTTCTCCAACTTCTACTGTGACTTCAGTCACCTAGGGGGCTCATTAAAACTCTGATTCCTTGCCCCTAGAGTCTCTGATTTAGCTGTCCTGGGGCAAGGAGGTGCTGAGAATATGCATTTCCAGCCTGTCTTCCCAGTGCTGCTGAGGGGCCTGTCTGGGTAGGGTGCCCATTTTGAGAACCAGTGCCCTAAAATCCTGTGCTCCTATGAAATTGCTGGGGTAAAAGTCTAGTGAAGTGGGTGCAGTCACTGTAAGGTTTTGACAATCTAGAGAGTACTCCATCTTCTAGAGATTTCCATCAGAACAATAGCGTGACAAATTCGTGGAATAGTTCTGAACAAAAAGATTTATACAGTTCTGTGCCCACACTATCTTATAAAAAGACACGGAGAAGGGAGAAAAATAAAAGAAAGGAAATGGCTTCTACCTCTGGGACACTTTTAAATAATTGCTTTTTTAAAGCAGCTTCCCTTTCCTCTTCCCACCACCTTGCTGTGGGCAAAGCACAGAGGAGAGGAGGCCCATGGCCAAGGCCTTGACTCCCCTGGGGCATGAAGACTTTCAGAGGACTTGGAAGGAGGTCGCCAGTAACAGCTTGACATGGATTTGCTGGAAGAAGGAGGAATTTGGCATCAAAATGGGGGACGGAAGCAACTCGTCTCCCTGGGCCTGCCAGGCATCCTCCTTGTCCTATGTCATGGGACTTCGAATTCGAGAAGCGATGGAGACCAGTAGTCTCCCCACTCTGGGCAGAGCTGTCTTCTGTGGCAGGGTCACGCACCCTCTGCTTCTTCCCAGAGTCCCAGCAAGTGTGTTTTTGACTCTCTTGGCAAAAAAGAATTGGCCTCATTTCTTCCAACTCTACTGGCGAGGATGCAGGGTTGGAAAAGCAGAGGGGTTTCCTGTCTTGGCCTCTGCCCTTGCCTCCTTCCTGACCTCCGCAGAAGTGGCCTTGGCCCCAGCAGGGGGAACTGTCCAGCAACATGGGTGCTGGAGCCCCTCTTCTGTGAAAGTGTCTTATACACAAGTTTCTGGCCCCTGAATCCTATGAAAAAAGAACCGTTGCCACGTGTCGTAATATACCAGGTAAACTCCCAGGAAGCCAGTCTGGGAACCAGGGTTGGTCGTGGCCAGAGTCCAAGGCTGGAGGAATAGGGGGCTGCTGACCTTCTCCCCTCCACGGAACATCTGTGGCTCACCCTTGCAGACAATCGGGAGAGGGGAAGATGAGATGAGCAATCATTAAAGGCTAAAAGGCCCCAGGCGGGGCAAAAACCAATCTAAATTCCGCCCTGCAGACCGTAAATGACTCTTTCCCCTTTGGTGTCCTACAAAATGGCCTTTAAAGTCTATCAAAAGGAAATTAAAGTACATTAGTGAGAGGAAACAGACCTCTAAACCTGGGAAGACAAAGGTTGTTGTTTTTTTTTAAACCTGAATACATATCTTAATAAGATCTGGCGCTAGGTTAATGGAAGTCTGGTCCTTGTTAATCAAGCAAGCCATACATGGCTTGGTGCGGGAGCTCTGGAGCTGCTGTAAGGCACAGAGCTCCCAATGTCTGAGGGGCACTCCTGCCCCAAGGTCACTTGAGCTGATTCCTGGACCAGAATTCCTGGGTTGGAGAGTGGTGGCTGCTGGAGTCTGCAATGGTGATCTCATGTCATTCTTTTCTGTTCGCTGACGTTTGGCGAGTGCTGACCCATGGCCTGGGGAAGGGGCCAGGGGCACTTCCCAGGTCCAGAAGAGAGGGAGACTTGGTCCTCTTGGCCCTTGTTAAGAGATCAGCTGTGCCTTGTCCTCCCCAGTGTCCTTCATGTCCAGGCTGAGCTAGAGGTCACTAGCAAGCACTATGTTCCCTCAGACAGTGGAAAATTTCATGAACCTTCAACCACTGTGCTTCCCAGATGTGCATATGCGGTTTCTAGAAATTCCCACTTAAGAAGTAATTTTCAAGTAAGAATTGCAGGGTCTTCTTAATCATTCCATGCCTTGCTGAGTGTTTCTTCTGCTGCAGACATGAGGGTGGTGAGCCGGAACTGCACAGAGGATGGATGGTCAGAGCCCTTCCCTCATTACGTAGATGCTTGTGGGTTTGATGACTATGATGAGTATGAGCCCGGGGACCAGGTGAGTGGCTGTCCCTTTGTGGAGGTGGCAGGGGTCGGGCTGCGGAGGCTGGTGACCAGGTGTTCCCACCAAAGACCTTGGCTCCTGTTGGGCCTACAGGTCTCTCCCTAGGCAGCACGGGAGCACCTGCTGTATACCCACGCCAGACACACAGAGGGCAAGGCCTTTGTTCATTCATTCTGGGCCAAGAAGCATCTGCTTTTCTTCCTGAGTCCCCCCAGCCCCCACCACATGTCCCCTACCTCCCTGGCTACTCTTCCAGGCCTCTCATCCTTTCTGTGGCCCAGCAACTGAAGGGTTGAAGCTGGGCCCAGCAGGGGGCCTCCTGGACACTTCTCCAGGCCAAGGCTGATGCCTGTTCTGGTGGGTCAGTGCCCCTGCACTCAACAAGCATTTACTGAGTATTGACAGAGTAGAGACCTTGCGGAGGGGAGGAGGAAGCTTGTTGGGGAGAGGGTGGAGGACAGGGTAGTCGAGGACCTGGGGTGGGGGGAGAGAAGGAGATGAGATCAGCTAGAGGTGAAGAAAGGAAGGTGGAGCTGGGTGGTGGGCCCCCAGGGTAGGCAGGCCCTGGCCTGAGGGAGCTGAGGGCTGGGGCAGCTTCCATGCGGAGCCCTGGATGTTTTGTGCTTTGCTCCAGGATTATTACTACTTGTCCGTCAAGGCCCTGTACACAGTTGGTTACAGCACATCCCTTGTCACCCTCACCACTGCCATGGTCATCCTTTGTCGTTTCCGGTAAGACCCCACACCCCTGCCACCCACACACCAGCAGCATTCAGAGTAGCAGCACCATAGCTCAGAGCCCTGGCTCTGACCCACCCACCCCTACCCTCTCCTCTGGATATCAGCCCTGGAGGGCCCTTAGAAGGTGTTTCCCCCACTCTTACACTAACAGGTGGGAAACTCCATCCGAGAGAGGGCAACTGATATGTCCAGGGCCACGCAGCAAGGGGAACCTGAGCAGGAGACCCCCCATGTCTCACTTTTATCTTCCTGGTCCAAGGGACAGAGGCCACAGGAGGGGAAAGTCTGGTGTCTCAGAGTCATGGAGCAAGACAACAACGGCCTGGCTGTGAGGGAGGATGTAGAGATGTGGAAAGGTGGGGAGCCCCCGAGTCAGAGCCGTGGAGCTGGCCCAGAGCAGAGCTTGGAGTGGAGGAGGAGGTGCCATGGGGCTCCTCACTTCAAGGCCTCTTCTTCCCCCGGCCTGCTGGTGTAGGAAGCTGCACTGCACCCGCAATTTCATCCACATGAACCTGTTTGTGTCGTTCATGCTGAGGGCCATCTCTGTCTTCATCAAAGACTGGATCCTCTACGCAGAGCAGGACAGCAACCACTGCTTCATCTCCACCGTGAGTGTGTGGAACCCTGGCAGGAAAGCCCTTCCAGGGCTCCCTTCCCTGTGACCCCCCCCCACCCCCTCTGCCATCCAGGTGCTTTCCTGCTGGGACAGTGACTGTCCCCAGGGAACGCAGAAATCCAGGAAGGATCATGAGTTGCTAGCAACCAGCGAGACCCTAGCTCGATGTCATTTCCTGTCCCTCAGTCTGTATGTGTACTTGATACACAGTGTACTTGGCACACATGGCAGAGCTGATGTGGAGGGTCGGATGGAAACACAGAGTCTCGGTGGCCCAAGGAGAGAGGGTTTGCCTGGCCTCTGGTCATTTCACTAACTGGTGACAGAGCCGAGGGGCTGCTTGGTTGGGATCTCTCCAGACCATCTCCCCAGTTCTCATACCTTTGGAGGTAAGCAGAGCATATAGGTTTTGGTGGAATAAGATGGAAAGAACAGCCCAGGGCACAGGGGCTTGACCCAAGAGAGCACACTTGGAGGGGTCGGGGTGGGCCCCTCTTGTCCGAGATTTCTGGGGACCAGGAGTCTCCCCATTGATGTCTAAAAACTTCATTTGACTAAGAAGCCTCCTGCAGGGTCCTCTGTACTCCCCGACTGACAAGGATGCAGGGTTGGAAAAGCAGAGGGGCTGGAGAAGGAGCAGGAAAGTTGGGGGAGAATGAACCTGGGGAGAGGAGCGGGCCCGCTGCTCACCCTTCCCCCATCCTTTTCTGACACGCCTAGAGTTGTCTCTGTGGACAGCTTCAACTCACAATCATAGGATGCTGCCATTCTTAACTCTTCAAATCCAGGAACCTTGAGTCTTGCAGATCTGTGGGGTGCTTGAGCCCAAACATGCCTGAGCAGAAGGACCCCCAGGATTCTCCGTGCTCCTGCTGGGCTGGGTTTTCAGGGCTGGGTGGGAGCCTGCAGTGGGGGCTTCATGCCTCCCTCACCTTCCCCACCCTCTTTGCAGGTGGAATGCAAGGCTATAATGGTTTTCTTCCACTACTGTGTCGTGTCAAATTACTTCTGGCTGTTCATCGAGGGTCTGTACCTCTTCACCCTGCTAGTGGAGACCTTCTTTCCTGAGAGGAGATACTTCTACTGGTACACCATCATAGGCTGGGGTAGGTCACTGACTGTGGCCAGTGCTCAGGCCACATGGCTCAGGCCTCATGGCCAGGTATGTCCTTGGTCCTGCTGTCAGGGAATGTTAGGTCAGGGAAGGGAGGCGCTGCCCTGTCTGCAGCTGATGGTATCTCTGGTTCTTGGACCCTTTCTTGCTCTTCCTGCCCATTGAAAGCCCACTGTCTGAAAGACATGGTATGCACAGGAGTCCTTCTGAGAAGGGAGATAGACAAAGGTCTGAGGGATACATGGGCCTGCAGAGACAGAGGTGTGAGGAACAGTTAGGGTCCCCAAGACCCCAGGTCTGAAAGAGACACCTGCCCATTGGGTCAGACACCCCCTGGGAGCCCAAATCTGAGGGGACCCCAGGACCTGTTGGTTTTCTTGTCGTCACCAGGCTTCTTTTCTTGTTCTTCCAGGGACACCAACTGTGTGTGTGTCTGTGTGGGCTATGCTGAGGCTCTACTTCGATGACACAGGGTGAGTACGTGTCCAAGAGCCAGGGCCCAGAGCCCCGAGAATGTTCTTACAGATGGGCCTCAGTGGCTCCCCTGACTTCACGTTAATAGCCCCTGACTGCACCCCAATCCCCTGCCCCCGACTGTACCCTGATCGCACCACGGGTGGACCTACTCAGCCATATCTCAGCCGGATCCTAGTGAGAATGTGCAAGGTTTCAGAGGCCCTCTCCATGGCTGGGCCCAGCTCTGAGTGTCCTGTTTTCCTTTCAGGGAGGGGAGGAAGGCTGTTGAGGGTGGGGTCGCACCTTCACAATCCTGAAGGGGGAACATGGCCCTTGCCCAGGAGCCCACTGGTGATTCTAAGAGGGAAGGACCAGGACACTAGAAGAACCAGAGCTGGGCTCCAGTCTGCAACATGCCTGAAAACTCCCTTTCCAGCCAGCCCGTCCTCAGACAGCTGCAAGGGAAAAGGGCCACAGTGGGGCTGTCAGCGTTGGCTTGTAGGCATCCCAGCACTGAGCTTAATCTCTCATCTTTCTGTCTGTCTTTCAGCTGCTGGGATATGAATGACAACACAGCTCTGTGGTGGGTGATCAAAGGCCCTGTGGTTGGCTCCATAATGGTGAGTATCCTTGGGCAAGGATGGGGAAGAGACAGGGGCCTGGACAGAAGGCAGGAGAAGGGGCCAAATACAGAAGCCACTGCATAAGCCAGCCTTCTCCTTTTTCCTGGCTACATTATATTTGGCAACATGGAGACACTAGTTATGTAGCTAGTCCCCTAGTATTGGACATATATATTTTCTCATTTTTTCCTCATAATGAAAAAGTGCTACTAGGAGCAATTCTGTGCATAATTTTGAACATGAGTATTTCTTTAGACTAAATCTCTAGAAATGGAATTGTTGGGTGGGAAAGAGTACCTCTTATCTTTGTCAGTGCTTACAATATCAATCATTTAAATTTTTGCACAGGCTCCTGGGGAATATTGGTAGCTCATTGTTTTAATGTGAATTTCTCCATATTGCTAGCGCAGTGAGGTACTTTTCCCCAGACATTTATTGACAACTTGCTTTTATTCTGATCATTACCCGTTTATTTCTCTTGCTCATTTCTCTTTTGGTTGCTTTGCTCAGTTGTCTTCCTAATTGTTTCAAAGATAGTAACGCTTTATTTGTTAAGTATGTTGTAAGTATATTTCCAAGTCTGCATAATTTTATACAAACTGTCAAGTTTTGTCTTCATAAGTTTTGAAACTTGTATCTTTTTACGGGAGCCTTTCCCCATCCTAAGACATACAAGTATTCTTAGTTGTTTTATAACATTTTTATGGGTTGGATTTTTATATATTTGTCCCCAATCTAGCTGAATTTTTATTTCTTTGATCTGAAATGATATCTAATCGTCTTTAGTTTTTTTTTTCTCCCAGTGGATAGATAGTCTACCCTCTCATCTTTTTATTAAATAGACCATCGTTTTTCAATTATGTTGAAATATCCTTTTATCGTGAATATTCAGTATATTCTACTGGTATTCAGTGCTATGTTACTAATCTATTTGGCTGTGTCTGCAGTGAATGCCTCCTTGTGGTAGTTATTATAACCTGGTAGCAGGTTTTGATGTCTAAATCAAATATGTTATAATATCCTCTTCTTCATTCTTTTTTTCCTTCAAAATTTTCTTACACATTCACTCTTTCAGGTGAACTGTCAAATATCCTTGTCAAGCTGCAAAAAGAGTGTGTTGGAGACATTTAGAGAAATTGCATTAAATCTATAAATTAATTTGGAGAAGTGATTTTCTTAAAATATGGAGTCTTCCTCTCCAAGAACATGGCCTGATCCCTCTCCATTGATTCAGTCTTTCCCATGGAGTCATTTTGTCCAGCTTTTCCTATTGTCTTGTTCAGTTTAGCTCTGGAGTGTTTTCCAGGGGCGCCTGGGTGGCTCAGTGGGTTAAAGCCTCTGCCTTCAGCTCAGGTCATGATCCCAGGGTCCTGGGATCGAGTCCCGCATCGGGCTCTCTGCTCAGCAGGGAACCTGCTTCCCTCTCTCTCTCTCTGCCTGCCTCTCTGCCTACTTGTGATCTCTGTCAAATAAATAAATAAAATCTTAGCGTGTTTTCCAGTTTGGGTTTGTATTGTGTCTGGGACTCATTCTGTCATTGTATGTTCTAGTGGGTTACAGCTGGTGCGTAAGGAAGCAGTTCGTTTTGTGTATTTTTTCTTTTCTTGGCTACTTTTCTTTCTTTCTTTCTTTTTTTTTTTTTTTTAATATTTTATTTATTTATTTGACAGAGAGAGAGCAGGAACACAAGCAGGGTGAGTGAGAGAGGGAAAGCAGGCCTCCTGCCGAGCAAGGAGCCTGATGCAGAGCTCGATCCCAGGACCCCGAGATCATGACCTGAGCTGAAGGCAGATGCTTAACCGACTAAGCCATGCAGGCGCCCCTATTCCTTAGTCTGGACGAGGATGGTGTTTGCTATATAGTTTTGAGCAGTTATTCTTCATTGAATTAGGAAAGTTTTTATTTCTGGCTTATTTTAGTGTGTATTTTTAAAAAATCAGGGAATCAAAAGTGTTTTGGAAACATTTTTTAAAGTGGTCTCTTCCCTTAGTGATGGACTTTTACAGTATTCCAGTTTTTCTTCTTATGAACAATGCCACAATGGATATATTTGTGCATATCTGAGTGTGTGAATAAGTCTTTAGAGTAAATCTCCAGGAGTGGAATTTCTGGGACAAAGAGTATGTATGTTTAACATTTTCATAGATGGGGTGCCTGGGTGGCTCAGTGTGTTAAGCTTCTGCCTTCAGTTCAGGTCATGATCCCAGGGTCCTGGGATTGAGCACCTGCCTCTCTGCCTACTTGTGATCTCTCTCTCTCTCTCTCAAATAAATAAGTAAATAAATCTTAAAAAATTTTTTTTCATAGATATCAAATGAGCAGAATCCGAGATTGCTCATTTCTCATGTCTTTGTTGATGTTTTGATCATTGAACTATTCACTATCTTACGGGGGATAAGGGTAGCTTATTGTTTTAATCTGTTAATGTAAGAAATATTAGTATATTTTGACTTTTTTGGTTTTGTTTTTTGAGTTTTTTTGCATTTCTGGTATAAAAGCTTTAGGCCATGATCTGTTTGTTCTTCTAATGCAGTGATAAATTCTATTTGTTAGTATCTTATTTATAGTTTTTGAATTACTCTTTGTAAGTTCTCTGGGGCTTTGTGTTTGTGTGTGTGTGTGCATGTGTATTTGTATGCTTTCTTTGTTGTCTGGGATTTGTTTTTTTGTTTTTTTAATTTAATTTAATTTTTTATAAACATATTTTTATCCCCAGGGGTACAGGTCTGTGAATCGCCAGGTTTACACACTTCACAGCACTCACCATAGCACATACTCTCCCCAATGTCCATAACTCCACCCCCCCCACCCAGCCCCCCTCCCCCTATCAACCCTCAGTTTGTTTTGTGAGATTAAGAGTCACTTATGGTTTGTCTCCCTCCCAATGTTTTTTAAAGATTTTATGTATTTGATAGAAGGAGACACAGTGAGAGACGGAACACAGCAGGGAGAGTAGGATAGGGAGAAGCAGGCTTCCCGCTGAGCAGGGAGCCTGATGCGGGGCTCAATCCCGTGACCCTGAGATCATGACCTGAGCCGAAGTCAGATGCTTGACTACTGAGCCACTGAGGTGCCCTGTTGTCTGGGATTTGTAGTGGAGTTTTGTTAGCCTAATAAGCAACTTGTGAGGTTGTCTTTTTATTTGCTTTTAAACAATGACATAGTCTGTAAATGACATCTTCCCTAAAGGTGTTATGAAACTGGTCTGTAAAGTTAACTGGCCCCGAAGACTTTTAATGCTTATGTCTTTGATTACTTTTTAAAATTTCTCCTGAGGTCATTTCTCTACTCAGATTTTCTACACCTCCTTGATTTGATTTTGTTATTTTCTACTTTCCCATTTTGTTTGATTTTCTCTTATGATTCAAAATATTCTATACATCTGTTGTCTTGTTCTCCTTCTCATCCCTAAATTTGTTTACTTGCATTTTCTCCTTCTGGACTGACTAACCTCTGCAGGAAGCAGCAGGTTCTGTGCTGAATTCCCGGGACTGTTGGGGCCCTGGGCTTGGAGTGGGGGAGATGACTGGGAGAAATACCTTCGTGGAGAATGTAGAAACAAGCCAACAAAGCCAGACCCCCAAATAAAGTTTTTATTGATCAAGTCTACTTTTTCCCAGCTTTTTATAATGAATTTTTATCTTTCTTAATTTCCTTCTTGTAGAAGTTAAATGTGTGGCACTTTCCCCTTAGCTTTTGATTTGAATGCTTAATTATTTTATCTTCAGTATTTATTATTTTTAGTGTCAAGTTAGTGCTAAGATAGTGTGTCAAGCTCTACATTTTTAGTGTCAAGCTCTACATTTTTTTCCTCCGGCTGAAGCTGCTTTGGCCACTTTCAGAGGCTGTTGCCATGTGATCCTTTCTTTGCGACTTGTTTCCATTTATTTGCTCCCTGTCCGCCGCCCCGCCCCCTGCACCCCTTTTTCTCTGTTTAGAGAGATTTTTGTCCCTGATCTTTCTCTGAAGGTAAAGGCTATTATTGCTATTCCTGGGCATCCCTTTAATTAATAATGCTTATGGCCATCCATTCTGGTTCCCCATGTTCCATTCTTTGAACTTGGAGTTTCTCCAGAGGACAGTTCCCACCTCTGCGGGAGCCTCTTCTCTGTTGGGCATTGTTTTCCATCACCCCGATCCTGTTTGCTCTTTCTCTACCAGAAATTGCCTGCTTTTCTGGCTCACTCCGGATAATCTTTCCTATTCCTCACGATTCCTATGAAATTCTTGTTCTTTTCTCTTTTCTGTCATTTTAACACTAGTAAGTGGTGAGGTAAATGCGTGTTCTCCTGCCACCATCTTGAATTAGAAGTCGAGATGGGATTTTGACTGGATCGGGGAGGGTTGGGGCTGTAACAGGCCATGCAGAGGCAGGGCTGTGGAAGCCTTGGCCCGGAATCAGCTCTATTTTTCTTCGCTCTTCAGGTTAACTTTGTTCTCTTCATTGGCATCATCGTTATCCTTGTGCAAAAACTTCAGTCTCCGGACATGGGAGGCAATGAGTCCAGCATCTACTTGTAAGTACCTTCATGTGAATGCCATTGTCACTTCCAACAGCTGTGTGGGCCCTGCACTCGAGTCACAGGAGAAGGCCTAGGTTTCACTGACAGGGTATTTGCAAGGTTTCTTTCTGATTAAAGTGCCATTAAAATGTAGTTGCCTGCCTATCCTTCAGCCAACCCAGCTGCTAATCTGCGTGGTGGGAGGGAAGAAAGAGAGGATGAGATGGTCAGATCCTGTGTCACACGAGGAAAATCAAGGTGGAAAACACCAGATTCCTTAGGGTAGTTAGGGCCTTCATTGTTTAGCAGTTGGATTTCCTTTGGGGATCTTGGGTCTGTGGGAAGTTCATGAATGCCACTGGATGCACCGTTGCCTGATGTCCCCACCACCAGCCCAGTGTGTGCAAGTTGCTCAGGCCTAACTAGCAAGCCAGGCAGACATTTTTGCTGGTCTGGGTATTGGAAGGGGGGAGTCCTTTCTCTTCTCTACCTTCTTTCAGGGCAGCTTTATCTCTGGGTCTGGTCTTCCTCCTGCAGCTCCCCCTCCTCCTCCCTGAGCAGACATACACTGATATGTTTGAGATCCAGGGGGTTTGGGGGCAACCCTTACCATTGAGCATGGGTTTTCTCCACTTCCATGGCCATTTGACTTGCTTTCTACAAGTATTTTTGGAGTCACTAACAGCTTGTCCCACTTGTTCTGTCAGCCTTCCCCCAGCCTTCCACCTGTTCTGAGTCTAAGCATCTTCTATTTCACCCATCTTGCCTGATGATCCCAAGAATGACCAGCTGGTGGGTGTATGGGGTTTGGAGACATTTCTGATGCTGATGAGGAAGGTCAATCCCCTGTGGTTGGCTGGAAGGGCCAGATGGGCACAGAATATTGGAGGGCAGTCTAGTGGTCTGTCCATAGGCAAGGTAGAAAATGTGTTGCCTCCTCGGTTTTTTAAGAAGAGGGCAGGTTAGAAGGAGCCGTGGTCTTCTCATGGCATCGGTGGGGGATTGGTCCTGCCTTCATCAGCCACGCCAACCCCAGGCTCAGAACCCTGATGGCTACCAGTGGACAAGTGGGACAGCACAGAGAGACCCAGCAGAGGGTTCTCCACAGCTGACCATTGTACTGCATAGAAGGGGAGGGAGGAACTACCCAGAGACCAGCCCCAGATCCTTCCGCTCCTTGGGGCTTCCCCGGGGAGGTAGAGCTTGCCCTTGGTCTATAGGTTTAACTTGGGCACTTTGCTTGTGGAAGTCCTTCTTGTGGGGGTGGGGGCTCTGCCCAGGGCCTGGGGTGGTCAACCTTTTTTCCCTTGCATTGAGTATGATTACATTACATTAGAAAAGATCCTCTTTTTTTTTTTTTTTGCTATGCATTTACTGTCTTCTTTTTTTTCATGTTTTGGCCAACCCAAACATTGTTTCATGTTTTTGCTTATGTGTATGTGTTATGTCGTCAAAAATTATATATAAATCATAAAGTTTCTGAGGCCTTGTACTGGGGGGGGGTCATCCATGGGGTTGGCTCCCTGCAACTAAGTGCCCTTGAGGGGTCATCCCTGTCTTAGTCTCCAGAACCCCCAAAACAGGGCCTTCCTGCTTCCCTCACCTCCCCTCTGCCGTCGGCACTCATGCCCTCGTGTCTGCACCCATACGGTTATTTCAGACATAGGGGGCTAGCAGTAGTGAAGGAGCCCTTTTCTCTCCTTTGAGCTGTAGCTTTCATTCCCCCTACTCTTTGCTTCCTTGTAGGAAGTGTTTTCTCTTCTTTGGTTCCTGGGATCTCTTCTCTGGGAGGCTCTCCCCACTTCCCCTCACTCTGCCTGTGTAGGGAGGCACACAGGGACCCAGCTACAGCCTAAATAAGGACACTCCACGGACCCCAACCCCACACTTCAGCTCAGACATCTTGTCCCAGGCAGTAGGAAGCCCCAGGGTCTGGTGGAGAGAAGGGTGGGGCTGGGGGGGGGGGCTTTCAAGTTACCACAGACTGGGAGCTGTAGTCTTTGGGCCTTCCTGATGTGTAGATGACCATTTCTCAAAGTGGTTTCTACATTTAAGTGCCCATGTTGAAAGAACCAGCTGGTTGGTTTGCTTCCATTCTGGGAAAAAAAAAAAAAAATCATCTTGCTATCTGCATATATCCTCTTCTTAGAGAAAACCTGTACTTGTCTCCAGCCCCAGAGATGGAAAACTCAGATGTGGTCTGTAAGCCAGTGGGGAGGGCTGACGCGGGATAAGGGATCAGTTTGATCCTATGAAATTTAGCAACATTTCTGAGCATTTGCAGGGTCAGGGACACCCAGGGAGGGACAATCAAAGTGACGGTGCTGCTGGGGACTGCAGAGCTCCTAACAACACTTGCCACTCTGACCATGCACAGTTTGTGCTCACAGACACCCAGTGAATCTGATGGGCTGAGTTGCCAACTGTTCAGGATAATCCTCGTTTTACAGCTTAGGGAACTAGTTGTCAGTGAAGTGAAATGAATCCAGTAGGAACGAGTGGAGCCATGGCTCTGGGACAGCAGGGGCCCTTGGCTCTAAGCTTGACTGCACTGTCTTTCCTGTCCTCCAGGAAGTTACAGACGAGAGATGGTCCCTAAATAAGGGGATAAACAAGGATTCCTGGAAGAAGAGGCCCCAGTGGGATCCGGCCTTGTAGAGAACATCCCCACCTGGAGTGCTTTGGGCCCGGGAGGTGTCTGCTGTTGGGGAGCGGAGACTACGGGGGTGGTGGAAGGAGGGGAAGGGCCAGGACCTGGTGGGAGAGGAGATTTCAGGGCTGTGCCCGAGTCCCCTTGGTCCACCAGAGGTATGTGTGGGGCTGAGAAGCCCCTTCTGATCTGCCCACAACAGCTTTCTGGTTTTTTCCTCTGTTTCCAGAACAAATTTAAGCCTGAGAGTCCCCAAGAAAGCCCGAGAGGACCCCCTGCCTGTGCCCTCAGACCAGCATTCACTCCCTTTCCTGTAGGTTGGTTCCAGCTGCTCAGATGATAAGGGTTTGAGACACGGCTTCTGTTGGGGGCTTGGAGGCCTGCAGAGGGCGGCGACACTGAGCCACCCACACTCTCACCTGAGGCTTCTGATGGAATGAGGGGCTGGCCTCAGGCCTTGGGCAGTGGCCAGGCGTGGAGTGTGGGCCTGGGTCAGGTTTGGCATGTGCTCTGGTTCCCTTCGGTCTGGGGTTGGGGCTAGGGCTCAGCCTGAGGCTGGGGTCAGGGTTAGTCTGCCCTTTCCTGCCCTGAGCTCTGTGAGGCACCAGCTGCTCAGAAAGGGAAGGGTGAGGTCCCCGCACAGGCACCAGTTGTGCTGAGACCGCCTCCAGGAGCTGGCTGTCCTCCCAGCGGGCTCCCCAGGTCTGCTCCCAGCGGGTGTTGGAAGCTGCTTCTCAGGTCTGAGGTGGGGGAGGGAAACCCCACACGTACTTCGCTTGGGGACCTCACAGAGCCAGTCTGCATGGCCTCTTGGGGTAAAGGAAGGAGGTTGTCGCTAGTGATGTCGCTAGTCAGCAGGGCTGCGTCATACCCAGTGTCTGAAGGATGGCATTGACTCTAAAGACAGGCTCTGTCATGGCAGAAATGCAGCCAGGAAGCTGTCAGCCCAGGAACTCAGCCCACAGCCTAAGGCTCCTAGTTCACATGGAGGTCCATTTTCTACTTCCAAAGCACCCCTACCCTATCGGGGAGCACCCCTTCCCCATAATTCCTGTTAAGGATCAGCAGCGGGGAATGGTTACTCCCATTTTGCAGATGAAGAAACTGAGGCCTGAGACCACCCAGCAAGTCACTGTCTAGACAAAGCCTTGAGCTCAGGAGCCCTGCCCCCAAGGCTGGGGAGGGGGCACAGACCCTGAGTTTGTCCTCAGTGGTAGGGGAGGAGGTAGGAGCGGGCAGGGGAGCTCCAAGATCTGCTGAGCTGAGCTTCTGGCTGGAGTGCCGGTGTGGTGTGCAGTGCTTCCCCAGGTGCTGGGCCAGGGTTCCAGGGGGATATGGCATCTCAGGGCCACGAGGGACCCTATGGGGAGTGTTTGGCTCAGGCTGAGATGTTCCACGGGCCCACCCGGTGGCCCAGCACCACACTGCTGGCCAGGAGCAGCGTGGAGTAGACACGGTGCTGCCCTCCGGGGCGGGCGGGGTGGGGGGGCTCCAGCCTTCTGTGGGGTGTTCCCTGGGACCGCCTAGCCCAGGGCATGCCGCACACAAAGGCACCAGAGCTTCCATGGAGGTTAGCCTGTGACAAAAACAGGCCTCGAAAATCCATGTGCTGCCTCCCTGAGTTAGAGGCCAGGGCTCCCTGGTTTCCAGAAGGAGGCGTGGACCCTGTACCTGCTATGGGGCTCTTCAGCCTTCTGATCCATTCCCACCCAGCACCCTGGCCTGTCTCTTATCTCCCTTCAGGTCCAAATCAAAACTGAGCTCACCAGCCAGTCTGGGGTTACGTCTTCCTCTTGATTCCTTTCCCCTTTTTCACCAACTGTAGTAACTCCTGAGAGGTTGCGACATCTCTTCCTTTCTCACACCTGTCTCTGGCTTTTCTGCCACCCTTTCGTATGCTTTTCCGTATGTCCTTTTGTGCAGAGCCAGGGAGGTTTTGGGAGAAGTGGTGTTTGGGAAGAAAGACACTTAGTTTTGTCCCTAGGTTCTTCTTCTCCCGAGAGCCCTCCCAGGCATCAGGTCCCCCCACTTTATTCTGCTCCTCCCAGCAGAGACCCACATCTTGACCAGGGGTCTGAGCTCTCAGCTAACTTGCCACTAAGTGGCCTTTAGTGTTAGAAATCAGAGGAGAAGAAATCAGAGGAGTCTGTATTTACTGTGGCCAGGGCCCAGGAAGGGCAGGGATAACCCTTTGGGAGTTCAAGGAGGAGAAGTCTCAGAGGAGAGCAGCTGAAGCTTTAGAATTTGGGGTGAGGGCTTAAGACCGGCACGTAGGGGGCCACATCTGAGGTTTGGGCTCTCAGGCGCCTGGGCACCAACCAGGCTACTGGCTGTAGGAGAAAGTAGCCAGCTTTCCAATCTGGGCCAGGCAGAGATAAATCTGGAGATGAGGAGGGCTCCCATTCCTGAATGTGCAATTAAGCTCTTTTAAGTTGTGAGAAAAACATACCTTTGAGTGTCTATCCATCTCTTTGTATGTATACGAAGCAGACCTTTGACATTCACTGACACGTGAAGAAACTTCTCAAATACATAACTTCCTCACGACAGTGCTTCTCAGGCTTTGAGCTGTCTGTGGATCACCTCTGGGTCCTGTGAAAAGGTGGATTCTGAGCCAGCAGTGCTGGAGGTGGTGGGGGGCGGGCACCTAAGATTCTGCATCTCTAAGAAGCTTGCAGGTGGTGCTGATGCCACTGGTCTGGGCAGCACCAAGCATTGTGCCGTCCCTCACATCCCATGTCTGTCAGGTGAGCCAGTGGTGGTTCTCACCGTGCCATCTGGTGCGGACCGAGAGGTGCTGGTTATTAAATGAGAACCACGCACCTGATGGAGGCAAGGGTTCTGGAGCGACCTCGGCTTGCCTCATCTTTTAAGTATGTGACTCCGATTCTTGCCTCAGCAAAATGACATGTGTGCCCAGGTCAAGGACCTTTAGACTTCCTCTCAAAGAGCTGGAATCACAAATTATGAATCGGTGAATGCCCAAGGTCTGGTCTCATCGTGTGTCTCTGTTCTCATGTGCATCCGAGCCCCTCAGCTCAGGTCACCGGCAGGTACTAGGGGCTCTGTGCCATGTGGCGCCCGAGGAGGGTTTGTGGAGGAGGCCACTCTTTTGCTATATGATGAGGTGATACAGTGTTTGACCTGGGTCTTATATGTTTATCAGAGAAGGAAAAGAAGTGTCTAAGGCTTGTCCCCACCTAAGTGCCAGTGGGACCGTAAAGAGCTGGGACAGATGGAAATTCAGCCTGACCTCTCTGAGAAGGTGGAAATTCTGTGCCCTACCCAGCAGAATATAGAGCGAGCCTGACCCCCGGGGCTCCCCTCCTTTAAGATGACTTGTTTCTGCAGGCTGTGGGCAAGCACCCAAAAGATGCCCCTCCAGTCCCTGCCTGCGGAACTTTGATCAGGAAGCCTAGCCCAGCATTGTGCTGTGAAACCCTCAGCAGGAATGGACATGCCCTGGACCATGCTGTGCAGTATGGGAGGCGCTAGCTAATGTGTGGCTGTTGAGCTCTTGTGAGGTGGCTAGGGTAACTGAGGAAGGTGTATTTCTAGCTTGATTTAATTTTAATTCAAATAGCTGCAGATGGGTCATGGCTGTCCTGTTGGATAGTGCAGAGTTCGGTTAATTAGCCGTCTCTTCCATCCATCCCACTTCTGTTGACCCTGTACACCCACACCAAGCTGCCTGGGAGTTCAGAGAGGAGGAGGTCCCCGCAGAAGAGGGAGAGGTGTAGAGGAAGAAGACCAGTGGACACCCAAGCCCAGAACGGGCTTGATTTGGGCTGGGTCTGCCCAGGCTGGGCGGTGCGAGGTCCACGGCATGGGTTTCCAGCTGTCCATCTTGCTTCGAGACCTCTGGCAAGGCCGTGCTCCGGGCCTGGCGCTGACTCAGCAGACAGCTTCTGGGGTGGGGGGCCCTGCTTGAGACCCAGGCCCGCCCCTGCCTTCAGAACACCCGTGCCCTCCAGCTCCCCTCACCTGCTGCGGACCCGGTGTGAGTGCTCATTGTGTGCGTATGTCTCCATGCACACACCTGTCCACGTCTGGGCATGCCTTTCTATGTCCAGAGCTGACCACATCTTGGCCCCTGGCTTCCTCATTCTCTTCTGTGTCACTGCCCCCGCCCTGGCTCTGCACCTGGGCTCCTCTGCCCTCCCTTGAGCCACGCGTCGCTCTAGGTTCCCCTCAGTTCCTTCATTGCCCAATGCCCCCAGCTGACAGAAGTGCTGATCTTGTCACACCCAGCAGCTGCGTGCAGAAATGCTACTGCAAGCCACAGCGGGCTCAGCAGCACTCCTGCAAGATGTCAGAACTGTCCACCATAACTCTGTAAGTGTGCGAGGCGTGGCTGCGGCCGGGGGTCCCGGAGGGGAGGGGGCCGCATGCTGCCACTGCCGCCCGGAGCTTTGCACATGCTAGCTGGCCGAGGGTGGAGAGCGAGCCTGTACCTCCAGCCCAGCGGTTTCTCCGCTGTTGCATGTTGGTGTCTGTGTGTCTTGTGAATTCTCTGCAACCTCAAGCCATCGGGGTGGGGGGGTGGGGGGTGGGGGGCTGTGGGGACGGAGCTGTGGTCCCTGTGGGAGCAGCCTCCTTGCTGCTGCCACGGTGCATGGTTTTCCCTTGAATCCCCCACTCTTCTGGGCTTCAGTCTTTGCACCCGCCAAATTAGTTCTAAGAGTCTTAGAGCCTGAGTTCCTATACACTGGACCCTCACCCCCGAGGAACCTTGCTCACACTTCCTGTGCTAAGAGGCTTAATCCTCACAGTGACCCTATGAGGTGGGTCCTTGTAATAACCTCATTTTACAGATGAGAGAACTGAACACAGAGAGGGGAAATACTCACTCAAGGTCCCATCCCTGGCAGAGCGAGGATTTGAACCCAGGGAGTCCTCGGCACAAAGGCCCAGGGCATTTCTAACTGAAGATCAGTCTTCCTTTGGAAATCCCTTGACGTGGGGGAGCCCACCGTAATTTGGGCGGCTCGGACCATTGGAAATTCTTCCTTGTGTTTTTTTAGGGATCTTCTGTCCATCGATGCCCCCTTGGGGGCAGAAGGACAGAGGCTGAGGCTTGTGTCACAGTCTCTGTGGCTTAATCAGATAGGGTGATTCTGCGACTGTCTTCAGAGGGTTCCCTAGGCTCACACCATGTGTCCCCATTCCAAGGCCTTTGGTCCGCTCTGAAGTATATTGGTCCCAGAACTTTGGGCCCTCATGGCCTCCTCGTCTGCACCCCACTTCTCTGTCTGCCAAAGTGGTGACCGTCTGCTCTGACAGAAGTCCCCAACCATTCCAGGGGTGCTTCTGGGCCACCAATGTCACCCTTGCTGCCATTTGCCACCTGGCCAGGGACTGGGAAGGGCCTGAGCTCATGTCTGGAAGGTCCCTGCTTCTCACACATGGAACCATCCAACCACTGCCATGTGAAAGCTGAAGAGGTTTGGCCTTTTGGTTTCTAAGAACTTTCAAACTGCGGGGATGGATCCCTGCAAACAGGCCCAGGGAGGGAGGGAGGGAGGAAGAGGGCACAAACCACAGGCGCGTCTGAGTGCCACCTTTCCTCCCAAGCCCCTTCAGTTAAACTTTGCTTGTGAGGTAACCCCCACCTTTGGTCAGCGTCATAAAGGGGCCCACAAGTGTCCACATGCCTGAGTTTCCAGGCTACCTGCCACTTCTTTTCAGGCTTTCGTCCTTTAGCCATGCGTTGCCCCTTACCACGGGGGACACAGAGAAGAGCAGGACCCGAGCCCCGGGTCACATTCAGGTTTCAGAACTCTGAGGCTTTCCCATGGCCTGTGTGTTTGTTTGTCCCTTCCTGGGCAGGAACCTTCTGAGTGTGAGTCCCCAGCCTGGCACGAGCTGGCCAGGGAAGCTAACTGATAAGGGAAGCACCAAGAGCATCTTCAAGGATCCACAGTCTGAGAGAGGACAGCCCACTCGAGGACACCTGGGCTCAGGGTGGGACCTACTCCCATCCTTTTGGCGCCAGCTCTGGCCCAGGGCGCCCGGGCCCTGCAGAACTGGCTGCCTGTGGCCAGGGGTAGAAGGGTCGGGCATCTGCCCACGTGGTGCTGCTTGCTTCTGTGGCTCAGCCTTTGTCCACCTGAAGGTTTTCCCAGGGTACTCCAACCCCCTTCCTCTGTGTCTCCTTCTCTGCTTCTCTTTCTTCCCTTCTCTCTCTCTCCTTCCTTCTCTCTCAGTTGGGAAGCCAAGGGCCTCACACAGACCCCATGGATTCAACTCCTGAAATCTGGAGGCCCCACATTCAACAGAACATTTTCTCCCAGAAAGGCTAGGATGGGGAAGAGGGCAGGGCTCATGCAATATCCCCAAATCAAAGGGCTACCCTCCTCACCCCCCAATGTCCTCCCCCGTGGACAGGAACTGAGAGGGAGGGGAGCCAGACCTCCCATTTACCGCCCCCACTCTGATGGCTCAGAGGGCAGACCACACCTACAAGGGCAGGGCTGGGTCTTCCAGGAGATCCAGAGGGAGCCAGTATCCTGCGGTGGGCAAAGCTGGGGTCCCACTTGGAGACCCTCTGGGAACACCCCTTCCGACAGAATAGGACCCACAAGCACATGCAGTGTGGACCCTTTGGACGTCATATTGTGGCTTCTGTGCCCCTGCCCCTCAGAGCAGAGCCCCACCTCGCTGGGCCTAGTAACCAGTGGCAAGCAGAAGAATCCCAGAAGAGCAGCCTCAGGACGCAAGGAGGGCTCTTTGGCTCCATCTCTCTCTACCCCCACAAGTTCCAAGCAGGCAGCCTCATTTCCCTTGACTGTCCCCAGGTGATGGATTCCTCCAGCTTAGCTGGTGCTTGTTAATTCCCAGAGGCAGTCAGTCCTTCCTTGGATCCCTCCTGGGTCTCTCCTTCTGTGGTCCACCCCCCGGTGCCCCCCACCCCCTCCTTCATCAACACTTCCCTATCACTCCCCATGTGTGTGGCAACCCCAGGCTCAGAAAAGCCTGCTGCCTCCGTGGCCCCCCAGGGGCTGCTCTTTCCAATCACGTGGAGCTTCCATCCAGAGCAGGGGACAGTTTGCTTTGCTTGAGTGTCCATGACGTCACAAACCTTCCAAATCCTGCATTGGTCCCCATCTCCCTTTTGCCAAGGGTTTTGTACCTCCCACAAGGGGTGTCTGTAAACCCCACACTCACATATAGTGGTTCTACAGGACACTGACATGGCCTAGAGGAATGGGATGTCCACCCAGAATGTCCCAGGGGGTTCTGGAAGCCCTGATGGGTTGGCCACCCTCCCTCCAGCCCCCATGCCCTGGGAGAGAATCCTGAGTCTGTGGACAGGAGCCCCAGCTCTGGGGGAGAGCGGGGAGCTGGGACTTAGCCTCTCTGCCTTCCATGGCTCCAATGTCAAGACCTGGCCACCCTAAGAGCAAGCACTCTCTCACTCTCTCCCAACAGACGGCTAGCCCGGTCCACCCTGCTGCTCATCCCACTGTTTGGAATCCACTATACGGTATTCGCCTTCTCCCCGGAGAATGTCAGCAAGAGGGAGAGACTTGTGTTTGAGCTGGGGCTGGGCTCCTTCCAGGTAGGTGTGGTGGGTAGGGTAGGTGGGGGCTTGTGGGGAGCCAGGGCCCCAGTCTCTAATCTGCTGGTGGTTCTAAGTTCTGTAACCTAGATTCAGCCTTGTGTTTCCATGTCCGGAATAGCAGTAGAAAGAAGAGAGCTGGGAGAGCCCATTCTGCTGTCTACCGTGGGCTCCTGTGAGAACAGGTGCTGGTGTCTTCCCGTGGCTGCATCTGGGGGTTCTGAGCAAGGCCTCCCTTGGGTACCCCATCCCTCCCCTTCAGCCTGGGGGGGCGGGGAGCAGGGTGCTCTCTGGAGACCTCTGTGTCCACACCCTGACTCCAGCCTGTAGACCACGCCTCTTAGGAGCCCTGGAGCTCAGTCTTACCTACTCTGGTGTCCCCAGCACAGGACCTGGCCAAAGAGAACCAAAGAGGTGGATGAGCAAAGAGAGATACAGATGATCCAAAGAATAGTGGGAGAGGGACCATGACTCCATCCCTGAGGGCATAAGTGGTTGGGGTTGTCAAAGTGTGAGCGAGGGAGTGAGCGAGTGGGCATGAGGATGCCTAGTGAGTAAATTAATGGATGGCTGCCCAAGTGGGTCCGTGAAGGTGAGCCAGGGGCAAACTTGAGTGTCCCCCGGTAAAGTACCTCGCCCTAACCCAGCTGTTTGCCCCAGCTTCTTGAGGGTCAGGAGCTTACTCTGTAAGAGTAAGAGTAAGAGTAAGAGTAAGCTTACTCTTACTCTCCCTCCCCCAGTTTTGATTCAAGGTATTTTCCCTGTTAATGGTTCTTAGCCTGGCATGGCTGGGAGCTGTGTGGCTGCAGCCCCAGCCTCGGAGTCAGAGCCCAGGGTACTCGTCTTAGCGCAGGAATTCTAAATGCAAAGAGTACATGTAAAGGCCATATGCAGGGTAGCCGGCTGCCTCCTCTGTGTCAGGCAATTAGTCATGGTGTTTCGTGTGCTGTTAAGAGTATTTGGCCAAGGAAGTGTGGGATGGGGAGGGGGTGGGGATAAAGACATGGGTCCATTCTATCCTGGAGGGGTGCCACCCTCAGGGTCCTGCAGGCTGGTTAGGGAGCCCGAGAACATCCTGGGGAGCCATGAAAGGCTTTTTGCAGCACATGGGATGGAGTTGGCTGTTGGGAATGGGAAGGATCTGACCTAGGGGATGTGAGCTCCAAAGCCAGGTTGTAGCCACTTGGCCTCCTGAGCATGGCCATCATGGTGCAGCAGAACTTCTCCCATCTTACCGCAGATTCCTGGGCAAGGGCCCCCCATCCAGGTATGTTTCTGATTCCTGGGGTCATTCCACATTTCTGCTGCCTCCTACGCTCGCTGTGCCCAAGGTCCCTTGCTAGCATTCTCAGGTTATTTTTGCTTTCTCTCCATAGGGCTTTGTGGTAGCTGTTCTCTACTGTTTTCTGAATGGGGAGGTAAGATTCTGGCCCTCTGGCTTCTTAGCAATGGAGGTGGGAATTGCTGGGGAGCAGACGGGGCATAGCCTGCTGCCCACCAGAGCTGATGCTCCTGACCAGGGCCACGCCAGGCTCCCAGCACCTGGAGAAGGGGGAAGGCAGTGGTGCTAGAGTCTCCTGGAAGCCTGTCCTGGGCCAGAGTCTCTCTCACTTCACCTGCTATGCAAGGCATCATCTGGACTTGTAAAGGCATCCCCTGCTGAGCACAACCCTGCTTATAAGACACACCTTAGTAAAGAGAAACGGAAAGAGGAAGGCACAAAAAATGGTACCTATAGTTTATGAGGCTGTGCCAGGTAGGGGTGCCAAGTGGGGAGCTACCCAAAGTTCAGCACTGCCCCCACCAGGCCTGCCTGTCTGCCCAGACCCATCCCCTGTAGAGTGGGGACTCTGGAACTTGCGAGAAACCCTGGGAGAGGCCTGGCACCTTCTCATAGTGTGTCATTTCCAGAGCTAAGGTCTCAGGGCCTCCTGCTCCTGTTTGTTAAGGTGACGCTTTTGAACAGAGCCCAGAACAGAGGTGCTGGGCCAGGAGTGGGGGCTGAATGGGTGAGATGCGTGGGCGGAATGACCAGGAGTCATCGTACCTGTGCCTGGGTCTTGGCTCAGCACAGCAGGCTCCTTCCCTTTTTGCATCTGAGAAACACAAAGATTTGGTTCGGAGATTGCCAAGACAGCCTCCAGGCAAGGTCAGATAAGGAGAGGCGCCAGCGCCAAGCATCCAGCGGCTAGGCGAGGCGGGGGGGTGGGAGCACAGGGAGCTGGCCAGGAGACCGGTGGGGAAGGTGGGAGCTGGAACTGGAGGGCTGGGTGCTGGGACCACTCACTTGCAGGCGTGCAGTCTGTGCTCCACACAGAGGTGCTGAACCGGCGAAGGCGTAGAGAGGCTGAAGCTGGCCATGCCCTGTACATACCAGGCTAAGGGCAACATGGGGGTGTGTTCACTCAGACAGCACCTTAGCTAGCGGTTCTCGAGCCTGACTGCCTATTGGAATCCCTGGGGAACTTTACCACATACGGATGCCTTACCCCAGAGATTTTGATGTCTTTGTTTTGGGCTGTGGTCGCGGCATCCGGATTTGTAAAGCTCTCCAGGTAATTCTGATGCGCAGCCCACTGGTAATGGTCTGAGAGAGAGGGGCTCCTTCCCTGGTCTGCCTGCCCCAAGCGACTGCTTTTTAAGATTCCCCGAAAGATCCTGTGAGCCTGCGACGGCCTGGGGAATGCCAAGGCCCAGGACCAGAAGCCCGCAGAGAACAAGAAGCCATTCAAGCTCCTTGCTCAGGCCGTGCCTTGGGAAAGGAGCTCAAGTCAGCTCCTCAGAGACATTCCTTTCCCCACTGCTGGCCTGAAGGGCTGCAAGCCTTCGTCTGAGTCTGTGGGTATTGTGGGTGCCGGGGAGGGCCCCGGCAGAGCAGTCAGGTAGAAGAGGCTGTCTGGAAGTGACCGTCCCAGTTGCTCCCTGCAGGTGCAGGCGGAGATCAAGCGTAAGTGGCGGAGCTGGAAGGTGAACCGCTACTTCACCGTGGACTTCAAGCACCGGCACCCGTCCCTGGCCAGCAGCGGGGTGAACGGGGGCACCCAACTCTCCATCCTGAGCAAGAGCAGCTCCCAGATCCGCATGTCCGGACTCCCGGCTGACAACCTGGCCACATGAGCCCGTCCTCCCCTCCTTCTCTCCTCCATACACAGGCTGGGGCTGCAGGCGGGCGCCGGCCCACGCATGTTCAGCTTCTTTTCTCACTTCGGGCAGGCCCTGGGCTGGAGGCCGGGCTCCCCGAGGTGGGAGAAGGATGCAGGGCGGACCCGGGTATTGCCCCTCCCCATCTGACACTGTCCCCCCAACCCCATGGGCCCCTGGGCCCTGATCCCAACCTGTAAATACTCCACCAATTTTGAAAAGTCATCTTATCCCCACCCCTTGACCCCCTGTCCCTGCTCACCTCAGGCAAGTCCCCAGCTTCACCCTATCTTGTTTCCACCAGCCTTAGTGATCTCCTTGCCCTTGTGAATGAGGCCTTGTGAGCTGAGGCTGACCACCTTGTTTTGGGGGGAGGGGTTGGGGAGGGGCCTGCCCGAGAGCCCCCACAGTGTCTGACTTTCAGTGTGGACTCCTTGAGTCTGCTCACCACCTGAGGCTCTTCTCAGGCCAGGCCCAGTCCCTGAGGCCTGCCAGAGATCTGGCTTGGGTGCTCTGAGCATCCTTTAGTGGAGGTGAGAACTGAGCCGAGACTCCCCCATCCTCCGCCCCCAGCATCTTGGTGTCCAGGTGCCCAGCTCCTGGGTGTCAGGGCAGTGGACAGCTCCAGGACTCTTCCAATCAGAGACTCCATTTTGGGTGTGGGGCTCAGGGTTCCGGCATGTTCTGGTGCTCTTCATTTGGTAGAAGAAAAATTGCCAAGATCCAGCAATGTGGATGTGATCAGAAAGGAGATGGAAAGAGTTTGGGGGCTCGTGGAAGAAGACCTTCGCTGGCTCCATTACTTCACTCCCAACTCGAGGTGGGCGGGGGGGTTCCTCGAGTAGCCTCCCTTCTACGCTTCTCATCCCTAGGCATCAGCTGCGGGAGGTGAAAGACTCATGCCTCAGAGAGACTGCTCCCCACCCCTACCTACCACAAGGAGCCCCTAAGCCCTCCCCCTCCTCATTTCTTCTCAAGTCAAAGCCATGAATAGGATGAACCAGCCGCCTTCCTGTGATGTCAATGAATCCCAAATCACCTTACTCCTTGCGCCCGAGTCAGGGCCCTCATAACTCCCCTTCCCCCCACCCTCATGGACAATGAGGAGACCCGGCCACCAGCTCCTTGGGCTTGGGCTCAGCTACTGAACTATCTCTGAGACCTTTGCAAAGACTTCCCTCTGTGTATTCTTGACATTGAATCACCACAGATGCTAGAGTGGCCTAGGATGTTGGGAGGAGAACCACACCCACCATGCCTATTAGAAGCCACAGATGGAAGGCATGGCAGCTCCCCAGCTCCTGTTGTGGTTCTCCAGTTGCAAGTTGCTTGGCCACAGTCTTAAGAATTCAAAATGGCGTAGAACCAGATTTTGAGGGAAGGTGGGAGAAAGTGCTAGAGTGCCGTGGCCCATGTGGGGGGCCCATTTCATTCCATGTCAACTTTTGGTGTTGTTCCTGTCCAAGTGTGTTTGCAGACTTGTTTCGTGATCATGTTCTGGAATGCTTGGGGAACTTGGGTGGAGAGGGAATGTTGCTTAACTTGTTTTTATAAAGAGCACAGGGCCTGGGGGACCTGGGGGTCCGTGTTTGGAGAGATCCTCTAGATGACTGGAGAAGGACTTAGTTGCATGGTTTAGAGATGAGCCCTGTGTCCTTGGCCAGTGAAGCACTGTAGACCCCTGGGTCTTTGGCAAACCTAGAATCTGCCCCCCATTGGGCCTCTACTGCTCAGACTATAGACACAGAGCTCCCTGTTCGGGGTCTCAGTTGTTCCATATGTGAGATGCAGTGCCTTCGAAAGCTTCTCCAAGCTCTGCACTTCAGCAATTGTTGCTTTCAAAGCTAAGCAGATAAAAGGGCATGCATCATTGTTAATATGTATCATCTAAGGCTTTGAAGTGTATGTGTTGGTGTATATGTGGTGGGAGGGGAGAACGCCATTTATTTTCCCTTTCTTAGAAAGGAAACATCTGTCTCTTCCAGTGGGACACCATAGTGGAAGCTGGTGGGCTGGAGGGAGGGATCATGCCAGGGACAGTTTGACAGGGGCCTCGGGCATGATGTGTAGATCCAGCCATGTCCCTAGCCTGGTCAGGGTGCCAAGGCTACTTGGACAGTGGCTACCTCCAGATCCTTCTAGGACCTGGAGGTAGCCACTGAGTGGACCTTAGGACCACTGCCCTGAGTGGACCTCATTTCTTCGTCCCAGTCCCCACCAGCAGCTCTGTTTCACTGTGGAAAAAGAGACTTTGATTTTATACAGATATCCTCATAAAACAGCAAAGACATCATCAGCTTAGAATCCTATGCGCTGTGTTGCCACCTGAGCCCTGGGGTGCATCCTTGTAGAGGTTCCGGGTTCCTGTTGGTTTGTTGGTTTATTTTTCTATCTGAACGAAATATTGTCCATCTTGTGAACAGATGTACCCCATGTATTTTGAATGTTCCAGAAGGTTAAGTAGCTAGCCTGCAGGGTCATAGGCAGTTGGGGGGGGGTGGAGGGGGATGGATAGCACAAGGTCTGGACAAAACCTTTCCCTCTCTGAGTCTTTGTTTTCAAATCCGTAAAATGGGCAGTAGGACTAGGTGATCCGTAGAGCCCATTGCATCTCTGGAATTCTCTGTCTGAACACCAGCCATCTACTTACTGTGAATGGGCTCCAGGCAGAGTTACATTTGCCTCCCCAGGAAGGGCTAAGAAAGAGTTGTGAGCTGGGAGGGGTTTGAGGTCTTCGGGACCTCAAAAAGGTCATGCTGGAGAGGAACAGAGTTCTCCATCTTCATGACTCTAGAAGATCATTACCAGGAGGGTTTTTTTTCTAGTTTTATGCAATCCTAAAGGTCAACAGTCACCCAGAGGAGGCTGAGTTGTTCTTGGAATGAAGAGATTTTTCAGATTCTTTTATGAATGCTCCACCATGGGACAGGCCATGTTAGAAGAGAGTCTCCAACCCCGGGGGGAGTGGGAATCCAAGTTAGGGATGCTGAGGCTGCCAAGGAACCTGTGAGAGGGCAGAGAGTGCGATTTGGGGGTGGGAGGGGGTTCAGTAGCTTCTTGGTGGTCCCTGCACTGGGGGCTTCTTAATTCCCTACCATATGTGAGGCTAAGCCACGTTTTCTGTCTCAGTGGGTGGCCCTGTGACTCCCCTTGACCTGTCCAGTGGTCTGCAGTGATTCCTCTTCTTACCCTCAACCCTCCCCAAACCAGCTTCTTCGGGGAACAGGGCCAGGGGTCTGGAGCCAGGCCCAAGGCTTGAAATAAACATCATCACCCACCAAGTGTTCTGACTCACCTCTTCCCTCTGACCATTGCCCTTCCTAAAAGGAAAGCTAGCAGAAGCTTCCTTTGTGATTCTGTGAGTACCCTTGATCCCCTCAAGACCATTCCAAAGTGAAAGCAGTGAGTGCTTTGCCATCATAAATTCCTCCTTGAGCTCAGTGACCATGGAAGCCTGCCAGGAGGTCTCTGAGCAGGGAATGGGGAACCTGGACTTCTCTCAGCTTTGCCAGTGACCTGCTGTTTGGCCTTGACCCCTTCCCCATATTTCTTTAGGGAGACTTACAAAGCACTAGAGCTGGGAAGAAAAACAGAGATCTGCAGGTCAAACCTCCCCATTGGGCTGATGAGAAATCCCTTACTGACAGGCTTAGCACAGTGCCTGTACTGTGCTGGGATCCAAGATGCTTCACAAGCCTGAATGAGGCAAGGGGCCCACCAGCATGTGCCCAGCCCTGTATGTGAGCCCAAAGAGAGCATCCATACAGAAAACATTCAGTCACGTGCAAGAAAGTGGCTCTGGCTACCGAAGTGTTTAGGATTTCAAATCACAGGAAGAGCAATAGAGTCAGTGTGGGATGGGGAAAACCGTCTTCTAGCCTGGGGTTCTCTTTGAGTTTTATGCCCCAAGATTCAGCCTCTCTGAGCCTCTGCTTCCTAATCCGACAAATGGGAGGACATGATTTGCAGTCTGCTCCCCAGCCCAGAGATGAGGTTGAAGTGAGACATCCTTGTGTATAAAAGGGCTTTGGATACTACACAGGTATGGGCTGGTACTGGGGTGAAGACCCCTGAAAGGGACCCTGTGCTATTTGTCAACTGCTTTGAGCCATCCTGGGTTAACCTTTGCCCCATTTGTAAAACCACCAGCACTGGGGGCAAGAGGGAGGTCAGTGGGCTGTGAGGGACACACGGTTCCAGGCTTATCTCTGTCAATGGATTCAGTTTGCTCTTGGGCTTAGGATGGGGAGAATTTCACGTGGGTGGTGATTTCCCTGTCACCTCCTTGGGAATCCTTCAAGGTTCTGGGACATTCCTCAAGTGGGCTATGGGCTCTTTTATTCTTTCCCTAAATGTGAGGTCCTGGGATGTGTCTGTGCTTGGCCATTTGTGTCTTGTCTTATGTCTGTGTTGTGTGGTTTGCTCCTGCCGAGGGCTGAAGTTGGCCAGTCCCCAGCATCCCAGACGTGGCTCTAGGCTCACTTATGGAACCAGACCCCTGCTCCCATATTTCATCTCCCACAATAAAAATAAGCCCCAAAGACCTCACTGCTACCGCTGCCGCCGTTAACGCTGTGCTCACGATCTTGTCCGGGATTTTAAAGATGTCACCGTGCTGTAGATGACTCAATAAATGTCTTATCATTTTTCCTGGTGGCTGTAACTTGGCAGAAGTGGCGGGCAGGGAGTTGAGGAGGTGGAAGGGGAGGAAATCTGATCACCCCGAGTGATCCAGTCCACACAGTCCTATGGCCTTCTGGATTCCAAGGGAGAGGTGTGAGAACAAGCACAAATGAGCTTAGAACTACAGGCTTGGAAAAGCAAAGTCATGGCCTCAAAAGGACCTCTAAGTATCATGCAAACTGAGTGGAAACAAGGCCTGTTGGATATTTTGAGTTCCTAGAAATAGAAGTAGCTCATCCCAGGTTTTCGATGCCCTATGGCCTGATGTTGTTTATGAACATGGTTACTGGATATCTCGGAGCTGGTCTACAGTGAGAACTTCATCCCAGGTAAGCACAGATGCATCTTGGCTGCCAGAGTCCCACCCCATCACCTGGATATTCTGAGCCATCAGCGCACGCCAGACCAGTTAACCAATTCCAGGTAACCTCCATTTCCTCGAGTTTCTACTGATGGTCATATCCTCCAGTGCCCATTCTTGTATTTGTCGGAATTTACGGTTGCCAGCAACCGAAGGTAGTTTTGGCTGACAGAGCAAAGATGGGGTTTAGGGGAAAGATACTGGGCATCTCCTAGAATTCTCTCAGGGCTACAGAAACCAGCAAAGGTGGCTCAAGCCCGAGCATGCTGCAGAGCTGGTGACGAAGCTGTTGTCTGCTGCGGCCAGCAGCCCACACAAGTCCGTTAGGTTAACTGTGTTCCGGTTGCCAAGGAGGCTGCAAATTTCACGTTTCCAGATTCTACGCTGGGGAACTCAGGCTCCTAAATCTGGAGATGTTTGGAACTTAACAATAGTATTAGAAAGCCTTAAAATAACAAATGCCCGTCCCGGCAGGCCTGTTGCGGAGCCAGCTCCCACCAGTGATCAGTGGGCTATGAGGACAAAGTCAAGGCAATGAAAAGATACATCCCACCCAGATACCACGGGAGCCCCACAACTTGATAGACCACTTGCCAAAGGCACCAGGTATCTAGTGGGGGCTGTTCCCCAGGTGTTTCTGTTTCCTGAGATTGCCCCTTCTCTTTCCTCTCCAGGTCCACCTAAAGCCCTAAAGGCTATTACCACCTATATCACTCGACCCATTTAGCAGGTACCTTAAGCTGCTTCCAAAATGGAACCCACCCTCAACAGGGGGAAATCGATCTCTTTGCATGTCCGATGGCTGACTGCTCAGGCAGAAGACTTCTCTCGTGTCTAGAAAAATATCCTCACTGCTTTGACCCTGATACATTGAGGTTCCATAGGCTTCATTCTTAGAGGGAGGTCACATTAAAGAAGCAAAGATAAGGAGCCAAAAGCAAGCTGAAAGCCTTGAATTCTGTATTAGACTTGAACTTCTTGGCACCTGCAGCTATGAAAGTTATCAAACTACTCAGTCTAGGAACACTTACTAAATCCTATCTTATCCCTCCCGCCACATCTCTCAACTGTTCCAGTCCCCTGTTCTCCCAAGCCTCCTAAAAGAATGCCTTCCACCCTGGTTACTCCTGATGATGCTCTTTGCTGATGGTAGTGTGAGCCATCCCTCTTGGGTTCCCTTGTGGTTCGCAAGCATTAGGATGCGTGAGAGTCACCAGAGGTGTGGTTAAAACACAGATGGCTGGACCAGAATTTCTGGTCCAGTAGGTCTGAGGTAAGGCCTGCCTGATCATTTGCATTTCTAAAAAGTTCCCAGGCGCTGCTGCTATGGCTGTTTTTGGTCCGGAGACAGGCCACTGTAATAAATGTGCATCAGGGTCTGGTCCTTTGTTGAGCATTTCTCATGTTTCCCGTGGAAACTGGCTGGCTTCTAGGATTCCACTGCCTTCCAGATCACGATTCCCACAGCAGCATCCAAATGCTTAGGGGGCCCAGTCTCAGCAGGTGAAGCTGGATGAAATCCATTGAGGAAGGCAAGACATTGACCTCCTTTCATTCGCCAAATAACCCCAGAATCCAAAGACACGGAGTCTCCTTTCCAAAGCAGAAGCAAAGGCAAACTGAAAAAATATTCTGAGAGTCAGCTGCACATACTCATGGATGCCAGAAGACTTGTACAAAACCGTCACTTACATCTATTCCAACTCCTACAGACCTTCACAAGGGGATTTGGGAGTGAAGTCCCAGCAGCTCATTGGGAAAGGTCTTTGTTCTGGCCTTCCGGGCTTTCTCTCAGGCCACCCCTCTCAGTCATTCTCTCTTGTTCCCCTTCCTGAGAGTCCAACCCCTGATTTATTCTATTCTCTTGACTTTTCCTTCACTTGGGGTCCCTCCTCTCTGCCGTTGATCTAGATTCCGGCATGGCTTGGTGCTCAATGTTTTCCTTGACCTGATACCCTCTTGGTGTCCCTGTCCTTTGGTCCTTTGTGTTTCCTTGACACTTGAGAGTCATCTGTGGTTTCCTCCTCAACCCTCTTATTTTTAGACAATCTCTCCGTGGGCAAAAGCACTCATTCGTGTTCATTAACCATGACCTCAGTTGATAGCCCTCATTCTTCATTTCCAGGCACAATCTATTGGCATAGGCCTGTGGGGAGCAAGGGAGGGGGGCGGGGTTTGTGCAATAAGTACCTTGGGGAAAGCTGAGTGAACCTCAGGTCCAGCACCACAGACAGTTCCAACATACTATATCTACTTGAGAGCCAAATCTTTGTGTGGCCAATTTATCCAATTTGAACGAAAGCAGATCTAGGATTTATAGGGTATGAAACACACAAATAAACACACTCTTAAATAAATAAACACACACAAATAAAACACACTCTTTAATAAAAAACGCAAAGATTTTTGATGATTCACAGACCTGTACCCCTGGGGCAAATAATACATTGTATGTTAATTTAAAAAATAAAAGAGAAAAAAAATGCAAAGATTTAAATTAAAACTGGTATAAAAATGACTTTTTCTTTTGAGAATGAGAAAAGTTGACAACTATCACAAATGTTTCAAAATCCAAAAAAATTTTATAATATGTGTATTAATTACTCTATGGCCCTTCTGTCTTTTTTTTTGGGGCGGGCAATTCACTCTTTGATTCTGCCTTTATTGGATAATTTTTCTATCATTCTCTATACAGATAATTGAAATATAATTCAGTCACGTTGGTTCATCAAAATTTGTGTTTTAGTATTGATAATTTGGACTCAGTACCAATGAGAACAAAATCTCCCACTTAAAATTTTACATACCTGATAAATTGGAAGATTACTTTCATAGACTAGTGCCTGGCTCCATATATGTCAAACTTTGTTTCTCCACAATTAATCACAATGCCAGACACTTTCATATTATGATGAGATCTTTAGTCCTCTGTTTTTGCATGTAATGCTGAATGAAATATAGGAGCATTCCTAGATGACTTAGTAATAATCTATATAATGAAGCAACAATATGCTACTTAATTGTAAGCCAAGCTGAATGTATCTCTAACTTAACTTGCCTTTAGCTAGATCCCCCAAATTCTCACGGTCTCCCCAATATGTGAGATGGTGTCAGGTTTTCAGTCTCTTGTAACATATAGTATCTTTACTGTTAGAGGCACCTGATAATAGCTAGGGGAGGGGTTTGGTAAGTAAACTTTTCCAAAAGAATTGCTCTTGAGCCCAAGTACGATGAGCAAATGGCTATGAAGGGCGGGGGGGGGGGGGAGCCATTAGAAGCAGAGAAAATAGTATTAGCAAAGACTGCTTCACTTTCTTCTGAAAAGCTTCCCATGATCCCAAATCTGGTGAAATGCCTCTCTGATGTTTTCTTATAGAATTTTGTACTGAAGTCGCACTGACTTTGAGCACCCGTGCCAGAAATATTAATGGCAAGTCTGTTAAGTTCTATGTGCTTTAGATGCCTGGGATAAAACCATGAGTGAAGAAGATTTGTTTTTTTCTTGCAGGGACTACATTCTAATCAGGAAAGCAGAAAGTATATAGGCAAACAAATAATAAAATAATTTCAGGTAGTACTCTATAGAAAACAAAAGAAGGTAATGGGATAAAGAAGATTTTAATAGGATGCTCCAGATAGGCCTCTAAAGAAGGTGACAATTGAGTTGAGACCTAAAGGAGAAGGATATGATCATTCAAAGATCAAAAGAGTAATATGCTGAAAGGTGCAAAAAATCCTGATGTAGGTGCAGACTAAGTGGTGTTTCTAGAGACAGAAAAAAGACCAGTGTGGCTAGAATGTCTGGTCAAAAAGACTGTTAAGCAAATTTCAATTTCAAATACATAGAAATTCTGAATGAATTGTGTTATACACGCGCGCATACACACACACACACACACACACACGCACGCACGCACTTATGTATATGTTTAGAAATCTAGCAGAACCAATATAAGAAAAGGAGATCTCAGATGAACCATGAGAGACTATGTACTCTGAAAAACAATCTGAGGGTTTGAAGGGGCGGGGAGTGGAAGGTTGGGGGAGCCAGGTGGTGGGTATTATGGAGAGCACATATTGCATGGAGCACTGGGTGTGGTACATAAACAATAAATTCTGTTATGCTGAAAAGAAATTAAAAAAAAAAGAAAAAGAAAAGGAGATCTCCAGGTGATGGAAATAAGGAGAGATCTAAAAGATAAAGCAATGAGTGCAGCAAGTGAGGAGGAGGGTCATGCCGTTTGAGAAGCAGGCAGTGACCATGTCAAGTAGCATCTTATAGGCCATGATAAAAAAAAAAAATCTGGAATATTTCTCAAGTGCAATGGAGTGTCTTGAGAGAGTTTTAAACTGGAGAGTTAGGTTGTGCAGTTTATATGTTCAAATCACTCTGGATGCCTTGTAGAGAACAGAACGTAGGGTAATCCAGAGTCTTGCTGCCATTGTCCAGATGCAAAAGATGATCTTGTAGCTTGGAGTGGAGCTGTAGCACCGGACATGGTGAGAAATGACTGAATCGGGGGCATTCCGAGCTCAAATCGACGGGAGTTGCTTTGGGGTTGGGCATGATAAGGGAAAGACAATGATTAGGTTCTCTGCTGGAGCAATGGCTGGAGTGGGGGTGACATTCATGGAGATGAGGACAGGTGGGCAGACTGGGGAGGAGTCTTGGAAGAGTTCTTATACAGAAGGGTCAACTTTTAATGTTACTGGCCATCATTAGGGAGTCAGGAAAAGAGAAGCTATTGTGGGTATTCCAAGCATGAGGAGTTTTAACAGGGGGCATTAGAGGCTCACAGAACCATTGGAAAGGCTGGAAGAGTGAGATCCAGGCTGGACTGAGCCCTCCCAGCAACAACAGAATCCAAGACTGGGCGCTGTCCCACAGAGCGGGCAACATGGAAGCACAGAGCACAGAAGATAGGTGTCCTGGGCTCTGCAAATGACCCGGTGGGTGGCCCTCCCTCCTCATATGTCTGCATCTCGAGTAGAGAAATACTTAAAACAAGTCATGACCCAACCTGTCATTTCCTGAATGAGCAGGTGAGGCAACAGCAAATATAAAAAGTCCAGGCACTGAGAACCAACTCTTCCAGCCAAAATGGCGAGGAAAATCAGTGCGTGGGTCTGCACTGCCCTCTGCTGGTCACTCAATTATCAACAAGGCAGCACAGTGCTCCCTTTTGGAACTTGCAGGAACCCTTCCTTCCCAGCGCCTATTTCTCAGCCATCCGGGCTTGTTTCCACACAGTGACTCATAAATGAGATAATGAGGGGCAAGAGCAAGCTAAAATATTTACTATAATTAACATCAGGAGGAAAAACTTACATCTTAAATCCGCCTGTGGACAGAATGTAGCCCAAAGAAGATTTGGCAGTGGGTTTCACCCTTTGCATTTTCAGTTGTGAAGTATTAGCTTACTCCCCACGCCCCCGTCTACCCCCCCAACTCCCCGCCCACTCCCCATCATACAGAAAGTTTATTTCTGAAAACCACATAAATATAAGAAACATATGTTTGGTGTCCCTTAGGAAGTGAATATGGTCCTGAGGGTTTTCACAATCGTAAACATGAATGTACTCATTTACTCATTCATCCGTTCCTCAGATTGCCACTTGAGGTGTTTGCTACGTCCTCCCTCAAGGACACCAATGTGAAAGCGATACGGACTGACTGCTAGGAGCTTGCTAGTTGTGAGGAAGTTAATAAATCTGCCGGAGGAAGGCGCGCAGGGAGACGTGCCCTGGCGGGTGTTATTTCTGCCTACCCAGGTTCAGCGGCTGCACGTGTTGGGTACTCATGGCCCTCCTCTGTCCCCTTCCCCAGATGATCGCTGAGGGATACCCGACGGGTAACACCACCCTCCCTCCACACTGCCCATCTGGGGTGGTCTACGGTAGGAGAGCTCGGGCCCCTAACCTCTGGGTGGGACAAGCTCCGTGGGGTGAGGTACATGCCAGAGCTCCCTGCAGGGCTGGGAGGAGACCAATTTAGCTGAAAAGACATCTCTCCCCAGCCCCTTCCTCTGCTGCTCCCTGCTTTCCTCATTCCCCTACGATTTCTCCGAGGGTACCCCCTTGATAAGTTACTTGCTCCAGATTCTCCATTTTAAGTTTTTTTTTGTTTTGTTTTTTGTTTTTTGACAGAGAGAGATCACAAGTAGGCAGAGAGGCAGGCAGAGAGAGAGAGAGGAGGAAGCAGGCTCCCCCCCCAGGAGAGCCCGCTGTGGGGCTCCATCCCAGGACCCTGGGATCATGATCCCAGCAGAAGGCAGAGGCTTTAACCCACTGAGCCACCCAGGCGCCCCCAGATTCTCCATTTTAGGCTCTGCTTTTATAGACTGCAGACAAAAACAGAGGCCATCATAAAGACTCAGGAAAGACGATGTCTATTCTCTGGATCAGGAAAACGTGCCTGGAAGGTTAGGTTAAAGTCAAGCACGTTAGAGATGACCGTTCATTCTACAAACACATACAGACTTAGGAGCTAATATCTCCTACTGGCTTGGAAGCTCTCCCAGGCAGGGTGTGTTTCAATCATCTTTCTATGCCTGATGGGCACAAAACAAATCTTACTGCATAGGAATTAACCACTGACATTCGTGGAAATAAGTGACTTCCAGGACACTTTTTAATCCCTGCTTGCCTGCCTGACTCATGATTCCCAAAGGCCAGATTACAGTCCTTTCTCCATTTGACAAGTCCCATGGCCTTTCCAGCACGATGCCTTTGCTCAGCCTGTTCTGTTCAGTGGCTGTCTGGGGAATTACCTCTGGCCTGCTCTGGAATCCCAGAGCTTGTGACTTAGGGCAAATGGCTTCTACATAGGAATCTTACATAGAGTGTCCCACTATTGTCTGTATGGAGTAGATCTTGACATATTTCTTTCTCCAGCTCCCATCTTCCACCCAGTCTGCTTTTGAAATATTCTCCTCTGTTCCCAATAACCAAGAGGCACCCACCTTTCCAGTGTCCCCTCTTTCACAGAGGTTCTCATGGTCGTTGGGATGGCTGACTGATCTTAGAACTAATTGTTTTCTCGTCTTCTGTAATTTGCATGGGATAGAATCTCCCTAATGCAGCGGTTACCAATCCTATGAAATCCAACATTCTTTTCTCGTCATGCTTTGGGGGGGCTATTACGGCTTTCCTAAATAATTATTGATCCTTCTCTTTATGGAAAAGAAATTGGATGGCTTTCACCCCAGTCCTTGATGTCAGGCATGGCCATGTGACACACACTAGCCAACAATCCATGAACACAACTGAGCCGGGCCACTTTGCTGCTGAAGCATTCAAGAGCCGTGGGAGATTTGCCATGTTCTTGTTCCCTCTGCTGGAGCAAAGATCAATGTGGAAACACCCTTTGTGCCAGCCAGAAAGAAACCTTGGTTATTTTAAATCACAGAGATTGGCACAGCATTGTTGATTTCTGTGGCCTAATAAGTGCATTATGACTGATGGATGCAGTTTATTTTCCTAAAATGAAATCCATAGTATGTATGTGTCTAAAAATATATGCATCTATATTTACTTACATTTTTAAGAAGCAATAGAATGGTCTAACTGCTATATAAAGAAGAAAGAAAGGGGCATTGAAGTGTAATGATATATATTCAATAAGCAAATGCCCTTAGCTGACAACATTAGCAGTTGTACAAAAGTAGAATACAGCCATTGCAAGATTATCTAAGATTAGGAACGCATCTCAGTAGGGTTTTTGTTTTGTTTTGTTTTGTTTTAGAGAGAGATTGTGTGCTTGACAAGCACAAGCAGCGGAAGGGGCAGAGGAAGAGAAATCATCAAGCAGACTCCCAGCTGAGCACAGAGCCCGACTGGGGGCTCCTTCCCAGGGCCCCAAGATTGTGAACTGAGCTGAAATCAAGAGTCAGATGCTTAAATGACTGAGCCACCCAGGCGCCCCAGTCTCAGGAGAGTTTTTGACAAGGGTTTATTTACTTCTCCCTTGATTAAAAAAGTTTCCAGGAAATACAACGTATTTTAAAACTATACCCCTAATACTTTTCATTTAAGTATAAGTATAAACAGGTTTAGATGTCAAACTCTTTTGGCCCAGGTTTTAAGTAAAAACCTGGATGTTTTGCCTACACAAAGGTCTGTTAGGATGTTGGAAAGCTCTGCAGGGTGTGGGGCAGGGTTTCAGGGTGTGGACCGGCCCTGTATATCCCAGGATGTCCGCTGTTCTTGGCTCCTGCCCAAGGGATGCCGGTTGTACTCCAGCTCTCATCATCGTGATGATCAAAAATGTCCCCCGAAATTTCCAAAGTAGACTTGAAGACTGGGTTTTTCCTTCCTTGAAAGCTCTCCTGTCTTTCTAAAGAAGGATCCTGCTCTACACTTCTTCAGGTTACCTAATACCACCCAGCACTGAGCTATATCAAGGGTAGCTTGCTGACTCCGTTGAGTTGATTTTCTAAAGCTGATTCTGTTCAACTGAGTTTTTCTTATTAGCGCATACTGTAGGACTGCTCCTAGGGCCAGATCTTCCAGGACTCTGTCTCTGATGGCAGCACTAGGAACGGGGTCATAGGGCAGCACACTGCTGCCCAGAGGGCTGAGTACGCCATAACTTCCTGGCCAGCACCGCCAAATGCCAGGGACGTTTCTGGAACATCCGCACCTTTTACTCATTTGGTTGTTAGAGTTCATCATACAAGTCATTTCCACACCTCCCAGGAGGCTGTCTGGCATTTTTACCCCATTCCAGTGCCTTCCCAGTATTGAATGGTTCAGCCTTGGTGCAGGAGATAGTAGTACTTGGGTGGGACCGGCTGAACGGAAACTAGCTGTTCACATCCACCGCAGGCAGCACATCCTCTCAGCTCTTCTGGAAATTATGGTGCTCCCAGATTCTTGTGGTTCTCTGTGCCCTCCTTTCCCGACCCACCATTCACCATTCCCAGCTGTCCTCATCTTCACCCTGGAGGGATTTCCCTCCTGCCTTGCCTTCCATAGCTACCTTGGAAAGCAAGCTCCAGGAGCATTCTCCTCTGCCAGGGCTGCTGGGTGTCAGGAGCAAGAGAGGGAGCCAAAAGAAGGAAAGGGGGAATAGGAGATGCACCTTTTTCCCTTTCACTGTAATTAGATAGTAAATGCTTAGTCTGATGGTCTTGGGGATTAGTAATCCTTGACCCCCATTTACCAGTTTTGGGGAATTGATAAAAGGCTGATTGACCATCTGATTCTTGGAAAGGCTGTACTCTGCTCTCCAATGTCCTAAATCATGGACAATGGCCCCCACTCAGGATCTTGTGGCGTTCCTGTCTCGCAGCAAAAGCTCTCGCTCTGTGTTAGGTCTCAGCTTGGTGGCTACTTTCCTGACCTCTGTATCCAAAGGTTAGGAAATAGGTTTGTGTGTTGTAGGGGAGAGTAGAACCCATCCGTTCTAGCCTCCAGACCCCATTTCCAGCGGGTGCTCCCAGATGGCAACACGCATTACCTCAGGCGGACAAGCAGGGGGCAGGAGGGGACTGAGAATATCCTGTCCCCCATTTCTTGGATTCTTCCCTGGCCTGAATCTTTCCTTCTGCCACATTTCAACTTTCTGCCTCTGTTCAAACAGGATTTAGTACACACATGGCAAACATTTAGCTTTTGCGGTTCTACAAGGTGTGTGATTCTCTGATTCCTCTTAAAAAGGCTGAATCCTGCTTCCATTCTTATTCAGATAGGCCAGCTTGAACCAAAGTGTATAGCTTTCAAGAAGAAACTTACCAGATGAAAAGAAATAAAAGCTAAACTATAGTATCTGTGGATATACATTGGTGTAATAAAACTTTAAAGAAGTCAGGGAAACGATTATTATAAAAGTCAGGATAGTCATTCATTTGGGGAGTGGGGACAAGACCGTGATTGGAATGCCACATGGCGGTGGGGGGGCTTCTGAAGCAGCTAAGGAAAGTTCTGGGTGCTGGCAATGAGAGTTTTCACCTTATAATTTGTACATTTTTGTATCATTTCTGTATCTGTATTTATCTTAAAATAAAAAAGTTAGAATAAACCATTCCATCAAAAGGCAGAGATTATCAGATTGGATTAAAAAACATGATCCAGCTCTATTCTGCCTCCAGGAGACACTTCAGAATCTAGCAATAAGTAGATGGGAAGTAAACGATTAGCAAAGGGACATCATGTGAGCAGCTACCATGGGAAAGCTGGAGTGGCTCTGTTGATATCAGAAAACATAGACATAAAGGTTTTATAATGATACAAGGGTCTATCGATCAAGAAGATGTGCATCTAACAGTAGAGCACTAAAGGGACTGAAGTAGAATGGACTGAAATGCAGAGAGAAATATTTCAACAACAATAGTTGGAGACGTCAATACCCCTACTTTCTTTCTTTCTTTTTTTTTTTTAAAGATTTTATTTATTTATTTGACAGAGAGAGAGGTCACAAGTAGGCAGAGTGGCAGGCAGAGAGAGAGGAGGAAGCAGGCTCCCTGCTGAGCAGAAAGCCGGGATCCCGGGACTCTGGGATAATGACCCGAGTCGAAGGCAGAGGCTTTAGCCCACTGAGCCACTAAGGTGCCGAATACCCCTACTTTCAACAATGGACAGAGCAACTAGACAAGATCAATAATGGAATGGAAGCCTTGAATGACACAAGAAACCAAACTAGACCTAATATGTATAGAACCCTCCACTCCGCAAGAGAATATACATTCTCTTCAAGTGCACAGGACACCATCTTTTAGGCCATCAAATACACCTCAATAAATGTAAAAGGAGAGAAATAGTACAAGTGTGCTCTCCAGCCACTGCTGGAATGAAATTGGAAATCAATAGCCGGAAAACAATTGGGAAACTCACAGATTTGTGGAAATTTGACAGCGCACTCCTAGATAACCTATGGGTCAAAGAAGAAATCAAAGGAAGTCAGAAATTACTTCGAGATGAATGAAAACGAGGATACAAAATACCAAAAACTTATATTATGCAGCTAAACCAAGGCTTAGAGAATTTATCATTATAAATTTCTATATTGAGAAAGAACTAAGATTTAAAAAGCCTTATACAGGTATCATGCTTAGCAAAATAAGTCAATCGGAGAAAGACAACTATCATATGACCTCCCTGATATGAGGGAGAGGAGATGCAACATGGGGAGTTAAGGGGGTAGGAGAAGAGTAAATGAAGCAAGTTGGGATTGGGAGGGAGACAAACCATAAGTGACTCTTAATCTCAGAAAACAAACTGAGGGAGGATATGTGCTATGGTGAGTGCTGTGAAGTGTGTAAACCTGGCGATTCACAGACCTGTACCCCTGGGGATAAAAATATATTATATGTTTATTAAAAAAAAAGCCTTATACATGATTGTTTCTAGCAACGTTATCTACAATCACAAAAAGATGGACATCCCCCCCCAAATGTTCAGCAACTGATGAATAGGTAAACAAAATGTGGTATAGCCATATAATGGGATCTTATTTGACCTTAGAAAGGAATGAAGTACTGATACATGCTACAATGTGGATGGACCTTGAAAATATGCTCAGTGAAAGAAGCCAATCACAAAAGGCCCGGATTACCTGGCTCCATTCATATGAAATGTCCGGAACACAGAAATCTATGGAGACATAAAGGAGATGATGCTTACTTTTGGGGCTGGGGGAGGATTGCGAGCACAGAGGGACGATAGTGATAACACTTGGATGTGTCTGTTTGTTTGTTTGAAATGAGACAAATGTTCTAAAACTGTAGTGATAGTTGGAAATGTCTGTCAATACACTAAAAAAAAAATCACTGAATGGTACACTTTAAATAGGTGAATTGCTTGGTATATGCCTTACGTCTCAATAAAACTTTTTTTTTAAGTTAAAAAATGAAACACCACTAATAAAAGAGAAACATTGCTCTAAGTAGCTTCGACTACATTTGACCAGACATATTTGGGTGGATCTGTAAATTCAGGCTTAACTACTACTACTACCAATAAACGTAAATAGTAGAAAAGCTGTACTTGTTCTGTGTAAATAAATATCATCATAGATTTTTATGCTTGATCTGTCTTTAGCATTTTAAAAAAATTATTTCATATTAGCTTTCGTGATTTGTTTTTTTAAAAAGCTGTGTGCAATTTTGAGGTGCAAATATGCTGAAGGTTAGGTCATAATTCTTCCTACCCTTTGTAAGAAATCATGAAACTGTTTTCCAAAGGCTCTGTGCTCTTTTGCATAGCCAGTGGGAACTGATGGGAGTTCTAGTTGCCCTCCATCCTCACCAGCACGTGATAGGTTTTTTTCTTTTTTAAGCCTTTCTAATAGGCACGTAGGGCAACTAAAGTTGCAGTTTTAATCTGTATTTTCCTAATGAGTTATGCTGATGAATATTTTTTCATGTGTTTATTTGCCACTCGTATCATTGCTTCGGTTAAATGTCTGCTCATGTAACCCAATTTTCAAAAACAATTGGTTGATTTTTTTCCTTCCTATTGAGTTCTGAGAGTTTCTTGAAAAGTTCTTCACCAGATGTGTGTTTGACACGTATTTTCTTCTAGTCTGCAGCTCGTCTTCATTTTCTTAACAGCGTCATTAGAAGAACAGACCTTTAAAAATTTTTATAAGGTTCGATTTACCATTTTTTTAAATTTTTCAAAATTTATTTTGCTACTTCTGTTTTCAGAGACTTTATGCAATAAGAAACAAATATTTTTGAAGCATTTCAAGCAGGGGAGCGACATATAGAAAAAGATGAAAAAAACCACTTGATCTGATTGAAGACAACAATATGAATTGGAGTAGAAATAAATTTAGAGTAAGAAAAATCAGCTGTTATAATAAATTAGGTGTGAAATAAATGAGGACTTAAGCAATACGATAACAACAGGAATTGCAGTTTATTAAAATTTCACTGCTGCTTAACTAGAATGTACTAATGATGGAACAGAGTTAGTCTCAGTCCGGGTTAGATCGTCCAGGTCAGGAAGGAGATCAAGAGTCCTCTGCCTGGCAACATGAGAAGGATCAACGTCCTTAATTCCATCAGACTTGTCCCTCAAATGTACTCCCCCTCCTCCCC